>NC_141478.1:600000-1198296 GCF_009769465.1 Tauraco erythrolophus
CCCCCGCTCCTGGGAGGGCTGGGCGGTGGGAGCGGGGGTGGCAGGAGCTGGTGCCGGCTCTGCTCTGCCCAGCAGGATGCCCCAGAGACCCGGTGCCACCGGAGCTGCTGGCGGGGATCTCCCCGGCCTCGCAGGTGCCAGCTCAGCCTTTCCCTGTCTCTCCGCCAAGGTCCCTGGAGCTCCTGTTCGCGAACAGCCAGAACAACAAGCTGCTGTACGGCGAGCCCCCCAAGTCCCCCCGAGCCAACCGCAAGTTCTCCTCACCTCCCCCGCTCTCCATCACCAAGTCCTCGTCCCCCAGCCGGCGCAGGAAGCTCTCCCTCAACATCCCCATCATCACGGGAGGGAAGGCGCTGGACCTGGCTGCCCTCAGCTGCTCCTCCAACGGCTACGCCAGCGTGTACTCCTCCGTGGCTCCCTTCAGCAAGACCACCCTGGACATAAACAAACTGTACGTGTCCGGGAACTATCCCAACAAAATCCCTGACGAAGGAGAGGCGGCCTCAGAAAAGCCCGAGGAGTCGCTGCCGAGCAAGCAGGGTGAGTGGCTGGGGGTCTGCGGGCGAGTGGGCTCCAGCCTGGGCACCGGCGGGGAGGGGGCTGGTTTTGGTGGGTACAGAGACATGTGTGGGGGAACGGGCACACTGTGCCCAGGGGCTTCGCAGCAGCCTGGCCCCAGGCTGGAGCGGGCAGCCTGGCTGTGTGCTGGTGAGGGGTGGGCGCAGGGAGCCCCCAGCCCCGTGAGCAGGCGGAGACTGGTGGTGGCAGTGATGGCAGTGCTGGAGGTAGTGGCGGTGTTGGCAGCAGTGGTGGTGGTGGTGGAGGTAGTGGTTGCAGTGGCAGTGGTGGCAGCGGTGATGGAGGTAGTGGTGGCAGTGGTGGTGGGGATGGTGGTCGAGGTAGTGGTGGTGTTGGAGGTGGTGGTGGCAGTGTGGGTAGTAGTGGCAGTGGCGGCGGTGGCGGTGGTGGTGGTGATGCTCCTGGTGATGCAGTCACTCATGCGTTGTGGCCTCCGTGATGGGGTATGGGGGGAAGAGAGCCGGAGCCCGGTGAGTAAAGCACTGCAAAGGCCACGGGTCGTTCCCCCTCAAGCATCCCCGTGCCCCCCTGTGCCGCTGCCCCTGGGCACGGCTTTGAGCGCAGCGCAGCAGCGGGGGACGAGGCTCCCCCCAGCCACAGCCCCGCCGGAGCGGTTCAGCAGCGCAGACCCCGGGTACGCTCTGACCTTGGCACTCGCCGTGGTGATTTTGGTGCAGGCTGAGCTGCGCTCCCACCGCAGCACAGGGACCCGCTCCGGGGCGAAGCCGGGCTGTGGCACAGCCGTAGGCGAGGGTGGAGGTGATCCCGGCTGGAGCTGCGGGTCAGGCTGCCCCAGCTCCTCCCGCAGCCCCTGCCGGGGTGATTTCCCCATGCCTGTGAGGGGGAGGTACAGTGTTGTGCCCCTTTGCTGCCCACGGGATGCCCAGACTGGAGCTCGTGGGCATCGGGCTCGTGATCCACAGCCCTGGGCAGAGCCTCTGGGCTGGTGGTGCCTGTACCATGTGTGGCACTGGGAGCTCCTGCATCCAGTGGGTTGTGTGCCCCCGACAGCGGGGTGAGTTGTAATAACAAAATAAATCAAAAACTCCCCAAAGCCCCCCTGGAACAAGGTAATTGCGGGACTCTGTGCCCTTCCTGCACTTGGCTGCTGTGCGCCCGGCTGGAAGGATTCCGACTTTAGGAAAATCTGGAAGAGCTGACCCGCGGCCAGAACGCACAGGTGCCCGACGGTGACGGAGTTCCCCGTTCCTGCCAGGCTCCGAGGTGGCTGTCAGGGAAGAGTCGGACACGGATCCCAACCAGAGCGATGAAGCAGAAGCCGAAACTTCCCCAACAAAATCTCCGACAACTCCGAAGTCCATCAAGTGCAAAAATTCATCAGGTAACAAGCGAGCCCGGCCCCGTCTCGTGGGGGGGCTCAGGGCTGCCCTGGCACCTGCCCACGCCGGGCTGCCAAAGGTGCAGGCGTAGAACTGAAGCAGGTGTGAGAAGGAGCAGGACTTTGCCCTTTATTTTCCTGCACGGGGACTGGGAAACGCTGAACTCTCCAGCCCGTACTGCAGAGCTGCTCTGTGTGTCTTGGGGGTCTTCTCGCCCCTTTTCTCCCCTCTCGGGGCTGGTCTGGCACATTGGGAGTGAGTTACGCCGCTCGAGACACGAGCCTGGACTATACCAAGCGTTGATTTAGCTGCTCGGGTCGCCCCTGTGGCTCTCTCGACGCTGTCTGTAACCCCCTCGGCTTAATTCCTGCTAGAGCCGTGCTGGATGAGCACTCGGTGGCACCCCACCCTGCCCGTCTTTGCCCAGTGCCAGCGGGTGGGCAGCAGCTCCCCATGGGGAGTGGCGCTGCCGTGGTCATCTGCACCCGCCACCGCTGCAACTCCCGTCCCCATCCTGCCCCGAACCCCATCCCCATCCTGACCCCACCCCCATCCCCATCCTGCCCCAACCCAGGGGGCTGCCCGTGCCCTGGGGGGCTGGTGAGCGGGGCCAGGGCTGGTAGGGGGCACCCTGCTGGGGCTGTGGCGGCGGCCGGAGTGGTGTTGGCTTTCTTCTCCCTCCCCCCCAGATTTCTCGTTGTTTTCCTACAACAACGGTGTGGTCATGACATCCTGCCGGGAGCTGGACAGCACCCGCAGCGCCCTGTCCGCCGCCTCCGCGTTCGCCATCGCCACGGCGGGAGCCAACGAGGGGACCCCCACCAAGGAGAAGTACCGCAGGATGTCCCTGGCCAGCGCAGGTACCCTGCCCCGGGCTGCTGAGAGAGCGGGGAAACGTTTTCGGGGTGCCCGTTTCCACCGTACACAGCCGGGCTGCCCCAGGAACGCGCAGGTTGCCGACAGCCAAACCCTTTGTGCCCACGGCCGTGCTGCCCCCGGTGCCACCTGGCGCCCACCCTCCCAGTGCTTGCGTTCAAGGGCAGCGCAGGGATTCATAGATTCATAGATTTCTAGGTTGGAAAAGACCTTAGAGATCATCGAGTCCAACTGTCCCTAATCCCCATTAAACCATATCCCTAAGCAGTTCATCCACCCTTTTCTTAAACACATCCAGGGATGGGGACTCAGCCACCTCCCTGGGCAGCCTATGCCAGTGGTGACAGCCCTTTCAGAGAAGAAATACTTCCTAACATCCAACCTGAATCTCCCCTCGGGAGATGCTCGGGAAGACGGGGCTGCTCCTGGCAGCGATTGCCGAGGGAGCTGGAGCTGTGCTGAGGGGTCGCTGGCAGTTTCAGGCTTCCCGACGGACCAGCGGAACGGAGACAAGGAGTTCGTGATCCGGAGGGCGGCCACCAACCGGGTCCTCAACGTGCTGCGGCACTGGGTCTCCAAACACTCGCAGGTGGGCGGCGGGGGGCTGGGGGGGTCGGCGCCGCGGGGGCCCTCCCTC
The DNA here is from genome assembly GCF_009769465.1 of Tauraco erythrolophus. Taxonomy (NCBI): domain Eukaryota; kingdom Metazoa; phylum Chordata; class Aves; order Musophagiformes; family Musophagidae; genus Tauraco; species Tauraco erythrolophus. The sequence continues at coordinate 603,433 of NC_141478.1, forward strand.
CCCGCCGGCGTGAATCCGGCTGTGTGCGGGGTGGCTCGGCCAGGCTCCAGCGGGAAGGACGATTTGGCACTTTTTGTTCTAATGAAGCGTATTCGGTGTGCAAGGGGGCAGAGGGGGGAGCCGTGGCACTGCCCGGCTGGGCTTGGTGGAGCGGAGCGGGTGGGTTTGGTCCCTGTTGGGGGCTCCAGGCTGAGGGCAGGGGGAGGACACGGGGTGGCTTTCCCTGCAGTCCCTGTCCCTCTGTGCCGCTGGTTGCTGGGGCATGGGGAGCGGTGCCATGCTGGTGGGCACTGGGAAGCCCCCGTGCCTTTCCCAGGTTGGGTGATGCCAATGCAATGGTACAGAACGAGCCCAGTGCCTTCCTGGCCAGCACAAGCTTGCCGGGCGCCGCGGGCTGGCATTTCGTGGGAGAGGGGCAATCTCTGCCCTCGGCCGAGCAGCCGCCCGCGCAGGCACCGCGGGGCCGTCGGTCGTGGCCAGGTTTAAACGGGCAGCGAGCGGAGCTGCTGGGAATCGGCGTTACTCCGGTTGCAGTGCGGTAACACGCACCGTGCCGGCCTTGGCAGGACTTCGAAACCAACGAGGAGCTGAAGTTCCGGGTGATCGGCTTTCTGGAGGAGGTCATCCACGATCCCGAGCTCCTGACCCAGGAGAGGAAAGCGGCCGCCAACATCATAAGGTGAAGGGCCGTGCGTGGGAGATGCTTTTCCCGGGCGCTGTGCCAGGCTCTCGGCAGCTGCTTCCCGCTCCCCCCGGATGAACACCGGCGCGAGGTCTCCAGGAGGGGCTTTGCCCGCGGCCGGGGCCTGGCGCTCGGGAGGTGCTGAGGAGGAGGACGGGCGGTGCTGGACGCATCCATCTCCCTGGCACATCGGGACCTGGTCAGGGGCCATGGGGAGGTGTGACCCCCACCGTGCCAGCCTGTGCGCGGATGTGGCCGAGGTGCAGCGCTGAACCCCGTGAGCACGTGGCCGCCCTGCCCTGGGCAGCGGGACGGTGCCAGAGCTCACCGTGGCTCCGTGGCCGGGGCCGTGGGCTCCTCCGGCGAGCAGCGGCTCTGGCCACGCCGCGCAGGGGCCAAGGCAGCCGTGTCTGGCCGCAGGGGTGACGCGCACGGGGCCAGCTGTCCCCTCCGTTAAGGAATTTTTTTCTCTTCAACACGGGAAATGGAAGTTCGAAGCGTTCTTACACACCCGAGGGGTTGATCTGCGAGAAACCACGAGGTCGTGGTGCGTTCCCGTCGGAGGCGTGCGGGTCCGGTGCTTTCCCAGCTAGAGCAACGCTGTCTTTCCGTGCTGTAGGACCTTGACGCAGGAGGATCCAGGAGACAATCAGATAACCCTGGAGGAGGTCGTACAGATGGTAAATACCCTTCGCCTTCATCACGCACCCTGGTGGCTCATGCAATGGGATGGGATGGGAACAGCGAAAGATCCCTGCGCTCCGGTGCACCCGGCTCGGCGGAGAGCGGTTCTCCGAGCCCGCTGTCTGGGCGTACGGCTACAAAGCAAGGAAGGGTTTTCTGGGGACAGAGCCAGCTGTGAGCACAGCTGGATCTGTTACGGGCACAAGCAACGCTAATCCAGCCTCCATCTCTTTAGTCCTGCGGCACTGTTGTCGGCACAGCTGGCATGGCGCGGGCATGAAATGTGCCTGCTGCTGCTGCCAGTGCTGCCCGAGGGGCGCAGGAGAACCCCAGGGGTTTCCACTGTCTCCTCCATGTCCCCAAACCTGCGCCAGAGCTGCCAAGTGCTGGTTCCGAGTGACGGGCACTGGCCCAGTGGGTGCCAGCACTGCTGCCCTGGGAGCAGGGCCCTGGGAACGCGCGGTGGGTGCAGGGTGGGAACCATCAGGGTGGCTGCAGCGCGTTTGCCACCTCCTTGCGTTAAAAAACCCGACCTCTGCTCCCAGAAACACCCGAGAGCCACTTCAAACTGGGCTGGTGCACCTGGTGCACTCTGTCCCGTGCCAGCCTCGGGAGCGGCCGGGGCCCCGCGGGGCCGTTCTGAGCTTTTTTGTTGCCAAGAGTGCTGGAAACGTCCTTTGGGGAAGAGAAGACGAAGGAAAGCGGAGGGTGTCAGTCTGTCAGTCTGCCCCTTGATCTGGGCAGCTGAGCAGCGAGCTGCGGGCAGTGGCGCGGTGGGGACGCTGGGAGCCCTGGGTCTTGGGGTACCCAGCGGGACGATGAGGTCCCGGCCCCCTCCTCGTGAGCTGCGGGTGCACACGGTGCCAGGTGCTGAACCCTCGGCCGGGGTGTGCTCCAGGGTGCTCAGACCTCTGGCATGGCACCGGGGCTGCTCTGTGCCACCCGTGCCAACCGCCCACCCTGTGTTTGCTGTTGGGCAGCACCCTGTGCTCAGACAGAGTGTGCCCCCCCAGCCTGCACCCACCCACAGCCCGCACTCCCCCTGCAGCCTCTCTCCGGGGCCCTCGAGCCCCTGCACTTCTCGTGCCAGGAGCTGCTGCGGCCCCTTTTCCCGGGATGCAGACAGGAGGGACGCTCCGGTCGTCTCCAGGAGCAGGGATGCTGTGGCAGGTTTTTAGACAGTTCCCAGCTGGCAGAACCCTGGATTTGGGCTGTGTCTGTGCCAAAGTGCGGCGAAGCTGGTACACGCTCAGTGCAGGTCTGGGGCCGGGGGCTCATGCTGTCAGCCCAGTGGCTCCAAGCTCTGACTCCCCCCGCACCTGTAGGCACCGCTGGGCCAGAGCTGGGCAGCAGGGACAGGAGTGTCCCTGTTCTCCTGCTTTCCCAGACATCCCTTGGAAGAGCTGTCCCAAGCAGCAGCAGGGTCCGGGAGCTGCCGACCCCACCGGCGTTGGCGGAGCGGTGCTGGCGAGGCTGGCCGAGCTGCCGCGCAGGGGCAGGGGCTCGGCAGCACCGCTCCGGCTGGAGCCCCGGTGCTTTGGTAATTAATCAGATGTAGGGAAAAGGGCAGCGGTGGCAGAAGTCGGTGTGCAGGGATCCGCTCCGTAGCTGACACCTAATTACGGAAACAGGGAAGATGATTAGTTAGTTTGGTGTCTGTACACGTGCACGGATGATAACGTCATTAAAACCGTCGGGTTTGTGGGGCTGTGCGGAGCCGGCACTTCCCAGCGCCAGCGGGATGCGGTGCGGTGCCTCCGGACCGTCAGACCAGCACGGCACCGCACGCGCCGGCTCCGCCGGGAAGAAGCCTTTGGCTTGGGAGCCCGACTGCGGCTTCGGTTTCACGTGCGGGAACTGTGGAAGTTCTCAGCGTGCTGTGGACCGACGAGCGCCGCCGTTGCCTTTGTCGCTCAGGCGGAGGGAGCGAAGGCAGAACCCTTTGAGAACCACTCGGCCCTGGAGATAGCAGAGCAGCTGACCCTGCTGGACCACCTGGTCTTCAAGAAGATCCCGTACGAGTGAGTGACCCTGCGAGGGAGGAAGGGCTGTTCTGGTCGCCTGGGGCTCCGCGGCTGCCGTGTCCCCATGGCCTGGGGCAGACCCCGAGGGTGCGAACCCTTCCCGGCTGCTGCCTGCATTGCAGGTAGCCCCCGGCTGGGCTCGAGCCCACATCTGAGGCTGGACCCTGCGGCTTATCTGCTGGTGTCCTTGGGATGACTGGCTCGGGGAGAGCCTCCCACATCCATCGCACTTTTGAGCACATCTGTGCGGTCCCTTTCTGGCAGCATGGGGGGCAAAGGCTCCGGCATCTCTGTCCTGTGCAGGTGCAGCGGAGCTTGCAGGGCTTGGGCATCCCAGAAAAACAGGAAATAAATGTTGAGCTGAATGCTGTTGTTTGCAGAGAGTTCTTCGGGCAAGGTTGGATGAAGCTTGAGAAGAACGAAAGGACTCCTTACATCATGAAGAACACAAAGCACTTCAATGATGTAAGTGCAGCCGCAGCACGGGACGGGGGAACAGGCACAGACGGGGCAGCGCAGCCAACCCGCCCCAGCGATGGCCGGGGACGGGGATGCACGGGGTCGATCCGCCCCCTCCCCATGCTCCGTGGACGTTACGTGCCTCGGGGACCCATTGCAGGTGGAGCATCTCCCAGTGCCGCAGCAGGAGCCTGCTGCAGGGCCGGGGAATCTCTTTTATAAACATGGTGAGGCCGCAGGGCACGGAGCTGTTGCCCACCGTCCTCCTGACGCGTGGGCTGGTGTGTCCCCAAAGGTCAGTAACCTGATAGCGTCGGAGATCCTCCGGAACGAGGAGATCAACGCGCGGGTGAGCGCCATCGAGAAGTGGGTGGCGGTGGCGGACATCTGCCGGTGCCTGCACAACTACAACGCCGTGCTGGAGGTCACCTCCTCCCTCAACCGCAGTGCCATCTTCCGCCTGAAGAAAACCTGGCTGAAGGTCTCCAAGCAGGTAGGGGTGGGGGCCGGGGGGCTGTGGTCTGTGGGGAGAGAGGGCACATGCACTGGAAAAAAAACGGTTAGAAGTTTTGGTAGGTGTTTCCTGGGGGAGGTGGTGCAGCAGCAGCTCGGACCCTGCGTCGCCGTCGGATTTATCCTTCCTGTGCGGTTAAAGAAACCTTTTCTGAACAGTTGTTGGAGCTGTGTGTGCACACAGACACTTCACACTGGTTTTCTGGGCTTCTCGGACCAGTTACGGATGAGCAAAGTGAATTGTTGTGAGGTGGGACAGAAACAGCTCGGACCCGCGCGGTGCGGAGCCTGACGGAGTCCGGGGGCTGCCGACCCCGGAGCGCCGTCTGTTTCCCTGCAAAGGGATGGAGCTGTGGATTAGGACAGGTGCTGGCGGAGGCGAGAGGCAGGGAGGAAAGAAGGGCACAGCCCTCTCTAGTGTGTGTTGGAGGGGCTTTGCTTTCAGGTGCTCGCTCAGCTCCAGGGTGTCACTGGAGCCAGCTGTGCCAGCCAGGGCAGGATTTGTCCCTGCAAAGGTGTGGAGCAGCCGGACGGGGGGATGTGCCTCGGCAGCGGTGGGCAGGGCGGGCTGGGGGCTTCTTCCAGGGCCTTCTCCAGGCGACGCTTTGGTTTCTTGCAGACGAAGGCTCTGATCGATAAGCTGCAGAAGCTGGTGTCGTCGGAGGGCAGGTTCAAGAACCTGAGGGAGGCCCTGAAAAAGTGAGTGAATGATGGGGCTGCGGCTGCGAGGGGCTGCTGACAGCCTGGGGCCCCGTGGTGCCGGGCATTCGGACCCCCCCCCCAGCTCCGGCGCTGCGGCTTTGCCCACCGGCTCGCTTCGGAGCCCGCGCTAACGTGCGTCCTGGGCAGCGGGCACAGGGCAGTGGCTGGCTGTGATCCCGGGACCTGAGCTCTGCCTCCGAGCGGCGGCGTGGGCAGGCGGCAATAGAGGGGTTGCAAAGGGGCAGATCGTTGCCAGACACCGGGAAACGTTCCCCCCCCTCCCCTTACAGCCTCATAGTTTAAAGCCCCAAATGTACCATGTTTAGCTACGGTTCCCCCCAGCCAGCGCGTGTCCCACCCTGCCCGCGGGGACAGTGGCTGCAGGACGAGGCCCAGGGGACCCCCAGCTTCCCGGGGAGATGCTTCCTTCTGGGCTTTTGTATATTGGAAACAATCCTTCAAATTCTGCTAGCTGTGCAGTCTCATCCCCCTCCCTGCTCCACTAAGGCAGTTTTCTGTCTTATTTCTTTCTGGTTTGCCCCCAAAGTTGTGACCCTCCGTGCGTCCCTTACCTGGGAATGTACCTGACCGACCTGGCGTTCATCGAGGAGGGGACCCCGAATTACACCGAGGACGGCCTGGTGAACTTCTCCAAAATGAGGATGGTGAGTCTGCCGGCAGGCATGCAGGGGCCGCGTCGGAGCGACGCAGCTCGGTGCCGCGCTGGTGGCCGGGTCCGTGCCCACCCCGTGCAGCCCCCGCAGCCGTCATCGGCACAGCGCCCGACACCCACGCGTGTCCCCTGCACGCAGCGGGGCTGTCCCTGCTCAGGGATGTGTCTGGAAGAGACAAAAAGCCCTTTGCGTGGTGCTGCGGTTAAGGGTGCGGACGGGCTGCGCTGCACCGGCTGCCCGACACCCTCCCCGGTGCTGGCATGCGGTGCCGGAGGTGCCAGCTGTGCTGTGAGCGGCCGCTGTGTTCTATCTCCGGACAGATTTCGCACATCATAAGAGAGATCCGCCAGTTCCAGCAAACCTCCTACAAGATCGAGCACCAGCCTAAGGTACGGCCTTGTCCCGGGAGCCACACGCTCCCGCTCCTCCTCCTCTCCCTCCCGAATCACACCGTCTAAGCCTTCAATTTCTGGCAGCAACTTTGGGGAAGATACGATGCTTCTGTAGGAAATTTAAGAGTGGAAACGCTGGGAGAACCAGCGCAGGTGTGGGGCTTGTGTCAGGCGAGGCATGCTGGAGGGGATGGGCGCAGGACACACGTAGCCACCCCCCTGCTCCTCTGGGCACATGTGTGCCCTGCCACGCCATCCGTAAGGAGCCCATCGCCTGTGCAGCGTTGCTGGCAGAGCAGAACGATGCGGCTTCGCTGTCCGAGCCCCGGCCAGAACAAGTCAACGCTGTCCTGTCCATCCTGAGCTTTGCTGCCGGTTTTTCCCAGCACACCGGGCTGCCCTTCCACTCTGGTTCTTTCTGCAAGCCGCCGCGATCGTGGGCACGAGGGTTGGCAGCCTGGCGTGGTCTTGCCGTGGTCAGGCAGCGCAGCGAGGGACTCGCCTGGAAGGGCTCCGGGAGCGGGTGGGCACTGGGGACGGAGCTGTGCTCCGCTGTGAGCCACTTTCGGGCAAACGTCAGCCGAGGCAGAGACCTGTGCGGTGTGAGAGCGCGGGCGGGGGTCCTGTCCCGAGGTCGCCGTCCCACGGGAGAGCGGCTCCGGGGCTCGAACTCAGCCAGAGATCGTGTTTTACCTGGAGGTGGGACGAGCAGCTGTACCTTTCCCCATCCATGGGAATGAGTAACAAGTGTCGGTGGCTCCTGGGAATCCTGCCCTCATGCCCTGCGCTCCCTCGCCGTTCGCTGCCCTTCTGCTGCAGCAGGAGTGTGGCTGGCACTGCTGCGCCCAGAGCAGGGACTGCGCCTTGCTGCAGGCTGTCGGCAGCGGTGCAGGGGATGGAGGGGTGGCTGCGGGCCCCGTGCCCCCCCAGGATGCTGCAGCGGAGGTGTTGCTCCAGATGGCAGCTGCACCCGGATGCCACAGCCATCGGGCAGGGTGAGGGGTGGCCAGGGTGCTCCTGGGCTGCTCTGTGTGTTTGTGCAATGCATGCACTGCTCCTCCCTGCACAGCCCGGGCGCGGCGCAGAGGCCGCCCCTCCCTCGGTGCCCCCTTTCCCTGCCGCAGCCTTTGCACGGACCCTGTGTCCCCCCGGACCCCCCGCAGGTCGCTCCCAGCAGCCTGTGTGCAGCTGAGTTCCGCCGGCACCGGCAGAGCCCACCCTGGAGATGCTGAGAAATAGCGGTTGGCAGCCCCCCCTCCCCAGGCTGGGGGTGCAGACTGGGAGCAGGGCACCTCCCACCCCTGCCGCAGCCTGGTGCTGGGTGGCCTCCGCCTTGCGATGGCCCCCACACGTGTGATGAGAAGGAAAGTCTCAGCCGCCCTCGCACTTCCTCTGCCACCGCACTGCGGAGCCACCCAGCAACTGGGCTGGCAGCTGTGGGGGTTTCCGCTGTCTCGGGCACTGCTGTTCTCCAGAAACACCAAACCCTCCCGGGGCAGTGCCGCTGCCCCGCCGGCGTCTGCCGAACCTGCCCAGTGCTGCGACTGCCGCACTGTTGGTGATGGGACCGGGCCAAACTGCCCTCCCATGACGCCAGTTTCTGTGTGCAGTGGCAGGAGCAGCCCCGGGCCCCCCGGACCGCGACCCCTGGCCGGGCTGGCACAGGTCAGCGAGCCGCGGGCTCTAATTTTGGGCTCTGATTTTAGCCTCTGCAGCAGCCCCAGCCCTGCCCTCCACACCGCCGGTGCCTGCCCATGGCTGGGCTCACGCCGCAGTCTCTGCCCAGCTGGGCACACTGGGTAACCCTGGCTTCCTCCGGCCTCTCCTGCTCAGGAAAATTGGCATCTGCAAACACAGCCCACTGGCCTGAGAACACGGCTGGAAACAGCCGGTGCCAAGTGCAGTGCGAAGGGTGGTGCCGGTGGTGCCGTGCGTGGCCATGTGTGGCCCTGTCCCCCTGCAGAGGTGGGAGATGGCCGCACACAACCCCCGGACCCTCTCGTGGGTGATGAGGTGAAGCCCCATCCGTGCCGCCGGTGCTTCCCCAGCAGAGGCTCTGCTGCCGGCTGCTCCTTGCGCCCGCTGGCTCCGAACCCCAGGCACGGCGCCTTGCCCCGGCACGGGCTGTGCCCCTCTTGGGCACCAGCTGTGCACACCGCGCAGCTAACGAGGCCAGAAAGCGATTTGGGAAAAATCTTCCAGAAATTGGGAGCCGATTCTCTGCCAGCAGCGAAGCAGATGTCTGCCCCGTCGGCAGCGTTCCCGCGGCAAGAAGGTCACTCCCCACTTACGCGGTGCCTTAATTATCAGGATTTTGTGTTCTCAACAGGGGAGAACTTTGTGGCTGATAAAATAGAACCAGAGAGGGAAACTAAGCAAGCAGAAGAGCAGAGCAGCTGGGGGCTAGCCAAGACTTTGCAATCCTGGGATGAGATAAGCATGTGCCGTGCCCATGTCCGTTGGCAGGAACTGCTGGCGCTTCCCTGTTGTTGTTTACTGCTCCAGCCTTTACCGTTGCCCAGTTTCGGCGTTTATCGGCGGCCGCAGCAGAGGCGAGTCCTCCCTGCTAACGGTCTGGCTCTCGTTTTTCCAGGTGACGCAGTACCTGCTGGACCAGTCCTTTGTGATGGACGAAGAAACCCTTTACGAAGCTTCTCTGCGGATAGAGCCCAAACTGCCTTCTTGAGCCCGGAGCAGCGGCGGGCGGCTGCCCGTGTGCACACGCTATCCCATACTGTATATACCTGTTTGTTTCCGTTGGACGCCCTGGAGTGACTTCCACGTATGTGCTTCTCCGAGCAAACCGCCCCCCTCGTCCTTAGGCCGCAGTAGGATTTCCCGCATCCTTTAAGGTTTCACGCACCGACACTTCGCTGGAGTCCCGGTTTCTTTTCAACGCTGTTCTTTTGGTCATTCGTTCCTCCCGAGGGGGCTGGCGAGCGGGCGGGCGAACCCCCGCGTTCCCCCGGGGGGCGCGGGCAGCGCGGAGCAGCCCTGGCTCGGGCGGTATCCGGGCGGGATCGGCAGCGACGTCCCCGGGCACACTCTGTACGGCGGGGGAAGAGAACCCATTAAAGTTTGTCCCTGCGTGTGAAGCTGCCCGCTCTCTCTGTGCCCCCCGGTGCCGGGGGTCGCTCGCCGCTGCCCCCGGTCCCCCCGACCCTCCCCGCTGCGTACGGCTCACGACCAGCTGCTGTTGATACGCGATAGATCCGTGTCCCTTGTGACCGCTGAGTACCATGATGTAGAGGTAGACAAAGATGACCGAGTGTTTTTATTACATATACTGTAATCCTGTCTAACCGCCGTCTAGCAGGAATATAGTAATGTAGTGCTTATTCTGTGAATATTACCATGTATTTTTTACATTGTACAGGATATACACGGTTGAACTTTGCAGTGGCAGGCATGCTCCACTCCGACCAGAACACTTTGCTGTAAGCAATACCTCGTGGTATGAGAATTCTCTTTCAAGCCCTAGAACTATTTCAACTTACAGCTTGTTTGGAAAAATATTTCCATTTTTTTTTGTAAAAATATATGTTTCCTGATTACCTCTTGCTAATAAATCTATTCTATCTCAGGGTGAACCGCGACTCGTCCTCTTTTTATGGGCGGGCCAACGCCGGACCCGCACGCACCCCGCCCCTCCCCGCGGGGACGGGACGCCCCGCCCCCTGCCCCGCCCCTGCCCCGCCCCTCCGGCGGAGGCCCGGCCGTGCTCGGTTCGGCTCCGCTCGGCTCGGTTCGGTTCGGTTCGGCTCCGCTCGGCTCGGCCATGGGCTGGGCCGCGCTGTTGGCCGCGGTCGCGCTGCTGGCGCCCGCCGCCGCCTGGATGCCGTCCGCCGAAGGTAAGGGGGCACCGGGAGAGGGTGGCTCGGCGCGGCACGGCTCGGCCCGGCTCGGCCCGGCCCGGCTCGGCGCGGCCCGGCCCGGCTCGGCTCGGCTCGGCCCGGCCCGGCTCGGCTCGGCCCGGCTCGGCTCGGCTCGGCTCGGCTCGGCCCGGCCCGGCCCGGCTCGGCTCGGCTCGGCTCGGCTCGGCGCGGCCCAGCTCGGCTCGGCCCGGCCCGGCCCGGCTCGCCGCTGTGCGGGGCGGGGGGGCGGCGGGGCAGGCGCTGACGCCGGCCCGGTTTGTTCCGCAGAGGAGCTGCAGTTCAAGGCCTGGATGCTGCAGGTAACGCTCCGGGGGCGCCTCCGCCGCGGTGGGCCGGGCCGGCCCGGGGCCCCGGGCCCTCGGGAGCGGCGGGATCGCGGATGACGGACTCTGCCTCCGCAGAACAACCGGCGGTACGGCCCGGGCGAGTACGCCCGGCGGCTGCGCATCTTCCTCGGCAACAAGAGGCGGATCGAGGAGCACAACGGCGGCAACCACAGCTTCCAGAGTAGGAGCCGCTCCCGGCCCCGGCCCCGCTCGCTCTGAGCTCAGCCTGAGCGAGTGAAACGTTCCCGTTTCCCCCTTCTAGTGGGCCTGAACCAGTTTTCGGATCTGACCTTCACAGAATTTAAAAGTTGTATCTGTGGAGAGAGCCCCAGGTGGGTGACGGGAGCGTGGTGCGGGTGCTGCGGGTGCCATGGGTGGGGAGGAGGGGGTGTACGGCAGGGTGGCAGACCCTGAGCCGTGGGGCGGGGGTCTCTGTGCCGTGCTGCACCCGTGCCCATGTCGGCACCCCACCGCCGCGCTGCCCGAGATCGACACTGGCAGCACCCTGTCCCGCTGGAGCCCAAGTAAGAGCGAGGTGAAGCCCCCATCCCCTGCCCCCACTGCCCCGACCCTGGCTCTAGCCCAGTCCTCACTTCTGCTTTCCGTTCTGCAGTCCATCTGTGTTTTTGTGGGCAGACCCAAGGCCTGATCCCGGCGGTCTGGGGAGTCAGGAGCTCCCGGAGCAGCCCGGGCCCCGCTGCGGGGGCGCGGGCTGGCGGTGTGCTTCCAGGGCTGGCCCGGTTCTCCCTGGCCGTCGTGGCTGGCGTGCCGGGGCGGCACAAGCAGCGTGGCAGCCACCGCTCCCTCTTCTATGGGAGAGGGCGGCTGTCCGTGGGCCGCAGTCCCCCGGCACGGCAGCTAGCCGCAGCCCTCCCACCTCGCTTGCAGAACTGCTCGGCCACCAAGGGGAACTTCCTGCGCAGCTCCGGGCCGCATCCCGACTCCATCGACTGGAGGAAGAAGGGGAATTACGTGACGCCTGTGAAAAACCAGGTGGGGACCGTGTGTCATCGGCGACATGCCGAGAGCGGGCCGTGAGAGGGGCTCACTGCTGCGGGCAGGGCACTGTGCCGGGAGGAGTAGTGCTGGGCTGCGCGTGCCCGCGGGGAAGCAGGTTCCCCCAGGACCCTCTCCATGACTGGGGCAGGGGGCTGCGGCAGCCTTGGGCAGGGGACGAGCAGAAGGCGAAGCCTGGCTGCTGGCAGGGAGCAGGAGCTGTGTGCTCCAGGCATGCCCTTCTGCCCCAGCCCCAGTTTTGGGGAGGCCGGTGACCCCGCCGCACGTCATGGAGCAGCTCCTCTCTGGTTCCTGTCGCAGGGCGCCTGCGGAAGCTGCTGGACCTTTTCCACCACGGGGTGTCTGGAGTCTGCTATTGCTATTGCGACGGGAAAGCTCCTCTCTCTGGTAAGAGATTTTCCTTTCCTGTGCGCTGGTGGCAAGTCCTGCCTCCGGTTATCCGGCGGGGCCAGCCCGCTCCTGTCCAGGGCAGCCGCTGGCTGCTTGCCCCGAGCCCAGCCGAACATGGCTGTGTGGGGCTGCGGCAGCCCCCAGCCCTGCAGACCCCTCTCAGCTCTTCGCAAGCCGAGCAGAACTGCTGCGGGAGGCGCAGAGCAGCGTGGCTGGGAGCTCTGCGTGCCCGAGGATGTGCCTGTTGCCATCCCCTTGCAAGGTCTGCGTGTCCCGCTGCCCCAGGCTTGGGCAGAGCCCTTTTCGGAGCAGGATGAAAGCAGAGGGGCCGGAGGCTGACAGGTCCCTGCCGCTGGCAGCCGGCGTGGTTAGCCAGAGCCGTGTCTGCGGCCGCCACCCAGGCAGGAGCTCCTTGCTGCAGAACAGCTTGCTGCAAGCAGCACGTTGTGAGATTGTTTATTTTTAAACTCCTGGAGAATTTGTATTCTCGAAGAACTGGAAAAACGGTAGCCACTTCTATGACTTACCAGCATAGCTGAGGGTTGGGTGTAAGTGTCCAACACAAACTTGACCTTTGAAAGAGATCTCGGCCAGCGCTCCCGCGGGTGGGACGGTGTCCCGGCAGGCATGAGGAGGAATGCCTCCAGCAGCTGGAGCATCTTGGGCTGTTTGCTCCACATCCTCGTCCCATTCCTCGGGGCGTGGAGCCATTCACCTGGGTGCTTCCCGCTCCGTTCAGCCAGGTGCTTCCCGCTCCGTTCACCTGGGTGCTTCCCGCTCGCCGCGGTGAACAGCCAGCTGCCGGGGTCAATCCCACGCTCCCGGCTGCCTGCCGTGCGGGTCGCGTTTTGTCTCACTCCAAAGGCGGGTGTCGAACATACACTGACTCAAAAAACTTTTCCGTAGGCGGAACAACAGTTAGTTGATTGCGCTCAGGCTTTTAACAACCACGGCTGCAGTGGGTAAGTAATACAGAGTAATAAAGAATATCTTACGTTCCGTGATTGACAGCCTCCCTCAAGACCTCGTGTCGGGATCCTTTCAGATCTTGGAGTGGTTTTTGTTTTCCCTTGGCTGAGGTGTGTCAGGGAAAACAGTTCTGGGTTTGGTTTGGTTTGATTTGCTTGCTTTAATTTTGCCCTCCCTAGAGGTCAGCTGTTTCACTGAACCTCCAGCATTTCCTAACCTCTGTTGTTCCTCTTGTTTATTAGTTTTTCTTCTGGTATTTGTTTTGTTACAGTGTCTTCTGATACCGCAGTCATGGGTGCTGCCTAGCTGGGCTTTAACCCGCTCGGGGAAAACAAGGGGGTTTTTATCTGTCGCTCTGCTCATGGGACATGCGCATCTCGTGGCGCTTTAAGGAGCCCCAGAAACCTCTGCTTCCCCTTTGGTAAATTCCTGCTGGCATTGCTAGAGAAGGCAGGAGAGAAAGCTCTCTGAAATCTGCTTTCTGTAAGATAAGCAGTCCCTGAGGAACATTGGAGAGCTGAGCAAAACCACTTGGTGATTTTTTTATTTTTCTCGTGACTCCTCCTTAGTCCTTTCCTCGTGAGCACACCCTGGTCACGCTTCCCTTTTCGTCCCTCTGCGAGATGTGCTCCCCAGAGGTGGCTGGGGGAGGAAGCAGCTGCTTGCTGGAGATGCGGGTCCCGTGTCCTCCCCCGTGCTGTGTACTGGGGACCCCGGCCACAGCGTCTGGGTCATGGAAAAACACCTTTCGGTGTGCGAGGCTGCAGAGCTGAGCTGGCCCGGCTGGTGCTGTGTGGGTGAGGTGGCCTCGTGCCTTCGGGGCTCCTGCATTGGTGTTGTCCCCTGGGGATGAGGCACCCCCGAGAACGAGGTCTTCCCGTGCCTGTGTAGGACTGTGCCGAGCAACGTGACAGTCCGGGCCAGGAGTCCCAGGCAGGGAGATATCGCAGGAACAGACTGGAGTTTATGCCGTTAGAGGGTCTGGGATCCACACTGTCCTTCCCTGTCCCCCCACCTTGCAGGAATGGTATGTAGGACTGCGAGGGAACGTTGGTGGCTTCGCTCTGCGGAAGCCGTGGCGTTACCGTCCTGATTAACCTGCGCTCTGGCCGCGTTGTCTTGCAGGGGCCTGCCAAGCCAAGCCTTCGAGTACATCCTGTATAACAGAGGGCTCATGGGGGAGGACACCTACCCGTACCGGGCCGAGGTATTTCCAGCGCAGCTCAGGCGCGTGTCTGCAGCGGCAGAGCAGGGTCCAGCTCTAACCCCGCTTCCTTTCTGCCCTCGCAGAACGGCACCTGCAAGTTCCAGCCGGAGAAGGCTATTGCGTTTGTCAAGGATGTGATCAATATCACGCAGGTAAGGCCGCGAGGGTTGTGTTTCCGAACTTCCCGGGCTGTGCCAAGCCTGACCTGGAAGGTGCTCGGCTGCCCCGGGGCGTGCGGCGCTCTGCAGTGCAGGCTGCAGCCTGCTCGCTCGCTGGGGAGGAGCGCCCGCTGGCACACACACTGCTCTCCCGCGCACCGCTGGCTCCCTGTTCGGAAGTGGCACAACAGGCACTGGGTCTCTGCCTGCTTTCCGTCTCCCAGGCTGTGAGAAAGTCCTGGTTGTTGTCTTTCAAGGCAAGAGGCACTTGTCTTCTTGTCTGCACGCAGAAGGCCAGGGTTAGCCATCCCCACCGCACACTCACTGCTGGTCCGGGGATCCTGACTGGTCCCAGTGTAAGCGGGAGATGAATGACACTGGGATCCTCTCCTTGCAGTACGACGAGGACGGCATGGTAGAAGCTGTGGGGAAGCACAACCCGGTGAGCTTTGCGTTTGAGGTGACGAGCAGCTTCATGCACTACAGAAAAGGAGTCTATTCAAAGTGAGTATTGCTGAGCCCGGGAGGGGAGGGCGAGGGGAAGGTGTAGGGCAGGAATCACATCCCGATTTCTCCCGCTTTGCGGCACTGGACGCATTCCTGCATTTTCTTTTAAACAGAAAATAGCAAACATAAGTAAACTGAGCCTTGACGTACTGATTTCCCAGAGGGATGAGAGTACAGCACAGGGAAGAGGGAACAGTGCACTTGCAGCCACTTTACTGCTGGGAGCCAGCCCAACCTGAAGACCAGTTGGTATCTGGAACAAAGCTCAGCGAGCCCGTGAGCTGGGAGATGCTCCTGCAGCCCTGTGTGTGTCGGAGCCGCGGATGGTGGCAGGGTCAGCCCAGGGGTCACAGCTGACACGTCTGGTTTGCTTAGGGTGAGCCCTAACCAAAGTACGCTTCCGTGGGGCTCGGGCGGCTCTTCCAGCGCCAGACCTCGGAGCGGGGGTGGTGAGCGGCGTAGCTGGCTCCGCGCCGCCCTGCACCGAGCTGGCACGTTGGCAGGCTGCGTTCCGAGGGCCGGGGCCGCTGCACCCTCTCTGCAGGGCAGGCAGGTCCCCAGGCACCTCGTGCCAATCCCTCGCTGCAGCTGGACGTCTAAGAAAAGCAGCAGAGATGAAAAATTCGTTTGAGACATGAAGCGACCTGGCAGAAGAAGGTCTCAAGTGGTGTGTCAGCTCTACAGCCAAGGCAGAGAGCTGCTTCAGAGGATGATTAGGATATTTTGGAAAGACTGTGGAAGCAGGATAGATTTCTGTTTGGCAAGAAATGGGGAAAGTGCCTGTTTGGACAGAACTAGGAAAATACTTTAGAGTAATGAATCCTCAGTCCCGTAGAACTGCAGGGAAAGGGAAACTAAGAGTCTGAGCATGAGTGATCTACCCCAGGGAGCTGCAAGGGAAAGAGCAGGCAGCACCGTGAATTCGAGTGGCTTTGCTGTTGCAATAAAGACAGAAATCTTGAGTTTAAAGCAAGCAACAGGCAGATGGAAGGTGTGAAAGCAGGGGAGACAGTCAGGATACTTCGTACGAGCATTCCAGTTTGAGGAACATGCCGAGTTGTCTTGTACAGTTATAGTCTAAGGTAGATTTAAAGTCAGAGCGTGTGGAATAATCGATCCGCCAGTGGTTTCGGCCTCTGCTCCCCGGACAAGTAAATCTGTCGTGGGGATTATTGACCTTTTGGTTACCTGCAATTTGAAAATGTTTAAAACTAGGTGCTCTGGAGCTGGGAGCTTGTACCTTGTGTTGCCCTGTTTTGCATCACAGGCAGCAACTTCCATCCAGTGCAATTTAAAAGCTGGAAATTCAGGGGAAATACAAGGAAATGTGTATTGAGACTGAGGAATTAGCTGTTCCCTGTGCAAAGCACGGAACAGTGCCCCTGAACTTCGAGGCAGAACACACCATTGCAGGGATGCACGAAGAGCTTCTGATTTTCATTGGAAAAATTCCTTTGCTCAGTTTTTTCATAGCAGTTCGTTCTTGTGTGATGATGTTGATGTTAATTCTGAACAAAAGGCTGGACCAGGTGCTCGGATCAAAGTCCGTGTAGCCTGTCACCGCGGCCTCGGATGTGGCTGGTGGTAACTCCTGAGCGAGGAAAACAGCAGTGCCTTCTTTTCTTGGCTTCCTTCCCTACTCTCCACAACTGGAAGTTCAGAGTATCCTTTCGTTCTTTTTGCAGCTGGAGTGCAATCAAGAATGCCGACTAATCCGTGATTAATTACAGGCTGGTTTTTCCTGTAACAAATCTTCATTGTTTTTCCTTTTCCCTGCAGCCCCCGATGTGAGCACACTCCTGACAAGGTGAACCATGCTGTCCTTGCTGTGGGGTACGGAGAAGAAAATGGGACCCCTTACTGGATTGTGAAGAACTCCTGGGGCCCGCGGTGGGGCATGGATGGGTAAGGAGGTCCCGGCGCTACCGGACCCGCCACGGTCTCCCTGTACCTGGTGTAAGGACAGTGCCATGCGTGGGATGGCACCCACCCTCCTCAGCCTCCAGCTCGCCCTTAGGCTCTGAGGCTGGAATTTCACAGCTGTTCCATGCTCTTGGGAAGAGGCAGGGGAAACCATCCCAGCCTCGGGAGCGTGGCTCTACAAACCAGTGCTGGGGTGACTGGTTGGAGCAGACCCTTACATCAGCAGACCTGCCGTGGTCACCAGGGGCCCGGCCAGTGCATGCAGGGCTGCCGTACCGCTGGCTCACCTGGTGCCAGGACAGCACCGTGCCTCTGCTGTGGTTACACGGCCAGAGGAGAACGGGTTGTGCCGGGAGTGAGTTTTCACTCCGGCTCCGCGAGTATTTCCAGCTCCAAGTGACGTTTTTCAGAGTCGGGCTCTAAAACTCTGCTAGTTTGTGATTTCAGGGGGAGCAGCACTGCCTGGCTCACTGCTGGCAGTCACGGCTCTGGCACAGGCACTGCTCCGTGTGCTGGCACGAGAAAGGAGCTTGCACGTGACGAGAGCACTCGCCGTATGCCTGCGCCCGTCGTGCCGGCTCTGCCGGAGAAGGGAACACTCACTCTTACACATTTCTTTCTCTTTTTAGATATTTCCTCATTGAACGTGGCAAGAACATGTGTGGCCTTGCTGCCTGTGCATCTTACCCCGTTCCTCAGGTGTGAGAAGAGAGCGCAGGCTGGGGAAGGCGGGCGTGGGGAAAGGAAGGACGGACTGTACACGGATTTCGGAATGCTAAAACCAAGAAGGTGAGAAGATGAAACACCAGTCTGCTGGAAGCCATCACCTGCAGGCAGACTCCTCGGCTCGCAGGGGGAAGACCCGGGCCTCCTCTCCCCAGCCAAAAGCAAGCATGCTCCTGCGCCGAGAGCCGGACTCCCGCCCTCTCCTCCGGCTGCGTGCGCTCGCCCTGTCCCAGCCGCGGCCCTGCGCCCCTCTGGGTGGGGGGGGGGTCAGCAGCGGGGGCTGCTTGGCTGGGGGGGATGCCAGGCCGTTACCTGGTGTTAAGACACAGCCCAGCAAAGCTCACCCCTCCCTTACGATGGCTGTTTCCCAATCAACATGTAACTTCTAGGAATTTTTAAAATTTTCTTTGAAGGAGATTTTTCCTTTCTCTAGAGGAAGATGAGTGCTGTGATTAAGTCATCTATTTTCATTAAGCGCTTTTAGTGTTTTTTTGTATTAAAAAATAGATGGTATTTTAATGCAGAAGATATAATGCAGAGGAAATGGTTGATTTTCTTTTCTGGATCAATGAGGAAAGCAAGCAGCTTATTGCCAGGAACTGATGAACAGGTGATGGCGGAAGGCGGCTGCGCCCGTGGGGGGCACTTCTGTGTGACTTCCTGCTCAAATCTGCCCCTGACCCAATAAAGATGAGTCGTCACCGGTGTCGGTGTGCTCTGCGGCCCCGTCACTGCCGTGTCCCACCACGGAGCAGGACCCGACCCGGGGGTGTCTGTCGGGGGCCCCATCCCCCTCACGCAGCTCCTGCGAGCGCCGCGGCGGCGTGAAGCGTTCGAGCCTCCCCAGCGTTACGCAACTCGCTTTTATAACGGG
The DNA here is from genome assembly GCF_009769465.1 of Tauraco erythrolophus. Classification (NCBI taxonomy): domain Eukaryota; kingdom Metazoa; phylum Chordata; class Aves; order Musophagiformes; family Musophagidae; genus Tauraco; species Tauraco erythrolophus. The sequence goes on from NC_141478.1 coordinate 621,535, forward strand.
CTCTAAAGCGCGGGGGGGCCGGGCCGCCCCGGTGCGCAGAGCGGCGGCGCGGGTCCGCCCTCCCCTCCCCTCCCCTCCCCTCCCCCTCCCCTCCCCTCCCCTCCCCCTCCCCTCCCCTCCCCTCCCCTCCCCTCCCCTCCGCGGGGCGGGCCGGAAGCTCGCGCTCGCCGTGGAAGCGGAAGCGCCGCGCGGCCACTTCCGCTTCCGGCGCGTCCAGCCAATGGCGGGGGCGGGCGGTGTTTTGGCGCCGATTGCGAAGGGCGCGCGCGGCGGCGGCGGGACGCGGGCGGCGAGCGGCGAGGAGCGGGCGGCGAGCGCGGCCCCGGCCCCGGCCCCGCGGCGCGCAGAGCGCCCCCGCCGCGGCCCGCGATGGCGGCCGTGCCGCTGAACAACCTGCGGGAGCAGCTGCGGCTGCACTCGGCCCGCGGCGCCCTCAGCAAAGCGCCGCCGCCGCCGCGGCACCGGCCGGCGTGAGTACGGGGCGCGGCGTGCCGGGGCGCGGGCGGCGGAGCGGCGCTAACGGGGGCGCGTCTCTTTGCAGGGGCTTCACCTTCAAGAAGATGTCTCCGGCCGGCGCGCCGCGGGGCCTCCCCGCCGCCTCCGCGCTGCGGGACAAAGACGTGAACGCGCCGCCGGCCGCGCCGCGCCCCGCCGCCAGGGACAAGGACGCGCAAATCCCGGGCTCCTTCCCAGCCGCCGCCGGGCCCCGCGGCCCCTGTGCGCGCCCCGCGCCCGGCAGCTCCCCGGGGGTGTCCCGGGGCCCCGGGTGCTCGGGAACGGGGGGCGGCACCGGGGCGCTGCCTGGTGCTGCCGCCCGGGAGGCGAGGCCCGGTCGTGCCGCCCGCCCCGGCGGGACCGTGGCAGACGAGTGGGACGACATCGATGACTTCGACCTGTCGGGAACCAAGAAGTATGGCAGGCCGCCGGTGCTGCCCGCCGCCGGGGCTCCCCGGAGGTCAGAGCCCCGCCGGGACGAGCGGCCGGGCTCCCCCGGGGCCGCGGGGGCGCGCACGGAGAGCGGGCCGGCCTCTCCCGGCGCCGACCCTCGGCCCCTGTCGCAGCAGTCGCTGATCTGCCTCGGGGACGCGGCTCCCTGTGGCGCTGCCGAGGGCCCCTGGCAGGATTCGCCCACTGACCTGGTTTGGGATGGCGACAGGGAAGAGCCTCTCCCCGGTAAGGATTTAGTGCAGGGCACCGGTGGGCTGGGAGAGAAGCTGCTCGCGTTGGCACACCAAAGGCTTTGGTGGCTTAGAAATCGGAGAGAGCTGCGCTCGTACCCGACAGGCGGCCCTGGGTCTGCGGGTCGCGTTTCGGTGACCGCAGCCTGGGGCAGCGTGTGGTTGTGAATGGCGGAGTGCTGTCTCTGGGGCAGAATCATGGAATGGTTTGGGTTGGAAGGGACCTCCAAGACCATCCAGTTCCAACCCCCCTGCCATGGGCAGGGACACCCTCCACTACACCAGGTTGCCCAAAGCCCCATCCAACCTGGCCTTGAACACTGCCAGGGATGGGGCAGCCACAGCTTCTCTGGGCAACCTGTGCCAGTGCCTCACCATCCTCAGAGGGAAGAATTTCTTCCTTAGATCCCATGGAAATCTCCCCTCTTTCAGTTTAAAGCCATTGCCCCGTGTCCTGTCACTACACACCCTTGTCCAAAGCCCCTCTCCAGCTTTCCTGTAGCCCCTTTAGGCACTGGAAGGTGCTGGAAGGTCTCCCCAGAGCCTTCTCTTCTCCAGGCTGAACAGCCCCAACTCTCCCAGCCTGACAAGAAGTAGCAACTGGTCATGTGGTGGTATTAGGATTGCAGGACTTCCCATATGGCGTTCCAGAAATGAAGAGCAATAATCTATAGGGACGGGTTAGAAAGAAAAGCACTTTTAAAATTCGTGCGAGAGAGACGTAGAGTCATTTTGTGCCAAAATGTAATGATGAAAAACACTAAACCAGAAAAAATCTCTCTCCATTCAAAGCAAAACAAACCAGAAAAACTCCAGCCCCTGATTTTGACCAGGACGTTCGTGCCCATCAGTCAGAGTGCTTCCTTGGCAGCTCGGGATTCCTCTCGGCTTCTCTGTTTTATGTGCCTTACCCGTTACGTTTTGAAACTTTTTGTTTGTGGAATTCGCGTGTTCAGGCAACTGAATAATATTGAACGGTGTTCCGTGACGTTGCCATTACGTTAAATGGCGAAAGGATTTGCTAACTGTGTTTTTCTTCTTAAGAATATTTCCTTACCTTTTCTTCTCTTTCCGTGGTATGAATTTTAACCTATTAATGATACTGGCTTCTCTTAGTAGGATTTGTCTTACAAGGCGTTATATGTGTACAGTTGCCTTCTGATTCCAGTATAGGGACTATGCTGGTCGATGAGTCTACCATCTTTTTGAGCTAGTATTTAACATGACAATATTTTCTATGAAATCTCTTGTAGGAAAATACACCTCTTCAGTTTTTCTCCCCTGACAGAGCAGGGTAACTATAGGCAAGCTGTGGAACTTTTCCTCTTACAAGAGGCTTTGTGGGGGTTTTATCCGTTTGTTTTTAATGGGGGAGAAAAAGGGAGCAGTAATATAAATTTTTGTCCTTAATACAGTCAGAAACTGTATTAAAGGAGTGTGTTGAAATCTGGCTGTTATTTTTTCCCCTCTGTTCAGCTGCACTTTTGTTTGTGCTCGAAGGAGTTTACAGCGTGGCCCAACGGTGCGAACGCCTTTCTCTTTCAGCCGCTGTTGATAGAAGTGGTGAGAGCCAGAGGCCAAACAGCAGCGAGAAAAACCATCCCCCAGAACTGGATGAGTTCGACATCGAGTCGTTTGCAGGCACTGAGCTCGAAGAGGACGATTACCTGGATATTGTTCCACCCTCCCCTGAAGAAGAGCTGCCATCTGTCTCACCTTCTGTCAAAAGCATTAGGTAAAACAAAGTTACTTGATAAAACCGTCTGCCTTTGTGATGATTTTATGAAGTAACAAAAAAGACATGAAACTCGTCAAAAAGTTACAGATGGAGTGGATTGTGTCTGTCTGTTGCTTGGCAGGTTAGCAGTTGACAGCTGCTGTTAATGTTTTATGAAATACTTTCTGGTTTATGCCCGATCTTTAAGGTGGCTGTTGCGTCAGAAAAAGCAGAGTTATTTTTTCTTCCATAGCGAGAGGGGAAAAAAAAGTTATTGAAAGAAATCTCGATGCGTTGGTGCATAGGATGAGTGGCAAACTGCTCAGCAACTTGTGTTTTGACTGGGTTTTCAGAAATTTGTTTGTCTTTTACACACATCTGAAGTGCTGTTATTTTAAAAGAGAAACTTCTCTTATGGAAATGCATTGATTTACAGATATCTGTGCTTTAACGACTTTTTCTTTTAATGTTAGTGGTGTTTTCAGAGACTCTCCTACTGGTGGAAGATCCACAGCTGGCAGCGTTGAGTCCAAGTCTGGGAAGGCTGCCACAACAACGCCTGTTGCTGCAAGTGATCCCAGTGCGGAGGATGCAGGTACACGAGACGTTGGGAAATTTTATGCCTTAGGTTTTAGGGATGGTTTGCAGCTTCTTGTTCTCCTGCATATCCCACGTAACCTGAGAGCAGTAACCGATGGGGACGAGGGAGCAGGGACTGAGGCTCATTGGGGGTTTTCAGGTGTTGTGTATGTGGCGTGTAGGGTGTTGTCTCAGGGTGTCGTCTGATCCTGATGCTGGGTTTCTCAGTACTGGTCTGGGATATGGCCCAGACCTCCTTCCCAGAACTGAAAAGCACAGAGAGACCAAATTGTTTGCAAGTCAGCCATGGCACAAAGACACGTGGCTGTAAGCTGGAGCTGTGCCAGTGCTTCCATTTGATTCCCACAGACGCTGGCTTTGGGAAACACTGAGCTAAAATGTGTCTGAGTTGCACTTGCAGAATGAAAAGTTACCAAGTGGCACAACCTGCTTTTCAGGCTGCAGATCTTTCCTCTCCAGAGACAGAAAACTGTCGCTTATGGTGCTGTTCTACAGTGTCGTTTAAAACTTTGTGTTTATAAGTGCCCAGAGCAGAGTTTGCACGTTTATCTCTTAATGATGCTGTTCTGGAAATCAATTTAGCCAAGCTCCATCCTGCCCTGCTTCAGCGTGCAAACTTCTGGTCCGTTTGGACCATCAGCTTGTTGCAAGAGGTGCCCATCTGACCACCAGCTAGTTCAGCGTTGGGCAGGTGTAGCAGAGGCCAGAATTTAGTCTGAGAGTTCACACCCCCCGTAGCAGCAGTTTGAGGTCTGGTGTGGATCGCTGGCAAAATCCGGATGGTTTGCAGCAGTGCTGGATTTGGAAGGGCAGGTTGTGGGGTGGCAAATGCTGACTTCCACGTGTGGGAGGTTTTCTGTGGTGCTTTCTAGACTAGAATTGCAGTGTGGTATTTTGATAAAATGTGGGTTTAGTGTGCTTGGGGAGGGGTAATTTGCAATAAGCAAAACATGTAACCTTGAGTGTTTTTGGAAATAAGTTTGGAAGAACTGTGACGAGATTTGGAAAATATATAGAGATGAGTAATTAAAAGGGCAAGGGTGAAAATATGTAGGCTGGCTGAGTGCGTGCACACAGAAACAGTTTCTTTATGTGAAAGGACTTTGGAAAAATATATTGGAAGTGGATTATTTAGACGTATTTATTGCAATTCACTGTATTTTGGGAGAGTGATATCAACTCATTACATATTCTAATAAAAATGACCACTACTGTGTGCTAAAATACACTCCATCTAACAGATCCGGGCGTGAACTGGGAACAGCAAATCTACGGCGTCATGGATGGTATCTGCAAGCTGGTGGATGCCATTCCGCTTCACGAGCTTCAGTCCCTGTCGTGTGCCAGAGAACTTCTCCAGCAGAGAGATCTCAGGTGCGTGTGATCGCCGCCCTCCGCGTTTCCACGCGCTGGTGGAGCGGCGCCATGCCTGCAGGTGTCCCCATCGCACTGAAAAGACCATACAGATTTTTTAAAAGCTTAAAATTACTGATGGAATGAAGAAAAAAAAATTCCCCAAAGCTGCTGGAAGTATTAATCATACCAGTCTTCTGCCAGAAGCAAGAACCCAGTTCTCCATTCGGTCTGAGGCATGGGTGATCCTGTATCCCTTCTCTGGAAGGCGGCTGCTTCCGAAGCAGCAGGGCGATGTGATCCAGCCTGCTGGGTGTCAGCCTGATTCCTCTTACCCAGAGGCGTTAATTTAATGTTCCCTCTGTGAGGCTTTGTCACTGCCTGCAGTGTCAGTGTCACTCCTAATGTCCGTGCACGTGTCATCTTTCAGTCTGATCATTGCTGCTGCAATCTGCTGCTGTAGCTTCTGCGTAATCTGGTAACGCAGCACGTAGACCAAGTGCTGAGATTTGGGATTTGGGTTTGGTTTTTTACTGGGCTGGGACTATGTGCTGTTTCTGAACGTTCTCAGTAAAACTAATTTGTTCTATTTCCTCTTATTACTCTAGCCAGACGCAGTCTTTAGAAAGTACATGAAAACATAATTTGGTTCAAGTGTACTTTTACTTTTTTAACTTCAGGTTTGTGCCTCTAAGGATAATTTTTTTCCCAAATGCTCTACCTTGGCTGGATCAGTTCCTTGCTATCAGGAATTCTTTTATTTCATGTTTGCAGAGAAGATATAGTAATTTTGTAATTATTTTGTTTAACTGAGTTCTGGTGCTATTCTCTCTTCCTTAGATTTGTTTGAAATATTTTTAACGTCTAGTGACACAGAATATGATGTAACCACCATATGTTTATATTTTTAATAGGAGAGAGACAAAGCTGTTCAATATATGTTGTAGAACGTGGTAAATCATTGCTCGTGACTAAATATTTTTTTCCTTCTTCCTTCCTTGCCATCTCTCCCAGGAGAAAGCTGCTGGCCAATTCTGCCACTTTGAACAAAAACAGCCCAAACACCACTTTTCCTGGGAACGGGGCGGCAGGTGTGGAGCGGGGCCCCCGTGCCTGTCCTGGTGCTGCTCGGGGTTCTGGCCCAAACTGGAGCTTCAGCTGTGACAGAAACTCGCCCAAACCCACAAACCTCTCGTCTGTGCTTTCTGGGACTCCTAATTCAAGCAATTTTTCTACCAAAAAGCCCCAAACCTTGGCTACCTCTTACGCTTCAAAGCAAAGTATTGAGATCACCTGCCCGGAAACTGCAGCACTGCCTTCTTCCAAGGTCGGTGGCAAGGGGGGAGCTGCCCTCGGCCTCCCTCCCGAGGTGTCCTTCCACAGCAGCTGGTGCCCGACACCAGGGCTGGGGAGCGGTGGAAACCACCGCCTGCTGGCGGGGCCTGCCGCCGGCACGGCTCGGGAAGGGCAGGGCACAGCGCCCGCCGACGGCAGGTCGGGCACGGATGGTTCGGACTGGGACCTCGACCACTTTGACATCGACGACTTCGATGAGGACTGGGAGAATTCGGTGAATATTTCGGCTCCTGCAACGCCATCTGCGCCGGTGTGCCAGCCCGGCGGGGAAGGGCCGCCTGCCCAGTCGCTGCTGTCCAAGATAATGTCCAGAGCCAAAGGGTCTGCAGCTGCATCAGATCCCCCTGCTCCGAAATCAGCCCTCTCGGCTGCAACAAAGACCCGTTCAGGTAAATCATGCTCATTACGATTACTCTTTGTCTTTTTAAATGTTATGGACTTATTTTTTAACCTAAGGCCAAGTAACTTTCTGTGGATTACCTCCGTGCCTTTTGTTTCTGTGGAAATTTCTTCTGGTTTCTCTTTGTAAAGTCGTCTTCTGTTTGTTTTTCCTCCAAGTGACGCCAAACTTACTGAACATTTATTTGCCGTGCAGGCTGCTGGGAAGATGAAGCTGCTAAAACTGGAAGCTGGAATGATTCCGTTTTAATTAAATAATTATTTTGCAGTGGTTAATTCAAAGCTGCACAACAGTTTTAGCTGTTTATGCAAAACGTTCGAAAAATGGGCACTCGTTGAAGCGAACCAGGTCCCCCTGGGGCACAGGGCTGGGTCGGTGTTACTCGTGGCTGCTGTAGGAACGTGTTGGTAAAAGGGGAGGTGAAAGTCTTGACCTGCCCCATCAGCTTCTCTGTCGCTGACTCAGCTGCCACCTGCGCTGGGCACCCATGGCTGGGAGCCCGTTGTCATCGTTGGTGACGGAGGTGAGGTCTGTCCGTGTAAGGCTCTGCGGTCGTGGGTAAGAAGCTCGTTTCTAGAGATTTGCATATAATCAAAATTCGCATTTTAGCCGGTCTTAAACTCTAGATGAATGCCGGTTTTGTTTAGTAAGTCATGATTTGAGTGTAAAAGGGTTGCAGTGGTGGCCGAGCCAGCTGTTACAGCGAGGCAGTTTTGTGTTGCAAGAGGCACAGTGCAACTCGATATTGCAGCTTATTGTAAGCACCTTTTCTGTTCACCAGATGCCCCGGTTAATGACCCCGCACTGGAGCGTTTCAGGGGTGTGAAATTTTCCCACTCTGAAGAAATGATGAATACATTTCACAAAAAGTTCGGTCTGCACTATTTTCGGACAAATCAGCTGGAGGCCATCAACGCTGCTCTCCTGGGGGAAGACTGTTTCATCCTGATGCCCACCGGTATGTGCCTCCGCGCAGCGGCAGGCTCTTCGGGTCTGCCACGCACTCGACAAATAAAAACCCGAAGTTCCTTTTGCAAGGCCTGTGACAAACTTTTCTCTTTCTCTGTGCCTTCGTGGAGGTGGCAATAAATTGTGCTGCCCGAATTCTGTGGCTGCAGGATGTTGCACTGTGGTATTTTGAATGAGGCGATTGAATTTCTGCCTTCCGTAATTCTTCACGTGATAACTCTTCCTTATCCCACCGCCTTAGAGGCAGTCATTGGTAAAAGTTTATTCTTTCTGAAAGTGCTGTAAAATGGGAAGTAAGAAATAGGTCTCCCCTCTTCTGCTCCTTCTCCACACCGCCCCCCTTTCCTCTTGGTGTCTAACACTCGTTGGGTTCTGTTGGATCCCTGCAGGTGGGGGCAAAAGCTTGTGCTACCAGTTACCGGCGTGTGTCTCTGCTGGAGTCACTATTGTCATCTCTCCGCTGAGGTCGCTGATAATCGATCAAGTTCAGAAGCTGAAGACTTTAGATGTAAGTTCAGACGGCTTTATTCAGTCAAACTGCGGATAAGGGAATGAGAAATCTGAAAACTTACAGCAAATCTTGTGTCTCTCAGATATAAACTGCAAAAATTGATTAGATGGAAACTGTAAAAGGCACAGAAAGTTGCCTGGGAAGAACTAGAGCTCCTTGGCAGCATAGCCACTAAATTTATTGGTGCTCATGAGTGTTTGTTGTTGGAGCTCAGTTTTCAAGTTCAGGTGCTTGACTCTCAGATTCGGAGAGCTGTCTGTAGACACCTGAATAGCAGCAGAAATAAGCACTAACAGCTCCTGAGGTAGGAGGGTTCTGGAGGTGCTGAGTGTTTCTGGAAAAGTAATACCCAGAGAAAAGAAACACAGATGCAGAAGATGTGTGATCCTAGGGCTGGGCACGTGTGAACTGCTTTTGTCTCAATGAAGTGTCTTTGTCATCCTTAGTGCACTATTGAGATTGAGAGATCAGGGAAACAAAGGTGGATAAATACAGAGATGTTTTGGGGTGTGGGAGCGAAGGGACTGTGGTGGAGGGTTTCACAGTAGGATTTAATTCCTTTGTTACTATTCAGCATGACTATAGTAAGTTATACTTTCAAATTTAATATTAAATTGCTTCTCTGAGCTGTATTCAATCTCTTCTGATGCAGTGCTGTTCTGTGTTTGTGGGCACTGTTATTGAGAGTGTTATCATGGTTTTGTGCCTCTTGGAAACTTTGTTTCTTATCTTAAGATCTCTGTTTTCTGAATTCAATCTCAAACTTCGAGGTATTGAGCAATAAACAAACATCACATTTCTTTTATTTGCTGGGAAGAGAGTTAAAAGAAAGCAGACCAACGGTCAGCTGTTGGTCTGTTGGTAGAATTGGGAGCAGAAGAATAGAATTCGGCTTAAAGGCTTTTGGTTTTATCATTAGAAAAATTCTGTGATGACTGCCGTGTGGTGGGAGTTCAGCTGTTATCCATAACTGCACAAAAAAGCTCTGGAAATCATGGAACGTTGTGTTCGCTGGGGGTAGTAAAAGCATGTACTTTTTTACCTGGTTTATAACTAGATGTAGGACTGTATTTTTGAAGGTGCTTCTCTTTTGTGCATATTAGAACTTCATTTTTTTTTTTAATATAGATTGCTGCAACATATCTGACTGGTGATAGAACAGATGCTGACGCTTCAAAAATATATATGCAGTTGTCAAAAAAAGATCCTGTAATAAAGCTTCTGTACGTGACCCCTGAGAAGGTTTGTATTTAATTTGAATTGTAAAATTATGGAGGCAATGAGAGAATTGCTATGAAGCATTAAAGGGGAAACGCTGAACTTTTCTGGGGGAAAAAAGTTGTTAAATATTTTTTAGATAATTCGATAAGACTATGTACAGATGTTACTAATTTCAATCAGTAATTAACCAAGAATGAGAACTGAGCATGTCTGTATGATCTGAATTCTTAAAGCAAGAACCCCACGCCCATCCATTTCAATATATCTTACTACCTGTTCGTGGCTCGTTGCTGTCAAGCAGCTGTGAGTATCCTGGCTGCTGTGAGTGGGATAACACGGGAAGAACACGTAACCGACAGGGTGATGGGTGACTGGCAGAAGGTTGCCTTGTGCTTAATTATGTGCTGCCTTTAAAAATGACATTATTCCACAAGAGCTCTGGAAGAGGGGACAGTTTAGAGTGCTGATTATGTTTCTTTCTTCAGCATTGTCTTTCGTGACAGAAGTAATTTAAATTTACTCAGATTGTAGGACCTCTGGATAGGTGATCCTAGAACCTTGTGGTGATCCCACACCAGCTGCTTCGTTACCAGTTAAAATGAAGCTGATTGCTGTCCTCTTCCTGCCTCCGAGCTTCACCTGCGCAGCCAAGGCTGCCTTTGCTGCCCAGCACAGCTGTTTCTGCACTCTCAGAGAGGTGGGCTGGCACTCGGGGCGTTTGCTGTCTCACGCCGCGCGCGGATGTGTCCCCAGGTTTGCGCAAGCAGCCGACTGATGTCAGCCCTGGAGAACCTCTACGACAGGAAGCTCCTCGCGCGCTTTGTCATCGACGAGGCCCACTGCGTCAGCCAGGTAAAACCCTGGCTTTGTCTTTCAGAATGCCAAAGCTCTCAGTTGGAGCCCCTTGCTCGTTACATTCAAACTCTGCCTTTGTGCTAGTGGGGCCACGATTTCCGACAAGACTACAAACGGCTGAACATGCTGCGCAGGAGGTTTCGCGCGGTTCCCATGATGGCTCTGACTGCCACCGCTAACCCCAGGGTGCAGAAGGACATTCAGAACCAGCTGGAGATGCTAAAACCACAAGTGTAAGTTGCTCAGCAGTTTCCTGAAAGAATTTGTTTGTGCCGCAGGAATTTTGGGTGTTAAATGCAGTAAAGTACAGGTACCTCTGAATTACTTGGGTAGTGCTATCTGATTCAGCGGGCGTGCCTGGAATTTAGTGCGATTTATGCAAAATGTTAAAGTAAGAAAAACAAAACAACTTGCCAAACTCTTCCTTGCATGACTAAGGAAGCTGTTTAATAGAAAATAACGTCATGAGATTTTCTGTATGTCACTGACAAAACGTGCAAGTTGTATTTTAGGGAGCTTTTCATGAGGCTGCTGGAAAACTGCGAGAGCTGGAAGCGTTTTTTTAGTTAGCACTGGATTGGAGGGGTGGGCTTGTCAGCGTTAGGGCTTTTCCAACCGAAACGGTTCTGTGATTCTGTGGAAAAACAAGGCGTTCTGTTTGGTGGAATTTCTTATTTTAGAAATGTGCTTTGGGGTAAAGGGGGGAGGTGAACCTACATTTTGCAAATTCGATGGGTCAGATGTGGATGCAAGAAAGAGAAACAGAGGCCAGACAGATCGCTGGGCGTGTGTTTGGTTTGTGAGCACTTCTTCCTCCTGCCTAGTGCCACGGAGCTTCGGTGTGTTTACAGCCACGGGAAAAACAGAGGGATTTTAGACCCGAAGTATGGGCGATGTGAGTCTCCGTGGGCGTAGTGGAACGATAATTCCTTTGCAGATAACACAGAACCAGTAGTAGCTGGTTGGATCTGGGACATCCCAGTCCTACCTACTTTGTTGAGAGCATTACTGCACGCATCAAGCTGACGTGCAGCCATGGAACTGTCATGTTTTAGGTTTACAATGAGCTTCAACAGGCACAACTTGAAATATGATGTATTGCCCAAGAAGCCGAAGAAGGTGGCAATGGATTGCTTGGAATGGATCAAAAAATACCATCCACGTGAGTACTGGACATGCATTTTTGTGAACTACTTTTTAAGGCAGGAGAAGCTTTTAAATGCTGTAAAAACCCCAGACTTGTGCCTTTCTGTAAGCAACTAATATATTTACAAGACAAACAAGTTGAAGGAAAATGATATTATTGATAATGGGAATCAGATATATGGGCATCCTACAGTTAAGAGTTCAAGTGGAGATGGAAAAGTGATTTATAGTAATGCTCTTGAGTAATCTTTCTGGAGGTTGCCAGACCTTTTAGCATGATGTCTTCAGAGTATGAAGGTCATCTAATAACTGTCCTGTTTTAATTGTGTAACTCTGTTAGTCTGCTTCTCTGTGGTTCCCCTTGAAGATCTCTTCAGATTGCTGTCTTTCCAGGCTCTCTTTTGGAGTCCTGCAGCTCTGCTGCTGGAAGTTCACTCCACCAAACTCCCTTCGTAGCTTCTCTAGTGCTGTAACCTGGTGCTCCGCTGACTCGACTGCTCTAGCTCTTGCTTTTTGTACTTCTTTAGTCATGTCTTTTCAGTGCTAAGATTGCACAGTACTGAGCAGGAAAACTTGCCTTGATTCCACCTCACCAAAAAAACAGGAAAACGAGTGAGGAAAAACTAACAAAACCATCTGATATTAATAGAATTACTTTATTTTTAAGCAGTTATTGCATTACACTTAACCAACCTCTCCCTGTTGGAATGAATGTATTTGCTTGACCAGTGTGACTGTTAAGCAAGTGAAAGGGCATAAAACTGTATTGTAGCATAAATCTTTTTTAATATATTTGCAGATGATTCTGGAATAATTTATTGTCTTTCACGTCATGAATGTGACACGACAGCGGCCATTTTGCAGAAGGAAGGTCTTGCTGCACTTGCCTATCACGCTGGCCTCACTGACTGCAACAGGGATCTTGTACAAAAGAAGTGGATTAATCAGGAAGGGTGTCAGGTAAGAGAAAAGCAATGGGGGGGGGGGAAAAGTGAATAGAATCTCCAGCACTTTTATCCCTTTTAGCCTGGTAAATGGAAGCAAAGTTGTGTAATGTTATTGCCAAATTGGATGCAGTGTTAAATAACTGATCCGAACAGATGTGCCCTCTTTTTATTGGGAATTTCACAAATCCCAGACTGCAGCACTGCACCGAGGTATGGTACTCTGGGAGGAAGGAACTGAGCAGTACAAGTCTTCCGAAACAGCTCTGGGCACGTTGCTGAATTGTCTGTTGAGACTCAGATTTGGAGTTTTCTCTTTGTCTGGAATAGCTCTTCTGAAAGGAGAGGCGGGTTTGCTGTTTTGTGCTCATGGTGCAGTGTTACAGCTGAAATTCTGGGTTCTGCACAGTGTCCTGCTCCTGGTCACCTTTCTGCTTTTGGTGCAGAGTGTTGCATGGAGAACTTTCGTAACTCTGTGTAACAAATTCCTGTTTCCTTCCTAGGTTATTTGTGCAACAATTGCCTTTGGAATGGGAATTGATAAACCTGATGTGCGCTACGTTATCCATGCCTCTCTTCCTAAGTCTATAGAAGGTTACTATCAAGAATCTGGCAGAGCTGGACGAGACGGTGAAATGTCTCACTGTCTGCTCTTCTACAGCTACAGCGACGTGACCAGGCTGAGAAGGCTCATACTGAGTGAGTTCCTGTGTTTGTAACTCAACGCAGACCGTGTTAAAGAAGGCTCCTAGTCACTGCCCTCCGTTTCCTTTAGACTCTGTGGTTTCTCATGTCGCGGTGCCCTGCGCCGTGTGGTGTTGCAGAGATGGGCGAACTCTGCGGCTTCCTTTGATTTACCTGAATGGTTTTCTGTAACGAAAGGGTTTTGTGGCTTGTACTTAATTCTACTCAAAGACATTTTGCTTCATGCAGCCTCACTCTGAGGGTGGTGAGGCACTGGCACAGGTTGCCCAGAGAAGCTGTGGCTGCCCCATCCCTGGCAGTGTTCAAGGCCAGGTTGGATGGGGCTTTGGGCAACCTGGTGTAGTGGGAGGTGTCCCTGCCCATGGCAGGGGGGTTGGAACTGGATGATCTTGGAGGTCCCTTCCAACCCAAACCATTCTATGATTCTATGCATATCCATCTCTTGATTCTTGTCATTCCAGTCGTCTTTCTCTTCTCCATTCTTTGAAACTGTAGAGGTAAAATCTGTCCTAGGTTAGTTCTGTACTAACCTACTCATCTCTTCTTAAGCAAAAAAGAATATTGTGCTTTGTCAATCTGATAATACATAAAAATTCAGAGGTGCAGATTTAACAAATACGACTGAATTTATTGCATTTCAGTGGAGAAAGATGGAAACAGTCACACAAGGCAGACCCACTTCAACAACCTGTACAGTATGGTTCATTACTGCGAGAACGTCGTTGATTGCCGGAGAATTCAGCTTTTGGCCTACTTTGGGGAAACTGATTTTAATCCCACCTTCTGCAAAGATCACCCAGAAGTGATTTGCGATAACTGCAGTAGAAAGAAGGTAAAAATCGTGGCTCTTATGTGTAGTGTGGTTAAACTGATTTTGCATTTAGCTCCATTAAAAAATGGTTATGTGACATTTGGGAAGGCAAATGGAGAAAATCAATAAGATGTCTTGTATTTTTGTGATGCTGGATGCTTTGAATTATTTCCAGGGTTTAACCTAGAGTAGAATTATGCACACTATCCACAGACTTCTGATGCTCCTGTTTCTGTCAGAGGAGGACTAGTGAGGTGTAAGGATGTTCCTTAGTGTCGTTTTGTTGGATTTTTTTTTCGCTACAGTGCTCACTGGAGGCAGGAACTAATATCAGATCCACTGGAAAGGCTATGGAGAAGTCTCTTCAACTGCCTGTTCTGATGTTTTCAAGGCAGCTTTGTGCTGCCAGAGTAGCATGGGTGCCACATTAGGAGGCGTGTGCTGCTTGAGGTGGCCCAAAGATGAGGGTTTGTGTGTCAAGGTTTGAAGCAAACTCGTTAGTGGCACGAACAGGAGTAGGAGAGAAGGCAGCAGTTGAAGCAGACAGGGAGAGGTTACTGGTCTCTCTAAACCAGAACAGTTTTATACCTGGTGACATTGCTCCAGACCTGTGTTTGAAGCATTACCTTACATAGCTGTGATCGTAACAAAAATTGACCACAATAATGCATATTCAGTCCAGTCTTTTTGTTTTAATATCTATTGGAAGTCTAAGTGCTGGTGCGTGGCAGCAGAATAATTGCAGGAACGCTTTCCAAACGATTGACCTTCATCACCAGTGTTCACGCAGCAGTCCCGCAACTCGCTGTGTAGAATTAACGCAGTAGAGATGATGTTCAGTCAGTTGGTAGGTATTGTTGTGTTTTCCAGAGCATTATCACATCCAGAATTCCTGTGGCTACATCGTGTCGCTGCAGGTGTAGTAACTAGAAAATCACTGTTCCTGTGCTTGGAACAAAACGACTGGAAAAAGCTCAATTATGAAAAGCAAGGTTGTCAGTAACAACTTGCATTAGGACAGAACTGTGTGATGTTGTTTCCTAATCAAGTCTATTTTAACAGGATTACAAATCAAGAGATGTAACAGACGAAGTGAAGAGCATCGTAAGATTTGTACGGGAGCATTGTGGACAAATAAATGCGAAGAGAAATACAGGTTCTGGGAGATACACGTTGAATATGATGGTGGACATCTTCTTAGGTAAGTACTGTTCTTCCAGAAATTGTGCACAAATTCCTGACTGCCAGGAGGTCTGCACAATGCCAGCAGTGGTTTAAAAGAAGATATATATTTTGCAAAATTATTCTTCCCAGGAATCTCTTGCAGGTAAATGATCCAAAAAAAAATGAGACAAAAGCTTTAATCCGTTTCAGGTTGCTATAGTGATAATATCAGCTTTCTGGTGGTGCTTGGAGTTTCTGGTGCTTAAATGCATTTTTTATGTGCACAGGCTATGGAATGCCCGTGGGAATCTTCCACAGGTCTGTAATACGTACGCAGGCTTTCTAACTGCAGGCTAATCCCGTGATTTCTGCGGCACAGGTACAAAGAGCGCGAAGATTCAGTCGGGAATATTTGGGAAGGGAGCTGCCTACTCGAGGCATAACGTTGAGAGGCTGTTTAGAAAACTGGTCTTGGACAAGATTCTGGATGAAGACTTGTATATCACAGCTAACGACCAAGCGGTAGCGTATGTAATTCTCGGAGAGAAAGCTCAGGCTGTGCTAGATGGATCACTGCAGGTGTGTAAGGATTTATGTGGGTTTTTTTTCTTGCTCATACTGTTTTAAGGAGCGTGCTACAGTTTTTATGCAGTGTATACCCTGGGATAGTTGAAACAGGGTTTGCCCACCAGCTGAAGTGCAGGAACTGATCTTTAGCAGATGCAGGGAACAGAATCCAACAAGCACGATTGCTGGCCCAGTATTCTAATAATAATATTTTGAGGCAAAAGGTGAGTTTGAAAGGATTGGAAAGGATTAAATCTTCCTCCTCTTCCCCCATCCATCTGATTCCAGCTTGCAAGAAAGGAAAGTTTTGACCAGCACAGAGAAACCTAGCGAAGAAGAAAAGAAGGAAGAGCACTGCCTTCTGCATTTTCTGCTCTATTTTTTTTCCAGTCATTGGTGAGCACTGATGGAAAATGCACTTCGAGAAGGTCATGGAACCAGTCCCAGAATTGCTTGAGGCAGTGTCTCCACTGCATTAGTGCTGTGTTTTGGAGAAGAGCAGAGCCCTCAGCATTAGACCTAGTAACCTCCATTTAAAGCTAGCTGTGAATGGGGTTCTCAGGACTTTTTCCCTGTGTTGTGTATACTCTGCTGGTGTTTTGGAGAAGAAACTTAGAGGCAGTTGAGTAGCCTGAAAAAAAAAAATAAAAAAAATTAAAAAGTGTATACTGGGTAAATAGATTTTTTTTTTTTGGCCCATCAAAGAGTATTTTCGGTTTCCTTCACTGTTTTCCTGTGTTATCAGTCAATCTTCCAATGATGGCTCTGCAGTAACTCCCCTGATGGAAGTTATGGGTTGGCCTATTTTAACAGGTGCAGTTTCATGAAACAGAAAGTGCCAGCGCCATCAGAAAGCAAAGGGCTTCCGTGGCGAAAATGTCGCAGCGGGAGGAGATGGTTAAGAAGTGCCTTGGGGAACTTACGGACACGTGCAAAATGCTTGGGAAGGTCTTCGATGTGCACTACTTCAATATTTTCAGTACTTCAACTCTCAAGAAAATAGCAGGTAAGGTCAGCTCTTCGTTACGCGGAGCCCGTGTCGGCAGCGGGCCGCCTGTGCGACCGGAGCCTTTTCCGACAGAAAACCCGGGGTTTGTGGCCTTCAGAACTGGCTTAGGGATGTTCGAGCGAGCGAGCCCTGGGGCAGTAGGTGGCACAGCACAGGCTCCTCGGAGCCGTGGTTTGTGCTGCAGCAGTCCTGCTGGGTGGGTACAAGAGCCACCCAAGGCATCGTACTGCAAAACAGGCTTTGAAGCATTTTCGGAGAAAACTTTTGACTGGTTTTTGGGCTAACCAGCTAGAAGCAAGTCTGCTAGAGTAAAGGCTTACTCCCTTGAGGACTTAAATGCATCGTGTGGCGCTAAAAGGATTTAATTTCCTCCAGAATACTCTACCATGACCTCTCTTAAAAAAAAAAAAAACAAAGCACATTGGTTTGTTTGACATGTCTAATTGGTACTTTGTTAATTACAGAAACTTTGTCATCTGATGTGGAGGTTTTACTGCAGATTGATGGTGTCACAGAAGACAAACTGGAAAAATACGGTGCAGAAATAATTAAAGTGATGGATAAGTACTCTGAATGGACCACACCAGGTGCAGTACAGTTTGTACCTAAATGTCTGCTTTCCTGTTTAACATCCTTCTCTCCTGTTCTAGCAGAAGTTTCACTCAAAAGCTACCTTGTTTTAAATACAAATAACTAATTCTTGCAGTTTAATAATTACAAAAAGGGAGCAATTGCACGATTTCGGAACATACAAAGACCTTTGCTATCTTCCCACTAGTTAAATTCAGCATCTCTCTGAAAGACCAAAAAAGGAAAACAAGAACTAAGCAGACTGCTCTGCTCTTAACCTATTAGTTAGTGGGATTTATGTAATACGCTTAGTTATAATGAGAATTCTGACCTCAAGGTTAAAGGTCTTGCACCTCCTGTATGGGGTAACGCTGTAGCCTGGCAGATAATCAATCACTACTACCTTTTTATTTTTCCTAGTAATTGAGGTCAGCAAGTTCAGGTCTTCACTGACTAGCCCTTGCTGAAAGGTGCAGAGCTTCCAAAGCTAGGTTTGAAAAAAAAAAAAAAAAAAGAAAAGAAAAGCTACCAGGTCGGAACGGCGGTATTTTATGCCGTTGCACAGCTCTAACCTTATATTCAAAGTTCAGCTCACTGGAGAATTGAGCCCTGAGACTAGCAAATCTGGTAACTTCACGTGAGCGTAGCACGTAGCCTGTGTTGTAACTAGACCATTTAATCCAGCTTGGCTGTCAGGTTCGGCGCTGGGACCTGCAATTTTAAAGAGATTCATGTTTACGTTTAAGGAGGCTGTGCGTTCGTACGCTGCAGTGTGAATAAATACATGTCTGCAAACCTGGTGGTTAAAGTGTTTTATTCCACTGCCTGTGCAAAGAAGCACATCCTGCTCGATCGTGGCTGGGTGAGAAGGAGCTCTCGGCTCTGTGAGCCCTTCGGTGTCTCCTGATGCTGCTGGTGACAAGTGCCATATTTGACTGGAGTATTTACGGTCTGTTCCATAGTTCTTTCCAAGGGACATGGGGAAGGGAGCGTAAAGGCAGAAAGCCCAGTGTTACCGAAATAGTTTAGAAAAGAAGCCAACCTAGAGAAAATAGGAGTGGCCAGTATTCCATGATGTCAGGAGATAAACCAAAACGGCCGCCTGTCCTCGCTTGACACCAACCTCTGGAATGCCTTTAGCTGAGCCTGGAGCACCGCCAGGACACAGGCAGTGCAAAGGAGGTTTCGAACAGCAAGGACAGAAGTTTTGGTACAGTCAGTGTGTTCTGGCTGGCAGTTCGGACTGGCCCAGGTGATATCCTGATTTCATTAGTTTTAACCCGCTGTTTATCTGCAGAAGATGCTGCCGGCCAAAGCGTGGACACAGCTACGGGAAGCACCGGCACACCAGAGAGCGATGAAGAAGCAGAAGATGTAGTCACAACCTCAAGCTATTTTTGCAATAATGCAAACCAAAGAAAGAAAAGGAAAAGGCCGCCAAACTTCAGAGAATCGAAGAGGAAAAAGACGAGCAATGGTGGCAGCCAGCAGTTTCATCCCAAAGGGTATGTTGCTCGTGGTCATTTCTAACTTTTCTTTGTTCAGAATAGTGTGGTGATCTGCACTGTTATCCTGCTGCGTTTTCTTCAGTAGGTATGGGCTTTAAGAATGGCATTAAAATTATCCAGGTACCTGGTAATGACTTCTTTACTTCGGTTTTCTAGCATTTTCTGTTTGGTTTTCTATTTTCCTGGCGAGGAAGGATATTTAACGTTCGTTGTTCATTTCTCACTCTTGACTGCCGCAAGTGACACTAAATTTCAGTGTGCTGCCAGAACCCTTACCAGCAGGCTGACCGGATTCTGTGCTTGGAAATATAAAGACTGCTTGAAACTTTGAAGATCTGATGGAATATTTAAACTTTGGTTCCCAGTCCCTTGTTAATTCAGAACTTCCCCCTCCAGTTGTAACCATTCAAGGCAATGCCTGCATCAAGACCGTGACGTTTGGATCCAGGAGTCTGGTTGGTCTTCAACTTCTACAGCAGATCCACCACCAAACTATCCCAGGGTGATGAGAGAGCCAGGCTGGACCTCACCGTTTGAGTCAATGACCTTATTTTAGCAGGTCATGTAGTTATTAGTCTGGTAACTCAGTAGCAGTTTGTGCTGAAGGTCTGCGCTTCAAAACATGATGATTAGTCAGTGCTGAAAGGGAACGAATGGAAAAGGAGAAACGACTGGAGAAACTCTGCCCTCCCCAAACCCTCTTTAAAAACGGGGGTGACATTAGAAAACGTGAGCAGTAAGTTCTTGCTTGGTTTTATAGCCATGCCTTTTAAAAGCTTGCTGTGCTGGTAGCTTGCCTTGCACAAAAAGGGGTTAAATTCAAAGTGCTCTGTACTATGATGTGGTCAGGTTACTTAACCCCTCAGCCTACAAGTTTCACCTCGTTTGGTACACGAGGTGGAGAACACGAGGTGCAAAAGAGCAGTTGTGCAGACAACCTACGTCTTGCATTTCCGAAATAACCCTTCGAGTGGGGTTCTGTGCGGTCTGTATGTGTCAGAAACTGCGTTATCTTCCAGCTGGGAGGAGTCCAGGCCGTTCGGAAGAGCAGCAATAAATGGTACTCACACGCTCTCCAAAACATTCTGTCAAATCCCCACCTGAAGTCATGCCTGAATTTGAAAGACCGTTATGTTTTATTGGCATATTAACTACTTACATCGCATCGTTTTAATGTTACCTTCATCATCATCAAAGAGAAAACACGGCCTGCCTTCCTAAAACCCATCGCGCTCTGCCCTTGTCTGCTCTTCCCAAGGACATCTCCTCCTCTGCCCTGTTTTTCCTCATTCTGGTCTTTGGTTTTTGTAGCAAAGAAGCCGTTTCCAGCTCAGTAGGTTTTATTCCCACCCTTTTCACCTTCCCATCTACTAAAATATTAGTCATTAAGTGCTGTTGACCCCGAAGTGTCACTTAATGTTGATATTCTAATTGGATTAATAGGAGTCAGGTTGGTTCAGCGTTCTGTGTCCCTGTTGCAGGCTGCTCTTGCCCTCAGACAAATGCTGGAGTAACAGCTACACTTGGTTTACATTTCAGAGGCATTTTTGCAGCCATGTGTATTTTAAAAGTGTTTTTTAAAAAATGAGAGCATAGTCTTCTAGAAAATCTAATGGTGGTGCACATGTGAGCAGGCTGTGGGTGGAGGGAGCGGGGCACCCAATGCAGATGTTTGACACGTGTCTTCTCCCGACATTTTGCAGTGGTTACAGCAGGTACAGAAGGACCAAGAGGCCATTTAGCTCCAAGGCTCCAGCTTCATCGGGCTGCGGTTCAGCGTCGTACAGCGTTAGTGCCACGCAAGGAGCTGCTGGAAAGCTGGGGATGATGGCACCACCCAAACCCAAAACCAGACACTTCCTTCAGCCTTCGTATTCAATACTGTAACGGGGAGAATGTAAATGCTGTAAAATAGCAGGCCCTGGAGATGTAATCATTGTTTATTAAACCTTTTTTCATTTGCTAAACCTTCTGAGCCTTGTACATTTGTCAAGTACAAAAACATTAAATAAATGTTTTTAAACTCGGGAGTTTATTTGGATGTTTCTTTCTACTATACACAGAGTTCTGACTGGTTCTGGAAACCCTCCTATTTCGGTGGGAAAACCCCATATGCTGCCTTCCAGCTGCCTCGGGGACACACTTGAGGCCACCCATCAGAAGCAGTTACTGGACCTGCGCATCCCCGAGTTGTGGCTGCACTGGGACTGTGCATCCCGGAGCTGTGGTTGCACTGGGACTGTGCATCCCGGCGCTGTGACTGCCTCCCTTGTCCTGTGTACGTATTCAGAGCTCCACAGCTGAGCTGCTTTCCAGAAAACACCAGTCTTGGGATGTTCACTCGAGACAGAAAACACAGTCAATGTTTCTAAGTTTCAAATTTTATTCCCCAGCCACTGGGGCCAAGCCCTGCTCCAGGGGCGCTTTGCGCAGTTGTTAATTTTGTTATTTTTTTTAAAAAAAAAAGCCAAACAAACCTGTGATCTGGTCACAGCCGCGGTGAGGGGCGCTGGAGCGGCCGTCGGCTGCGCTCTCCGCCGCGAACCGGGCGAACCGGGAGCGCACGGAGGGAGCGCACACGGTGAACCGGGAGAACCGAGAGCGCACACGGTGCCCCGGGAGCGCACAGGGAGAACCGGGCGAACCGGGAGCGCACACGGTGCCCCGGGAGCGCACGGAGGGAGCGCACACGGTGTCCCGGGAGCGCGCCCGCAGCTGTTACCGGGCAGCGCGCCCGTGCGGACCGGTCTGGTGCGTGTCCCGCCGCATCTCGCGGCCCCTCCGACCGTTCCGCTTCACCCCGCCGTTAAAAGCGGCCCGTGCCGCCGGGCCGAGCCCGCCGCGCTGCAGCGCGTTCTCGCGGGGCGCCATTGCGACCCCTCACGCCGGGATCGCGGGGCTCCGGCGTTCTGATGCGAATATGGCAGCGCCGGGAGCCGGACGGGGCGATGCCCCCCGGGGCGGCTGCCGCTGCCTGAGGCGCCGTGGGCGGGAGCCCGCCCCTCGCCGGAGCGGGAAGCGGCCGCTCCGCCCCCGCGCGCAGCCCGCCGCTCGGCCCGCCATGGCGCTCTCGCTGGCCGCCGCGCTGGAGCCTGAGGAGCCGTCGCCGCGCACCCGGCAGCGGCTGCAGGTCCGGGGCGGGTGGCGAGCGGGGGGATCCGCCGTCAGAGCCGCCTGCCCGGGGCGAGAGGGGATGATGGCGGGCGGGGGGCTGTGAGGAGAGGCGGGGGCGGCCTGTGAGGAGAAGGGCGGGAAGGCGGGATGAGGCGGGAGGGGGGGGGGCGCCCCGCGGGAACGGATCCCCGCCGAGCTCCCGCTTTCCCTCCGCAGGAATCCACCCCGCCGGGTCCCGCGGAGCTCCAGCTGAGCCCGGAGCCCAGCGAGCGGCGAGCCGGGACTGCGCGGCAGCTGCGGGTGCTCCTCACGCCGCTCGCCGTGGCGGGTCGACGGCTGCCCCAGAAACGGCTGCTCGGCGCCGGGGCGGAGGCGGGCAGAGCGCCGGTGGGGAAAAAGCTTTGCTTGGAGCCCCCTCCGGACCTCCCCAGCCCGCCGAAGTCGCCCCCGGCCACCCCGCTTGGCAACGGCTTGGACGGTGCTTGGGATGCGGACAGCGACGGGAGCGACGGCGGGGACGCGACGGCGGTGAGTGCCCGCGGGGCACCGGCGGTGCCAGGGCGGGGGTTGCCCGGACCCCGAGCCGCGCTCCCGAAGCGGCAGCGGGGTCGAACGACCCCGCTGCCGCTTCGGGAGCGCGGCTCGGGGTCCGGGCAACCCCGTCGGAGCGTGTAAAAACTGGTAGCAACAGCATCAGAGTGGTGTTGTGCTGTCAGTAACCGTCTTCCAGGCGTTTTTACAGGTGGATCCAGTCGTAAGATACGAAAGTTTGGTCAATGTTCATTTACGTTTAAATCAGTTTTGACTTTTCAAGTCCACCTTCTCCTCTGTAAAGGTGGAAATGGTGTAGTGGAGGGTGTCCCTGCCCATGGCAGGGGGGTTGGAACTAGATGATCTTTAAGGTCCCTTCCAGCCCTAACGATTCTACGATTCTATGATTCTATTCCGTTTATGTGCAGTATAAAAGACTGTATTCCATTTACGTGCAGTATTTGCCGTATTGCTGAAGTCTTAAGTCGTTTATCGATTCACTTCAGTGTTGTTTTCATTCTGGCAAGATTTTGGTGAACTAACCCTGTTTCGTAGAATTGACACGAGGAGTAAGTGTGGAATGCAGGCTAGTACCTGTATGGACTAGTTTTGGTATTGATATGGGGCCACCCCAGTTTGTACGGGTTTTGTTTGTTTACAAATACATCATAGAATCATAGAATGGTTTGGGTTGGAAGGGACCTTAAAGATCATCTAGTTCCAACCCCCCAGCCATGGGCAGGGACACCCTCCACTACACCAGGTTGCCCAAAGCCCCATCCAACCTGGCCTGGAACACTGCCAGGGATGGGGCAGCCACAGTTTCTCTGGGCAACCTGTTCCAGTGCCTCACCACCCTCAGAGGGAAGAATTTCTTCCTCAGATCTCATCGAAATCTCCCCTCTTTCAGTTTAAATCCATTGCCCCTTGTCCTATCACTACACACCCCTGTAAAAAGTCCCTCTCCAGCTTTCCTGTAGGCCCCCTTTAAGTACTGGAAGCTGCTATAAGATCACCCCGGAGCCTTCTCTTCTCCAGGCTGAACAGCCCCAACTCTCTCAGCCTGTCTCCGTAGCAGAGGTGCTCCAGCCCTCGCATTATCTTCGTGGCCCTCCTCTGGACTCATTCCAGTAGCTCCATGTCCTTCTTGTGTTGGGGACTCCAGAGCTGAACACAGTATTCCAGGTGGGGTCTCAGGAGAGCAGAGCAGAGGGGCAGAATCCCCTCCCTCAACCTGCTGGCCACGCTCCTTTTGATACAGCCCAGGATACGGTTGGCTTTCTGGGCTGCCAGTGCACATTGCTGGCTCATGTTGAGCTTCTCATCCACATCGAACCACTTTTCAGTAATTTAGACAACCAGTGAAGAGACTCTCTTCCCAGAAGCCTGAGGCATCTCTTCCACGCCACTTACCTGTACGATGAAGAGTAATTGGCTTTTCTTTTTGTAGGATGGATACTCACAGCTGTCAGCTTACGAAAGGAAAAGGCTGAAGAACATCACAGAAAACGCGAAATTCTTTGCTGCTTTAAAGCTGCACGAGGTTTGTGTAGATTCTAAGTCGCATCAAAACGTGCTGTCCCCAAGCGTAGTGATGGTTGTCCTGTCGTCCGTCTCGTTGTGACGCCCTTAGCAGTGGCGGGTGCGAGGAAAGCCACGAAAACATCCTGAGGCATCAGGACTGCCCTGACTGGATAAGAAAATTGGGGTTTTGTGCTGCTGGTTAGCTTTTTCCAAAGACGGGGAGTCAATGGTTAAACTTCAAAAAAAGCCAAGAAAGCAAAACTCCGCTGGCGCGGTGTTCCACACCAGCAGCACCCGAGCATGGCAGTGCCCGTGGTGCCAGAGCTGCAGACCTGGCAGCACCGGATGTGGTGGCCTGGGGGTAAAATGCTCTCGTGAAGGTGCTGGGGTGGGTCCATCTTCTGGCGACGTGGCAGGCGTCGAGCTCTGGGGTGCTGGATGCGGCGCAGGCAGGTTCGCTGGTTACTGGACGGACGGGCCGCGGGGCCCGCGAGGCACCGGAGGGAGGTGTCGGGCTGTCGGGGGCTCAGCTCACTGCCCTGTGCTGGAGAGGCTCTCGGGAAGAGCCTGTGGGGCACGTGCTGCTGGAGTCCTTCCCCGTGTCCTGTCCAGTTGGGGTGGACACTGGTGCGTTATAATTCTTCTCGTGTTGGAGAAATTGTCTATGAGGTTAAGGCAGTGGAATTTCAAATGCTATCACATGAAGGGATCCAAATCTTTGCCCTTCTTTCCACACTCCTTTCTCTTAAATCATTATTATTTTTTTTTAATTCATAACACGTGCCTTTTCTGGCAGCAGTGAGTGAATTACCTCCTTGAATGGCTGCGTGCTCGCTCGCTCATTGTGCCAGGCTGCAGGACGTGGTGGGACCTGCCTAGGAGGCAGTAAGACTGCTCACCACCTGGACCTACACTCGAGTAAAATTAACTCCTTTTCTTCCAGCAACCCTCAGAGAGGTCAGAACAAGCTAGGCAGTCTGGCTGTAATCACAGCACTGACCACAGAGTGGCAAAGACTAATAAAGGAGCCACAGCCATCGCAGTTACTGTTGGCACGGGCTGGTACGGGCTGCCCGAGCCACGCAGCAGGTCAGGCTTCTCATGCCAGGGGTGATGCTGCTTCGGGTGGAGTGGCAGTTGGGCAGTGGATGGTCGTAGTGGTGAGCTGGACACGCCTGAACTTCTGGAGTCCAGATGAACTAAATGCTTGTCTTCAAAATGTGATGGAGAAGACTCTGCACAGGGAGGCTACGGGTCCTGCTGTAAATGTCTTTCTGCGTCTGGTGTGTAGCACTTAGAATGTTGCCTTTGTTCTGGAAAGAGAAGGGCTGCAGAACATCCAGATGCTGTGCTCCTGCACGCCCTTCACAGAAATCAGGGAATTCTTGCTGGTGCGTGGAAGCAAAGTGGACACAACACAGCTTGATACTTAAAACCCCCTTTTTTTTCTTGTTATAAATAATTACAGGATAGTTTGTTGCAGCCTTTGGATAATTGTATTTTATGCTTATTATATATATTTTTAATCTTTTGTTTTTCTCTTTAAGTCAGCTGCAAGACTTAACCAAATTGCGACTAAGAGACAATCTCACGTCACAAAAAGGTAAAATAACTGTATATGAGATTTGTATTGTGGCTCCTTCGTGGTATTTAGGTGTGTTAACACTTGACTGCGCGTGCCTGATACTGTGAAGAGGGAGAGGTAGTGAGGAGTCTCGCTGTAAAGCTCAATCTGAATAACTGACGATCTTAAGCTGTATGAATTCATGAGCAGGTAGCTCCTCTAGGTACTGCCTCTCCTCTGCCATCCTTTCGAAAGAAAATGACAGTATTCCTATCTTTTTCATCAAATTACAGAATTTGTTCTTTTTGTGATATTTGTATTAAGGTATTTCAAGCCCATTTCTTTTTTCTGATGATATTTTTGCATGATGGCTAAGGAAAGAAATGTTAAATGATGAAAACAAACGATGCGAAAAAGTGTGGGAAAGAGACAGGGGGGAGAGCTATGTGCAAGGGATAGGGTAACCAGTTAGTGTAGAAGAAAAGACATTTGGCAGTGCCAGAACAGTGCCAGGCACAGCAGAAACGTGAGCCTGAATCCAAATAAAGAATAAGACACATGATGGAAGAAAGTGGAAAAAGATGACTAGCTCAACGAGCGGAAGGATGAGTTGGAAGTGAGGAGGGCTGGGAAGAGAAGCACCAGTGGCAGGATGTGTCACAATATGCATTGTGAAGGGCTCGGTTTGTTGGTCATTGAAGGAAAAAATAATAATGACAACACTCCTGAAGTGAATCAGAACTAGTGAGGCCGCAAGTCTGCGCCAAGGTGTTGGAGCTGTAGGGCTGAGCCTACCCTAGCCTTGTGCTTAAGTGCGGGGGACTCACGTTCTTTATCTGTGTCTGTAATTCCAAAATGTTTTAATTGTGCTAGAGCTAAGCCGAAGAAGGCAGAAGAAGAAACAGTTCGGCGACGATCTATGCGCTTGCAAAGAGTAGAGCCGTCGCAAATTCCGCCGCCGGAGATGCCTGCCCCGCCGGGAGCAGAGGAACAGGTAAGATGGGGAGGGGTTGGAGGAGATAATACGTGTCATGGCTGAGCTTGTTGTACAAACCTTCGGACGTTTGGGAAGGTGCATTACACAGTGGCAGTACTGAAGGGTAAACTCCTTCACCCTGGAGCATCTTGATCCCGTGTGCTCCCCGAAAGTTAGTCAGTGTTCTGTGCCTCACGTCGATCAAACAGTGCTGGTTTGGATCATCAGGAGGGTCCTGAGGTAAAACTTGGTGCATTTTTCATCAGCCCCCAGATTTGAGCAGCTTTAAATTCAAAGTTTCATCACTCTGTTTTATTTCACTGTAACTTTTGATCTAGTTTATTTTCCTTTGAAATATTTGCTGCCTTTTTGAAGTAGTTATACAGCAACAAGTGAAAATTTTATTGCTCCGAGAGATGGGAATTTAAATCTTCCATGGTGCTGTAGAATACAGCTAAACCTCTGTAATCCCGTTCTTGAAGATCCACCTTGCTGGAGTATCAGCAAGGAGAGGAAGAACCGTGGAAAAACCACGCTGTTGTGTTCAGTAAAGTTCTATTTATCTTTTAATAAGATTGGATGCGAACTCCTTTGTTGTTGTTATGTTTACTTCTTGTATTATCATAGGTGTGTTCTCAGAATATCTGGTGTGTGGAGAGCAACAATTCTCCCTGTTTTTAGTTTTAGTTGATTTTAGTTTATGTTATGTTATTTTGTTATGAAAATTGCTGATGTCATTCCAGCCTGGAGTTCCAGCCGGACCTTTGCCAATGGTTCCAGAAGATCAGATGGAGAACACTGAATTGACAGAGGGCTTATTGACCACATGGATGAGGATAAGTGAGGTATTATTAGTTACAATTAGTTATTTGGGGACAACATAATTTAGCTTGGGTTCTAAGTGATCTGATTCTGATAAACGTTTCCTTTCTATCTGCAGATGAAAGAGAACGATACCGAAAAGTGCAGGTGTGACATGAAAAGGTAATCTGAAGACAGCAGCTCAGAACTGGGTGTTCTCTCGTTCTCTTTCTTTCTTCTCTCGAACAGCTGACATTTTCCTGATGTTGTCTAGGTACCAGGACAGCCTGAGCAGCATGGTCCTCAGTGAAGAGAACGTTAGAAAGGTGGTGAAATACCGCGTGTGTTCTATGGCCATCCATCCTTCTGAAAGCATCATCTTTGTGGCAGCTGGAGACAAGTCCGGGCAGATCGGTCTGTGGAATGTGGTGAGTTGTCCGGATGCTCTTCACCGGGCACAGCTGTTTGCTGCAGGATGGGTGCAGATGGGGCACAGCCTTTTGTCAGGCTCACCACGGTATTTTGTACTTTCCCCGTTCTGACGGATAGCACCAGGGTGTCTGTTAAGTTGAGGCTCACCAGAATTGCTTGAAAGGTCTGTCTGGTCCTTGGCAAGCCCAGGTTGAATGGGAGGAAAAGTGGTTGCACTGGCAATTTTTGAGAGGCAGAGCGGAAGAAAATGGGTCACTAGGTAAAATAATCTTACCAGTGAGGGTTAAAATTGCAATTCACTGTTGAGAGATTCAGGATCTTGTTACAGGACCACAACGAGGTTTTGGAGTGAGGGGTAATGGATGCTCAAGTACTTGTTTTTTTGAGGTACAAATTTTGGGTGGCTGCAGTGAGTCACTGGTTTTCCACACGGCAGAGAGGAAATTGCTATGCCAGTATACACGCTGGCACAGACTTAGGTTGTCTCTGAAAAATAGCTCAGCATTTGATGCTTTGAAAACATTTGAGGACTTTGCACATAGTCTCGCCGTCGTTTTTGAGTTGCCTTAATTACTCCTGCAGCAAGAATCTTACTCATGCCCTTGACTTACACCTTGGTAACCTCCTCCTGCACCCTGCGCTTTGATCCCACAGCATCCCCTCCAGCTGCCTGGAGTTCACACGTGCAGGTTTTCTTCTCACTTTTTGCAAACCTCTCGAGTTTCTCTCATTTCTGCTTTGGCAGCTTCAGGAAACTGATGGACTGAATTCAGCTCTGCGACTCCTAACTCAGTTACAAAGTTGTTTGAGTGACTCCGTGCAGTTTAGAAAGCTCTGACCGTGCAGCTGCAGTAACTGCCTGCCAGAGTGGGGCAGGTCCGAGGTCTCCGAGTGCTGCTGACTCTGCTCGTGGCCTGGCAAAGACATTTCAGTGGAAGCCTAGAATTGTTAAAGCTACTCTTTTCCCTTTTGCTCCTTTTTTTCCTGAGGTGAAACCCAGTTTGGGAGCAGAGTAATCTTAGTGGAATGAACCTGTGCCTGTTCCAAAATGATCTGTTCATTTTCTTTTAAAACAATAGAGCTTGAATGATGCCAAAATTAGAAGAGAAGATACAGGGGATTATGCTTTACCTTCAGTTTGGGTGACTGTAAATGAGCTGGAGTTCCAAGTAACCTGATATGTGTATGTTTTGATGTAAATGGCATATTCCTGTGTTTGGTCCTCAGCAAGGTGCTCGGCTGTCCTAGCTGAGAAGCCGACCCTGTCAGTAGAGGAAGGTCCAGGTGCAGCACCGATGGCTGCAGTGACACAAGTGCACTGAAATTACAGCAGGAAATTGCAGCTTTTCCTAAATAGGAACTGGAATTCTGAAACTGAGAGGCAATTCTTAGTGCTCCTGTGAGCTGAATGACTGGTACAGTGGTGAAAATGGTAGTGGGTGGGAGGATGTAGCCTGGCAGTGCCGTGTTAGTGCCCATGGGAAGGTGGTTCTCTCTCCCAGGAGGAGGTCAGCCCGGGCAGGCTGTGCCCCGGGGCGGTCGTGCCGCCTGCCTTACCCGTGCTGATGCCCCCACGCGTCAGGCACCCCGCTGCCTCTGCGCGTGGCTATCCAGAGCTGGCTGACAACACTGGAAAACAGGCTTTGCTTGGAAAGTTGCAGTAATTAATGGAATGATAGAATCATAGAATGGTTTGGGTTGGAAGGGACCTCAAAGATCATCTAGTTCCAACCCCCTTGCCATGGGCAGGGAAACCCTCCACTACAGTGGTTAGCATCTGTAAAAAATACCATCTCAATTGTTTTTCAGAACTGTGAGTCTGAAGAAGGAGCATGTGTCTTTATTCCACACGGTGACCCTGTCAACTGCATGCATTTCTCGCCCTTCAATCCCGCCCACTTGGTGTCCCTGAGCAATGGCACGCTGCGCTGTGGCGATGTGACCAGAGCTGTCTTTGACGAGGTGAGTGCTCCTGCCCTGCGCTGCAGGCTCCTGGGAAACCTTGGTGTGTGCTGCGCTGAGGTTTTAGTCTCCTCACACCCAAGTTGGATTCAGGTTGGATATTAGGAAAAAATTTTTTACCATGAGAGTGGTAGAACACTGGAACAGGTTGCCCAGAGAGGTGGTGGATGCTCCATCCCTGGAGACATTCAAGGCCCGGTTGGACGAGGCCCTGAGCAACCTGATCTAGTTGGAGATATCCCTGTTCCTTGCAGGGGGGTTGGACTAGATGGCCTTTGAAGGTCCCTTCCAGCCCTAACCATTCTATGATTCTATGAAGTTGATGATTGTTCCGTTAGCGAGAAAGTTTAAGATTCCATTTCCACAAGGACGCATGAAGTCACCTTTAATCAACATCATAAAAATGCGGAGATGCTTCCTAGTCAATAAAACATAGTAACTGCTTGGCTACTCCCAGCTTCATAGATTCATAGATTTCTAGGTTGGAAAAGACCTTAGAGATCATCGAGTCCAACCGTCCCTAATCCCCATTAAACCATATCCTCAAGTAGCTCATCCACCCTTTTCTTAAACACATCCAGGGATGGGGACTCAGCCACCTCCCTGGGCAGCCTATGCCAGTGGCTGACAACCCTTTCAGAGAAGAAATACTTCCGAACATCCAACCTGAATCTCCCCTGACTAAGCTTATACCCATTTCCTCTTGTTCTATCGCCCATCACTAATGTAAAGAGCCCTTCCCCCACCTCCCCACCATCCCTTCTCAAGTACTTGTAGGCCGTAATCAGGTCTCCCCTCAGCCTCCTCTTCTCCAGGCTAACTGCAGAAGCAGTAGCAATTGTTGAATTTGATTTAACCTCTCCGTGCTTAAGCAATATGTGCCTCTTTGCAACAGCAGTACCTTTGAATGATGACAAGAGCCATTTAAAGAACTAAATCTTAACACCCCCCTCCAAGTAAACACCGTAGAACAACACAAAGCATGAGCTGGCTTTGCTTTTCCCAGGCTTCAGGGGGGCACAGCGCTGGGACTCTCTCCGCGGTGAGCCAGGCGGCTCAGCAGAGGAGCTCCGTGATGCTTGCTTGCTTTGCTTATTTTTGGACAGATACCTCTGCATTGAGCAGTTCTCCACCAGTGGAAAACGTAACAAGCTACACCAGTTTAAAGCTTTTTTTTTTATCCCCCAACCCTTACGAGCACTGTGATTTTGGTGGGGTTGCAGGCAGGCTGGCTGCCTGGGACGTGTCTGCAGCTGGTTGGTCAAGAGGCCAGGACGGTCCAAGGGGGCTTGCTCTTTGAGGCAAATGCTTGCAAGAATGTGTCTTTAGAGGCTGGGGGAACAAAAATGCCCTTCTCCTGCTCTCTTTAGCTTTTGCCAACTTACACAGCCTTGTGATCCCTCTAGGAGTATTCCTGCCATTGGAAAAAATACAGTTGCCAATGGGGGAGAGTGTCTGCACACATAGAGGGAGCCGAAACGTGGAAGTTTTCCGGCAGCAGTGTTATTCTCATGGCTAATTGCTGCTTTCAGAGGAAACTTCCATGGGATAAGATGGCTTGACGTCCTGACTCTGATCTCCCAAATCCCAGGAAGCCAAATTCACATTTGTGCACACAATTAGAGGTTTCTGTAGCATTGGAGAAGGGAAAGGAGTCGTTTGCCTCGCTCAGTACGCACCCAGGGATGACAGCTGTTTGGTCACTGGAACACCGAGCCGACAGCACCTTGTCAGAGTTCTGACGGGGAATTTGGAGTGTGTTGTTGCCACTTTGTTGTGGGTGGTTCATTTTCTCCTCTGTGGGAAGCCACAGTTTTACAGAAGGGTCACCTAAATGGGCAGCTAAGGCTGGAGCTGTCACACTGGGTAGTCCCATTAGTATTTTTAGTCTGTTAAAATGAGAAAGCAGGAAATCTGCAGCCCACGGAGTGTTTGGGATATTGTGACTAACTGTATTTCATGGAATACTTTCAGTTACATTTGACCTTTTCTGTGCTTAGATATGCAGAAGTGAAGAAAGCTTCTCGTCCTTCGACTTCTTGGAAGATAATGCCTCCACTGCGATAGTAGGACACTGGGATGGCGACGTCACCGTGGTGGACAGACGGACCCCAGGAACGTCTCCAGAGCTTTCCGTAGACATCGGCTTCAAAAGGACGAGGACAGTCCATGTTCACCCCGTGAATAAACAGTATTTCCTTGCTGCTGGCTTAGTGTACGTGGCTCAAAACGAGCTGCAGTTACTCCGTGTTAGAAAGGTTCTGGCTGCACTGGTGTCTGAAGTCAGCAGTAAATGGTTTGGAGGGCAGGAGCAGCTGTTGATGAGGCAGTTTGTCAGCCTCAGTGTATTGTCAAAGCTTTCTTAAGCTCTTCAAAAACAAGTTTTTAGTTCTTAGCAGGGTTTAACATGCGATAACGCTTTTCAGTTCCCTTCACCTTTTGGTAACGGGTACAAAATGGTCTCAGGAGTGACTGGTTTTTGGCAGATGACTAGAGGGATTTTGCTGAGCTGTTGGTTTGGGGTGGTTTTGGTGCTCACAGAATTCTTGGGAGCCACTGGTGATTGGAGTGCATGTGCAGTGCTGAACTCCAGTTCCAAACACCGCTGACAGCAGGCCTGCAGTGTCTCTGGAGCGGTGTTTGGTGAAGGGAACGTAGGAGTAGTGGCTGCTTACCTGGCACCTGGTGACGTGTCCTGTGGTGTGTGTTGCAGGGATGTTTGTGTTTACGATGTTCGGTACCTCAAGTCTAATGGGAACAAGCCCGTGAGCTCTCTCAAAGGACACACAAAAAGTGTTGCTTCTGCCTATTTCTCGCCCGTAACTGGGAGCAGAGTGGTGACGGTGTGTGCCGATGATAAGCTGAGGTAAGGTGGTGTGGGGAGGCGTAATCAAATGTCAACTGGTTTTTGATGATGATGATGATGATTATTATTATTATTATTATTATTTCCTGTCTGCATTACCCATCACTGAGAGCTTCCTGTCTTTACCACTTATTTTAAAAGTGATAAAGATGTACTTGCATTGGCGTTTTTAATGTTGCATGATTTTTTTGCAAGTGTTTTTCTAATTCTCATTTTCCTGAGGAATGTTTAACAGTGAACAGTAAAATATACAAGTACTATTAGTCTTTAAAAAAAAAAACAACAAACAAACCCAACCCAACCAACGAAAAACCAGCCAAAAACCTGGTACATGAATACGAATACAAAATGCTTAGAAACGGAATTTCTTTTTAGCTTCTGGTGCTTAGCAGTACGATAATGTCAGCTCTCTTGTCACCAGTCTACCATTTGGTAATGAAACTGCTGTGAGCTGTGTTGGGTTGGAGATGTAGTTTTTCTCCCTACGTTGTAGATTTGAGACCATGATGTAGGTAATCTCTTCACGTAGATATCTGTTACACCTGCACACTCGCCACGCGCCTGTTGCACGTCCTGACTGGTGTCAGGGAACAGCGGGGGGCCCAGTTAAGGCCAGGCTGAAACTCTACAGATTGCATCTGGTTTTTAAAGGTGGGGTAACTGCATGTAGCCTGGAAAGAATGTCAGTATAGTGCAGTTGTTACTGCATTACAGGTTTTGTCTGGAAATTTGATTTTCTTTCTTCCCCTTCCACGTACACAGGAAATCCCAAGTTCTTTTATGTGAGTTCTGGGTGCTGTAATTCTTTCTTTCCTGTGATGTATTTACTATGGATAATGGCAGGTTTGTTCTCCATAGCAGGCTTGGTTATGAAATTTGTAAATCCTTGGCACTACCAGAGCAAGTGTCAGAGTACAAAATACCAGAATATTTGTGCTCAACAGATGCAGGATCATTTGTTCACTGCCTCCTCCAAGGAAAAAAGAAAGCAGCTTTTAACCCAGCAGCTTGTCGAACTTTTTGCCTAGGGGGGTTGGGATCCGAAGAGTTTATTGGGCTGAAGGGGAGCCCAGAACGGGAGGTCTGTTGGTGGTTTCTCTGTCAGTCGAGCCCACCGCTGCCTGAGGACGTGCTGGCACGCAGAGCTGTGGGTGGTGGGACAGCACCCTGGTGTGTGTTGCCCTTCTCTCGCGTCCTTCCCCGGGCAGCCCGTCGGTGCAGTGACGGAACGGACAGGGTGCCAGGCTGGGAGCTGGCGTTTGTCCAGCGAGCCATCCTTGTCCTCCTCCTGTATCAGCTTGCAGAAAGAACGACCTTCAATTCCAGCTAAAAAAATCCAATTAAAAAAGCAAACTTGCTAATTGCAGCTGGAACGTTGGTGTTTATGTTCGAGCTGGATGTCCGCGTGCTGTTCCTTACCACATTCCCCACTCTCCTTTAGGAGGAAAGGGCTGCCTTTTGTAACACACGTCACTGTTCTGTGTTCCAGGGTCTACGACACCTCCTCCCTGTCGCCGACAGTCGCGGCGCTCAGCACCATCAGGTAAGCTGGGCGCACCGGGGCCGGGGACAGCCGCTGCGGCGTAAGCGATGGGTGCGCAGGGGCTGCGGGGTGCTGTGCTCCCAGACAGCCCCCGCGTCCGCGGCGCCTGCGGTGGCGTTGGGTCGTACAGCACGAGCGGGGCAGAGCCTGCAGGGAGGCTGTGACGGTCCTGAGCACCTGGAACTTTGGAAGCGTGCTGTGTTCCAGAATGCTTTTTCTTTGTGCTAAATAGCAAAGGCAGCTTCTTCACGGGACAGCGCGTGGTTTTGGGTAGAGTCTGGTAAAGCTCCTTGTGCTCCAGCGGGGCGAATCGTTGTCGGGTTGGATTGCACAGGAGCCGGGGCCGGATCGGTGGCTGGCTGGAAAATTCTTCCTTTGCAGTTTATCGAAAGGCTGGGTGCGTTTCGTCCTACTCTTACTAAAATGCACAACCATGAAGCGTAACTGCTTTGATGAATAATCGCTTTTGTCAAAGCACTCTCTGCTTTATCTTCTTGCTCCGTGGCGTTTCTTTGTCCCAGCCCACCCATTACGGGACAGCGATCCACTGGAGGGATCTGAGCAGCGCGAGCTGCCCGGTGTGTGGAAGTGCTGGTGGTTTAGAAGGCGAGGAAGACGGGGTTAAGCAAATACGGCATAAATGGTGATACTTCAAAATACTGGATTCAGTAAGGGGAATGTTTTATCTCTCTCTTTTTTTTCCCTGTTTGTTTTCCCAAAGACACAACAATAACACGGGCCGCTGGTTAACCAGGTTCAGAGCAATATGGGACCCTAAACGGGAAGACTGCTTCGTGGTGGGCAGCATGGAACGACCCAGACAAATAGAAGTCTTCCAAGATACCGGAAAATTGTTGCACTCTTTTTGTAACATTGACTGCCTGGCCTCCGTGTGTTCCATTAACGTGGTCCATCCCACTAAGAACATCTTAGTGGGTGGCAACTCCAGTGGCCGCCTTCATGTGTTCAAAGAATAAAACACATGGCTCAGATTTTGTTCTTTTTTTTCCCTTTTCGCTTTAGATTTGTTTCATCTGTATTAAGCTGTTCCGAAGCTAACTGTATTTTCTCAGGACAAAAGTTTTATTTTAAAAGCTTTAAAATAAATCTTCTAAACCACCTTTGCCGTTCTTTTCTTTAATTAAAATAAAATATTAATCCTGCTCTGACAGCCGGTTTGTACCAAAAGACCTCTTTTTCCCCAATACTGAAGTAATTTTCCAGAAAAGGGGAAAACGCTGGATCAGTGGGACACTTGCTGCCTGTGTGAGGCCCCTGGAAATGATTTTCTCTGGAGAAGCTGGAGCACTCGTTCCCGGCTGGCTTCTGTGGCTTGTCTCTGGAGGCGAGCAGGTGTCGGCGATCCATGTCTCCAGCAGAATTTGTCCCTGAAGTCAGATGTCTGATGTCTAATTCAAGCCTTCCCGGAGGCAGATGGGAGGCCTCTGTGTAGGCTGATGCCACGGGGCCTGGTTTCTAGGGAAGCTCCATGGCTGGGAGCTGCTGGCGCCGTTACGGTGCAGGCGGAGCGGTGCGCAGGCGCTGGACGAGGGTGCTGTGGGGCCGTGGTCCTGTGCCACGTGCCAGGGTGGCCAGCCTCAGCTCCCCGTCCGCACCCACCGGCCCCGCTGAGCACCCGACAGCTCAGCAGAGCGCGCCGTGAAAACGGCCGCGGACGTGTGTTGGGTGCCAGTGACACCAAACACGCTTCCGAGAGAGATACTGGTGAGAGGCGCTGGCCAGTGTCCGCCGACGCTCCCCGTGCTCCAGTGCTGGCGGGGGGGGGTCTGCTGGTCCCCCCGGTGCTGGTTGGGGGGGGGTCTGCCAGAACCTGCCGCCGCACGAGCGTGGCAGGACGGTGCTTTTGGGGCCGGCACAGCTGCCAGCGGGGTTTGGTTCCGGTAACTTCGGGGTGTGGGAGGCTGAAAGGCCAAATTCCTCGTGGGCTTTTGAGCTGAGTTTTTACTCAAGTGAAAAAAAAAATGGGTACTGGCACCGTAAATACGGAACAAATCTCATACCGACTCTGGCTTTCATGATATTTAAATATTTATTTAAATTTAAAAATACTTTTCATGGCACCAATGATTTTATGCTAACTAAGATATTGAATATGTAGAAAAAGGTACATTTTGAAGGAAAAATGTAACTTACAGTATTTGGCACATGAAAGGTTAATTTCTAGATTTTTCTTTATGAAAACTAAGAAATTCACATTTTCAGGTATTTTACCATCTACTGCTTAAAGACGCAGTACGCTATTAGGAGATCTTTTTTTTTCTGATACAAGAATCTATGGAAACGACATTTTAATATAAAGACAGGTAAAACTAACAGGTAGTGAAACACAAGACGTAGTATGGAACGTACAGGAGAAACATACGATGGGAAATCACCAGTTCTCGCGGTTTTGCAGTAAAACGCTGGGTGGAAACTGCAGAGGTAAACTGGGACTGGGCTCGTCGCTACGCTGGAGGAAGCTGCTGCAGGAGGTTTCCAAGGTCGGTGCTCGGAGGCTGCGCCGCGCTTGGCAGGACGATGTCTCGCGTGCGGGGCCGGGCGCCGCGCTGGGACGGCATCGCGCCGGGCATCGGCGGTGAGGAGGAGGAGGGGACGCCGCGTCTTCAGCCCGCGGTGGAAAACGTCGGGGTTGGGGCTACCACGCACTGCATAGAAACACCAGTACCTACGGGCTGAGGTAGGAACGCTACGCTAAGAGTTAATTTTCCTATGTTGCATAAAACAGGATATCACGTTAAAAATTGATCCTCTGTCTCCTGGCAGCGCTCGGAACGTCTCCTGCCCGCTCCAGACCTCGGGGCTCCATGCCAATCCCTCCTCGGCCCTCGTGCTGCACGTGGGTGGGGGGGGCTGAGGTCTGGGTCCCCCCCCCCAGCACACAGCGGCTAACGGGACCCCCCTCCTCCTCCTCCTCGCCGTGACAAACGATCCAAGTCCGGCCAACTCCTCGCGGTGCTCGACCGACATCATCGTCGCGCTCCTTCGCCGGGCGCCGGCGGAGCGGGTGCGGAGCCGCCCCGGCGGGGGTGGGTGGGGGGTGCTCAGAGACGAGGCGACGGAACTCAGGCTGTTTAAAACTGCAGTTACGGCCCCGGCTTGCGTAAAACCTCTCCCTGAGATGAACTAAAACTTGCTCGCCTGTTTTCACCTTTCTCCGTAAGCATGGCCAACCTCTCGGCCAAACCCCAGCAGAACTGGCTTTTATTGCTCCCAGTGTGACCCGACTCCTGCCGCCCACGAAACTGGCGGGCCCGGCGGTGACGTCACACGTACGATGAGTTGGGTTTATTGATTTTTGCTTCCGAACAGCCCGGTCCGATGTTTGTCCGTTGGCTTGTCCAGTGTCACCTCCGCTCCGGTAGTTCTGTCCTTTTTTTGTCTTCAGAAAAGTCACAACATCACAGCTCCTTTCTCGGCGCCGAGACCAGCAGCGGGTCGGTCGGTGCCAGCCCTCCGGGCTACGAAAGCGTTTGCTCCGAAACCGTTCGCTCGGCGCCCCGCGGTCCCCCGGTCCGTGGAGTAAAAAAAGACTCGATAACAAAATAGCATTTCCTTGTTAAAATAGACCTTGAAACAGTCTCTTTTTTTTTTTTGTTGTTCTTTTTTTTTTTTTTTTTTGTACAAAACAGGTATGACTATCGGAGGCTAAAGGTCTTCCTAATAAATCCAACACGGTCACTACCGGCTTCATGCCCAGGCTTTGCCAAGGGTGCCCGGCGTGCCCTCCCTGCCCTCGGAGCACCCACACTTCCAGGCTTAGAAAGAAGTGGCGAAAGGCTGAGTCTGCTGCGCCGCGGGGCCGGGGCTGCCGCTCGCCAGGCGATGCCACGCCGCGGGGCACCGGCTCGCGTGCCCACCCAGGAGCGGGGTGAACCGGGGCATCCGCACTCCGTGTCGCACCGCGCGTCGCCGCGCGGGAGGCTCCGGTTAGCGGGGGCGGTTTCTGCAAAGCGGTGCTCGGAAGGTGGCGGCGCTGGCGGTGTGCACAGTGGCGGGTTGAGTAACGTCCGAGTACCCGAGTGTTTGAATTAATACTCAGTAGCACCATTGCTGAAGCTCCTGCAGAACAGCGTCGCCCGCCGCCCGCCCGCCGCTCGTACGGCGATGGGTGGCAACAGCGAAATAAATCCCTCTTTTTGCTCGGTGCTTCCGAAGCGGTGAGAATCGGAACGGGAAGGTGGTGTGTGGGCTCCGGGGGTGGGAGCAGCGCGGCTGAGCGCGGGCAGGAGGAAGCCCCGGGGTCTGCGCCCACCCCCCCCACCTCTTCCTCCCGGAAAGCTGCCTCCCGGGCCGCGCCGGGCGCTGGGTCGGGAAGGGCGGGTTGGGGCGCGTGTGCCGAAGGCGCCGCGGCGGGTCCCGCGCGCGGGGGACGGCGGCAGGTCTCTCCCCGGGCCCCCGGCACGTTACGCGGCGACTCCCGCCTTCAGGTGTCAATGAGCAGGCTTACCACGGCGCGGACTTTGCAGGCAAACCATCGCCTGAGGGGACAAAAGTATTGGTAATGGAACTGCTCGAACTCGGGGGTCTGGCGGATATCGCGGAAAAAGGCAGTGTCAAGGTCGGACTCGGTAAGGACGATCAGGAGGAGGAGCAAAACAAAGAGGAGTCCAACTGTCACAAGGAGCAAACGGAGGACACTTAAAACAAACTTATTCACCTGTTCGCCCTGCGCCGCCCCCAGCCCGCCGGCGCCGGGGCACAGCGCCCGCAGCTCGCCGACCGCCGCCTCCGCCTCGGCCGCCGCCGGCGTGCCGGCCTCCGACTCCTTCTCCTCCTCGATGCTGCACGGCGCCCCGTTCGCCTGGCGCGAGAGCAGCATCAGCTCCAGGCTGTGCTCGGCCACCGGCGTGGGCAGCACGCTGTCCGCCGGGCTGTAGTTCTCGTCGGCGATGACGGCCACCCGCTCGCTGCTCTCGGCGCGGCCGCTCCGGCCGGGGGCCGCGAAGGCGTCGCCGTGGGATGCCGAGCGCACCGGGGTGGAGTGGGCGCTGTCGCGCAGGGACTCCAGGCCTGGGGGGGGCAGAGAGAGGGGGATGCTCAGCGGTGCGGAGCGGGGGTCCCTGGAGCAGGCGGTGCCGCCGCCGCGGGCAGGGCTGAGCCACAGCAGCGGTGAGGGGTGTCGGGATGAGGGGTGGGGGGCAGAGCCGCACCCCGAGGGGGCTGCGCTGGTGGGTCCCCGCCAGCCCTGTGCCCTGCAGCACCACCAGAGATGTCCGAGCCCACCGCAGCCCATGGGCTGATCTGTACGTGTTTATCCTTATGGATTTACCTCCCAGCCGGCACAGCACTCCCCTGCCAAAGCCCCGCACCCCAGACAGGCACGGTGGGATCCCGGCCGAGCTGGAGCCGTGCGTGGGCACCACGGCCAACCCCACTGCGGGAGCCCTGGGACAGGCAGCTGCCTGCCCGCCTTGGGGTGATGACTTAAAAGATGACCTCATGATGGCATGTGTGGGAAGTGAGGGCTGCAGTGGTGTCTGGGGCATCAGGGAGGGTGTCTGAGGGTGGTGGTGGTCGGGACCAGCAGGTCCCCAGTGCCACCTGGCAGCCAGTGGCAAGAGGCTGGGACCAGACGTTTCCCCAGGTGCATCAAAGCGGTGCGGTGTCACCGGGTGCCCTGGCTCTGTGCGCTGCCAAAGGGTGAAATGAAGAGCCCGGTGCCCGCCCTGCCTGTGTTCCCGGGGCTTTGCACCCTCTTGCTGTAAACACCCCCCGGATCAGCTCAGCTTAAGGCGAGTGCCGCTGCGGGCACCGCGCACGGGGCGCAGCTCAGGTGGCAAATGCAGTGGGGGATAAACACGTCCTCATCCCGACAGCTGCTTGCTCCTGTGGCACCAAGCTCATGTGAACATCCCCCCACGGCACCCGCTGCGTCCTGCCCAGGGTGGGCACCCAGCGGGGCGGGCAGCTGCTCGGCTCCCCAGGGAGGGCAGCGGATGGGGGTCTCCCCTGCCCGTCACTGCAATGAGAGCGATGCTGGTCCCCCCCAGACCCCAACCTCCCTCCTCCCTGTTTGCTCCAGGAGACTGATGTAAAAAGCCTGGGGAGGGCTGGATCCAGCCCCAAAACCAGAGCTGTAATAATGACCCGGGGTCCAGCCAGCACGGGAGACCCCAGTCTGCTCCCCACGGCACGCATCCTGCGTCCGACATTCCTGCATCCCCCCAGGGCTGCGGCCGCAGGGAGCCTGCGGGGACCCCGGGACCCTCGAACCCAGCCCCGCGGTGCAGCGTTACCTGGCACGGGCGCGTCCCCGGCGCCACGCGGAGCCCCGCGGCCAAGGCCGGGGAGAGCTGGGAGGAGTGGCAGAGCCCCCAGTGCCCGGGCCAGCAGCCGCGGCCCCAGGGCCAGCACCCGGACCCGCACCTCCCGGCAGCAGTGGTTGATGAGCTGCAGCTGGACGCTGACTTTGGTTTTAATCTTGATCAGGCACTTCACCATGGCGGCACGGGCAGCAGCCAGCCTGGCCGCAGCACCGGGCACCCGGGGGGTCTGCGGCAGCACGTGGGGATGGCTGCTGGCCCCCCAGCACGGCTGACGCAAGTGGCACTGGTGCCGCTGGCCCCAGAGTCGGGGCTATTTTGGGCTCCTGCATTTCCACGGGACTGAGTTGAGGTGAGAGTGAAGAAAAGCAGCTGTGGGCAGGGCACGAGCTGCCAGCGCAGGGTGGTGCGGGCACCAGCTCAGGGTAATTTACTGTGGGAGGCTATTTAGTGCTCGTGCTGCTCTGGAATGGCACGTACAGGAGGCTGGGAAGAGGGTGCTCACATTCAGCAGGGTGGCAGAGGTGACCCTGGCTGCAGGGCTGCAGCGGCTGCCGGGCACGCGCCCACCCCAAAAATCAGCACAGACATCAGCCCCGCGCTCCCTCGGGCAGGCAGTGCTCCTGCACCCGTCCCTGCCCGTAGCCCGGGCAGCAGGATCGGTGCGGCTGTGCCGTGGCAGGGGCTGGCCCTGTGCCCATCTGGGAGCAGGGCACGCCTGTGGGGTGCACCCACCCCCTCACCCCACACTCCCTGACATCCCCTTTCCCTCTGCCACATCCCAGTTTTCCGAACTTCCCAACACACACCAGAGCACCCCGTGCCCTACCTTCCATGATGGAGATGTGCACGGCTCTCCTCCGGGTGCGGGGCACGCTGCTCAGGCGGGGGCCGTGGGTGATGGAGGGGCAGCTCCGGCTCGGTACCAGCCCGGCCCTGGGGATGAGAAGGGGAACGGTGTCAGAGCCCCGGCCGGTGCCAGAGCCCCGGGTGCCAGGCTGCACCGCACCGTGCTGCTGCTGCCCGGCTCTTACCGGTGGATCTCGGGCGGCTCCCTCTTGATCTTGGCGCTGGACTCCATCACCTCCTTCGCAACGCGGCCACTGCAGACAGCCAAAGAACAGTTGCCATGAGGATGCAGCTGCTGCACCAGTGAGCTGCCCCCATGGCACACCGTGCCCCGGCATAGCCTGGACCCCTCCCCATGCACACGGACTGGGGGGGGCTCTACCCATAGCTCCAGGGGGAAGCAGAAATATTTGCTGGAAATAAGGGTGATGGGGAGAGCAGGGAAAGGCTGGGCTGGCACCTCTGCTGCCACAGTTTGCTGGTTCTCCTGGCATGAGATGCTGGACATTGTGGGGTCACTCCCCTCCTGGGGGGACACACCATGGGCATCCGGGCACTCCCACGCCAGCGAGGAGGTGCTGGCACCGCACACCTCGCAGTGGGCGATGTGCCAGGGTCTCTCGTCCTGCAGAGGTACGAGGCTCCAGCTCCAGGAGGAGCAACACTCCCAGGAACGTAGGAATTGCGGCGATTCGTTTCACTCCTTGGTGTTCTCAAACACCGAACCCCAAAGCCCCCCGTCCTCTCCCCTCCTCCAAAAAGCTGCAGCTCTGGGGCAGGGCAGAGGGATGTCAGCTGCGGAACAGACGCGGTGACGGCCTTGCTGAGGCGGCGGCGCCGCAATCGGAGGATCTCCGGTGATGGGAGGACCCTTAGCAAGTCCTCGGACCACCACAGCCCTGAGCTGCTGCCGCAGCGCGTCCGAAGGAGCAGCCAAAAACACGTCCAGTACCGGCTCCTGACCGTCGTCACTTACCTGTAGCGGAACCGGCTTCCCTTGAAGAACAAGTTGCTGCTGGACACCGTCCGGACCTGGCTCGACTTCTCCAGCCTGCAACAGCACCAAGAGCTGCGTGAGCGCCCTGCACCACCTGGCAGGACACGGCCCTGGCACCGCGTCACGGCAAAGCCTGCGCCCGCTTTTGTTTCCAAAGCACCACGCTGGTGACGGGGACCGATTGCTCAGCTGATGCTGGTACAGCACCGTCCCCGCCGGACTGACCCCCAGCACCAGCGGGTGCAGCACCGAGGCCGAATTCATAGATTCATAGGTTCATAGATTTCT
This sequence comes from Tauraco erythrolophus, assembly GCF_009769465.1. Classification (NCBI taxonomy): domain Eukaryota; kingdom Metazoa; phylum Chordata; class Aves; order Musophagiformes; family Musophagidae; genus Tauraco; species Tauraco erythrolophus. The sequence continues at coordinate 663,850 of NC_141478.1, forward strand.
AGGTTGGAAAAGACCTTAAAGATCATCGAGTCCAACCATCCCTAATCCCCATTAAACCATATCCTCAAGTAGATCATCCACCCTATTCTTAAACACATCCAGGGATGGGGACTCAACCACCTCCCTGGGCAGCCTATGCCAGTGGCTGACAACCCTTTCAGAGAAGAAATACTTCCTAACATCCAACCTGAATCTCCCCTGACTAAGCCCTGGAGATGCAGAATACCACCAGGAACACCCACAAGCCACTGGCAGCAGTGGGGGTGGCACCGGTCGGTGGGACTTGAGCACTCGGACTGTCACGACATCACCCTGCAGCCCTCTCTGGCAGCACGGCACATCCCTGCCTGCAGCCACACTGCTGCCAGCCTGTGCCCAGGCTCCTGGATGGACCCACTGCCAACAGCTTCCCCGGCGACTGGAGGGGGAGAGCACCCGCAGGCAGAAGCTGCACGGGACTGATGCTCTGCAGGGGGTAAAACCCTCACCCAGACCATGGCATCGCAGGGGTGCTGGGACTGGCCTGTCCCCGCACTCTTGCTGGGGTCAGTCTGGCCAGTGGTGGCAAAAACCACCGGGAAGGACAGTCCAGTCCCCTCCTCACCCCAGGGGAGCCGGTCCCTGGCCCGGGAGGAGCCTGGCAGCACCTCGGCCGAGCCCACAGCCCGCTCCACTGGGGGCATAACGCAGCCCTAATTTACTGACACGATTAATCAGAGAGAGATTTGTAAAGCAATATTGCAATTTCGTTCCATGTTAATATAATGAGAAATGAAACCTGCTGATTGCAGCCGCTGATTGCAGTATTCCCGCGGAGAATACATCACACGCTTTATCTCGCCCCTTGCTGATTAAAATAAAACTCATTACGAAGCACAAAGCAGGCTATTTTTAAGCACAACATGAGCAGGATGGTAAAACCAAACGGTTCCACCTGGCACCTTGGTGGCTTCTGGGCAGCCAGCCCAGCCCCCCTGGCCACCCCTCCGCTCCTGTCTGACCGCCCGCAGAACCGAACTGGGGCAGCGCCGTGCCCTGATGGCCACGAACTGGGGCCCCGCAGCTCCTGGGGCAGGGGAAAACCTTCCCTGTCCTCCCCAGGCAGATGCTCCCACCACCCGGTGGGACTCCCCAGCCTGGTGGTCCCCCACAGCCAGGCAGCCACGGGGATGGTCCCTTGAGCCCCCGTCCCCCGCTGGAGCCCCGACTGCACATCACCCCCCGGTCCCTCGGGTGTCTCCCACGAATCGGTGATTTGCTCCCGAAGAGCCCAGACGCAGGTTATCTCTGAGTTTCTGAGCCCCCCCATTAAAGGGAGGCTCTTCTACAGCACCCTGGGCGCTGCCTCGACTTCCCCAGGGATTTTAGCGCCGGACTCAGCACAAACAGACGCTGCGAAGCCCTTTTGGAAACCCACCCTTGAATATCAGGTCACAAAACATCCCCCGGCTTTGCCGGCGGCTGCCCCTGCCGCCTCCCGCACCGGCGGCTCACGGCGCCCGAGCCTCCGCGCGCCCGGCCCCGAACGCACCGCCGTGAGCGGGCAGAATGCTGACCCACACCCGCTGCTGCGGGCAGGGCAGGGCAGGACGGGATGTGCGCCGGTTGCTCAGCACCAAAGGCTTCATCTCCAAACAATTACTTCTAATCTCCTGATTAAAGGTTGCCCCAAGACGCAGCACCGGTGCTTATGGTGGCCGGTGACTTTGCCAGACCCACCAGGCTGGGGGTGCCGTGCTGCCAGCGACAGCCAGTGCCCGAGTGCCCAGTACCTGGATGGAGCCTCCAGTACCTGGATGGAGCCCCTGGTACCTGCATGGAGCCCCCAGTACCTGGGTGGAGCCCCTGGGACCTGGATGGAGCCCCTGGGACCTTGGTAGAGCCCTCGGCGGGTGCCGTACGGGCAGTGCCAACACACGGGGAGACGCAGAGTGCGCACCTGGGCAGCCTGGCACTTACTTGTAGAAAGCCTGGTTTTCTATCCCACACTTCCAGAGGTGCTTGCAGGCTTCTGGCGTTGGGGCAAAATAGGTGAGAACGATTTTCTTCTCCTAAAGGAGAAAGACAAGGAGTTGGTGGGGGAAGGAGTGAGTGGTGCCCACCGGGCACAGCACGCTGGCACTGGGGATGGCAGCTGGAGCAGCCGGAGCTGGAGAGCAGTGTGGACACAGGGCAGATCCTCCTCCAGAGCCGCTCAGGACGCAGGGAGATGTCAGAGCATCAGCTGGCACCCCGGCACGGCACCTCGCACAAGGGATGGGCAGCCCTGTGTGCTGGTGACCGGACCCCAACACCTCCCAGGCCTTGTGGCCTCTCTGAATGGTCAAAAATATGGTTGTTCAAATCATGCTGATGGCTTCTGTGGGAGCCAACCTCAGCCAGAGGGTTTTGAGGGCCAACGGAGCGGGATGGCGGTAACAAATAACCACAATAACCCCAAATGCGGCGCAAGAAGCTGTGGCAGGTCCTGGGCTGCTGCTCAGGGCAGAGCCCTCACCGGGCACAGCCTGGGGCTCACAGGGCACCCATGGGCTCCGACACCCAGAGCCAGGAGCTGACCTCAGCTGCCATCGAGCTGCAGCCCCTGCCACCATCACCACGTCCCTGCGCTGCAGGCACGGGGTGACGCAGCCATGGGCACGGGGTGACACAGCCATGGGCACAGGGTGACACAGCCATGGGCACGGAGAACCTGTGGAAGGAATGACCACGCGCTCGGGAGTCCCACGGGAAGGGAGAGCACTCACCTCCTTCTGACTTACGTACAAATAGAAAGTCTTCCCTTCGAATTTCATTTTGGTCACCTCGTTCCTGGAAGCACAAGGAGGGGCAGGTGAGGGGCTGCGCGGAGCCCACTGCAGCCCGGCTGGCGGACGGGCACGGCCCCAAAGCGCTGGCTGGGGGCTGCAGGTCAGGGGCTGGGGCTGGCAGCGGAGCAGCCTCAAGACCCTCTTCTCAGTCCCTGGGATGTGCCACGTGCGGTGAGAGGGGCCCTGGCTCAGAAAGGCACCCAGCACCGGCATCACCACGCACCCCATCCACAGGAGCTCACCCCAGCAGCCCTTGAACACCCTGGGGTGACGTGGGGCACCGGTGGCCCCTGCCCTGCAGCACCCCACGAGCCAGAGCATGGCCCCAAGCGAGCAGGGCACCGCGGGCAATGCCAGGGTGGGAACTCACCACTTGATGAAGTGAACTCTCTTGTTTCCCTGCAGAACAACGAAACCGAAGGGAGTGAAGGCCAAAAATGCCGCGTTCCCCGACACGTCCTGGAAGGAAACAGCAACTTCTCAGCAAAACGTTGCGGAGCCGGCAAAGCTTACCCGCTGTCAGCGACCCTCAGCCCTGTCGGCGGTGGTGACGCAAAATCCTCTGTGCCAACTCTGCCAGCGGGATGCTCCCGGCAGGTTCACCTGGACCATGGCATCCCAAGCACAAACACAGGCTGGGTGGGAAAGGGATCAAGATCAGCCCTGAGGAGAGGACTTGGGGGTGCTGGTTGATGAGAAGCTCACCACGACCTGGCCACGTGTGCTGGCAGCCCAGAAAGCCAACCGTGTCCTGGGCTGCATCCAAAGCAGTGTGGGCAGCAGGTCGAGGGGGGGGATTGTTCCCCTCTGCTCTGCTCTCCTGAGACCCCCCCTGCAGTGCTGCGTTCAGCTCTGGGGTCCCCAACATCAGAAGGACACGGAGCTGTTGGAGCGGGGCCAGAGGAGGCCACGGAGATGATGCAAGAGCTGGAGCACCTCTGCTCTGGAGACAGGCTGGGAGAGTTGGGGCTGTTCAGCCTGGAGAAGAGAAGGCTCCGGGGGGCAGCTCTGCTTGTCACTGGGACGCCCCGTGTCCAGGATCTCCCCAGCTCAAGGGTCTAACTCTCTGTCTTCTCCCATTTGTGCCCTTCCCTGGCTTCAATCCCCAAACTCATCACGCCTGAGATGCCACAGCCCCGTCAGACGGAGGAAGGAAGATTTCTGGGCGTTTTTGCGGAAAGCAGCCCCTGGGGAACCCTCCAGCCCCACAGCAGCTCCTGCAGCTCAGGCTTTGTGCTGCCCAAAGTGCTTTGGCTCTTTCCTGAGTCTGGAAACCGGTGAGCTGGACACCCCCCGCCCCCAGGCCAAGTGTATTTACTGCAATTGTGTATTTATATGGAATAATTCAGTTCAAAGCCCCGGGGACCACAGGGCAGGCGCTGCCCTTGGAGCACAACTGTCGGTGTGCTTTGCATCCCACATCCCTCTGCATGCGGTGGGACTGCGAGGAACCAGAGTGAGCCAAACGCAACGACATCCACAGTCAATAAAAAGTATTTCAAACCCAAAACCGGATTACTGGCCAGGGAAGAGCGGAGCGATAGACTGTCTCTGGCAGATTAATGCCTGTTGGTTTCTCAGACACAGTACTGACCTTGTTCCTGTCTCCAAATTACATGTTTTAGCAGAAGATGATGGGCCACTGTCTTTTATAGCTGTCTGCACGTGAGAACGCTTTCTTACAGCTTCCCCAAACGCTCTCCGGAAGGGTGTCGGGGCACCGGCCCTCTCTGCTCCCCCCGTGTGCACATGCCCAGCTGGGGCTGCGTTTTGGGGCTGGTTTCTGGGGCTGTGGTTTGGGGCTGGAGGCAGCTGCTGGGTCCAGCGCATCCCACGTTTCATGGCTTGACCACACCGAAGTGACCAGCATCTGCGCTTGGGACCGGTCAGGGGAAACCCCCCAGCAAGGAACAGCCTTTGGAAAAACCTTTTACCTTGCAGGGGTGTGGGTCAACCCCGTAGGTCTCCAGAGTCTGGGCTTTCCTGAGAAAATTCAGCTCTGAAGTAGCTGGTGTCTGCCCACTGCAGGAGGGAGAAAAGGAAAAAAAAGAATATTCCAGGGAAGGCAGGAATGTGAATGCCAGTTCCCGGTTGTCTGGTTGGGACGCGGCCCCGGAGGCACGGCCAGCGCCGTGGGACTACGGGCGCTGCCGACGGCTTCTTGCACCTCCTGTCCCCGGAGCGGGCTGGAGGCACGGGGGGAGGTGGCAGGGGGGGATCTGTGGGGGCCGGGCACTGTCCCCATCCCATTGGGGAAGACCAGGGACCCCCCAGGTTGTGCTGGCTGAGCCCAGAGCCAGGAGCAGGAGAAACCCCTCAGCCCTCCCTGGGGCAGGAGGGATCGGGGCCGACCGTGCCGCACTGCCGGCATATTTTTCCTTTTGTCTGTGCTTTCTGTGCCTGGTCCTTGTCTGCTCCACCACGTTTTCCCTCCAGCGGGCAGAGGCACGGGGCACATGGCAGCTCTCGCAGGGTGCTGCACAGGGATGCCTCTGTGCCACCAAACCACCTGCTCGCCCACCGCTCCGCAACCTGCTCCTGCCAACGCTGCCGGAGCACCGCTGGCTCAGCCGGACCTGACGGACCAGAGCCGTCAGCGCTCGTCCCAGGGCACGACTCAGAACCCAAACAGGGGTAAGAACCAGCCGAGCATCCGTAACCCCGTGAGCAGCCGACGGTCCCGCTCGTACCTCAGCTCCAACTTGTGGATCTCCGCGATTTTCCTCTCCAGCTTCTCTGAGTGTTTGGGGAAGAACTGGAACTTGGAGCTGTAGCCTTCCGGGTGCTTCCCCGGGTCATAGTCCCCGATCTCGGCTGGGGGAGACAGAACCGGTCAGGAAGAGCAGCGCAACCCACACCACAGTGTGCATCCCTGTCCCGGCAGCGGAGCCGGCGGCGACCGGGCGCAGGGTCGGGGCTCCGGGCACCCCGGGAACATCGCTCCGACCAGCCGCGCTTCCCGTCAGGAGGGCTCGTCTGTAAGGCGTTAACTGCATCCAAGGAATTTCACCGTTTGCTGGGGAACCACCCAGCAGCAGGCAGTCACTGTCCCAGATTTCTTCATTCCCCAAGCTATTTGCCAAGGGCCCCCCCGGAGCCGCGCTGGGTGCACGACGGCAGCCCTGGGGTGGTCAGCCCCGAGCACCCTGGGGACACCCCCGGACCTCACCCCACTCCCGGCCGGCCAGAACACACCGCGAGCGGATTCTGCTCGCCCCGGGGATGCGACTGCACCTCAAAAACACGTCCCTAGTTGGAAATCTGTGAAGTGGCCCTGGGCAAAGCTCCTTCCTCCTCCCTCGCCCGGCAAGCGCGGGCCAGGCTGAGCCGCGGCTCTGCCCTGCCGCGGGGCGGGGGGCTGCGGGCAGGGATCGATCCCCCCCAAACCCGCCTCGAGGGCGGGCGAGCTGCAGCGACAGCAGCTCCGTCCTCACGACCATCCCCGCAGTCCCGATCCCGAGACTGGCGTGCAGAAACGCCCAGTACATGCCGATGGCAGAGCTCAGCCCCGTTCGCCTTGGTGGGGGCTGGCACCACTCCGTGCCCTCTCCCACTGCCCCGCGGGAATCGGTAGCGACTGCCACCAGTGCTTCCCATCGACATAGCGTGGGATTGATAGTCCCCTGGCAGCCTCCCGTCACGGGGATGAAAGGACCTGCTCTCATTTAATTCCTTCCGGCCTCAGGTTCTGAGCGAAGAGTAGATGTTACATCCATTTTTATGATTCCTGCTTAAAACGCTGACGGGCGAAGCACAGCGGCGCTGCAAAGTCACTCAAAAATGCTTCGCAGCTGAAATTTGTCTTTTTTTGGCTGCTGGGGCGCATCTCCCCGGCTTGTCCAGGGACACAACCACCGGCACCGGGCGCTGCAGAGAGGGGCCCCGGACGCAGGGCGCTGAGCTGAGCACCCTCAGGTGGGGATGCCCACTCGCACACCTGGCACCGCGGTGCTAATGGCACATCAAGGTGCTTTTCCACCACGCCTGTGCCGCCCAGCTCTTCCGAACAGCCTGAGGATCCTCGCTGAGTGTCCAGGGGTTGTGCCATTCTGAGTGGCCACTGGCCACCTCCATGCTCTCCGTGCCATGGGCTGGCGAGGCCAGAGCAGGAAGAGCTGCACCTGCAGGAGCACAGGCAGGAGGGCAGGTACAGCAGAAGGTCTTCCAAGGTTCTCCCACCTCCTGTTCCGAACTCCACCGGTGCCTCTGCAACTTGCTGACAAAGGCCCTTTCTCTGCCGAGGCGCTCGGCAGCCGGCGATGGGCTTACCCGGGGCCATCTCCATCCACCCCGGCAACCAGCAAAACTGCATCTGACTCCGGAGCCTCTTTGCAGCCGCAAACCGCTGGCACTTGCCAGGGCTTCCATGGGCTGTGCACAGCCCCAGGAAGGGAAGTGCTTCGTCACGGGGCTGCCTCCACGTCCGGAGCACAGAACTGGGAGACCCGGGCCGGATTAGCCGAGGGGATGCTCACAGGGATGCCCACAGGGACACCCAGGGAGCAGATGGCAGCGCGGTACGTCCGCTGTGGGCAAGACCCTGACACCCGTCCTCGCCCTCCCCTCGCCCAGCGCTGCGTGGCACGAGCACGGCCGTGGAGCAGGAGCCCCGCGCTGGCGGGGTGACATTTGTATTCCGGGCGCAGTGACCTGTTGTAAGTGAAATAATGTAATCAGTGCTTAGCATGGAGAGCGAATTTATCTTGTCAAAAAGCATTACCCTGAAGGATATAGGCGGCCAACAAAGCAGCATCCGAAGTCTTGCAGAGGAGCCGGCCGTGGTAGAGATCCCTCTTGATCTGCAGGAAGACTAAATACCTGAGGACAGAGGAGAGAGTCCACTTATTAAGGAAAGTGACATCACCTCCGCCGGCAATTTAGATGAGGAACACCTGCCCCCAGACCCTCGCACGGACGTTTCTCCTGGAGCAGCCCCTTTGCAAGACATCGCTCCCGCTCGGGGGACGAGTGCTGATTCCCCCAGCCCGTCCCCCACGACGCCTCACCCTGCTTTGGGCACCGGTGCCCCGACACAACTGCAGCCGCCGCAGCCCATCACCGGCTCACCAGGGGCTGCGGTGCATGGGGCCGATGCTCCAAGGGGCTCTCGTGGTGCTGAGCCCACCAGTGGCTGTTGCACTTCCCAGTCCCGCACCCTCAGCTTCCCCATAACGGGATCTTCCCCTTCCCCAGCTTTCTGTCTCTGCCCCGGTCCCTGCGGGCACAGCCGCTGCCCTGCTCCGCGCTCGCCTGGCTCTATCTCCACGCACCAAAGCCCAGCGCAAAGATAAACTTTAGAAATTGCATATTTGAATAAATTTAAACCTAAGTAAGAGTTCGGGCTGAGTCACGCGGCGATGCGCTCGGGAAAACCTTCCGATGGTGAAACGCAATTCACAGCGTGAAGGAGCAGCTGGGAATCGGGGTGCTCAGAAACGTGTTTAAATAACCAGACTCCGCAGCAGCTCGGTCATGCCTCATTCCTCAAATCCCTATTTGTGAGGAGATAAACCACTGATTTTCGCAGATAAAATACATTAAAGAGAAATCCAGATATTAACGGGTACTCGGTCCAGGGGAAAGGGAATTTTCAGGGCAGGTTTTGGCTGCAGCGCGGGCACCTCGAACAGAGAGCAGGGGCAGCCCACCCACGCGGGGGCTCATCCTGGTGCCATGGGGGACCCGTGGGGGACTGTCACCCCGGGACCCCGGGCAGCCCAAGCCCCCCGCTCACATCTGGCGCTGGAGGTGGCTGCAGTCCTGAAGCTGGATTCGGGTTTTATGGGGGGGAGAGAGAACACGGGCCCCCGCTGCCCATCCCCACCGTCGCCTCTGCAGCGCCCGGGCCGGGGGCTGCGGCTGCTTTGGAAAAGGACAGTAACGACGGGAAGTATTTCGGAGCTGGAAGCGGGGAGCCCCCAGCCCAGCTCGGTCCCCAGTGCCCCTCAGGTCCAGCCGCCCCCCCATCCCAAAAGGATAAACCTTGGACCTGCACCGCAATCCCCTTCCTGTGCCCCACAACTGCCGGTGTTTGCTGAGCTCTCGTTAAAGGGGAAAATACAAGTAACGTACTGCGGGCACAGCGCGGTGCCCACGGAAGAGCTGCCATTGCTTTCGGCTTTGGCCGTTCCACGTTTAAACTAAGGCCCAGGGGCTGCAGGGGGCGGCAGCTGCGGGGAGTACGTGTAAAATCTGCAAACGAAATAAATGCCTCTTCAGCAAACCAAGGAGATGTATCTGCAAGAAACTATTTCTGGGCACTTTTGTGGGTCCTCCTGGAAACGGAAAAACTGGATCAATCATAACCAAGAAAGCCGATCACAGCTCATGTCCCAGCAGCGGCAGAGATGGGTGTCCTGGGCACGACGGCGCTTCCAAACCAGCCCGAGCTGGTGGGTTTAAGCCCCCGGCCGGTGCTCCCCGCCAGGCACAGCAGGGATGGGGTGGGAATTGCCACACTTTTCCCCCACAGCTGGGATAGCCCAGGAACATCCGGGTTTGTGTGGAAATGGAAACGGCTGCTGCTCTCCCTTGACTACAAAGCAAAGTTCAGCCCGGTGCGTCCCGCGTGGCCGAGCCCTCGGTGCCCAGTGCCGGCCGGCCGCCGTGTGCCAGGGGCTTACCTGGTGATCTCCTCCTTCAGAGCAGCGGGGTCCGTGGGGTAGAACTTCACGCGGAAGCACATGGTGAAGGGCGGCTGGGCTGCAGGGAGAGGAGCGATGCCGCGGTCACCGAGCAAGGGGGTTTGTCCCCTTCGCCCTCCTGGACAACCCCGCACACCGAGACGGGCAGATGCTGCTGGGGGTCTCACCTGCCCACCCCGTTACCCCAAGGTGAGGAGGAGGAGACGGGCCTGGGGCCATTCCCCACTGTGGTGGCTGCGGCGGGAGCAGACATTCCCAGTAAAACCATGGGGAAGCGCCTGCAGCACCATCTGCCAGCCGTGCTCCTGCTCCTCGTGCCCGTGTGCTGGGGGGGCATGGCCAGCTGCGACTGCAGTGGCACTGGTGGTGGGTGATCCTACTTCCAACCCAGCAGAACTTTGGGGATAATCCAAAAGGCTCTTTTTCTGGGACATGAGCTGGCAACTGACCCCCAGAGGGGAAGGACTGAAGAAAATGGGAATACATGGAAAGCGAAGGGAGCACGCGCTGGTGGCCGGGACATGGGCAGCGACACTCACCCCTCATCTGCTTCACCACCGACTTGGTGAACTCCAGCCAGTGCTGCAATGAAAAGGAAGGTAATTAAAACAACGCAGGAACAAACACTTTCAATTAATAACACTGGCTCTTAGGGGCAAAATTAAAGAAACCAAAACAACTTCTCTGCGTGAAACAAAAGCCTATCCCGTGGCAGATCCACACGTGGCACGGCAGCACTGGGATGGGGGCTGCAGCCCCAGCCCGTCCGCCAGTAGCCGAGGGAGGGCCCGGGCAGGATGGTTCTGCCGGGGAGGGCATCTCCCAGCCCTGAGCCACCAGCACACCACCAGCAGGCAGGTTTTTCTCTCTTTTCCTTCCCTTTGCAGCACTGCCCGTGGTCCCGTGCTCTGCACAGATGTGTGCCCCCGGCTGCAGCCCCCGGGCTGTGCACAGGCTGCTCCCGGCCACGCTTTAAAACGAAGAGGATTTTGGTATCTGCCGGGTGCCCTCCTGGCAGAGCTGCGGCGGTGCCCAGACCAGAGCACGCTGCCGGCGCGCCAGCCGCCTCTCCCGCATCCCACATGCGCTGCGGCTCCCAGCCCAGCCCCGGGCAGGGGCAGAGTCTGGCCGCGCTCACCGTGCCCCCCCGGACCCCCCACCAGCCGGACGTGCAGCAGAGCACACGTTCGATACGGAATATTGTCACTGACACGACAGCTGAGAACGTCACACGCTTACAGGCAGCCCTGGCAGCCGAGGAAGTGCCAAACCCCGGCAGCTCTTCGACAGCCGCCGTGTCCCTGCGCTGCAGGACTGGGGCTGGCTCTCGCCTGGGGGGGTCTGTCCCCCCAGACCATCCCGTCCTGGGATGCTGCTCAAGGCTGAGTGATGGCTCACGGATCGGATTATTGCCAGGAGAAGCAAAGCACCGGTAAGAGGAGTGCTCTCAGCACCGCCGAGCGTGCCGGCTCTGCCCCAGTCCCCTCTCCCCAGGGCAGCCACCGCCACCAGCTTTGGGATTTGCATCCAGAGTGCGGGAGAAGCAGGATCCGGCCCCGGACACTGACCCATCACACGTGGCAGCAGAGAAACATTCTCTCCTTGCCCCAGTGCTGATCAGACACAGACCCTGAGCTCTCCATCTGCCCACTCCTTTGCTACCAGGGAAAATGCTCCAAGGAACCCTCCTGGAGACATCCCCCCTGTGCCGAGGGGTTTTCCCGAGCACCGGCTTCAGCAGCGCTCTCTGCACCGCTGTGCCCACAGAGGCGATGCGCAACACGCGTCACGCACAGGGGGTTTATTTCTCCGTGTGCCCGAAGAGGCGAGGCACCAACCGGCACGGAAGCGAAGAGCCGGCACAAGCGGAGCGGCGGTTAACGGCCCCTCAGCATCGCGCAAGAACGCCGCTCGCCAGCGCCGGAGAGCCGCCGCTCCAGAGCCTCCACAGATCCGGGCTCAGGTCGTGCATCAGCCGGGAGGCAAATCCGGAGAGACGGGAGAAGGCTGGAGAAGTCGGGAGGGAGAGAGCCCAGAAAACACGAGTCGGGTGGCACAGGTGATGGGGGGGTGATGGTCCAGAGGCCCTGCGAGAGGCAGCAGCGTCACACGCTCCCCAATGGCTCCAACTTAGTAAGGTGGGAGGATGAGGATGAGGAAGAGGAAGCTACTGCTCCAGGTGGGAAAAGCCATGTGAGTGTCAGTGGGTGTCCCTGGAAGGGAAAAGCGGGGAGCAAGGGGCTCAGTGCAGCCCCATCCCACTGCAGGCGGCAGCTCCGTGCCCAGCTCCGTGCCCAGCTCTGTGCCCATCAGCTGCTGCTCCCTCTGACAGACACGGCAGAAGGTGCCTCGGGAGCAGGAATTGTTTGTTGCGGTGGCTGTATCCATCAGCAGGAAGCGCAACATGAGGCTGTTATTAATAGTTCTGCCCGCGGGCACATTCATGGCACCTCTCGTTCACAAACCTCCAGTGCCCGAGTGATGAGCAGCGATTTACCCCGGGTGTGTGCAGAATCCAGCCCGTGGTGACCCACCAGCGTGGCACACGGGACCCACGGGCGCAGCTCTGCCCTGGCCAGAGGCTGTGCCACCCTCTGCCCGGACCTGCTGCAGCTGCCCAGGGTCTCGGTGGGACCCTGCGCGGAGCCGGGTCAGAGCCGGTCCCGCCGCGGGGGCTCTCGGCTCCACGCACTCCCATGTCTTGTGTCACTCGTCACTGCCCGAGGTGACACGGACAGCGTTTGGATTCTCGGCACAAAGCCGCCACGTGGCCCAATCTTGGTGCTAAAACGTGAGTGTGTGCTAGAAACAGTGCTGCAGAGCCCGGAGCTCTGCCCCTTCGCCTTGGCAGCGGCGTCGAATCCTCTCGCTGGGCACGCTCACCAGCACCGCGGGGCTCTGAGAGCCGTGCGAGTTCCTCCGGCTTGTGCGTCCCGACCAACACCGAGGATGCATCAGTGGGGTCGGGACACTAAGGCTGCTGCTGCCAGAGCCCTGGTGTCCCCCAGTACCCCCCAGCCCCCCCTCCCTGGGGCTGCAGCACCAGACGCAACCCTGGCTCGGGCAGAAGGGGTGGGAAGGGGCAGGGGGTCTCCCCAGGGTGCTCAGGGGGGACCATGAGATGCTGTTCCCAAGGGCAAAGCAATAACCCCGTCAGGGCACCCCCCACCCCAGCAGCGGGGGGATCGCTGGGGAACAGCCCCTCGTCGCTGCCTAAACCGAATTTTCTCGCAGCCGTCTGCCTCGTGCTGCAGATCTCAGCCGCAGCAGCACGGGCGAGTCTGACACCCCCGCGCTGCGAGAAACCCCGTCAGCTGCCAGGCAGGGGGGGCTCTCACCCTTTGCTTGTCGGGGTCCACGAAGCGGATGCCGAAGTAGTCCTTCTCCAGCAGGTTCAGGTGGTGGCAGAGAAGGTCGAACAGGAACTGGCCCTTGGCATCTCTCTGCAAGACACAGAAACGCATTCGCAGAGCAGCGGGACGAGGGCAGTGGGGCAGGGGGGCCGGTGGGCGAAGGGGCTGAACCCGGCGACCCCAGGGATGGTGCAAAGCCCACCAGGTTCCCCAGTGATATTTTCAGCCCAGAAACCATCTTCCATCCAACCCGAGGGGCAGCCCAACAGCGGCTGGGAGCAGAACCCTGGAGCGCACCGGTCCCCATCCCCATCCCTGTCCCCATCCTGAGACCCACGGGTCATGCCCAGGTGGGTGCTGAGGCTGCCTGGGGCTCAGCAGGATGGCACAGCATCAGCCAAACCCACGTCTGCTCGGACGACAGATCAGTGTCCAGGCAGCCCTGGCAGTGCCGCGGCGGCGGAGCTGCCCGGATGGAGCGTGTGGCGAGCGTGGATCAGCGGAACGGCGACTGCCCAAACAGCCCCAACACCGCAAAACGCCCGGAGTTTTAAAAGCACAAAGAAAAACCGTGACGGGGTCAGAGTGCCTGGGAATCGCCCCGCAGCTCGAGCCGTGGGGAAGCGTGCGGCGGGACGCTGTGAATTTTGGGGCCCGTTTGCCGTTTCCAGGCAGGCGGATCGGTGAGGTCGCGGCTTTGCCGCTGTTGTCTCCGTGCCGGAGCCCCTCGCCGCGGCACAGCTCACCGTCCCCTCGCTGCTGCCGCCCGCCCCTGCTCTGGCACTACGGCGCGATTCCAGCCCTGCCCCCCCAAGTTTTAGCACGTTTTTCTGGGCTCTTTTCTGCTCTTGAGCTATTCGGGAAAAAACCTTCCCCCATCCTCATCCGCGGGGCTCCGCACGGCCGGGCTGGGGCAGAGGGGCTGCACGGATTGATAGTTCCCCCAGACTCCTGCTCCAGAGAGAGCGGGAGCAATGGGAATTACAGCTTCACAAGGTCCTGTGTGCCAGTACCACTCAGACAGTGCCAGGCTGAACAGGAATGGGGAATTTCAAAGTATTATAGATATAAAATCCAATACATCTCAAAACCATTAAAAATTCAATTTCCAGCGCTGCAGAGGCCAAAGCACACACTGAATTCAAGTGCTGGGAGCTGCTCTGCAGTGGTGCCAGCCATGGTCCTTCCATCCAGAAACGGTTTTCCCACCCACCAAAGGTTTGGCATCAATAAGCCGAGAAGAACAAGGTGTTACACCGAGGCTCTCGCGGTTCAACGCTCCCTTCGCCCTGCAGAATCGCACCCCGAGGGCCAGAGAGCCCCGACACGAGGGGATTTATCGGCACCGGGACTCACCCAGACCGAGCGCACAGCTGAGCACGGCTGCACATCGAACCCCCGAAACCACGGCGCTTTAACCACTCCCCAATTTTCCATCCGATTTATAATCGACCACTATAACGTTTTGCTTGTGGACAAGAACCCGGATCCGTCCCGGGGGCAGCGGCTCTGTGCCAGGCAGAACCACACCCCCGCCATGGTGTCACCTGCTGAGGCTCAGCACTTGCCGGGAGCGGGGTCCTCACTCTGTGTCAGGTTTGGTATCAAAATCAGTATTTATTCATTTCTGAAAAGCTTAAACCAGGTGCTGCAGCCCTGGGAAAGCCCCTTGCCTGCGGCCAGGGAGGAAGAAGAGGTGAGTCCATTCGGACCCGGCTGTCTCTGCCCCTCTATGGCAGAGCAAATGGCACCCAGGTGCCCAGGCTGACGGGGGTGCGCTGGCAGGATCTGGCCCCTCAGCCTGGCAGCCCCCTGTGCTGCCCACTGCCCTGCTCCGGGGTCTGTGGAAGGGCCCAGGAACAGCATCATTGCCAGCGACGGGAGCCCCGCTTCACCGTGCCGGTGACAGGAGCCTTGCTTCACCGTGCCGGCGATGGGAGCCCCGCTTCACCGTGCCGGCGATGGGAGCCCTGCCTCACCGTGCCGGCGATGGGAGCCCTGCCTCACCGTGCCGGCGATGGGAGCCCTGGTTCACCGTGCCGGCGATGGGAGCCCCGCTTCACCGTGCCGGCGATGGGAGCCCTGCCTCACCGTGCCGGTGACGGGAGCCCCGCTTTGCAGCACCGCATCTCCGCAGATCAAAGGCTGCTCCCGACAGCCGACGCTGCCTCCTTCAGATAACACCGTTCTGTTTCCTGACAAATCCATCTAACGCGAGCATTATCTGATCAAACAGGCACTCAGCAGACACGGGCCGTGCGCTCGGGGAGCGCGGCGGGTCTGGCACTAACCCGTTCCTGCGGCTGGTGCGGTACGATAAACGTCTCTGCGTTTTGAATAAATAGCGCTTCATCGGGGAGCCGAGAAGTTCGGGCTGCCGCCACGCAGCTGCTAGAACGACTTGCCCTGGGTGCCAGTGCCGGGCACCATGGCAGCAACAAGGCAATTGGTCACGGTGAGCCCCCGGCTGCGCTGCCGCTGGAGCAAGGGCTATCTCGGTCCCGGGCCGCCAGCTCTGCCTCGGCCGGCGGCTGTGCCAGGAGAGCCCGTCCTGCTCGCCCGGCTGCTGCAGCGCTGGCACGGGGCCAGCCACAACAGGCTGACGGAGCGGCTCGGGCCGTCGCAGGCACAAGTCAGCAGGAGAATCGGTCGTGCTGCGCAGAGGAAGGGGCTGGGGGGACGTGGGATGCGCAGTGCCCGCTCCAGTGCCAGCCGAGCAGAGGGAAGGGGAAGGGCAGGCAGCCCCTGCGCCAGGGGAGCAGCAGAGGAAGACCCTGGTGCTGCCTGGCAAGCTCAGCCGAGGGGCAAGGGGTGCTCACCGGGCTCTGCCGCTCCCGGAAGATGATGGCTTCAAAGCAATCGCCAACATGACGCTTCCTTTGGAAATCCTGCAGGTGACCGTGCCCCAACCCTCTGCCTCAGAGCCGATGCCACCGTGGTTGGACTCCAGCCCTCCCCTTGGCAACACCGCCTGCATCTCCCAGTGACCAGCTCTGTGCTCACGGCATCGGCACGGTGGTCTCACCAAAACACCCAGAGGCAACGGAGCGGATCCGTCGGCTGCCTCCAAGGTTCATCCCTGCAGCCTCGGGAGTCCCACCCTGCCAGGGTCTCTCAAGCAGCCCCATGGTGCATGGCCTGGCAGCCCTGGGCACAGCCCCTGCTCTTGCCACCTTCGCCCCTCGCTCACGCAACGCACAGGGACTCGCTCGGGTGTCGGCAGAGCTGAAGTCGGGTCCTTCACAGCCTCCCGGGGCACAAGGGTCTGTCGGGGTCTGTTTGGGGCACGGCCAGGGCAGCTTTTCATGCAGTGACTGATGCACTGGAAAACACACGGCACTAAAAGACCCCGAGCCGGAGCCTCAGTCCTCGGGGCCGTTCAGACGTGTCTCCCCGTGCCAAGGGACGCGGGCACATTCACTGCTCTCACGAGCATCGCGTCTCTGCAGATTAACAGAGCACCCCCCCATCACCCCGTACCCACGTTCCTGCGGGCTGCATGCAGGAATGCAAGAGAGAACAGGCTCCAGAAGAGCTTCCTTTGCGCAGACGAGACGACTTTGAGACGCAGTTGCAGCAGCCGGGTGCCCCAGTGATACCCGGGGGGCTGCGGCGCAGAACCAGCCCCCGCCCCACTGCTCACGCTGCCCGTGCAGCAGCCGTGCGCCAGCACCTCGCTGCAGGGCTGCAGCTCCTCGGGGGTCGCCGGGCACCCACCACCCCACAGGAACGCAGCCAAGGACTCCAGGTGCTGCCCACGGGGCCATGAGGTTGTCCAGTACCTGAAGGACAAGCGTCCTCGCGCCGGCCAGGCTGCCCGCTGCGGGAAGGGCACGGCACACTGCCCTCACGTGCACCCGAGGAGCCCGGCCTCACCGAGCCTCACCGGGCTCACGCTGAAGCAAAACGGTGCTGGGCTTTTGGAACCGGCTGTTAAAAGGCAGCGGAGCAGCCGAGCGCCTGCCTGCCGAGCCTGCGCTGGGCACGCTGCCGGCTGCGCACCGCGGGGATGCCAGCCTGGCTCGGCTCCGCTGACACACGCTCCTCCCCAGCTCGTTACCGAGTTTTTAAGCAACTCTCCTTGCTGTGGAAGCAGAGACTTCAGGCAGCTGCTGTGGGCAGAAGGAAGGTGGTGCCGCAGGAGAGCGCTGGCAGCGGTGCCACGAGGGTCTGTGCGGGGGCAGCTGCAGCGTTCTGCAGCCGTGGCACGGCCGGGGAGCCGGGCTGGAGCCGAGCAGGCAGCTCCTGCCAAACCCCAGCCCAGCCCTTGGGAGATGCTGAGACCGTAAACAAACAAGCTCCCTGCAGGCAGCAAGTCCTGCCAGCCGGTGGGAATAACGCTCCGACAGCGCAGAGCTAAAATGCCAGGGACTGCCTCTGCCAGCTCTCCTTCCCGCAGCCCCCTCCCCACCCCAGGCCAAACAGCAAACCCGCCGCTTCCCCGTGCTGGGGTGTCCAAATGCCCCCAGCACCGCAAAAACCAAAAGATTCCCATTTCCATACGCGGACATCGAGACTCCTATTTCACCTGCAGCCGCCCTGCGTGCCGGAGCCTCGCCGCACGGAGTGAGCGGTGCCAGTTGGCCCCTCCAGCCGTGCAGGGCAGCTGCGCTGGTTGCAGCCCTGCAGCCGCGGCCGGGGACCCACCGGTGATGCTGCAGCTGGGGACCAGCCCCGCGGGGCTCCGATGCACCGCAGTCATGCAGGATGGGCACCCACGTGACAGCTCCTGCGCAGCCCACTGGCACGGGCACCCCCAGCGCTGCCCCGCACTCAGGAAGAGAAGCATCCTCAGATGGCATCATGCAGAGGGATGAGATGCCAGTCCACGGCAGGAGAGCAGCCGCATCAGGAGCCAGAGGGATGGCGGGGACCCCAGGGCCACCTGCACCGGCCACGTCCCCTTTCGCACAGCTCGAGGACCAGAAACCCGGGGTTTGAGCCCAACTGCCCTGCTCCAGCCTGAGCCAAAGGTGACTCCTTGGGCTGGCAAAGCATATGGCCCACGGGCCCCCAGCCCCGGCAGGGCTCAGAGCCCACCTCGCCCAGCAGGGCCCAGTGCCCACTTCACCCCACAGCCCCAGCAGGGCTCAGTGCCCACGTTGCCCCGCAGCCCTCCCCACCTCCCTGGCACAGTGACATTCACCGCATGCTGCCGGGACATGGCAGGAACCCGTCAGCCACTGCTCCCACTGGGAACAGCAGATGCGGATGGTCCTGAGCTGGGTCCTTGCAGCTGCGGTGCCCACCTATTCCCACCCAAACCAGGTCCCTTCCCTTGCCCACCGCCCTGCTGTGGCTGTGCCTGGGGATGCGGAGCAAAGCGCCTGGGGTTTGGCTGAGCGCGGCGCTGCCGGCCCGCTCGCCAGCACACGGTGGTCCCTGGCACCGCCGGCAGCTGGCTGAGAAACGAGGCCGCTCGTTTATGAGCCTGAACACAGATTTAGGTGCAGAACTTGGCAAAGCGTGGCCTAGATCGCACTTTATTAATAGGCTAATTGAGTGTCTGCGTGTGTCATCCATCACTGTCAAACACAGCCGCCGCCTGGCACCGGCTGTGCGCCCGCTCGGGAACAAGGGCACCCAACGGAAAGGAACAACGAAACCTGCCGGAATCCAAACCCCTTCTCCCGACTTAGAGCAAGTTATTGTTCCTTCATTAGATAATACTCGTCTTTCCCATGAGGGCTGGAGGAGCCACGCGGAGCTCGAGAAGAGAGAAACTGCGGCGGCACCTTCCGAGCAGCAGAACACGCACCCGACCCCCCCGCTGCCACGCGCCAAACACCCTCCCCGGGTCAGCCCTCACGTGCACTGGGGGGCTGTGCCCCTCCTGCGTGGCACAGAACGATAACGGCGGGTTTGCGCCCTTCCCTGGCACAGGTTCCGCGCGGGCTGAGCCGAGGGGATCAGACGCAGCCACGGGGGTTACAACCACCGACCGCGTGACCGAAAGTGCAGTTGCAGAAATAAAGACAGACTCGGAAATTATTCCAAATTGGATCTGAAGGGCTGTTATAGCCGAAGCAGCTGCCGCCACATGGGCAAGCTCTGCTGCCAGCGCCGTGGGCACAGCTGGCTCCCTGCCTGTGCCCCACCCTGCTGCCAGCAGCCCCAGCCAGGCGCATCCTGCTCCTGCTCCTGGAGCTCTCACGCCAGGGAGGAGCTGGGGGTGACTTCGCCAGCCCCACCGTCACGTCTCCCCTCGCTCCCAGAGCCCGTTGCACAGGGATTTGCTCCTGGCTCCTCTCCCTGTCCCTGCCCACATCCCACATTAGCACGGGCATCTGCATGTTGCCGTCCTCTGTGACTTTAACACAACGCGATGGCAACGAAGGACAAGTCAGACCCCCCCCCCGCCCCCAGTCTGGTGGAATATAGAGAAAGTGAAAATGCAGACGGCATTACGGGGGGAAACGCTTTCGCTTTGATCTCTCTAACTTGAATTAAACACATTCTAAATTAATCATTATGAGTATGTCTTTCAGGGGATTATCTGAGCTGCCTTTACAAATCACCACTTGAAAGAGCTGCCCGTTGCGTAACAGCACCTTAAATATTCCACGTTTTCATCTTTATATGTTCTCATAAAGTCGCCTTACAGCCGCCTTACGGGCGGCAGGGTTTTGGTGCCAGCCTTTCGCAGGGTAACGGAGAGCCGCACCGCGGGCGATCCGCGCTGGCACGCACGGGCAGCGCCGCTCGCCGAGCCGACCCGCACCGCGCCGCTATTTGCTGCTGAACACTAACGGCTGCCAACCACTCTGCTCTGTCTTAAAGCTTCTCTTACGTATAAAAACTCGAGGAACGGCAGATAAACAGAGCATCGTGGTCCATCACTGTCACTAATTTCACTTGCGCGCCGGAGCAGCACCACGAGGAGCGTTGGCAGAGGCAGCGCGGTTGGCAGCTTCCAGCGCGGAGCTGCGGAGGACAATGCGGATCGCGCACTCGCGACGCGCCATGACGAATTGTTCAGATCCATAATAGCCCCTAGTTTCGCCCGGCCTCGTGCCAAACGCCCTGACGGCATGCCACGGCTCGCAGGCGGCTGCGTTACGGTGTGGGCGGGCAGAAAAGCTGCAAACCTGAATTTTTCTGCGATGGTCCCTGCAGCTGCGATGCGCATCCCGAGCCCGGTCGCGCCGGGTTCCCGGAGCTGGCACCGCTGCTCTCCGAAGCCCTTCAGAGCCATCCAGCCCCGCAGCGTCTTTACGAGGTACCTGAGGAGCACTAAACGCGTCGGCAACAGCTTCATACAGAGATTTACTGCTCTCCGCTCCGGGAGGAGGAGGGTTCATCAGCGGCCTCAGGAACGAGCTCTTCCAGGGAGTTTATGATCCCTTTGTTACAGGGATTCCCAAGCATCCAGCATCCCAACCGACCCAGCATGGTGGCTGCTTGCAGAGACTGGCAGCACGGCTGTTTTTAAAACCATTTACCATGGGCCATGATGGTTTTGGTTCACTCCAGCTTCTTCACCAGGTCTCAGGTGGCTCCAAGCCCAAAGCCATGTAAGAGCATAAGCTTCCCACACCAGCGCCTCCGCCACCCAAACCTGCCGCCTCCGGGACCAGTGCCAGACCAGCGAGGCCAGTTTGCACACTGAGGCTGAGCACAACCAGCCCCTTCACCAGCCTGGTCCTTCCTGACACCTGCCGGCACGGGGATGACACAACAATACATCTGCTGGAAAAGCCCCACCAGGAAACCTCAAATGTGCGTCCTGCGAGGGCTGGGTGCCACTGACCTGCTCGAGTGTCTCTGCGCCCAGTGGTCTCACGGCACGGGACATGTCTCACGTCCCCCAGCAGGCAGGTTCCTCCTGTCTCCCTCAGCACACTCGTGCTGCAAAACTCTGCTCCAAGATCACAGAACGGTTTGGGTTGGAACGGACCTCAAAGACCATCCAGTTCCAACCCCCCTGCCACGGGCAGGGACACCCTCCACTACACCAGGTTGCCCAAAGCCCCATCCAACCTGGCCTGGAACACTTCCAGGGATGGAGCAGCCACAGCTTCACATCCTGAGCCTGCGGAATGCGGGAGCCCAACTGGCCCCAGGGCTGCAGGAAGACGCTGCTCCCCCAGAGCAGCACCGGCCGCCACCAGCCCCAACCCGACCCCGCCAGACCCTCAGCCCCACTGCAACGCCCGCACTTCT
Organism: Tauraco erythrolophus; assembly: GCF_009769465.1. Taxonomy (NCBI): domain Eukaryota; kingdom Metazoa; phylum Chordata; class Aves; order Musophagiformes; family Musophagidae; genus Tauraco; species Tauraco erythrolophus. The sequence continues at coordinate 684,820 of NC_141478.1, forward strand.
GCAGCAGGGGGGTGAATTCCCCCCGGCCACCCTGTGGATTAAGCACAGGATTTACGGAAGAAATAGCAGCAGTTGAAAGCGGCTCCTCTCTGCGCTATTCGGTTTGGAAATCTCATTGCAGGGCTGGCCATTCCTGCTGCGTCCCGAGCTTAGGAGAAGATTATTTTTTAAAGGAAACTGTCAAAAAAAGTCTATTTTACAAAGTGAAGTTTAAGCTTAAGTCTCTTTGGCAGCAACATCTGAGCTGGGAGAGATCAAAGACCCACCAGCTCCACTGCCAACATGAAGAGATTTTTGTGAGCAATTTGATGGCGATATTGGGGTTTAAATGCTTCATTTTCAAAATTTGGCATTGTACTGTGCAAGCCTGGGATTTATCATCCCCGGACAAAGTTAAGGTTCCCTTCGCAGGCAGGGCAAAGCCCTCCTTGCTCACAGCTCTCTCACCCTCTCCGTGAGCCGCGGCTCACCGGGGCTGCCACACCAGCAGGAACTGGGTACAAATACGCCTGAGAATATTCATTTCCAGACAGGGAATAAGCGGCTCAGAAACGTGTGACTGCGCCTGGAGCCCAGTGCTTGAGCCTCTAACGGGGTCCTTCGGCTGCAGTGACCCCTCTCTCCCTGCAGCCCCCCAGGGAGGGTCTGCAGAGGGGTGGGAGCAGCCCCAGCACCGGCCCGGAGGGTCCCCCCAGGGACCTGCTGCCAGAGCCCACCGAGGAGACTCTGAGCAGGGGAAAACCTCCTCGGTGGGCTCTGGCGGCGGGGTTTGACATAATGCTCAGCTGTAATCCTGCTCTATTTATAGCACATGCATTTCGGTGCTAATTCCCTGCTATCTGTAATCCTTCCTCCTCGCTGACACAGTCATTTCTGTCCCCAAGACTTATCAGGGCAGTTTGCTCCAGAAGTTTAGAAAGCTTTTGAGAAGGAAGGTTACTAACGAAGCGACTCTCGGATTATCGATCCCTCCCTTCGACACACAAGCAGGTTTTCCAAACCTCTGCCCTGCTGGCGTTCACGGAAGGTCCCCCACGGCTCTCCGTCGCCGTATTTCAGCTGCTGACTGACGTTTCTGCTTACGGCCCCATTTAGCAACGAGGCCACTGTGGGACAGCAGTTTAGCACGTTTGTAAATCCTAAATCATAATCAGGGAATCATCCCTCCCAAACACACCAGCCTCTGGTAAACCGGGGCAGCTGTATCCCCGTCCGTACCTCGCTGCGGCTCCGGGAGGCGGTGCAGCGGGCAGCAGGAGGAAGCCTTGGCCAGGGCAGTGCCCACAGGAGCAGTCACTTCTGTCCCCTTCCAGCAAAGAGCAGGAGCCTGGAGCAGGGCGGAGGCTGGATGCTAATGCCGGGCTGCCCAGCTCGCTGGAGGGACTGTTTTGTGCCAAAATAACACAAAAAGGGCAGTGGAGGAGTTCAGACTGTAATGGAAAATGCTCAGCCCATGGGATGTCCTCACCAAGCTCTTGACTTTCTGCCAGTCCCTCGCTGGTGGTTTAACCCCAGGACCCTGCACCCATGCCACGAAAAGCAGGTGCTGTTGGGGGTCCCTCCTCCCACAACCATTGCAGAGGGGACGCCACAGCCGCGCTCATCTACGGGGGCTTCAGAGCAGCACGGCGCCAGCCTGGCGATGGAACACCTGAGCGTGACAGTTTGGGGATAAGAAAAAAGATCTGCTCTGCAAAGCCCGAGGTCCTGATATTTCATTTTGTGAAGAACCTACTACCCTGACTAATTTATGGCAAGAAACAGCTTTTTCCAAGTTTCCCTGAACGCCCACGGGTTACCCAGTGCCCCAGCGTCGCTTTGAGTCAGTGGTTTCTTTCACTACTGGAACAGAATTTCCTCCGTCCACCCCAGCAATCCTGACCTGGAGCGATGAGGTCTGCACGGGTCCTGGCGCAGAGCATCCCTCAGCCCCCAGCACGACTCTCCAGCAATCCATACATCAGGTCCCAGTGACTGATGACACGTCACCTTACATTTTGCTACTTAGTGCTACCGCATAACTTTTATGAATTAAATATAGAATGTGTAAGTCTATAATTTAGAGGCACTGAAAACCCTCTCTCCATAAAACCAAATTGGTTTTTCCAATAACTCAAAGTCACTTTTCTCATTCACGCAAGCTTGGAGTGGCTCCACGTGCGCTCTCGTTTCAATTGGCACTCTGCTTCCGTTGGCATGCAGAAGATTCTTGGTGCAACTAATTCTGGCATACATTGTTTAGAGGCTGATGAACATGGTCACAGGAATCAGCTGATGAGGAATTTGCCTTGTCAGAAACTAAGCCCTACTTGCTGCACACAAGGAGATATTTTTAATGCAAGTCATGCTGTTTGTAGCACAACTAAAAATACTTCAGCAACGGCTTCACCTGCAACAGCTGCACGAGCCAGCGATGGGCAGAGCTGCCTGGTTTTGCTCTGCAAACGGGATGCATACGAGATGATCTTTAAGGTCCCTTCCAACCCAAACCATTCCATGATTCTATGGCTGCGCTGCCCAATTCCAAAAAGAAGCAGCCGAGGACCCGGCAGGTGCCCGCAGCCTTCCTCCGATCTGCAGAGCACTATTAGATGCCACGAGGTTGGTGCCAAGCGATGCTGCACCCAACCTCTGGCATTTGCCCCCAGCAGCCACATTGGCTGCAAAGCGGCTCTGGTACCAGTGGCAAACTGGTAACCACTCCTGGGAGCCCAGCCCTGTATGCCCGCGGGATCCCAGAACCCTCCGCTCTGGCTCAGCCTCCTCCGACTGCAGCACAGCTGGGGCAGACCTTGTGGAAGTGAGAAGCTGCTGTGGAAGACGGGACAGCACCGGCGCCATCCCTGCTAACCAGGACGCCAGACCCCCCCTCACCCACACCCCTGCGACCCTCGAAGGGCACCACGGTGCTGTGAAAGCCCCTGGGACACCGGGCATGAGGCAGCCCTGAGCCCAGGGCAGAGCCGGGGCGACAGAGGTTTGCAAGGTCCCACGAGGAATCTCCCTTTCAAAGCAGCGTCCTCCTCCAGACCCCGCGGGGACGAGCTCTGCACTTCATGGTCAATGCTACTGCACACGCAGCGATGAAAAAAGAAAAAAAAATTAAAAAAAAAAAAATCCATGCGTGCTACTCACAACCAGAAAACCAGGTACCTTTGGTTTTCTTGGCAACACGCCTGCTGAGCAGCTAGCTCCTCTTCCAGCAACGGAGTGCAGCAAAAAGCTCATGGGAGAAAAGAAAGAAAAGTATAAATGGTTCATAAAAAATTTACTTTTCATGAAAGCAAAGTGAGGCGCTGGAAGGAACCCCGGGCGAGCGCTGCAGCGATGCCGAGCGGAGCCACAGCCCAGCCGGGCTCATCCTTCGTCTTTCCCTCCGCCGTCCCGGCGGCAGCGGGACGCGGCAGCAGCTCCCCGAGCACACAGCCCCAAACCGGCCACCCCGAGGGTCCCCGCAGCTGCGCCGGACCAAGCGCTCCAGCACCGCATCCCAGGGACGGAGGTGCCAGTGAGCGCGGGCACCCCGGCCTGCCCAGCAGGGTGGAACGGGCTGTTTCGTTTCTTTGTGCTCCACCAGCATCGAGTGCCCGCAAACCTTTGCCACCAAACTTGCATAAGCTGCCGGAATAATTTGGTGCGAGAAATCTGTCGCCCTGGGCCAGCAGCGCCCGCGAGAGCCCCGGCTGGGAGAGAAACGCGTGGGCCAGGCGTGAGCCCCCCGGGACCCCCCTCCTCCACTGACACCACCAGCAAAGCTCACAGCTTCTCCCAAGATTATTTCCCAGGAAAGAGGTCCACGGATGGAGGGGAGGGGGTACAGCTCATGCTTCCCGAGACTTACACAACGGAACCAAAATAAACCAACAGAAAATAAGAGCAAATCCTGAACACAAAGTGGAAGCTCAAAACCCCGATGTGGAACCAAAACGAGGAGCAGGGTCAAAGCCATTGATATTTAAATCTCCCTGAATTGCAGCTCAAGAGTGAAGATCGCCGGGCAAGGACCGACGAGCAGCACAAGCCTCGTGATTAAGGCAAACCAGATCTTATTTGTGCTACAGAAATGACCATATGTGGGATCCTTCTGGGAGACGTAATCAGTCGGATTAACATGATAATGAACTCTGATTTACCCGGCGATTGAAGATCTTTGTCCTCGGAGACGCCTCATTGCTCACCGAATGTTAACAAAGACAACTTTGGTTTTTTTAATAACCACAGATATCACTTGTTAATCCCCCAGAAGGTGATTTCCGGGGGAAACAACGGAGAACCGATCGACCCACGCTAACAGAGGGGCGGCAGCAGAAACTCTCCAATAAACCCCATACTGGGGATCCAGCCCCAGCACCACCTCTGAGGGATAAAGGGCCACATCCCCATAGGAAGCAGCACAACAGGCCCCATGCCACTGTGCGCCCCATGGCACACAGATCAGCCGCCCCACCACCGCAGCTGGCAAGGGCGGGCAGTGCCAACTAGCAATGTGCATGGAGCAAGACCTCACCAAGGGAAGTGGCACCAGCACCGGCCCCTTTTCCCCTGCTGCCATGGCTGGGAGAAGCGGGCAGGGCTCTGGCACGGGCAGGCAGCAGCGCAGGCACCGCAGCGTCGCCTCTGCCAGGCGGGAGCCGAGTCCCGGCAGCTGTCGGCCGCGGGCCGGGGCGCGTGCGAGCGGAGATGCCAGGCAGGTCTGATGGTTTGATCAGAGCTCTGCTCCTCCACTAAACGCTTTACAAGCTTGTCGAGCAGCTGGGTGTCGACTTCCGAGCGCGGCGCAGAGCCCTTGTTTTATTCATCACAAGCCGGAGATAAAAACGCGTTCGGATGAGAACCTGTAACGGCAGAGGAGCCCGTAACTGTTCGTGTTATGGTGCCCGTTCTGCCAAAGACCCGCTCTGGCTTGCGCAGGACCACTGCCCACTGCCTCCCCTTGGCAAAGCCCGGCCAGTGGCCCCAGCGGCCCTTTGATGTGCCACCTTGGCAGACACGGCCGAGCAAAGGTGGCAGCTCCTGCCGGGAGCGATGCCGCCGCGGCGGCAGGTCAGCTCTCATCTCCCCAGGCGCTCGAAATGCTGTCTGACACCAGCCCAGCACCCACGGGGAATCAAAAGTGCCAACTCAGCACTTCACTGGTCACCCAGAGCTGACTTCCCCACACCCTCAAGTACAATTTTTTCTGTCTATTAAGATTTTAGGGTGAAAAAGAAGCTGATCTGGAACCACAAACAGCTCCGAGACGGGTCTCCTGTGCATCACACAGACTTTGCAAATCCACCAGTTCTTTTCTTTCATCATTTAAAGTTTCGGCAGCTCAGGTCCACATAAAATATTTACAGGAGGCTGTAGTCTTCAGAAAAGTAAAGGAAGAAAAACTGCTGGAGCTGACGTGGTTTTATTTCTGAAGGCTGGCGTCACACCAGGACCAGGCACAAGCAGCTCTGCATTTGTCAGCTCAGCAAGGCCGTCATTTTGCCCGTGGGTTTAACGTCTCAAAATACATATTCATTTAAATGCAAATTTCTCATTTCACCTGGGACCCAACCAAAGCTTTTGCCAAGATGAATGTTGACCTTTCACATCACCTCTCCTGCTTTCTTCTGTAAACCAAAGCCTTTGGAGATGACCCGGACTCGCCAACCTTGCTGGGAAGAAAGCGCCGCTCCTCCTCGGTGAGCCGCAGCCTGTAATTGCCGACCCCTCTCCAGCAGCCCCAGCACGGAGCTGCCAAGTCGCAGCAGCGTGGCACATCCCAGCAGCTCTTCACGGGACAGAGGACACCATGGTCCCCCCCTGCATGGGGTTGCCAGGAGCCCCCTGCACTGCCTGGGCCACGGGCCAGTGCCAGAGGAGCCCAGGGGTCCGTGGGGACCGTGCAGCTCCCACCAACCTCCATCTGTCCCCCATGCTGGGGAGGCTGGGGGCTCTGCTCAGGGGTGCACTACAGGCAAGGGGGTCTGCAAGATGCCATCCTGCTGATGGTGCTCGTTCCCATAGCCCCCCAGGAGCAGGGGATGCCCCGGGCCAGCACAGCCGGCACCCTGCCTGGCACGCTGCCACGGCACAGTGGGCCCCAAGGAGCTCTGGGCACAGAGCCCTTCCCCAGCCCCACAGGAACGGGGCTTCACTCAGCCACTGCTATTTTTAAAGAAAAGCCCCCAAAAGGCCTCTGTCCCTCCAGTCACGCGCCAGAGACACACACGACCTTTCCAGATCAACCCCAGAGGGCACAGCCCATCGTGCCAGTGCGGTGATCCGGGGGGTGGTGATGTGGGCTGACATCTGCTCCGAATGCACCCGCAGGACCCAGCGCTGGTGTTTGCAGAAAAAGAAGAGCGGGCATCAGGCAGGTGATGCTGCACCCTCGCTTCACTGCACCCCCCCTGCCCCCCAAGGTGTCCCCCCATCTCCCCTCTGCAGCTGGGATCATGGGGGGGAGCCGGGGGGGATGCGGCACCGAGGGGTCGCTGCTGCAGGGAGCCGAACGCAGCCCGGCTTGAGAAAAAATAATCAGCTGGTCCGCAGAGCGTGGCGGCAGAAAAGGAGTTTGTTGGTATTTAGAGCCGTGGCTTCAGGCAGGGGCTGCAGTTCACATCTGCAGGAAGGACGTGCCACCCTTCACGGGAAACTCTTGGGGAAACGGAAAGAAAATTGTTGTTCCACGCGCTTCCCAAGTTCTTTGGCAGGATCCAATTATCCACAGCGAGTCGTGAGCAGAATTGCCTTTTTCCTTTTTTTTTTTTTTTTAAGCAGAAATGAGTGACCTTATTTCTCCATTCTGTCCTGAGCATTGGGGTATTTTGCCCCCTCGCCCTGTCCCACCCTTCGGCAGGGGACAGCTGCCGGGGGCTGCTCTCCTGCTGCAGGCAGGAGGAATCTCGTGTTCCGTGGAAAGATGCTGCTTTAAGCCCGGACGGCTGTGTGAGCCACGATCCGGGGATGAGAACTGCTCATCCCCCCCAGCCCACCCAGCCTGCTCCCGACCCTTCCACCCCGCAGCCAAACACCCCGGTAACGGCACGGGGAAGGGTACGGAAAAGCCTTGTAGGAAAACAAGAGCCTCATCACAAATCCCCCAGCCCCTTGCTGGGAGGCAAACGGGGGGGAGCAGCAACCTGAGGAGAAAGCACAAAAACCAGCCCCAATTTCTAAAAGCAAAAGCATTTCCCATATTATATTGTGAAAACGAAGTGATGGAATCCATGGTACCAACACCACAGGCAGCGCGTCGCTGCCGTCGCTCCCCATAGCGATGGAATTGCCCACGAACAGCGGCCCCCCCGCAGCACCCCGCACCCCTGCGGTGGCAGAGGATGGCAGAGATGGGCCCACCTTTAAAAAAAAAAAAAATCAACTCCTGGCAATACCAAAAATCATAGACATCAAAGGAAACAGTCAGAATTCTCTTGCCAGAAGCCACGTTTTCCGTGTTCACGTCTGTGTCCCAGACAGCCACTCCAGCCAGGACAATGACACCGGCTTTAAACGCTGCTTAGAGAGAATTTTATGTTTAGAGATAAAAATAATTCACAGAAACACAGCCCAGGGCTGTCCCGTGGGCTCAGAAGCAGCTGACGCCGTACACAACCTGAGTTTTAGGACAAATTTCCACTGACAGCAGCAGTTCACGGGAGGGGCTGGCCCTGCTGCCCCCCCTCTCCGGGCACAGGGGCCCCAGGGACACCTGCCCTGAGCCCCTCCAGCACCCAGGAACATGGGCACCCCACTGCACACATGGCCCTGGCTTCCTGGGCACAGGACACGGGCTCTCGCCATGGCCCCCCACACCACAGACCCCCTGCACTGGCACAGGGCGTTTGCCCTCCACCACAGAAGCAGCTCTGGGCACCCCAACTCCACCACGGCCCCGCACGACGCGCTCGAAGGCTGTCGGATTACTCGTGCCGCTGCAGAGAGCCATCGCTCGAAGCCCAGATGGCCGCGTAAGCTCCGCCGCAGCCCAGATTAGCGGATGAGAATTGCACGACCTGATGGAAGCAGGCTCCCGACGGAGCGCTCCATCGAGGCTCGTGCGAGCTGAGCATCCAAACAGGAAACACGGGATTACTCTGCTCGCCACAGCTCACCACTAAATACAGATGTTTTTCTTGTTCCGTGCTGCCCGGAGCCGCGCTCCCTCTGCACACCACAGGGCACACAGTTTACACAAGCCAGTTCAGATGTCCATGAGATGGACATGTCCTTCAGAAGGCCTTTGGCACGAGATGGGCAGCCAGGCGAGCACATGGAGAAGCGGGATGCACGTGAGCAGTGAGCGCAGCTGGAGCAGGAGCTTGCCAGGGGGTTTCATCTTGTCAAGTGAAACCAGAAACGGGTCAAAGCCTACAACGTCCTACCCCTGAGTCCTGTCCATCCTCTCAATGTCACAATGGGGTCCCAGCTTCTGCAGGATCATTTCCCACCCCTCAGACCAAAGCCCACATTTAAAATCCTTGGTATAACCTTGTGTGGCAGCACCTGAGCCCACACCAATAATCCAGAGAGGGGCAAGAAAAAGCCGGTGACACTGTGTAAACCCAGCACTGAGGAACAGCTGGACATTCAGTCCTTTAAATAAAAGGAAATAAAGGAGATGAAGACGTAACTCAGTGCATCAGCTCCTGAGTTTATTTTAAAACACAGGCCTGCAGAAGAAATAAAAATAATTACTGAAGTGAAGTCATTGCGCCTGCACTATCACATCCAGTTATCTCAAGGTTGACAAAAGATGAGGCCCCAAGGAAGAGCGTCCCTTTATGCAGCTGAGCCGGGAGTGCTGCCAGGACAGCGCCAGCATCCCCAGGACTGGTCGGCTCCCCACACTCTGCAGGTTTTATTTGAAACTCTACTTTCCTTCCTCTGCGGCAAGCAGAGTGCTGCATTCAGCTCTGGGGCCCCAACAGCAGAAGGACATGGAGCTGTTGGAGCAGGGCCAGAGGAGGCCACGGAGATGATGCAAGAGCTGGAGCACCTCTGCTGTGGAGACAGGCTGGGAGAGTTGGGGCTGTTCAGCCTGGAGAAGAGAAGGCTCTGGGGAGACCTTCCAGCACCTTCCAGTACCTAAAGGGGCTACAGGAAAGCTGGAGAGGGGCTTTGGACAAGGGCGTGGAGTGACAGGACACGGGGCAATGGCTTTAAACTGAAAGAGGGGAGATTTTGATCAGATCCAAGGAAGAAATTCTTCCCTGTGAGGGTGGTGAGGCACTGGCACAGGTTGCCCAGAGAAGCTGTGACTGCCCCATCCCTGGAAGTGTTCAAGGCCAGGTTGGATGGGGCTTTGAGCAACCTGGTGTAGTGGAGGGTGTCCCTGCCCATGGCAGGGGGTTGGAACTGGATGATCTTGAAGGTCCCTTCCAACCCAAACCAATCTGTGATTCTATAAGCTGGTGATGAGGCACATCCCTGCCCGTCACTGCGGGCAGAGGCTCTGCTCACTGGCAGACGTGGGGCCACTCTGCTCCCCCACACCACATCAAAGCACCCTGACTTTCTCCCAGCACGAGTCTCTTGCCCCGCACGCTGCAGAAATGTGCTTTTTCCAGCCTCCCCACCACTGCTGCTGGCTGACACCTCATCTCAGCTGCCACTGAGGTCAATGCACCTCTGGCCTCAGCTCTGGAAGGCACTTTGTAGGCTGCACCAGGACTCATCCAGCCCCAGGTCTCCTGTGGCAGCACGGTGCAGAGCTGCTGCCCCACCAGCTCCCCCCCTCCCAGGCACGTTCCACCTTCAGCTGCTTTGCCAGTAATGAGGGAAAGCAAGACAGTGCACCCAGCATGGCTGTGCCTCTTATTAGAGAGGAAAAATCCTTTCATCACGGGCTTCAACCGCCTTAACGTGCTCCGTAAGACAGAAGGGCCACTGAACGGTGACTCAGCTCTGACAAAGCAGCTCCACGGTCGCTCTTCAAGAGATGCAGGAAGAAGTGAGAACACAGGAGCCCTGGCAAAGAGAAAACACAAAAGCAAACCCTCTCGTTTAGGCACCAGCAAGCAGAAGCATCTCAGAAGCTTCCCAGCATGGCTGTGTTCTAGATGCCTCCACAAATGAGACATCCGATCTGTCCCCAAAGGACATTTTTCTGAATTAAGCCCTCTCCAGGCTGGGATCTGCAGAGCGGAGGGCGATCGACATGCCAACAGCTGATAAGGAATTTTCACCGACCTTGTGCAGTCCATCTGGGTGCAGCAGCAGCCAAAACCTCTGCTGGCTTTCAAACCACCGTCCCTAGCAGCTCCTTCTGATGGGCACACAGGGCTGTGCCCCTGGATGCTGCTCCCCACCACCCCACGGCAGGGACACCCCAAAACCACAGCCATGTGCTCCTCTCCTTACCCTGTTTGACATGAATACGACGCCAGACTCCACAGCCCTGAGAAACATCCTCAAAGCAAGGGCCACAGCTCAAGAGCTTCATTGTGGGCATCCCAGGGCATCCTCATTTCCCAGATCTCAGGTACTGTGGGAACACGGAACTTGTACCAAACCCAGGTCCTGTCCTGCAGCCCAGCCACACGCAGAGAGGACATGGGCTCGGATGCTCCACCACTCCAAGGTCTGCACCACTGCCAAGTCCCACGCTTGAGTCTGAACACGGGGTGGGATCCCCTTGGAAAGGGCTGCAGGGCATTTCAGCCCTCCAATAATTAACATTTCAGCTCTAAAAAGCCTCTGGAAGGGGCAGACAGGAGAGATGCCCACCCCACAAAGCGCACCCTGGGCTGCTCCTCTGCACAGACCGGAGACGCTGCGGTGATGGGTACTGCAGCACGCGGAGAAGGGCAGGGAGCAGGATGGCTCCGGCATCCCGAGGGCTGGGGTCCCGCAGCGGGGAGCCCGCGGCACGTGGCCTCTGCCCAAAGGCAAATGCAGCCCAGTCTGGCCTGGCAGCTGCCTACAGAGAGAAATAAAAAAGATCTTTAAAGAAACAATAGCTGGTGGAAGCAGACGTTCGTTATCTTTCAGCAGCCTTCAGTCTTGCAAATTTTTAGTGTGCTGTTATTGTTCAGGAACTTGGGTTTTGTGACTGGTTTATTAGGGCAAAAAATCACACCCCTCCCCTGACAGCCTGCCCAAACTGGGAGATCACACCCAGCTCAGGTCCCTCCGCCTTCGCGGCAGCTCCGTACGGACGGTCTGGGATCCTCATTACCCGCCTGGAGCCCCAGGCCCGGGGTCTTACGGCAAGTGTTGCCATATTCGAGGGTTCCCTGTAGGTTCCACCTTTATACCATTGTACGTAAACATGTACTTGAAGTATTACTGGGATACAAATTAACCTTATTTTCTCCACAACAAACAGCCGCGTGAACAGCGAACGCCAAGACACACTGCAGAAGCCGCGCGATGACGAGCAAACCTGCAATTACATCCTGCTGCTCGGCGCAAGGCGCGAGTTACACCCCTCCAAACGGAGCGAGCTGCGGAGCAGCCTCCAGCGTGGTACGATGCCTCTGGATTCGGAGAGCAACCATCATTTCAGAAGGGGACATGGCCAGGTGGCTCTCAGGCACGTTTGCCCGAGCAGGGGCTGGAGGGGCGAGCCAAGGGCAGCTCCAGCTGCTGAACCTCCCCGGCCTCGCAGCGCGGTGCCTCCCGCCACGCCGGCTGCGGCAACAGCAAACTCATCCAGGCTGCTGCTCTCCATCCCCAGCAGCGCATCCCTGAGAAACAGCTGCCAGGCTCACCTCCTTCCCCTGCAACGCCCAGTAAGAACAAAACCACCTTCGGCAGAACCTCGTTGCTGATCTATCACCATCAGCAGACCCCGGGTGCAGAGTCCCAGTGAGCCACCCCGCTCTGGCAGGGCACCAGTAACACCCAGAGCTCCCCTCCCGCTGCATCTTGTGCCACCGAGCACATCTCTAATTCTTCACGTTAAAAAGGCCCCTCGACCCCCCCCAGCGATATTTACCTCCCTTAATTAAAGAGGGCAGTCATAAACATGAAATATGGACAAAAAAGATTTTAACAAATATCGCCTCAGGGAGCTCGGAGTCAAGCTGGAAACACTTAACATCAGCTGGTGCACTGTTATGAAATTAAAACAATCTATTGCCACATAAAAGCGATATTAAAAATAATTACCGTAAGTTAGGCTCGAGTAGGCTGGAACCCCCTGGGAGGGAGGGAAAGTGCGTTCCCACAGTTTTCCCAGGAAAAGGCACATGCCTGTCCCCAGCTCCGGATCCGCTCCCATGACGGGACCATCCAAAGGCAGAACCAACCACCCGTGGCTCCTTCCAGGAGTCATGCCTGTAAGTCCCTTTTTCCCCTCCACATTCCTATGCTCAGTCACGGATTTCAAGGTGACCAAACCTGGAATAATCAGTCAGTCTCTGCCCTGCGGAGCAGGGACCCAGCTCACGGCTCACATTCGATGACAGAATTCAAATATTTGCACTCAGGAAGAGGAAACTCCGGGCAGACGCTGGGTGTAAGCGCTTAAATTGCAATTTCTCTGGGACAGGGACTGTGGCTTCGGGCTCAGGCAGTTTCCCTTACAGTCAGAAACTCACCTCATTTCATACCTCTGCACGAGAGAGCTCCACAGGTCTGATGGAAAACAGGATTCTGCCAATAAATAGAACGGATGGTGTCAGCGTGGGCAACCGCCCTCCCTGATCACGGGAAAAATCAAAGGAATCACCGCTAGAAGCCACTCATACCGGAGAGCGGGCACCAGCCACGGCTCGTGGAAGATGAGCCCTGTCAAATCTCTTTGATTTTCTGACGAGCTTAAAAATCGGCTAATAAAGGCAGCAGTGTTGATTTAATATATTTAGACTTCTGTAAGACACTTAACTTGGTATTGCATGGCATTTCGATTAAAAATTAGAATGATACGACATCAACACGACACGCACTAAACAGATTAAAAGCCGCCTGCAACGCAATTGGGATGCTGAAAGCACCGGGCGGGTGTTGAACAGGGATCCTCAAAGATTTCAACCAAAAATCCACAAGGAAACGCAGCGTTGCTGTGAAGCTGGCAGACAACACGAGCAGCAAACAAGAAGATGCCAGGCTGCTGGCACAGCGCAATCGGAATTACTTGGTAAACTAAATGCAAGTTAAAAAAAAAAATCAACATTTTTGCTCTGCCAAGTGAAGCGCACACGCGGGAACGGGCAGCACACACAGCTTCATCAAGGTAACGAAGCATCCTTGTCTCACGGCAGGGAAGGAACTGAGGACCGTGGGACAACAGGAGCAGGAGAGCCATGGGTGCCAAGCTGGGGACGTCACCACATGCCCGGCACTTGGGGAGGCACCACCAGCCCCAGCACACCCAGAAGAGTATCACACAAACACAAAAAAAATCAGAACAACATAAAAATATCCCCCCTGGGCCAGGGCAGAGCTTCAGCCCAGCCTGCCCCAGCACAAGAATGGCAAATTAATTAAACCCTCCCCTAACGAGCGCACCCCGAAGCAAAGATTTGGGCATCAGCAGAGGAAAAGCACAGCCAAAGGAACCAGAGGCCGACGGGCTGTGCCATGGCCGGGCACCGTCCCGACCCGCACCGCTCGCTCTGCGGGTCCCCCGCAGGCAGGGAGCCCACCCGGCCCAGGGACAGGGAGACCCTTCCCCAGCTCTGGGGAACCCAGTGCCCACGGGAGGCACCTGCCTGCGCCCGCTCAGCCCTCCCATGGGGCCAAAGTCACCCCTCTTCCTTGCCAAGGAGGGGAGATGGGAGGTGGCGGGAGCGGAGAGGACACTTGAACGTAGGGCCGGTGGGGGTCCCTGCTCAGGACCAACGCTGCGAGGGCTAGTGATGACCTTACAGACACCCTGGCTGCTCAGACACTGTCCTGCAGACACAAAACCACTTGCTACAAGGTTCTGGAGCAGCTACTAGCGACTCAGCCACTTTGTCTTCGTTACAGAAGAGCCAGGAGGGCGTCAGCAGTGATGACAACAGCAGACAACGATGCTGCAGCACCGCAGGGGCCGGAGCCGTTCGCACCGAGAGCCCTCTGGGCGCACCATCAGCCCGGACTTTGGTCAGGACTGGCCAGCACCTTCTTCCCACCCAGGGCCATCGCTGGGTTTTTAACTGGAGCGAAGAAAAACACTCCTCTGGGGTACGAGATGGAAACATAACACGGTTTGCAGCAGCCAGCTTTTTCTGGGTGTGCATTTTTTTCCCCCTAGAAGGTTGAGTAAATGTACCCACCTGGGGTTTGGGGTTGGTGCCCTTTCCCCAGTCTGTGGATCCCAGACAGTACCCGGGGCTGCTCCTCCCACTCTCTGCTCCAGTTTCTCAGGAGAAAGGGTGGATTTGGGGCCATCTTTCAGTAATACACAACCTGGCACCTGCACCCCCAGGGCCTTCTTAGGACCTACCCAGAACATTGAGGCAAAGAGCCCAAACCCCCCCAGGTACATGAGACAAGGACACTGAGCAAACCCCCCACCTCTGCCATAGCCAATGCCGTTTCCTTTTCCTGCCACTTCAGCCTTGGAAAGCTCTGCTCTTTTGCAAAACCTTTGGCTCAGCCCCAGCCTCTCCCTGCACTGGGAACTGAGGGCATCTCCCACAGCAGGTCCCAGCACAAAGCCTTTATCCCACCCAGGGAGGAGTGCTGCGGGGGTCAAAAATCCCCTCCAGTATCCAGGAGAGCCAAAGGGCCTCCCGACATCCCAAAGAGCCCACTCCCATCCCAAAGGGCTCAGCACCACCTGGACAGCAAGAGCACTTTGCACACAGCTTTGTACTCACCATACAAGTGTCCTGGAGCAGCCCAGAGCTACCCACTGCCAACAGCCCCAGGAGGCTCCCTGCCCCACGGCTGCTCCCCATAAATACAGCCCAGTCCCAGCCCAGCTGGGTGCACCTGGGATCAATTAACACCAGGGAGGAGCCTCCACCCCACCCCACCCCACCCCAAGTGCCAGTCTTTTGGGGCATAAACCAGAATTTTAATGCCAGAAGAGCGAAGCAGCTGATTTCTCAGTCCTGCTCCTTCATCACCCATGTCCTCACGGTGGCCTCCGAGTCCCCATCCTCGCCCACTGCGACTGGCACCGTGGGCACGCTGCGATGCCTTCTCAGGTCCGAACTTCACTCTCACCGTTTGTCCCAAAGGCAAACGTGACGCTTTCGCTGTGCGACACCCCGCTGGATAAAACCTGGCACCTCCGTCCGGGCAGCGGGACTGCAGAGCACCGGTGGGACGTGGTGAGCGAGCCGTGCTGCCTGGTCGGGAGCCCAGCGCCGGTGATGGCCACGCAGTGGACACGGCGGCAGTGTGTGCCACACCGAAACCTTCCATGGCAGCTTTACCGTTACACTGGCAAAGGCACCTCACCGCACTTACTGCCCGGCCCAAACCAGGCAGGAAAGGAGTCCCAGAGCCCCTGTGAATGAGGACACGGGCCCGGCTGTGAGTCCCCAGGGGGAGGCACCCACCGCTGACCCCCCTCCCAGGGCTGCGAGGGGCCGTCTGCCATCAGCATCCGCGCTCGACGTGCCCGCGGTGCCTGTGCGTTTGCCACAGCTGGGACACGATGCCAGCGGTGCCCCGTTGCCAGCGGTGCCCTGTTGCCGCGCTCCAGCAGCCGAGGCGACAGCGTCTGCTGATCATTTCCGCACCGAATGACACGCGGCCGCTGGCAGTAATTGCGCGTTGAGCGGGACGTTGGCACGGCTCTAGCCTGTCCTTGGCAAACCCTCACCCCCACCCGCAGCACGGATTGTTCCCCATCACCTTTTCTGCCCCACCGCAGCAGTCAATCCAACGGGAATGTGGAACAACACTGTCCTACGACGGAGCTGTTTCGTAGTGACTGGCGACATCCATCGTTATTTTCATATCTCCGATCCTCGACGTTTCTGCGTAAAACAGAAGCTGTGCCCGGTTGTATCTCACACAGGTGTAGACAAAAAAACGCACCAGCGGCAGCGCGGACCCCGCACGGATTTGCACGTGTGTGTTCAATAACGAGAAAAGATCCCTCTCCCCGAAGGTGTTCTCTCTGACGTCACGGGTGACGTCATCTGGCCCTCTGCAGGGACAAATGTCTCTTTTCTGCTTGATTATGCCATGCTGAAGAGGATGGCGGCAGCCCGCGGCGCGGCCAGCTTGGCTGCTGGAGCATCCCCCAGTGCCTGGCACGGCGGGCATGGCACGGCGGGCACGGCACGGTGCCACTGCTGCCCATCCCCGGCACCCAGCTCCCAAACACAGAAATGGCCACAGCTCTGAGCCGTGTGGGAAGCACTGAGCTCACTGCGGTAAACTGGATTAATTCCATCTCGGCCATGGAATCAATGAAAAAACCCACCGAGGACTCTGATTCCACTTAGACTCACCGGATCTGAAGTCACCAGGTAACTCTGACCTTCTCGTTTTATCTTTCGAATAAAATAAGACCCGCCCCCCCCAGTGACGTGTGTGCATTGCCAAGTGCACAACAAAACCAGGCCCACGGCTTTTAGATAACTTGAATTAGACAACGAGAGACAAAATCTCCACCGATTCCCTCGGTACGTGCTCTCCACAGTTACGGACACTGTCTGCTAACGGCACAATCCTGCTGATCTCACACTAATGGCAGCCCCCAGTGACGAGATCCTGTAGTATTCTGGGGACTAACTGGGATGAATAACACATTTAATATCTGGTTTCTTCCCCAAGCCCCCTCCTGCTTCAGCACCAGCACTCGGATTTTGTTGTGAGTCCCAGGCCACGTGTCACACCCAGCAACGTGCAGGTCTGTTTATTGTAGAATCACAGGATGGTTTGGGTTGGAAGGGACCTCCAAGACCATCCAGGTCCAACCCCCCTGCCATGGGCAGGGACACCTTCCACTACACCAGGTTGCCCAAAGCCCCATCCAACCTGGCCTTGAACACTTCCAGGGATGGGGCAGCCACAGCTTCTCTGGGCAACCTGTGCCAGTGCCTCACCACCCTCAGAGGGAAGAATTTCTTCCTCAGAGCTCATTGAAATCTCCCCTCTGTCAGTTTAAAGCCATTGCCCCTTGTCCTGTCACTACACGCCCTTGTCCAAAGCCCCTCTCCAGCTTTCCTGTAGCCCCTTTAGCTACTGGGAGGTGCTGGAAGGTCTCCCCGGAGCCTTCTCTTCTCCAGGCTGAACAGCCCCAACTCTCCCAGCCTGTCTCCAGAGCAGAGGTGCTCCAGCCCTCGCATCATCTCCGTGGCCTCCTCTGGCCCCGCTCCAGCAGCTCCATGTCCTTCTGATGTTATCACAGCATCTCATCCCTGCAGGGCTGGAAGCCGCTGCTTTTCCCACTCCTCCCACTCCCCCTCTGACTGTGCTGCCTCCTTCTCCTCCTCCTCTTCCTCGCTCACACCAGGGCAGCCTCATCCCTGCTCGCAAATTCGCAACACGCTGTGGCATGAAACATCCCCAGGCTTCCACAGTGACCCTCGTCGCAGCCGGGCGCCTGGGTGAGCCTTCAAGATCGTTTCAGCGCCTTACGCTGAAGTGCTGATGTCCTCTGTCACATAAGGTGACCTTGCAAAGTGTTTGTGAAGGCTGTATAGACAGGCTTTTTTTTTAATATATCTATTTATACACATACCCACCCCCCCGCCCGGGCGGGCACGGGCAGCACAGCCCCCGCTGGGGCGGGCAGCAGGAGGGGCGGGCAGGCTGGGTGCCCAGGGGCAGCTCTCCGATGGTTTTTTAGAAGACCACCAGGATCTGGAAGAGTCATCCCTGCCAAGAGAGCCCGTTGCCATCCCACGACACACAGCCACGTCACAGCTCCGCTCCCCGCAGTGCCGGGGTGCAGAGGCACACGGGTGCAGCCCGGGGGATGCTGCCAACGGCATCGCATTCCCTCTCCTCCTCCGGCTCTGCTCCGCCGGGGGCCCGGAAGGGCTCCTTTGGAGAAAAGGGACAAAATGGGCATTTGCAGCTCACCCACCTCAACAGTTTTCTCCTGGTGCATAACTACCACTGGTACCACCGCCCAGCGCCCATCACAACCATGCCACGGCCGTGCCCGCCGCAGCAGTAGGAGCTCGTCCATCCGCCTCGCGCTCCCATGGGAGACGGGCTGGGCACGGAGAAAATTAATAACTGCACACGACAATCTGGAAATTCACCGCTGAGGGCACCGCGGCCGCGGATGCCCCAGATTCGGTGGTCGCCGGCTGCGGCGGCACCGAGATCTCGGTGGACAGCCACGAGCGATTTGGTAGGAGTGTGACATCATGCGCGAAAGTGTCACATTGTTTTATGTCACGCGGGCACCGCGAAATGCCCGCGCCTGCCCAGGGAGGCGGCGACCTGCCTCCGCAGCCCCTCCGGAAGGTAACAGCGTAAATTCGCCCACGTGGTTGCACCGGTGGGCAGCCGTTTTGCCAAAAACCTCCTCCCCGGGCCCGGGACCAGGTGCAAAACCCTTTGGCCGAGGTGGATTCCAGCCGGTGCTGCACCCTGAGAGCTTCGTGCCAGGTCTGCACCCGCTCTGCCCCCTCCATCCTCCTCCTCGCCTGGCGTGGGAGCAGCCCAGCGCTGCCAAGGCAGCCCCTCGTTCAAAGCAAAACCTTGAAACCGGAATCACAGGGAGCAACGCGGGCAGAGGAACCCAGAAATCCGTGGAAAAAGCAGGAACTACCCGACCATTCATCGCCTTGGGGGGAAAAAACGCAACTCGCTGATTTTCGGCTGAGCTCTGTTTCCAGCCACGCGCTTTCTTGTATGTCACAGACCTTTCCTCCTTGTGCCACTGAGTTTGTTTTCCAATCCGCTCGCTCGAAAGCCTCTCTTTGTGTTTTCATTAAATTTTCACCTTCACTGCTTTCCTGAGCAAAAAAAAACATCGGATGAGACAGGAGCTGGGAAATCCCGCACGGGCACGCAGGGACGTGGCCACGGTGCCCACAGCCGGATCGAGCAGCGGCGGCCAAAGCCCGGCTCTCAGCTCTGAAATCAGGTTCCTGACTGGAGGAGCATCTCAGCATCTATTCATCTATCCAATTTAGCCCATCTATATTTTTGTCTTCGTGGCTTGGGAGTAAATTATAGGTGTATTTTGCTGAGGGAACCAGTTACACGACCTTCTGTCTGTTCTCCAGTACAGAAAAATTATTGCCGCACGATTTTGTCTCATGCTGAGCTCAGACAAACAAAGCCGGATGCTTTCAAGGCTCGAGGCGGCTCCCCCAGACTGGGGGGGACACTGGCACCAAACAGGATTCAGACAGTCAGGACTTCGTATAAATGGGCATTAATGCAAAACGGCCGCTGATCCACGGGAAGATGCTGTCAGAAGTGGTTATCGGAAAAACACGCGCCCAGAAGAAACCCTGTCAATATATTGGGATATGTTCTCCTGAGTACAACCTGCCTTTTGAGAGAGGTCTTTTTTACCAGAATACAGTAGATTTTTATTATTTAGCCAGTATCAGGGCAACACTGCCTGCCACTGACCCACAAGAAGAGCCCCCAGTGATGGTACGGATGTTCCTCCTGGCTGGGCATGGTTCTGCCTGGGGAAAGCAGCCAGGGACCCAGGGAAGCACCCGGCACGGAGCATCTCACCCTTCCTGGGAAAAACGGGAAAAAAGAGGTGGAGAAAAATGCAAAATACAAAGTGCAGAAGATGATGGAGCTCATCCCCACCATCAGCCGGGTTTGGCACAGGCAGCACCAGGCAGGCTGGTCCGACTGGGACCAAGAGAGAAAGGGAGGGTGAGGCTGGCCTGGGGATGGAGGCAGGCGCAGACAGGACCTGCTGTGCCACCCGCCTGCATCAGCGGCTTCTATAAAAGAAAAGATAATGACATCAAGAATGCAACAAGTCGGTGCGTTGGCAGAGCTGGGAGCGAGGCAGGAGCCGGGGCACCCCTGGCATGGGCACTGAACAGCAGCATGGCAGCAGGGGGTGCGAAGAGGGAGCTCTGAGTCAGCTCTGGGGGGAGGCTTTCACCTCTGCACGGCCCCCTGGGGTGGGTGCTGGAGGGCTGCCCCCGGCCTCGGCACCGGCATCGCCCGGCGGCCGTGAAAACCCCGGGGAGGCTGCGGAAAGAGGCAGGAATTGTTAGGAAGGCAGGGAAGGTGCTGTGCAGCGGGAGCACTGAAGAGCTCAGCCTCTCGCATCCATCAAACAGAAGAGCCAGAGGTGACGTGAGCATCATCGGTAAGTGCCTTCTCGGAGGGAAAACACCGGCTGCTGAAGGGCTCTTCAGTTGGGGAAGAGAAGCGGCACGAGGAGCAGCCTCGGGGAGCTGATGCAGTCGGGTCTGAATGAGAAACAAGAGGCAGTTTTTAAAAATAAGGGTAAACAAGAAAAGGAATAAACTGCCCTGGGAGGTGGCGGATCCCGCGGCTCACGGTGCCCCAAATCAAGACCGGTGCTACTCCAAGCACAGGCTCTGGAAAACATCCTCGCTGCCACTGGCACCCACTGCCCCTGGCAAGCAGGAGGTGGGTGGGACAGGGACACCCACCTGGACACGGCCACCAGTGCCAGGGCCACCCTCGCCTCACCACGGGGGCTGGTGAAGAGGTGGCCTCCTGATACCCAACCCCCTCTGCACCACTGACTTCCACACACACAGATTTTTAAACAAAGGCAAATGATCCAATTCCCTGTAAGTCTTCCCTTTGGAGTGGCTCTCCCTGCCCAGCAGGGCGGTGGCACACGATGCCCGCGCGAGCTTCGCCTCGAGGAAGGGTATTCCGCTCGCATGAACCACTGCAGTTGGGAAAGGCGTCAGGAAAAAATGGGAATAGTGTGTAAAATGGATGGGAATCCGGGGGATCGTGTGAAGGCATTCCTGACGGTTCAAAATGCAAATACCCCGGCCCGGGAAGGCAGGGACCTGAGGAGAAGACGCGGATCTGAGGAAGCGTTAACGGGAGTGGGCTGAGGCAGCAGCTGGGAGCATCGCTGGAGGATGCCGTAGCCATGGCAACAGGAGGGACCACACTACCACGCAAATCAAGGGCACAATTTTCTTGTCCAAGCGCCGAGTTTTTTAGACCAGTTTCTAGGGACCGCGTGTTAATAACGGCTGCATCCTATTTATCACGGGCCTTTATTGTCTCTGTAACGAGCTCTCCAGGAAAACCTGGAGAGCGGCTCCCCGGGGGCCCAACGCCAGGAGCACAACGCCGAGTTAAGTGCTTTGCTTCGCTGGCAATTCCCTCCCATGCCCACACGCTTTGAAACACAGAGCAGACTGATTAACTATTAATAACAGGACAGTTACCAACAACATATTTTGCCCCATTTTGTGCCACTTTGTTCCGAGCCCACCCGTCTCCCTCAGCGCACTCTCCGCTCCGAGATCATAGGATCATGGAATCACGGAATGGTTTGGGTTGGAAGGGACCTTCAAGACCATCTGGTTCCAACCCCCCTGCCATGGGCAGGGACACCCTCCACTACACCAGGTTGCTCAAAGCCTCATCCAAGGTGGCCTTGAACACTGCCAGGGATGGGGCAGCCACAGCTTCATGATGATGATGATGATGATGATGAATGATGGGGTTTGGCTGTGCACACAAAGCCACCCAGCTCACCTCAAGGATAACGCCATAACCACGTTGAGTAAAGCCTGGAATTACTTTCCCACGTACAAACCCGGCAGTAACCATTGCTGCTCTCTTAAATTATTCCCTGTATAGCAGGAAATCTTGGCTGTGCGGGGGCTCAGGTGGGAGGAAGGGTGAAATGGGGTGAATGTGGGGTGAAAGCACCTCCAGTTCCGCAGCGGCACGACTGTGCCGCTGCTGAACTGGAGGTGCTTTCACCCCACATTATTAGTGGCTTCTCATTCAGCATTTGCCACAAACTGTCATTCCCCCACGGCAGTGCCAGATTCCCGCTCCAAACCGACTGCGGAAAACAACTCGGCCGTTCAAACTCGCAGAAAAGTTTTCTTTTTTAACCAAAACCAGTCAGTGAACCCCCTTTTTGCTTAATGCAGTTTTGCATCAAAGCACCTACCAGGCAATTCATTTATACCAGGCAAACTTCTAAGGCTCGAATTTTCCCCGACGGCACGGCTGGAAGGCTACAACACCCCAGCAGGTCAGCGAGCTGAAAGCAGTTATTTCATCCGGCAATTTATTCAAATAAATCTTTCAAAACATGAAACAATCTCTAAAGATGGAGAAGGTCAATTCGGCTGCAACAGCTGAGCTCCTGAGCGGAACGACCGAGCACGAAAAGCAGCAGTGCCAACGTGGAGGGCATCGGCCAGGCCAGCCCGGGTACCCGCGCTGCGTGGCACTGACCAGCCGATGCGTGCCGAGCGCTCGGCAAGGTGAAACCCACAGGTTTAAAGACGAAAAAGTGTTTTCATTCATTACCGTCGCTATCGTCATCACAGCACTGCTGCTGCTCCTGCTATTTCCATCCAAAGCCACAGCCAGAAAAATGGGAAGCTGAGTCCTTCGCCACATCGGGAAGATTTTCCATCCCCTCTCCTGCCCGCTGCCGCCACGGCCCCACGGCCCCGCTGCCCCGCACGCACCCGCCCCCGTCCCGCAGCACATCCCTATAGCTCGCACCCTGTACCCACCCGAAACGACGCTCACGCCGTACTGTTCACGTGGGTGAGATCGGGCAGACTGCGGGGTCTGGAGCAGGGCGGGTCGGGGACCCCCGTGGGGTTTTTGGGGAGAGGATGGAGCCCCACTCCCAGCCCCAGGCACAGCAGGTGCTGCCACCGGGCAGAGCTGACTGTGGCACCCTGCCATGCGCAGCTGGGCGCCGAGCCCCTGGGGTCTCCGGGAGCGGTGCCGGGCGATGCAGGGGATGAGGACCAGCTCTGCCCCGGCTCACGCTGCAGGGATGGGCACCACCTGGACACAAACTGACCAACTCGCATGGAAAGCGCCCAGCTGCTTGTTGGCACAGGGTGATTTTTTAAAGAAGGGTACAAAGCCCCCGGGACAAGCTCAGCCATGGCCACGCAGACCCTGGCCCGGGAGACAACGAGAGCATCCGAGGGGAGCTCCAGCACAAAGAAAGGTTCTCCTGCCATTGTCTGTGGAGGGAAAGAGGAGCCGGAGCGAGTGGCCGTGCGTGCTTTGGGTGAAGAAAAGCCCCTTTGTGCCGTGCACACCATGGGCATTGTTTGCCGGCCGCTCGCCCTCGCGCCGGGGCGGCCCTGCTCGGCTGCCGGGGCCGGCGGGACCCCGATCATCGGTCACATAGGAGCTGCCTCCACTTGGGCCATTCGCTTCCCTTTTCCAACATTTGGCAACTGGGCTGGGCTCCCTCGCTGGACCCTCTCTTCTCTTCCCTATGTGACACCGAGGGAGAGCAGAAACGACGGAGGCTTGCTAGCAACACACGGCAAATCGGTAGTGCTTATGCTGCATCCGTCGCTTACTCCAAAAGTCTCAGCCTCTTCCAAATCTGGCAGGAGGAAATTGTTTCACTAAAACCAGCAAAGGCTGACCCAGGCTCCTGCTTAATCGGAAATCCTGACATTTTTGGAAAAAAGAGCAGGTGGTTGAATGTTGCTGCTTGTGATGCATCTCTGCCTGAGCACGAGGAACTCGACCGAAAGGCGAACGCTGAGGTCCCCCCCGGTCCCCCCGATGGAAACACGATGCCGAGGGTGCGGAGTGGCGCTCGGCTCAGCGGTCAGACCAGGGGCTCCGTGGCCCACAGCACTGGGAAGCAAACGGGCTGCTCAGGGAAAAGCAGGAAGCAAAGGTCACGCCGGCAGCTGATGCGCTGACGGCTGTTGTGAGGATTAAGGACCTGGCAGGATCCGGGGTCTTTGCTCTTTCATGAATCCCCCCGAATTAGAAGCTGTTTAGAAAAATCCCAGAATTATCGTGCCTTGACCCTGGATGGTGCCGTGACACTGTGCGGGTTTAGAATCATCTCCTCCACCCCGCCTCGCACGGGGAGCATCAGCACCCACCTCCCCATGGTGGGTCCCTCGGTGCCCTCCCTGCCACACCACCCCTGCTCCCACTCCCCCACTGTGGCACGGCACGGCGCGGCACGACTTCACTGCACTGGTGACGCCTGTTAGCCCTAACGGGAACCTACACTGCCGCTACGTCCCATTAGGGCCAAACGAGTGCTGTGCAACCTCTGCATGGACACGGCGACTTCCCAGCCAGCCAAACCACGGGCAGGGCCACGAGCCACCTCTCAATTCCTACAGGAACCAGATTAGCCTGTGCCGCGGGCTGGCAAAAGAAGTTCTTTACAGCCGGACGACGCAAGACGGGCACCGGGCATTGTCCTTAGTCCCGTGGCCCCACGCTGCCCCCGGGCACAGACAGATGTTCCAAGCCCAAGCAGGGAGAGATGTAGGGCAGCCCAGGAATGCCCTCAACCCCGTCACTCTGGCACGGCAGGACCCTGCAGGTTCCACAGCTCAAAAGCTGTAAAAGCTTCCAGGCTTGGAAGGATCCTCTGAGCAGCTAAAGGGAGGGATGCAGGGGAGCAGACGTGTAGGGAGCACCCAGCATCCCACCCCAGCATCCCACCCCGGCATCCCACCCCGGCATCCCACCCCGGCATCCCACTCCGACAGACCAGCTGCTTCCCAGTGCCCGGGCAGCAGACACGAGGACTCCTTGTTCAATGTCTTCCCACGTTATCCACAGTCACTCCAGGTTAATCCAGCGTGCCCGCTGGGCCATGAAAGGATTTCGACGTTTATCTCCGCTTACAAATTCAGGATAAACCACAACTTTTGGTCAGGCTGCAGGGGAAGGAGCCACTTCTTATCCTCCCTGGAACCAGCCCGACCTGCTCTCCGGAGCCGTTTGCAAGGCTGAATTCTTGATCCTCCCGGAACATCTTGGACTCTGAACAGAAACTTGATTGTTTCTGGGTCCACTTTGATGTTCCGTTTTCACAACGAAGCCGTTTGCAGCGTGACAATTAGGATTGTGTAACGATTCGTTCTGAGATAACGGCTTTGCAGGAGCTGCTGAGAGCGTTGGCACTGAATGGAACTTGGATGGAGCATCCCAGCTTTGGGAATTATTTTTTTTAAGTGTTAGTATTTACTAAAAGAGATTTTGATTTCTAATTCCAGAAAAATAAAGTACCTGAAGAGCTTTGTTGGTCTGATTTGGGCTCGCAGCAGCACGACGTGGCCCGGAGGCTTGTGGGCTGCTTGGCAGGCTGGCGCGGCAGCCCGCGCGCATCCAGCACCCCGCGGGCGACGGGAAGCGATCCAGAATGCAAACGCAGGGAATGTTTCATTTCTTCCCTCCGCAGACTTACTACCTTCTGCCCCAGGAATGGAATACACAGAAACAGCCCCATGCAGAAGAGAAGGCACCATGGAACCCAGCAGCGTGCAGTGGGGAGCCGTGCCCACACTCTCGCTGATGGGCACGAGCCCTGCACAGCCCTGCCCGGCCACGGGGCCACTGTGCGAGCGGGTCAAGGCACCGCTCCGAACTCCTGCCTCCTCTTCCAGGCAAAGACAGAGGGGAACCAAACTCCCAAAGCCACCACCCTGGTGCCCCAATGAGACAGAGCCAAGGGCACGGCTGTGCCAGCGTGGCTGCAGCTCCCCACTCCCCACCTTCCCACCCAACCTGGGGAGCCCCAACATGCTCCTCCAGTGGATCCACCATGCTCCTTCTTGCGTCTCTGCAAAGGCAGCAGCGCCCACGGCCCCGTGCAGGCGAGGGGCTCAGGGGTGGCAGGGTGACACAAGCACGTGTGTGGGCACCAGCGCTTCTGCGTCCTCCCCGGGCACGCAAGGGCCAACCAGATCTACCTTGGAACACTGAGACTCTTACTGGATCAAACTAATAATTATGATTAAAAATAGGACTGGAGTTTCTGGGTTGTGTAACGAGGAACCGTGCAAGAACGAGCCTGGGGGGGCGAGCCCAGGGACGCTCGGGTACGGCGCTGGCACGCTCAGCGCTTTGTTTTGCTGCAGGGGCTGCGACCGCAGCTGGGCTGGCAGCTGAACCCAAAAACAGGACAAAAAAGCTGCCACGGTCCAGAAAGTTGCAGATGGCCTGGAGCAGAGAGATGCTGGGGCCAGGAGCCGATCTCTGCTCCGGTTCAGCTGCAGCGAGCGCACGGCTGATTAGCCCCGCTGGGAGCCGGGGGCTCGTCCCGCTGCGGGGGCCGGGGCACAGGCAGGACCCCCCCGGGAGGGCAGCACCAACTCATGCTTAAGGTGCAGCAGAAAGGGATGATTATGAAGAAGTCAGGAAAGAGAACAAAAAGGGGATTTGCAAACAAGGCCAGCACAGTAGAACAACACGGGGAAGGGAAACTGGGTGCCCGGGTTTGCCTCCAAAATGGGAAAGCTGGAGGAGAAGGGCTGGGTGTGCAGGCAGCGGCACCAGCTCTGCCTGCGTGGGGGGGTCCAGCTCAGCTTTTATCTGGGGGGAACCAGCTCAAATCACGGCTGCCGGCCCGAAGCACCAGGAACCCTCCTGGTGCTGCAGCAGGAAGGAGGATCCGGACACAGCAGCCCCCAGGGGGCTCTGCAGCAGAGGGGGCTCAGCAGAGGAGCAGGACGTGACCCCAAGAAATGGCCTCAACTCCATGGTCCTGCGGAGGAGCTGCACGGGACTCAGGGCTGGGAGAGCGCCAGGAGCCCCTGCCTCCCGGGATGTGATCCCCCCTGGGACGTGATCCCCACTGGGATGTGATCATCACCCAGGATGTGATCTCTCCCTGCAGACACCCCCCCGCAGGCAGCCCGCTGCCCTCTTTTTTGCTGGAGCAGAACAAACTCCGTGTTCGTGTCACACCGCACCAGTGAGTGACTTCCCCGCGGTACACACGCTCACAACACGCAACGTGCCATTAAATATTTAAGCATCTCGTTAAACATTCAAATTGAGGGTGACCCGATGGCATCACCGGCGTCTGCCAGGGCAAGGAAACAACCAGCGTCAGCAGCAAAACTTCTGCTGTAAAACCTGGGCACAAGATCGTCCTTAGTTTTCGTGCCAGGTGACCAGAGGTTGCCCAGCACCCACCCGGGCTGGAGGAGGGAGCACCACAGCGGAGCCCTCCGGCTTCTGCCCGGAGCCCAGGGCACCCCGACTCGGGGCCGGTCTGTGTTGGCACTGCTGCCCGATTCCCTGCAAGGGGTGGATGCGGTGCGTTGGCACCGGGCTCACAGTGACGAATGGCACCAGTTTCCCCCCGTGCGTTTATCCATCGTCCTCCACACCCCCTTATCCCTCTGCGACAGGCAGCCCCTGCCGTGGTCCGGGGCTCGCCGCGCTGGCGGAGGTGCCAGCAGTGCCGGCAGGTGCGACGGTGTTTCCTCGAAAGCCGCTCGCCAGACGCCCGCCAAGAGGGATGGAGGCCAAGGGCAGGGCTGGGGCCAGCGCCGGCACCCCGCACAGCCGGGACCGCGTCCCTGCCCGCCCTGCCAGCCAGCGCCGGCCGCTCGCCCTGCCAGCCGGCCCTCCCTGCCCTGGCAGAGCTGTCCTGCAGCCCCCCAGCCCCGCAATCCCCCTGGCCCCGCGATCCCCCACTTCGTCCCGCTCTCCGCAGCAGCTCTTGGCTCCCGCCCCACGTGGCAGCTCACCAGCCTGTGCGGGGTCCGCACTCCCTGAGCTTTTCACCATGCCAGGGCTCCGGCCGTGCCTTTGCCGGTGTCCGTGTCACGTCGCTGCAGGAATATGGCCTGTTTGCAGCACGGAGGAGCAGCACTGTGCAAACACCGAGTGCTGTTTGTGCACCAGAGCCCTCCTCAAACACAGTTAAATCTCTGGTGCTCTCCGGGACTTTTGTGTGGGCATTTTTGCTTCTGTGCTGGGAAGCAAACCATTTACAGCCCCACCATCACCACCTGGACGAATCCCCCCATCCCATTTTAACCCCATTACTCCGCTAACGAGGTCCTGCATCCTCGCCGGCACCCAGGTCGGAGCTGCGCCCGCAGCAGCAGCTTTCGCCCTGATGGTTTCCCGTCAGGTGCTCCGCGACCCGCAGTGTGACATGAGAAACACCATCCTGACACCCCCAAACCCCCACATTCGCAGCGGGGTTTCGGTAAACACCCCGAAGTGCTGCACCGAGCCCCATGCCCTGGCAGGGCCGTCACTGCCCGGCACCACCGCACCAGCGCCAACGTTCTGTGCTCCATTTCCACCCTGTCGACGCGTACAGCGGCAGGAAAAGTAAGACAGAGGCTCTCGAGGTAATTTCAGCTTTTAATTCCCCTCGCCGCTTATCAGCAGGGATGCAGACACCCGAACAGGAGCCGACTCCCATTCAAACCACGGCGTTCGTCCCGGGCACTTCAGAAAAGCGATAAATCCCCACCCTGGGCAGCTGCCCGCCGCTCCCTCTGCCCACGCATGCGGTGCCCGGATGCCCGTGGCACGAGGGCAGCCAGTGACATACACCAGCGTTTGTAACCGCAGGCCCAGTATTAAACTGGAAGCACAAAATGGGAAGTTTACTGCAATGATCTGACCCAAGGAGTGACCAAATCCTGTACTTAAGCCCACGTGCAGCTGCAGTACCAGGGGGGCTTTCTGGGCACTCGGCTCTCCTGAGCCTGGGGACACCGGAGCAAGAGCTGCCACACACCCGCTGCGGGGTAGGACCCCACTTGGCACCCTACCGATGGCTGGGAACACCCATCCTCCTCATCTCCCAGCCACAGTTCTCCCACGAAAGAAGAGAAGATTTGTTCTGTCATGTTGGAAAAGAGCTACGGCTGTGTCGGGGGGGATCCAGCTCAAGAAGCCCCTTCCACGTGCCTTTTCCTACGGACCTTCCTACAAGGGCTCTTCTCCTCCAGGTGAAGGAACTGAAATCAGCTGCTACACAAATATCACTCTGAAAACACAACAGAGTTCTGTGAAAGTGCAATTTCATTTTTAAAGCTCATGGCATTCTTGCATTTTCCTGTGTTAATTCATTGCTGTCTCCAAGGTGGGCAGAAGAAGCTAAGGCTTTTCATCACCGTTATGCAGAGAAAAACTGCATTATAGGCTGCAAATGTTCTTAGGCTGGTCTATTTAAACAAAATTTTTCATGTTTACTTCTTACCCCACTTTTCTGTGCAGCCAGTGCACTGAATCACCCGTTTGATTAATGCCTAATCCATTTTAAGAAGTCCACGCGCTCCGGAGACACGGTGACCGAAAAAGCCCCCGTGCGTGGGCGAGGGTGACCCCCCCCCCGCCATCCCTCTGCAAAGACAGACCCCTCGTTTGCAAGCGGGACACGCAAATTGCTTAATTTAACGTTCTCTTTTCTGCCACACCTGAGGCGCCCTGGCAGACCGCGGGCACGGCCCCCCCGACACGCGGCTTCTGCCCGGGCGATCCGGGTGCAATGAACCACCGAGTTCGTTCCCAGAACTTAAATCAACAACGTCGAGCTTTTCCAGCGGTGCGTATCCACTCCAAAGGAACCAAAACATTTATCTCCAACTTCAAACCCAGCTTGGTGCTGAGAGCGCACCCAGTACCCGATGACCCGCAAGCACCCCAAAACCAGGCAGGGACTCTCCTCTCCCGTGCCCGGAGGGTTGGCATGAGAGCAGAGAAACTAGTCCAGCTCCACGATGGCCCAAAAAGTCTCTTGTGAGTTCTGGATCCAATTAAAATTATTTCAGGCTTAATGATTTGGGGTGCTACTGGTGATGGAGAGCTCCAAAGCTTATTGCAGTGCCAAATTCCTAATTTTACGCTGTTCCTCAGAAGCAACCCAGGAAGGGAGTGTTCCCTGCAGCAACGGCTCTCCTGGACCCCAGCAAACACTTCAAACAGGAGAGACCCCCATGCCAGGGGACCCTCGGGTCCGTCGCAGGGCGAGGGAAGGTGCCCAGCCAGGCCCACGCCTTTCAGCGGGGTGTGGGGTACCAGCTCCCTGTCTATAGCACAGATTACTAAAACAGGGGAAACCTGATGCTCCGTGTCCTTCTGATGTTGGGGACCCCAGAGCTGAAGGCAGCATCACAGGCGGGTCTCAGGAGGGCAGAGCAGAGGGGCACATCACTGCTCACTGCTCCCCTTTCCCACGGGCTTGCGTTCCCCCGGGGCTCAGCAGTGCGGGGACCCCACACAGCGGGTCCTGCGCCAGAGCGTCCTCCCACCCCGCAGTCCCTGCGGGAGGGACGGGGCAGAGCCAGGACAGCAGCGATGCTGGAGGAGGGTCCCTCCTAACCCCCAGTCCTGCTGAAGCCCACTGGTCCTGGGCACATCCCTGGCACCCCCCTGCCCAACATCCATCTTCCCCACATCTCTAACCATCGCCTCCCTCCCCGCAGCTCCAGCCCGCGGCTCCCCCTGCCCACGCACGGCACCTCCTCCATCGGACGGGACACCACGGCTCCGCTCAGCAAGGACCGGCCACAGCCCCATGGGACCCTCCTGAGATGTGTCAGCACTAAACCACATCAACTGCTGGACTTCATGGCCTTGGACGTGCCCTCAAAAAAACCTGACCCAAGTGAGCCACACTTGAAACGGAGTGATCAGATTGGTCCAGAATCCCAAACTGGAGACAGGATGCGTTTTTCTGTTTAACGGCCACAAGGAAGCACAGCGAGGGAAGCTCTCCCGACAGTTCAGCCTCATAACTGGAAAGTGCAGCCGCGTGTCCCGAGAGCGTGTAGAGCCACAGGATCATGTCTGCAGATAACGCTCACCCGGCGCAGCCTGTGCACAAGACTCCGCGACTCGAGTTTAATGGAGAAAAGGTTCTGCCTGTCTGTTCCACTCACATCAGACCAGGTTTCATGTATGATTAGAGAGTGTCTCTGCTAAAAGAAACCAACGTTTTGTGAAACCTGCAGGAGGAAAAAATGAAGATACACCAAAGGAACGCTCGCACGGGCTAGAGAAATCAATGCACATTGCACTAATTTGATCAGGAACAAACGTTCTGATTACATTTCCCATCTCTGATGCATTATTTGAGCTACAAGAACCACTGAAGGGTCTCAGACCAGCGTGCAGTTACATGCACACACACATTTGGGACGGAGAAATAATGGTAAGAAGGTTCCTCACCCCTCACTCCCTCGGCCCCTGACCTGAACCTGAGCCCCAAGGCGACGGGAGCCATCCCCAGCTCCCTGTCCCACAGACGTTGGATTTGGTGTTTGGGGTATTTTTTTTTTTGGGAAACTCCAATATTAGAAAACTCCTGAGAGTGACGGTTCTTCAAAATGAGACGCTATTGCTGACAGCAGCAGTAAAAAACGCAGCGAAGTGCTGCTACGCACGGTCCGACAGAGAGCACGATGCGTCGCAGCACGGACGTGCCTCCCGGCCGCTGCAACCCTGCAGGAGAATTTGTGCTTAAATAGCCGGGAAAGGGGGAGTCGTGAGGGCAGGGACAAAGGCAGTGAGCCCACAACATCCCCAACACTGCTCCAAACTGGGGAACACGGATGAGGATGTTGGATGAGGCTTTGAGCAACCTGGTGTAGTGGAAGGTGTCCCTGGGTTGGAACTAGATGATCATTAATGTCCCTTCCAACCCAACCCATCCCATGATTGCATGAACATGTTTAGGAAGGCTGAGCCAAGCCTACGTACGCAAGGGCTGCTCAAGCTGCTTTGTTTCACGGAACATATCTGAATCTGGGCAGTTTCTGTCCCCGCAGCGATGACCCCTCGGGCCGATGCTGCTCCGGAGGAGGAGGCAGATGGGCACTACCCAGCACGGTACCCACCCCGCTCCCAGCCGCCGTCCCCTGCCCTGCCTGCAGCCCTGCCTGCGGCAACTGCAGCGGCTGCTGCGGAAGGGGGGAAGGAGAGCGAGACCCTCGCGGCTGCCGCCTGCTCCGTGCCGCAGCCCGGCACGTGTGTGCCCAGTACGGCCGTGCTGCGGCACAGCGGCTGCCACCCGACGCACACGCGGGAAACGCCGTCCTCGCCGTCGGCTGCTGGTTTAAATGTTCCCGAATCCTGGCACAGAGCACGGCTGTTTCCAGCACACCTGTACAGTTCTCCGCGGGTCTCACTGCGAATCCCCTCTGCCCGGATTCTCCCCGTAACCTCACGGAGCAGAGACCACCTGAGCGATTCCCCAGGGAGACGGATCCGTTCTCACTGCGGAGAAGCAGGGAAGGCGCAGCAGAACCGACGCAGACTTCAGCAAGGGCCGGCTGAGCCCGCGGGACCCGCGCCGGGCTGGGGACGTCCTGCACATTTTTGACCTTTAAAAACCTTTTCAGATCGTGTTGGGCATTTGCCTGGTTAGAGAACGCGACCGTGTTTCACCGAGCTGCACGGGGGGTCTGGTTGGAGATTTCACCTGTCCCGCTGCAAGAGCTGATGTTTGCCCAGCGAGAAGGAAACGGCATCACAGGAGGAACCGGTCCTCCAGGCTTGGCACTCGGCAAAGGCGAGTTTCCAACAGCTTCCTAAGGACTGGGCTTCGCTCCTGTCTGGAAGTGGGTGCTGGCATTGCTCAGCATCTCCCCGGGGCTGAGAGGCCACGCAAGCCCTGGGGCACCAGCGGCCCAGATCCCACCGAGAAACCACTCCGACCCAGCGAGTGCCCAGGTCCGACCTCCCCTTCCCGAGGGGAACAGGGATGTTTGTACCAGGGATGTCTCCTGGGGTTGGTCTGAGTGTGCCAGGGATCAATGCTGCCAGCCCCGGGCCAAGGCAGACTTTCCACAGGATCCCGTCCCCACGGAACAAACCAGTGTGCAGCAGCCCCTGCCCTGGGCACTGGGCACCCCCGGGCCGGCGTCCCTGGCAGGACACCCGCCCCACGCTCACCCGCACAGAGACCGGGGCTGCCCATCAGCGCCCGAGTGCCCGGCGTGGGCACACCGCAAATGGCTCAGAATAAAAACCTTTCCCCAAAACACAAAGTGCTGCACAAGGGCTGTGCAGAGCCGTCGGCTCCGACATTATCCGCTCAATTACGCCCTTACTCTGCGGAAATGGACGGGTAAATAGACAGGGCAGTGCCGTCCTGTCACTCGGAGCTGCTGCAAAACTAAGGCAGCCGCACGGTCAGCGCGCCGATCGCGTCGGAAATAGGCGGGGAGGGGGCAGAGGGGGGCAGGCAAAGCTGTGCCCGGCAGCCACGGGAATTCCGATCTCCTCTGGCAGCCGTGGCAGCGCCTTTCGCTGCAGGCAAGTCTTCGGATCAGCTCTGATAGGGAAATCCATTTTCAAAGCGCTCGCTGTCTCTAAGATCCACTGCTCCAAGTTCCTGCAGTTTAGCAAAGGAAACAGGGGCTCCGGACTGCCGCCGCCTTCAGCAGCACCCCCAGACGTTAGTGGGGTGCCATGGCCGGCTCCTTCACGTGCCTGGGGCACCTTTGCGTCGCCAGCCACCGGCAAAAACGTGTCCTTTGCGGCATCACGGAGGCCGTAAACACAAACAAAGGCAATGGAGGACACGGTGGGAAGGCTGCCCTCCCAGGAAAGATGCAGCTGCCTGTGCCTCCCAGTGCTCCCAGCTTAGCGCGGGTGAAGGGCAGACAGGGAGCACCCCGCAGGGATGCGGGCAGTGCCCACGCGACCTGGGGACATTTAGGGGGGAAGCACCAGGGAGGGGGAGCAGCCTGGAAATGGCAGCGCTTCAGAGGGAACTGATCACGGGACGTGGAGGAGGAGCAAGTGCCCTTGTAACAAACATAAATATTCCCACCACCTTCTCCCAACCCAGCGCGAATCAAATTCCATCGGTCAGTGATTGCCAAAGGGCATCCTTCTGCCAGCGTGGCACCCAGCCAGCACTGAGAGCCCTTAGACAGGCCCTCGAAGCTTGGGTGACCACACGCACCTCGGTTCTCAGCTGCTTTGCAGCATTCAGCTGGGATTTGCAACATCACACCAATCACGCTTGAATCCCCACCGGTGCGGAACCGCGACCGGCAGCTCCGCTGCTCCGCGCCGCAAACCCCACTCCCCCAGTCCCAGCCCCGCACCGGGACACAGAGCCCTGGAGTGCCGCCGGCACCCCATGCCCAGCGCCTTCCTGCAACACAGAAATGGGCACGTTGTGATTTTTTGGGGGGTCTGGTCTAAAATAAATCAGTAATAAAGGAAGAAGAGCGCACGGGATGAAGGGCTTCCCGCCGCGTCCTCCAACAGACGTGTTCATTAGTATTAATTACGGCAAGCGTCCTGCACCAGCCCAGGTGCCGAAACACGGTGTTAACCAGTTAAAAGAGAAAGATCTCATGCCTTGGCCTGTAACCCCACACTCTGAAACACGTATACGCCGCTGCCACATCCTTCTAACCGGGGGGACCGTGGCTATCGCTGACGCAACGCTTTGCTCACGTTGACCCCGCGCTACAGCTGTTATCTGCAAGCAGCAGATCACTCCAGTTTTATCAAGGTGATGACATTTATATCGCAAAGGAGTTGCTCCAGTTGCACCACGGCACCGCAGCCTCTTCTCTCCCCACGGCAGCAGCTCCGGCTCCGTGCGGTGCCTCCCAGGAGGAGCCGCAGCAGCTCCAGGGCAGCACCTCGTGCTCCCACTCCGCAGCAGAGCCCCGAGCTGGAGGGGGACAGACCTGGGGGCATCCACAGCCTGAGCCGGGCAAAGGCACCCGGCCATGTCCCAGCCTCCTGCCCAGAGGATCCCATTAAACACCCCCCGTCGCCGCTGTTCTCGTCAGCGCCGGCTGCCAGCCCGTCCCGCAGCGCCCATCGCTCTGCCGACTGTGCCGGGGGCCGCTTCGGAGGGTGGCGAGGGGGGGGGCCGGGGTCCTTCCCCCTCCGCAGGGATTGCGTAAGCCGCCGGCAACGGCGCGTCAAGCAAACGGCGCTCGATCCGCCCCGACAGCTCCTCCTGCAGAACGGCGGTCACGACGCGGCTGCTCAGCCCCGTTCCTAACACGGGCCTTCAACACGAAGAAGGCTGCGCCAAATAATGTGCAACGCTGACAGTCCAGGTCCTCAAAATCCCATCGCTCACGTTAGCCTGGGGTGGAAACAGGAGGTGATGTGCTGGAGAAGCAAAACCACCCTCCTGCTCAGATTCTCTGGTGTCTGATCGAGAGCTTCAACCCGCAGGCACTGAGCCCGGCGGTGCCGGCAGGACCGTGGCTTTATCCGAGCGCTTTACTGGCTTGGGAAAAACAGCAACAGGAGGGAATCTGCCTGCATAAACGATGAGTTATGCCATCACAAGCTTTTCCCCTCGCAGCAGGCGCTGGCGTTCCTGGGGCGGCTGCAGACACCCGAAGGTGGAGAGGTTACATCCTCGCATCGCCGCGCGGGAACGGAACGGCAGACGCATAAATCTGGCTGTAACTGGGGAAACACGTCGGAGACTGCGATAAAGAAAAGCCACAGGATTACACGGGACTGGGAAACGCACTGTACTGTAAGATCAGCACCTCTGCCTTACAAAAGGAAAATTGATTCAGACAAAAACATTCCAAATGGTTTCCATTCTTAATCTGTTATCAAATTATTAGAAAGCTGTACCAGCGGCAGATGTAATTCACCGAGCTCGTGCAAGCACCCGGCACTCGACAACACGGCGAATTGATTTACAAAGCTGCGAGGCCGAGCAGCACTACAAGAGATTATTTATTGACCCGGGGACAGCAAACCATCAGCAGAGGGAAGGTGGGTCTGTCCCCTCCCTGCCCGCCCCGCCAGCCCCTGGACATCAGGAGCTGACGGCGGAGAGAGGCTTCAGAGGGTGCACGGGGCAAGTGTCGGCTTTTAGGGTGACCTCTTGTAGGGCAAAGCTTGATAGAGTGGGTGGCACCTCGTACTTTCTTGATCTGTATCATAATTCCCGTTACGATAACCCCTGGCTGCGGAAAAGCGCTTTCAAACACCGGTTTGAAGCAAATAAATGCATCGAAACATCCTGTTACAGACGGGAAGCCGACTGCTGCCACCTCCCAGATAACACCCCCCTTTCACGTCCCCTCGATGATGAACCGGCACCGAAGTGCCAGCTTACACCAGGGTTTCCCCCGAAAGCGGCGCGGGCCAGGGTGACGCGCGGCGGCGGCCGTCGCTCCCCAACACCCGCGGAGGAATCAGGGAAGGGCCGACGTGTGTCCTCCCCCACCTCCCCGCCGATGCTTCACCCCGCGGTGGGACGGGACGTCCGCCCTTTGCCGTGAGCGCAGGACCCGCTGGGCTCCTCAAACACCCTCCGTCAGCCCAACACACCCATCTTCAGCTCCTTCCCACCAAAAGGTAATTACCTTAAGAGCTCATTACGACTACAGGATGTGCAATTACTGCCTGGAAATAATGCGCTATTTTTAGCACGTCAGAGTAAAAAGTGGCAGATTGACAAGAATTATCCCTCAAGCAGGCAGGCAACTGGCTTATTGAAATCGACTTTTCCTTTTGGCTAGAAAACAAGTTCCTGTCCCTTCCGAGCAGGTGGGGCACCACCAGCAGACGTGGACCAGGGTCCACG
This sequence comes from Tauraco erythrolophus, assembly GCF_009769465.1. NCBI lineage: Eukaryota > Metazoa > Chordata > Aves > Musophagiformes > Musophagidae > Tauraco > Tauraco erythrolophus. The sequence continues at coordinate 721,121 of NC_141478.1, forward strand.
GCTGCCCACGGTCCTCTCCTGCATCCTGCCCCGGCTCCCGGCCGGTGCGCACGCCTGGGCTGGGGGTCTCTGCCCTGCCTCCGGCCCTTCCGCCATGTCCTCACGCGTGGATCGGTCACAGCAAACCCTTCGTGGTCCCGGGGCCACGCCGGTGGGGTGTCACATCTCCCGTGCAGGGCTGGCATGGAGCTGCGTGTCCCCTGTCTGCAGTGACAGCACCCCGGAGTCACCCGCCCCGTCGGAGCGACCCTGTCTCCCGTAGGGATCCGTGCAGAGATTGTGGGTGTCCTCAGGACCTGGGGAGGGAAATGGCCCAGCCTGGCCCTGCTGGCAGCCACTGAAACACAAACAGCCACAAGTCCAGGGAGGTGAGGACGGAGGATGACCCCAGGAACAGTGTAGTGCTGAGAAAAGAAAGATGCTCAGAATGACAAATATCCCAAAGACGCTGCTCAGATCTCTGGAATTGCGCCGTGTCTGATGAGACCCTTTTGGACATCCTGCTGCTTCTGTCGTTATGGACGTGTCCCGATGACAAGGGCCAGGGTGTCATCCTGCTCCAGCCCTGGGACGCGCATGCGCGCTGACCGTGGGGGCTGCCCCGTCACCCACCACAGACCCCGATGGGGCAGACGAGGCTGCCTGTAAGGGGCCCCGGGAATGGTCTTCCCAAAAAAGAAAAAGCCCTACTGCCCCATCCCCACGGAGACCGTCATGAGCACAAAACCCTCTGGCTGAGCTCCCCAGTCCACGGTCACCACGGACAACTGCAGGCAGGCAGAAATATTTCTGGGTCAAGAGCAAGCCCAGGAGATGAAACGCTTGGAGATTTCAGCCTCCAAGGGAGAAAAAGGCAAAATGAAGCGCTGATGCACGTGCAAATAATGGTGTCCCTGGCTGGAAGCAGCCAACCTCCCCTGTCCCCAGCAAGAATTCCCCATTCTTCTCCCCAGAGCATGGGAACAGGTCTCGCACCACCTCCCCTCCCGTGGCTTCACGCGGGGTGTTACTTATCGATGCACCCACAGCACACGCACGTCCCTGCAGAGCACCACGGCTTTCGCCGCACGGATACAGCTTGGAACGGTGGCACTCCTGCTCCCGAGCCACGGCTCCCAGCAGGCAGGTGGTACCAGGTACCGTGCTCCGTGGAGGCAAACCCATGCCACGGACACAAGAAATGTCCTCCCAGCACAGCATCCCACCGGGCGCCAAAGGGGAGAGGAACCCTGGCCCCACCAGCCACCCCTGGGCACCTCCATCAACGCCATCACCCAACCCACGTCCTCTTGCCCTTCAGCAGGTCCCCTGCCCCGCCTCCGAGCCTTGTGGGAGCTTCCCAAGAACACCAAGCAGGGAAGCCGCAGACTCGAGGGGGACCGAGCTGCAGCTCTGCCCCGTGCGCCGGCCACCCCGGCCCTCCCGTCGTGGCTCCCACCGGCCAAAGCAGCTTCAGGAGAGGCTTCACCCCAGGCAGCCGTCCGGCTGCGCCCTGCTCCTCCCCAGACCAGCTCAGCACACGGATCCCAAGGCCAAAGCTTTCAGCAGGTACCCGCTTCTGTGCGTTACACGATGCTCAGGGCGGCTCAGCCGTGTCCCCACCAGTTTGGCACAGCCGTGTCCCCACCAGTTTGGTACAGCCGTGTCCCCACTGGTTTGGCACAGCCGTGTCCCCACCGGTTTGGCACAGCCACGTCCCCACCAGTTTGGCACAGCCGTGTCCCCACCAGTTTGGTACAGCCGTGTCCCCACTGGTTTGGTACAGCCGTGTCCCCACTGGTTTGGCACAGCTGTGTCCCCACCGGTTTGGCACAGCCGTGTCCCCACCAGTTTGGCAGCTGTGTCCCCACCGGTTTGGCACAGCCGTGTCCCCACCAGTTTGGCACAGCCGTGTCCCCATTGGTTTGGCACAGCCGTGTCCCCACTGGTTTGGTACAGCCATGTCCCCACCAGTTTGGCACAGCTGTGTCCCCACCAGTTTGGCACAGACGTGTCCCCACTGGTTTGGCACAGCCATGTCCCCACCAGTTTGGCACAGACGTGTCCCCACTGGTTTGGCACAGCCATGTCCCCACCGGTTTGGCACAGCCATGTCCCCACCAGTTTGGCACAGCCGTGTCCCCACCGGGCCATCTGGCTGCACAGGCGAAACCAATGAGCCACGAGACAGCACGAGAAATGGGCTTGTGCTTTTCCAGTCCCCGTCCCAGACTCTCAGTGGTTTTTTTATACCCGTCCCACAGCACCACAGGATGGACACCAGCACGCGCCGGGCAGCGGGATGGCACCGTCTCAAGGAGCATTTGCTTACGGCCGTTCAGGCACGATGGAAGGGGCAGAAGTGAGGAGAGCGACGGCGGAGACACAGTGCAGACGAAACGAGCAGACGCTGGAGTATGTCTGATGTAACGTGACATAAGAGTGTTTTCTCTCAGCTATCTTTGAAAAAAAAGAGATGATCCATCCTGCTTAGTTGGGTTTGGGGAACTTCAAATGAACCCCAAACCATCCCACCCGTGCCCAGAGCTGCATGGTTGCTTGATGGCGAGGCTCTGCCGTGCCAGCGCAGCAGCCATGGTGCCAGGTCCTCCAGCCCCCCGGGGCAGGGGAAGGCGCTTCGGTCGCGGTGAGCAACATGGTGACTTTGAGTCACCGCAGAAACGTCTGAGACACCTTCTCTGCCCAGGCTGCTTCACTGCCCGCAGGTGCCAGGGAGCCAGGGGCAGCGCGGGGGTGGCTGGGCGTGCAGGGAGGGGACGAGCCCCGCAGCCAACACCCTCCCGGCCCAGCAGCGCTGGCACGTATCCTGCATCCCGATCCCATCCGCTGCACCAGCAGCTGGTCACCCTGGCGAGGGGTGGGCAGAGCCCCTTCCACAGCACGCAGAGCTCCCCAGGAGCAGACTCGATGGCTCCTTTGTAAATCTCAGCTATAAAACCCACACGTGATGCACGGCTACCTGCAGCCACCTCCCACCAGCCGGACCGTGATGCTCTCCGGAGTGTCTCCATAAGCAACGACAGCCAGGAGAGCAGCGCAGGACGATGTCAAATATGCTTAAAGCCTGTATGGATTACAACGCCGTAAATATTTTAAGGGCTGGAGTGAATCCACTGCTAACCCTGCACCGAGCTCCACTGGCCCTCTCAGCCCTTCCCTCGGCAGCCGACGCCGTCCAGGCAAAAGCACCGTATTTTTGCCCTGCTGCTAGCACCGTGCCTAACTGACACTCCGAGTAACGGCCCGAATAATTGTAGCACTTACAGAAGAATCCAGGGCATTCCAAATAGTCTCTTTTGGCTTCTGTAGTTTATCAGATGATTTTATTTTCCCAGACACACCTAAACGACAGTGTGCCATGAGCACTCACCCTCTTCGTGCTCGCTCTGTGTGCTATTTCACGCCAGCTTGCTCACTGGGAAGAACACAAGGGCAAAATGGCACCATATTTCCTTTGCTCGGCCATGGAGAAAATACTGGGAAAGGGAACGGCACGGCTCCTTCAGCAACATGGACATGCACAGGGTGCACCCGCACGGGTTTGCCCAGGAAGCTGTCACAGATCTTAAATAATCCGGTCATTTGCAGACAAGCTGTTACGGTCATCAGGAACGACTCGGGTTGATTCTGGCCAACGCCAAAGAGAAACTCATCCCTTTGGAACGGGCACACCGGGACACCCAACAGGTGCAGGGTCAGCAAGCCCCGTACTCCAACGAGCACAGAGCGTTGGTCCCTGCACCCACCCTCGCTCATGCGGCCGTGGGGAGTGCGGTCCCAGCCTGCTGCCAGGTTGGGGACTACTCGTGCACCCACCCCTGCCCTGCAGCTTTTACCCAGGTGCGATCAGAGGGACACCTGGGTTTGCCAAACCAACCCCGGCCACGCGGTATGTCATGTCACAGCCCGTCCTGCTACGGTCTGTGTGCACGAGGGACTGGCCAAGGAGAATCGGACCTTCCACAGCCATCACAGGATGCTAAAAAAATTAAAGACCGCAGCCAGGGGGATGTAAACCAGCCAGTTGCAGCAGCCCCAACCAGCCTTTTAAACCACCAGCCGTCACACAACGCGTGTGCAACTGCCTCCCCACAATGCACGGCAGCGGCTCCGGCGCCTACGTGCCCAGAAAAAGGCACCTCGGTGCCTCCCGGCGAAGGGTGACGCCGCCCCGGGGCAGCGCGGTCCCTGCGCAGGCACGCGGCGGCTGCGGGAGGACGACGCCATCGTCACGTGCGACGCTGCCGAACCCGGGAACGTGGCAAACGCCTCCGCTCCCCTCCAGCCCTCGGATGTGCACGTGCAACCACCAATTTCCCTCCCCCCTCCCCGATTTAACGGATTCCAGAGGATCCTTCCAACAGCGTTTTATCCGCTATTGCTGTCGCACACAACGCATCCCAGCAGGCTGCTGCCGTAAAAGCACAAAGCCAAGGAAGCAGCAGCACGGGCTGCGGAACGCCGGCACGCCGGATGGAGCAGGAGCCCGTTTCAGCACGGCAGGCGCGAAAAATTTATCAAAACGACTAACAGCATCTATCAGGCGGCCGTAACTCAAACGAGGCTCCGCAGGAACAGCCCAGACTGTACCCGACGTGCCCTCCTGCCACCCCCTCTGCCCCCACCGCCAGCAAGTTCAAGCTCAGCGAGGCCGCGAGCATGGCGAGCACCGCCGCCACGGAGCTCTGCCGGCACCGCGGCAGTGCCCGGCGTTAGTTATTCCGAAAGCGAGTGCAAAGGGGCTTATTTATCAATTTCCTTCCATGCCCGCTTTCGCCCACGTCATTCGTTACGGTATCACATCTCCACTTGCCTTAAGGACGCTGCTCACCAGCCACGTTTCTGGCTGCCCACCCCGCGCGGTGCCAGCAGACGTGGCCCCACTGCAAGGGACTGATGCCGAAGCCACCTCACTATGCCCCCGGTGACTGCCAGCTCCAGCGCCCAACTCCCTCCCAGCTGCGTGTCTCTGCCTTTCTGACAGCCCCACGTCCCCTGGCACAGCGCTGGCACAGGCGGCACAGCGCCGGCACAGGCGGCACAGCCTCCAGCACCGCGGAGGTTTGCAGTCTCGAAGCAGAACTGCTTCCGCGGGCCCGCTGGCAATGTTTTAAAACCCAACCATGGCAGGATGAGGATGTTTGAAGTAATGACCAACTCTGTGGTGCTGGTTAATCCGGCTGCGTTGATTGAGGAGATGCTATTTCAGCACAACTCACCTGCCGAAATGGTGCTGCAAAGCCAGGGGACCTTTCCAAGATGCTCCCAGGACGAGGTTCGGAGCCTGTGCCCAATGCCAGTGCCCCCGCATCAGCCACCACCACAATCACCTGCCTGCCACAGCAGCACTCTGAACCCCCTGGAAGCCCCTTCCACAGGCAGGGACCCTGCCCGCGTGCCGGCGGCACCTCCGCGCTCCCATTTCCACACACTCAGCGCCCGCTCAGATGAAACTGCAGATTTTATAAACGAAATAAATACGGAATAAAGAGGAGGGAGGAGGTCCCATCCATCAGCGGTCCTAGTCCCCCGCACTCGATGTAGGCACCCATCTGGGGGGAGATCGACGGAGCAGCTCAGCCCCCTCCTCCCTCCACTGCCGGTGCCAAGGGTGGCGGTGGCAGCGACCCGGGGAGCGCTGCAGAGGGGTCCCTGGAGCCCAGCAGCTGGGACCAGGCTGGATCTGCGCTGACACCAGCGGGTTACGGCTCCTCGGTATCACTGCCATGGGCTGGGCATGAAGATCCAGTGCCACGTTCCCAAAGCAGCAGCGGGGCAGCAGGGACAAGGGCATCTCCCGGGCGATGGCAGTGTCCCCTGCCCACCACCAGCCCCATCCCTCCGTTCCCATGGCAATCCCCGGCCCTGCCAGCTGCGCCGCCACGTTGACTTTTCCTCTCTCTCCATAGAGATCCGCAGAACCAAGCGAAATAAAACCATCGGGCGCTGTCTGCGGGGTCAGTGTGCCGCCACCCCTCCCGGGCCGATCTGCGGTTCCCCATGCCCCACGCAGGTGCCAACGCTGACGCCATCCTCGGCTGCTTTTTCACCCTTACCCCCGTCCCATGGAAGCTGCAGAGTGTAAAACGGGAGCCCAGCTCTGCTCACCTCCGAATCCTCACGTTTGTCCTACAGCACTGCCAGCACTGAGGCACCGCCAGCACCTGTGCCAAGCCGCGGGGCTGTGCCCGCTGAAGGTGGCACGTCTCCGCAGCGGTGAGGAATAAGCAGATAAACGAATAGAGGGGGGGGAAATCTGGTGCTAACGGGGCCAGTTCAGAGAAGAGCCCATCATTTCAGATGAGCTCCAGCACCGGTGCTGGCTCAGCGAGGGAAACACCAGCACCCTGGTGCTCGGGCTAGTGTTTCAGATGCTGCGTCTGGGCATCGGGAAGAGCAGCCCATTTTCTGGACCTGGGGTACAACATTCATGTTCATCCTGAGGAATCTGAACTTTATCTTGGAGTTTAAGTCAAGGAGAGCTCCATGGGCTGTAAGAGGAGAAAGTCCTGGAAGGAAGCCGGTGGCCTGGGGGAAACAGCTGTGCCTCCCAGCCCAGGCAGGGTGAGGCACCTACAACTGCCCCAGTCTCACGCAGCCATTCAACCTGCCGGTGGCATGAGGGACACCGCACAGGGCTGCGGAAGACCCGGGCCACCAGCTGCCACCCAGCAGCCTCCCGACCTTCCAGCACGCTGGAGCACCTCTGCTATGAAGACAGGCTGAGAGAGTTGGGGCTGTTCAGCCTGGAGAAGAGAAGGCTCCGGGGAGACCTTCCAGCACCTTCCAGCGCCTAAAGGGGCTACAGGAAAGCTGGAGAGGGGCTTTGGACAAGGGCATGGAGTGACAGGACACGGGGCAATGGCTTTGAACTGAAAGAGGGGAGATTTAGATCAGATCTAAGGAAGAAATTCTTCCCTCTAAGGGTGGTGAGGCACTGGCACAGGTTGCCCAGAGAAGCCGTGGCTGCCCCATCCCTGGAAGTGTTCAAGGCCAGGTTGGATGGGGCTTTGAGCAACCTGGTGTAGTGGAAGGTGTCCCTGCCCATGGCAGGGGGGTTGGAACTGGATGGTCTTTGAGTTCCCTTCCAACCCAAACCATCCTGTGATTCTATGGCTCTAAATCACCCTTGCTGCCCACAGCACTGGCCCTGGCCCATCCGGGAACCCCAGCATCATCCCAGGCAGATGCCACATCCCTCCTCACGCTCTCCCCATACCCAGTCTCTGAAGAACATGTTCTCAGAGAAACTTTGGCGGAACAAGGACGAGCCATGAGCCCAGTTTTGCAGCTGAGTGAGGCAGCAGTGCAGGGAGGAGCCCCCCACCACGTTCCCCCCTCCCCAGCAGCCCCGGGACACGGCTCATCAGTGTCAGATTATGGATATGGAGATTAACCATGTCCAAAAAACATGTCTCTTTGGAAATGCCCAGCAGAGCTGACCGAGAACCACACGCTGCCTGCAGGAGTCTAAAACCAAAACCAGCGTAAAACGCCTCGGACATCATTCCCCGTTACACTCAACAACATCCTTGTAACAAAACGTCACATATTAATTAAAAAGCCCTACGGAGATACCCCCACAAGCCTTGGGGACACCGGCAGTCACGGAGAAAAGTCCCAACCTTCTTTCCTCCCTCCAAGCCCGGCTGGCTGCGCCCTTATTTAATTCTGGGGACTTTGCCACGGGCAGCGCTGACGGCGGGAAGCATCCCGCAAGGGCAGGCAGGAATCACTGCCATTACTTAAGGCACGCCACGCTGGGATTAATTTTCTAGTAGCACCTTATTTACATCTAGAAAATAAACAGATGCCAAGCTGGGGGACGTGGCACCCGAGTACACCAAAGCCCTGCTCGACGCGGCGAGGCGGGACAGCACGGCTGCAGGGGCGGCAGCGCCGGGGGGCCCTCTGCGACGGATCAGGACGGGCTGCACGGTGGGCACACGCACCATCACCCCGCTGCCCCCAGCGCTCTCACCGTCCTCTCCAATCCCACCCCCCTCCTCCGCTGCTGCGTTCTCTGTTGTCCTCACATCTTCTTCTCCACCTCCAACAGCCCCAGGAGCTCCAGGTTTTCAGATCCCAAAGACATCCTGTTCTCATTACACATTTCCTTTGGAAAGCCATTGTTGTTGGCAAGCCAGAAATATTAGTCAGCATGCTATATAGTGCAACACTAATGAGAATTAAATCGATTCATGAAAAGTACCTGCTCAGCATCTTTCTTATCTATTTTCCAAACATAACTATATTGGATTCTGGCTTCTTTTTCCACTTCCAATATACTGTCCATTCTATGAGTTCAGTATATAGATAACATATAGTTACAATCGCTGTAAACTACCTAATCTATATAATTCCTGAAGTCTCTCTCTGGCTCCAGAATGGCTTAATCAATTTTTGTAATTTTTTTATTAAAGTAAAATTTCCTTTCGGCAGCTAGATGGACATTTCCTTTGGGATCCCAGTTTATGTGCCAAGATAAAAGCCAATACGACCTGAAACAGCCCTGCTATAAACCCCTGAAAAACAGAAAAACCTCATCGATATGACAGATATGCCACTATAATTAAAGTCTTTGGTAACAGACATTATGCAGCCAAAACATTCTATTTCCAGCTGCAGCATTGATCAAATTTTGACATCCAGCATTAACTAGCTGAGGGCTCTCTGGCCTCAACGCCACGAAGTCTTTGTTAATCATCACTTCTGAAAACGCCTCGTGTATCTGGCGAGACACCAGCACCTGGCAAGTCCCGGCCCACCTTATCCCACTCCTTCCCGCAGCATCCCAAACCAGCCGAAGATTTTTCTCCATCCGCACAAGTCCGGTGCTTATATTCTTTACTGCAAAACACAAAAGAATAAAACCTGTGCCAACCTTGACTTTCCTACGAGATGCTCAGTCCGTGCAGAAAACTGCCTCTCCCGGGGAAAGAAAACAGGTCTCGGCAAAACGCTCAGCTCCGGTGAGACCGTGACCCGGCTGGGAGCAGACAGAGGCTCCCAGCTCAGAATTCCAAAGAAAATATGTTAAAATGACTATGTTAGAACTATTGGGGCGCAGCCAGCCCACGGCTCTGAGCCCCACGACGCTCGCGCCTCTTTGGGAGGGATTTCCTCACCTCCGCGCTCTCACAACGCGCGGCACATCCTGCAAACCCAGAGGGATTTTCCAGTCTGTTCCTTTGCCTGCAGAAGAGCCGTTTCCATTTACACCAACGTTACCACAACTTGCCTGGTCAGCACCAAAGAGTGGAGGTTTCGGGAGGACAGACCCCCCGGGTTCCACACGGAGCAGCAGGGACACCGCGAACGGACGGACAGAGTTGATCCTCGGAGCAGCTCGAAGATCCCGTGGCTTAAACTCCTTATGGAAAAAGGCACCATCTTGCTCAGCAGCAGAGCTCCTGATGTGTATCTGGAGAGACAGCTGCTGACTTTACTGAGCAAAACGAGATTTTTACTGTTTCACCCCTGCCGTCCCCCGCAGACAACGAGCCAGAGGAGGCACGACGGCGCCTCGCGCAGAATAAACTGCGTTCCTCGAGAAATTTCAGCCACCGCGTCCCTTTTGCAGGTGAAGACAACGGGCACCAGTGAAGGCAACCCACACGGATGCCAATTGCCAAAGGTAATCACGGGCACAGTACCACCTGCATCTTTGAAACGATGATGAAGGAGGAACGAAGCGCCCGGCTGCTCCCCAGGACCGCGCCGGGTCGGTCCACCGGCGCTCACAAAAATCCTGTTTTCGCTGAGAAAAAAGAGCCGCTGTCCCCCGGCAGCCTGAAGCACCGTTCACACAACTTCCCCCCACACTGGCCCTTTCCAGAAAAAAAATCAGGCTCTACGGACCAGGCGTTTTTCGTGGATACTCAGTTCCGTCTTGGCCGTACTTACGGAACAGACACGACCTCCTCTGCGCCGTACGCAGGAAAACCGCCCGGCCAGCCCCAAATCCCACAGGCCACCTTAGAAGCAACCACATCCCGGTACATCTCACCCGGTAAATTCCTGGAAAACCAGACCATCACAAAAATCTGTGCCATTCAGCAACAGGAGGGCACGATCGCATGTGACTGTCACGTACCCACCCACCCGCCGCGTCCCGGGGGGACGAGGCTGCAGCGACTGCAGATCTCCCCGCTCCTCCGCCCCTTTCCAAAGGCTCCTGGATGCCAAGGGCAGCCGTTCCTCTTCCATCTAGAGACGAAAACACTGTAATGGATATTTAATAGCTACCTTCAACTGCGAGAACTCCCTGTGCCAACGGCCCAAAACACACAGAACAAAAGACGGGCTTGTTTGAGCAGGAGGCGGGCGGGGGCAGACACGTGGAATTTGAGTGTGAAGCTTAAAAATACGTTTTCACTGGAGTCGGTCAGCCTGGCACGTGCCCACCAGCCCGGGCAGGGTTTACGGGCAGCGATTTCACGCACAGCAAACCCCTGACCGACAATGCCTGTGGGACAACGGAGGAGAAGAACCATCTCCCGACCCCGCTGTCGGCACAGAAATCTGGAAAGAAACACGCTTCTGAATGTTTCCCTTTCGGAGAGGACGCCCAGAATTTCTTTCTTTCTTTGGGATTTGCCCAGAAGAGCTGGCACATCTCCTGCCCCGCTCCTCCCGCTGCCTGATCCACCACGCTTCTGCCCCCCTCTCCCCAAACACAAACCAGGCAGGCACGTACACCTCCAGGGTGACATATTGCAGGACATTTCACTTCAATTTTATGAAATTCGATTTTTTTTATGAATTCAGTGTTATGCCCCGTGGACCTTGCAAAGGCAGGGCTGTGGCTGCAGGAGGTCTGGCTCGGGGCATTGCCCAGCCTGCAGGAACACCATCCCATTGGCACACCGGCTCTGGAGCTGCTCTGGCAGACCAGCACCTCCTGGGTGGATCTGTGCCTGGTCACCCAGCTCTGTAAGGCATGTAATAAACCCAGACTGCGCCAGCGCCTCGTGCAACATCAGGGTTGGTTAAGGCGCTGCCGTGCTCGGGTGAAAGCTCCAGTAAACGTTCGAAGCTCCCCGTCTCCTCCTTGCCACGCAAGAGCCACAGGCTCTGCAGGCACTCGCTGTGGATTCATCAGCCTCGCAGACAATTCCAGATCATCAACATGAAATTGCTCCCATACCGCTGTGATAATTTCCTCTGGAAAAATTTCAAAGAAAAGAATTTGACCTGAAACCTTCTTATTTGCAGAAGCAACTCCAAAGCTTTCTGTAACCAAACAATAATGGGTTTTTTTTGACCACAACCAAGTGGCTGATGACAGAAGCATCGTTCCGTTCTCTCTGTAACGGCACCAAGGTCTGACCCCTGCGCTAACGAGGTATTGTCTACTCTTGGCAAAATTGACAGCAAATAAAATACAGCACTTTGTCTTGCATGGCAAATCCCAGCTTGTTCCCCGGCCTTCTCCGGAAACGCGCTGTCATTTCCAACAAGTGACAGCAGCATCACGCTTCCTCTGCCACTGGGAAACCATGAGCGCGGAGGTTTTGGAGGGTTTGCTCTCCAATGCCACCCCCTGCTCGGAGACACAGCCGCGCTGCGGAAGGCGGAGGGTCCGCGCCCGTTTCGGTGGGAGCAGACGCGTGCTCCGCTCTGCGGGTCCGGTCGGGATTCCCATCAGTCCGGCACAAACTGCGCTCGCTGCCGGGTATGTGACGTTCCTGCACGTCTCCCCGAAGGCTGAAGTGTTGAGCAGTTAAATCTGCTTAGGGCAGATTTTACCATAGGGTTTGGGTTTTCCCACTGGCAAACTCCCACCTCACACCGCGCGAGACGAAGACGAGCAGGACCGAGCGCCTGTCGGCTGTCAAGCAGCCATTCCCCAGGCCAACAGGGACTCCACCTCCCACTGGCACCCAAACCCAGCCACCGTGGCACAGTGGCCACTCCCAGTGTCTCCATCCATGCTTGGGAACCCCCTTTCATGCACGATGCTACGTGAAGACACCACCCCTGTGTGAGCTGTGGAGGAGCTTCCACAGGCTGATGGCATCTCCGTCAGGACCTTGCTCGCTACTGCTGACGGCACCTCTGTGAGGGTCTTACTCCCTGTAGTCTTTGCCCGTCTTCACACATGGCTTCCAGGAGAAACCAATCTGCCAGCTTTCAGCTAGAAAACAGGTCGGTCAGGTGCACCAACCGAGAGCGATCACACTTTGGGAGCAAGTTCCCATGGAAGGAGATGGCTCTGCTTGAACACGGCCACAGACGTCGTTCCCATATACACCACCCCTTTGAGCTCCTGAAGAGTGAGTCAAAAATTAAAAATAAGTGGGCTGCTCAAGGCACTTTTAGTACTCCCCAGACACCGTAAAAAAAGCCTCCTACTGCGCATTACCTAATTTTTACATGACAGAAGCAGAAAATTTCTTCTTTCATGACGCCGGTGTACAGATCTTTCCACAACGGCGTTACCGCGCGCGCGCAGGTGTGCGTGTATCTATATTTGTCTTCAACATCTTATATGGGAAAGTGATAAGCAAAGTAGTTCTTTCAGGAAAGCGGCTCCTCAGGGGGATGGCTGGCAGCTTCACAGCAGGTAACGTTGTAAAACAGGTATGAAAAGTTAACAGAAAATAGACATTTCAGCTGGTGAAGAAATAGCAGCACTAGAGATATTCCAACGGGTCTCCATAACAACTTGAGTTTCTGCCTCCCATTAAAATGCGAGTAAATATGTCCCTGGCTTTTCAGTGGACGTTTAGGGGATGTTTTCCTCAGCTGCCTTTTGTATCCTTTGTATTCAAAATTATATACTTGGAAATTAATTTAAAAGGAAAAAGGAGATGAAACCCAAGAAACGCTCAGCTTTGACTGTTGCTTTGTCTTCAAACTCATTGTGTGTTTCGGGCAGCTTTCTCCTGAGCCCACAAACCGCACGTCCATAAACGCTGGAGCGGGGAACGGAGGACGCTGCCCTGAGACTTTGCCGATGGACTTCTTGCTCCCAAATGCACTGGAGATGCCGTGGTGGTTCTGCTGGCGCCGGACCGTGAGACCAGGCGAAGCTCAGAGAGCCCGACCCGCCGCGCAGACCCCAAGTCTGTCTTACTCCGCGTTTCTGACAACAGGTTTGGCATCAGTCCCTGCTGCTGCACGCCGGGACCAGGCTGCGGGAGGGAAGGGAAGGCTCCGGAGCAGACGCAAACTTCTCGGCACGAAGCCTCGTGGCTTCTGGCGCTCTCGGCAGCGGGGAGCGACCTCCGGTGCAGAACACATCACCTGGGCTCGGTGCTCCGGACGGGACCCCGCTGTGTCGGCAGCGCTCTGCTAGCCCAGTTCTCGGCAAAAGCAACTGGAAACTCTCAGAAGATAAAAAGATAATGAACGACCAACCTTCACAGGAGCCAGCGCTGCAAAAACCCACGGTTCCCCTTTGTGTTGACTGCCTGTTATTAATGATCCTGTCAGGTCTCCTAATGAACTTTGTGCTTCACGTGGAAAACGCGGGGTTGGCCCGAGAGCACAGTCAAGAGCTCGTTTTCATTTATGTCCAACCTAACGCAAGAAAGTTCTTACATTCTGAATCCAACAACCCGCTTTTTTGTGCTTATTGTCTCACGTCTCCACGTTCTTGTCATACTACTGAGGCTTGAAACAAAACGCCGCTGTCTTTTCAGGAAAACGCTTGATGCGCCGAGCGACGGCAAATCATTAATTATTTCAAGCCTTTTATACCACCACCGACACCACAGCGAAGAATTTAAAACATTTCCTCGGACAAGCAGCTCAGTCACAGCGAAACCGCAGCGCCAGAGCATCGCTTCGCTTTTTCAAAGCCGGCTTTATTCTGCCGGGGGCGGCGGGGCTGCCGCGCGGGCACGCCGCTGCGCGCCTCTGCGGCGACACGGAGCGCAAGGTGGCAAATACAAACTCAACAGACTGCCAGACCAGACCCCCGCCGTGGTGATGAGCAAAAAGCCTTCGGGAATGGGCAGCCCTCCCCGGCTCCCCGGGGCAGGGACCCCACGGGAGCGGGGTCCCCGGCACCCGTGGCCAGCAGCCAGCACAACGCCAAGGGACGGACTGCGTTCTCACGTCCGATGGTCCCCAGGCTGCAAACCACCGCCCTCACTGCTTTGAAAGGTGCCTCCGTGGCACGTCATATTATCAAAATCTCAGCTTTTCTCAGTCAAGAAAGCCCAACATCTTCCTGCTCAGCAGCTGCTGGGAGGCCCCAAGGCCTGGCAAGTGGCCGAGACCTGCAGCCCCGCTCGCCGGCACACCCACACTGTCTCCCGGAGCCCAGTGCAGACGGATGCTGGGACAGTGTCCTCCTCAATACAGCAAACTACTGGACAAAAAAAAAACAAAAACAAACAACAAAACCACTTACAGCGGTGCCGACCCGGCTGCCCCGACCCACTGCACCCGCTCCCTCTGCCTGCAGCAGCTCTGTCCCTTCAAGACCATCCCTGAGCCCACCGGGGCCGAGGGACCCGGGGATGAGCTCTCCAGGCTCCTCCACCTGCTTGATGGGCTGTTTGGGAGCAAAAATTAGGGCAAAAGAGAGGAAGGATTCATCCAAGCTCAGACAATGAACCGTTCGTTCATGGGAATGTTACCAAGGTAAACTTTGGATAATCAAATAAAAAAGGCTTTATTTAGAAACCAAATGTCCAGGTATCATCCAGCGGCACCAAACCCCTGCTCACACGCTTCTTATCAAGCACAGCCAGAGGTTAATTTTGTTGACAGGTTTAACCAGTGCCATTATCTGAAACGTAAGGAAGACCTCTTGAACTGAGCTCTGCCTCCGAGGGCTTCTTTCTCTTCCCCAGCAATGGAGAAGCCAGACGACATGTCAGACGGGCCACGCTCCAGGGAGGGTGCAAAGCCCGTCCACAGCCCCCCACGCTGCCGGGGTGAGCGGCACGAACGCACAGGAACGGCAGCAAAAACACACGTTAACGAACTTCCAGCGAGCAGCTTCGCTGCCCAGCTGTGCGCCGCGATGAACAGCGCTGCGTACGGAAGCGATGACTTACGCTTTGCATAGTTTCTCCATATTTAAGTAAAAATAGAAATACATAAATTAGAAACAACAGGCGTAGGAACAGCCTGGCTGAGGAAACACTATGGATCTCAGCAAGACGTGAAATATCTGCGCTCGTGAGGGAATGACCTTCAAAACTCATTCACCGCTCGCAGCCTCACGGTGACGGTTCTTCTCACTTGCGAGACATTCTCCATTCCTGCTATGCACGCTTTAATTTTGCACGGACTAATTTGCACTTAGGAGGCAGCACGAAAGTGACAGAAAACAAATATTTAAGTGAGGTAACCTTGACTGTGAAGGTAACAGGAGCTAATTCTTCATACCTTAGCTCATGCGTACTAAATACCAGGATTCACTATTTACTATGCTGAACAGAAAATAAGCCACTGAAATACGTGACCAAGTAGTATTTTCTCTTAAAAAAAAAAAAAAAAAGATACATGCAAAATGACAACACCTGGTTAAATTATCTTAAGGACAGAAAATCCAGATTTTTCTTAACTGCATTGCCTACACTTTCTCTCCCAAACTACAGTTTTCCATTTAATTTCCACCAAAAACCACCTCTGAGAGACGAATTAGTTGTCCTTACGCCCAGCAAACTGGGCTGCCGCGACAGTTGTTTACTGGGTCACACTTTACAACCCAGGTGGGGGAGGAACGAGCGGCATTAGCATTCTTCAGCCGTTATTTGCACGAAACCCCGTATTTATCCATTTCAGGGTATTTAAGCAGCACTGGCGGTGCCTCCCCTCGCCTGCAGCGTTCCCAGTAACCATTCCTTCGCATCATGGTATACAGCACCATCCTGCCTGCAAATGGGAAAGATGCTCCTTCCTCCGCGAGCTGCAGGACAGGGAGGACTGGGGCGACCCAGGGAAGGCTGGAAGGTGGGAGTTGTTGCTCTTTACGTGTTGAGTCACCTTTATTCGCAACTCTGCCCTGAATTTTCCATTGCCTACGGACTGGGCTGACGCCAGCTGACAGCAGCAGGAAGAGTTGCGGGTGTTCCAGCACACGAGCTTTCCATTCTGGTTAATCGTAGGAAGGAAAAGTAAAGGCAGCCGGAGCCAGGGACGCTCCTCTCGGCTCTCCAGCCACAAGGTCCCGTTACCTCACTAGTTGCCGCGGAGGCGGGGAGCGTGTTTTGCCAGTTTTTAAGAAATACGACATCCCACCGCCTCTGCGCGCTCAGCCCCCGGCAGCGAGGCGGCAACGGGCGGGGGGCGACAGACCCGGGTCCGGGTGACCCACGGAGCGCGGAGTTCCCCCCTGCCCCGCAGCATCCCCCGCGCATCCCTGCCCGGCAGCACCCGCCGTACTTTACTTCGCCCCGAAGTCCTCCCCGCGATGCGCGGAGCCTCCGCGGCCGGCGGAGGAGGGCGAGCATCGCCTGGATCCGCGGGGCACGGCCGAGGCTCTCCCGGTCCCGGGCAGCCCCTGCCCCGCTCCGGGGGGCTGCGGGCACCCCCGCGCCGGCTGACGGCGGGCGGCTCTCCGCGCCATCCCCGCACACCTCCGCGGCGAGGGGCGGCGGAACGGCGAGGCGGGGGTGGCTCGCAGGCGGGGGACTCTGCCCCGGGGCTCCGCGCCGCCGGCAGCCGCGGCCCGTCGCCCGCAGCGACGCTCCGGTCGCCTCCCGAGAGCCGGGGGGCCGCGGGAGCTCGGGGGGGGGGGGGGGGTCCGCCTTTGTTCGCGGCGGCGGGGCAGGAGCGGGCCGCCCCCGCCGCTCCGCTCCTTTTGTCTGGCGGCTCCGGGCGGCAGCGCGACCCCGGCGCGGGGCTGTCCCGCCCCCGCCGCCCCCCCAGCCCCGCGGGACGCTGACCTGGATGGTGCAGGTGTACTCGCTGTCGTCCAGCAGCCGCACGGTGCAGTTGTACTCGCGGTCCAGGTTCCTGCTGCTGCCACTCATCCACCTGCTCAGCATCTTCCCGAGGCGGGCGGCGGGGCGCGGAGCGGGCGCGGAGCGGCGGGCGCTGCCGGCGGAGCCTCCGCTCACATCCCCGCTGCCGGCGCGGTGCGGTGCGCGGTGCGCGGTGCGCGGTGCGGTGCGGCGGGCGCACCCCCCCCCCCCCCCGCCCTCCCCGCCCGGCTCGGCCCGGCCCGGCCCTGCCCCCGCTGCGGGCCGAGCGGAGCGGCGCGGAGCGGCGCGGAGCGGAGCGCAGTGCCCGTGCCCGTGCCCGGGCCGCGGCGCACGGCGGGCGGGGTGGGGGCAGGCCCGGGGGGGTGCCCGGCGCCGGCTGCGGGGGCCAATCTCGGCGCCGCGGCGGTGACGGGCTCCGCCGCAAACCAATGCGGCACGGGCGGCGCGGCTCCGCCGCCTCCGTGGGCAGCCCCGCGCGGGAGGGGGCTCCGCGGGCGCGGAGGGGCGGGAGGGGGGGGGGGCTGTGTGCGCGGCGCGGCACCGGCCGGCGGGAGGGGGCGGGGGGCGGCGGGGTTCGGGGTCCCCGGGGACACCGCGGGCCCTCAGCTCCTGCCCCCAAGTTCTGCCCGCGGGCGCCGGCCCCGCTCCCCCGCAGCCTGACCCCGCAGAGGGGCTCTCCCCCCGCGGGGGGCAGCGGGGCAGGGGAGTGGGGGCAGCGCCCGGGCTGCGAGTGCTGAGTGCGCTGCTGTTGGGGTGAGCATCGTGTGGCACGAGCGATGCCAGGGGTGGGATGCAGGTGGCTTGGTGTGTCCTCACCCCGACAGCCCGGGCGGAGAGGTGGGGAGCTGCCGTTCCCGTCCCGGGAAAGAGGAGGCTGCACCCCTGGGGAGGGTGGGTGAAGCAGCACGACCCTCGGGCCTGCAAGTCACTGCCAAAGCACCAGCCTGCGCCCGGCTCTCTCGCCAGAGACGGGTTCGGGATAATAGGTTGGTGTTCCCATGGAGGGGTCAAGTGCTGCGGCCCTTTGAGCAGAGCGCTACGCCAGCCCAAATGCTGAGGTGGCCCCCAGGGCATCAGCTTCTCTGTTAGCATCCATTCACCACGGAAGGAAACTTTAAAACCTCTGGTTATTAGGCAAAATGGACTCTAAAGTGATCAGTGTTGCTCAGATGCAGCCGGTGCTGCAGCTGGTGCTGCTCCGGAGAAGTGAAATACCTGCTGACAACCAGGGCTGGGAGCCCGGCCGGCAGCGCTGCAGATCTCCGCCTCCGGCTCTGACGGTTCCCCAGCTGGGTGTCACACTCTGTCCACGGCCATCCCTGCACAGAGGGGGTCCACCAGCGTCCCCCCCACCACCCTGGCTCTGCACACGCTGACAAAGGCCCAAACCAAACAGGCCACCGTAAGGGTCTGCCTTAAGCAGCCCCCAGTCTATCCCACTGCACCACGGGCCCTGTCCCTGCTGCACCTTCCTGACTCAGCTCGTCTTTGCCTGGAGACTCGCCTTAATCCTCTCCAGCTGCGTTCCCAGGCTGCAGTGCAGCTCCCGTCCTCCCTTCATGAGCCCCAGCCTTAGACTCCCACTGTCCAGCAGTCTGACTGCTCCCCATGTTATCTCTGCTCCAACTTTGCTTGTTCCCTGCCTTCTCGGCCGGAAAGATGGTCTACAAATCCATGTTCCTCACCTTTCCCTTCCCACCGACCCTTTGAGACCTCTCTCGGCTGCAGGGCTGCATCCCTTTCTGCATCGCACTGCCCAGCCACGCTCTTCCTGGCTCCGCTCGAAAGGAGAACTGCTCCAAGGCCCCGGGGCTCTGCGGGCTCTTGTACCCCCAACACGTCATCCTCGCTGTGGGGAGCCCATACTCCGGGATGGGATCCTGGTGCTTTTCTTTGGGACGGTGCAGTTCAGGGGCTGTGCCCGTGACCGGTGACAAGAGATGTTCTTTCCCAGCCCCTGGGTCTGCCCATCGGGCTGGGCGCACCCCCGTGACAGTTGTGCTCTTGGAGGGACCACAGAGGAGGACCAGGCTCAGTGACCTTAGTATCCAATAGGCCATTAATCTAAATGTCCAATTAATGTAAACGACCGAGTGGGAAGGAGACGTCACAGGCAGTGGTGCTGCAGCAGTGAGACCCACACAGTGGGCAACACCTTGAAGATGACATTATTCTGCTGCAAGAAATGACGACGACCCCAGAGACTCGGCCTCTGCGGGATGTCTATCGCGAGACTGAATTCTGCCGCTCCCCAGGAAGATGGGTTGTGCCCGGCACGTTGATCGGGGGCGTGATGCAGAGCCCGGAACAACAACGGCGCTTTTCACAAAGAACGGGACTCGCTCCTGAACCATCTGGGCACTTTTACAAAGATGCTTGTATTCACTAAAGTAGCTGCTACTTTGTCATGGATCCCACTCTGCATAAATTGTTCATCTGCCTCAGAGCTCCCCTTCTGAACCAGCTGAACTGTTAATGAAGAATGGGATCCTCAGCGTTAGCAGGTGCTGCTTTCATCAAGAACAGAAGCTTCTGCGCCAGCTGAGTGGCTTAATGAAGAGAGCATTCATGCCACAGCAGCCCGGCTTTGTCAGGGAGCCTCTCGCCCGCGCCACGGCTCGCCTCTTAACTCCGTCCCTCGACCAAGGGAACAGTTTTGCTGAGGTTCCAGTTCTCGACAGAGAAACGGCTTTTTTTTCTTTGAAGACCCTCGCCGAGGCCGCACGGGAGCCCCTCCACTGCCCTCCGCTGCCTCAGCCTCGTCCTCGGAGCAGGGCACGCTGCTGGGGGCAGAGGTCTGCGGGGCCCTGCGCTGCTCCCGCAGACCACCTGGGAATGTTCCCACTGGGTGTACCAAAAGCTGGGAGATGCCTTTGTAACAACTCTCGCTGTTCCCTGGCTTTGAGAGACAAGAATGCAGTTTTGATGAGTAACGTTTTTGGGTTTTTTTTCTTTTTAATAGTTGACACAGAAAATTCTACAAATTCTCCATATTCGGATTCTCCATTACTTGCAGTTTTGAGCTCAAAAATCCAAAATGCATCTTTCCAGATGTATATTCGGTGCACGTTTATTTGGTGCAACAATAGATGGTGCATTGACAAAGTTAACGCCAGTCCAGTCCCGTGTGTTCAGGTGATGTCTGAAAAGCCTTCAGCTGTCTGAATGTTTCTCATGATCAGAAGCAAAGATGAAATCACCAGCTCAAATTCCAAAGTCAGGCATTGTTCTTTACCTGTCGCAGGTATGCCAATAGAAAACGTCACGCGTTATCTGTTTGTCATCCATAATCCATATATTTGTCATCCATTATAATTTGTTGTCCACAGCTAGCTGCAGCTTTGAGAGCAGGTGCAGTCATGCACCAGGCACGGAGAACAAAACCTGAGCGTTTCGGAAGGTGAGGCCGGCAGCAAAGACCCGCCGGAGGATGCCCGAGTGCCAGGCTCCGGGTTCGGCTGGAGACCTCTGCTCAACCAGCAGCTGCACTCTGACTTGGCACAGCTAAAGGGTGACTGTTCATCTTTAAATTATGCTAATGTTGGTAAGTGATAGCTGCTTATTGTGCTTGAGATGACCAAAACATGGACCTCTGCCTTAACTGGCACTTCTGGTTCAGCTGCAGCCTCTGCTGTTGAGATACTTTCTGCATTTTCTTCATCCGGAGCCGGGAAACGAGGCTGTCAGCTTTGCTTTGCTTTTCTGCAGGTACCTGAATCTGAAATTATAGAAAAACAACAGTTGTTATCATCCGAGCTCCAACACGAGCCCAGATGAGATGTCAAAACGCGGCCCGGCTCGCAGGGTTTGCCGTAATTTGACTGGTCAACAGTACCGCCAGCGTTACCATTATACTTCCAAATGAGCCGCGTTCCCAGTCCCCGCTCTCCCGGGCTGTCTGCGGCGGGCAGCAGGCGTTGATTCACCAGCTCACGCTTGCTCTCGGCTTTCTCTGTGCTGAGAACAGACAGAAACCAAAGGGCAAATTCTTCGTTATCCCTTAATTACTCTTTGTTGAGGACAAGTTTCGGAAAAGACTTAACCTCTCCTGGAAGGAAGCTGACCCGGCCGTTGCAACCACCGTGTGTCTGAGTTCCCTTACGTGTGCCTGCTCTGGATCTGGGATAAATGCTCGTGTATTCTTCAGGCAGTATTCTTCTACAATAATGAATAATTATAAATACTATGGTAACCAACGAGGGACCCATCCCTGGCTTTAGGCCAGGATTTTAGGATTGTTTGCTGGTTACAGACGGGAAGTTTTTCCAGGGGATGCAGACGAGGGAGTGTTCTGCCATCAGTTAATCTTCGTGGAGTGTGGAAGCCCTTTAGCCGGTGTTTGTGCATCTTTCATCCTCAGCTGAGCACTAGCGGCCATGGGAAACGTTTGCACCAGTAACTGAGTTACCTCCCCCAGCAAAATTGGGTCATTAAGTTCCAGTTATTTGGGCTCAGATGACATCCCTCAGACACATCTCATGCAGCGGTGGTGGTGGGACTGGCCGGGGAAGAGACATGCCATACCAACCCCCCGAGTCTTATTTCTCCCATGATTTCTTCCAGCACAGGGGGAAGGAGGATGACGTGCCCCATACGTGTTTGTACGTGTGCCCTTGGTCCCTTTAGTATTTCTATATATCCTGACGTTATTTCTAGCAGCACCATCTGATGGGAAGGGGCTGCTGTGCTCAGAGGTGGCTTCACTTGCCACGAGGGATGATCATCTCCCACCACGCTCCTGGAGGGCGTTTCATGCTGAGCTGAAGAGAAAAGGAGGAGGAGAAGAAAGGTGAGGAAAGGAGGAGACTCAAAATGAGAGAGAAAGAGAAGAAAAGGGGATGAGGGAGGAGAAAAGGGCAGGGAGGATGGGAGGGAACTGTAAGAGGTCCAGGAGTGAAAGAAGAGGCTGGAATTGTCCCAGCAATCACCCCACATGTACCCACAAGGGAACAGGCTGTAGCATCCAGCGTCCTGACTCCCAGGCATTTAAAATTTTAACCGTAATTTGCAATTATAACCAGAGGATAAAATTTCAGCCTGTGAGGAGGAGGTGGGAACCTGCAGGGCGATGCACATTAATTACTGCTGACATACAGGGACAGGCTCATTAGACAGAGGTCTCTTTCAGTTCTAGCACACAATTTTTGGCTCGAGGCAGGTATTTCAGGGAGTAATTATAGAGCCTGGGCTGCGAGGCAGGTCACAGTAGTTGGCCACATGGACCTCTTCCCTCCTTTTGAGCTGCAGGGATGTGGAGCAGCTCTCGGGGCAGGGGCTGCTGGGACCAGCCCGGCGAGGAGCAGTGGCAAAGCCCAGATGTGTCTGTAGCCCCGTGAACAGTGGGTTCAGCTCAGGGCGTCACCGTGGGTCACCTGCAGCAATGATGATGAAGGAAGACGGGGAGGAGGGGTCCTGTGCTCAGGGACCACCGTTCTCACCTATTGTCCGGGGAAAACGTTGCCCAACCTCAGTTGATTTGTTACCAAAGAGCCTCTGCTCAGCAGGACCAGCAATGAGCCGCCTTAAACAACCCAGTTCACAGCAATGTCCTTTCCACGCTGGTGACGCCTGCAAGTCTCCATCTGATCTCACACCCTACAACACGCTGCTTCTTCGGCACAATCCGTCACCCAGAGAAGGAGCGTCTCTCCAGGGGGTGTTTGCTGCCGTGCTCCCCAGCAAACAACAGGGCAAAGCAGAATTGCTTCCAGGGTGATTGTCCCAGCTGGAGGATGCCAGGGACGGAGTGCTCTTGCAGCAGATGCAGTCTGTCCCGCTGGGTCACTCCCAAGCACCTTGTTCGTTCTCCTCTGCCAGCATTGCTGTGGGCCTGCACCTCGCCCTGGGACCCCCCCAAGCTCCCCGGGTGGTTCTGGATGCCCTGCAGCACCCTGAGCCGTGGGCAGTGCCAGACGGGTCTCCCACCTTCGCTTCTGGTTGTGTCCAGCGAGGTCTTGGGTCTTTTGGGAAAATGGCTTTTCCCCTTCGTGAGGCAGAGCCTGTACCTTTTACGAGGTTCCTTGTGGGGTCCAAGTCACCAGCCTTTTTCTGGTCCTTTTTTTAGGCTTTTCACTCCTGGGTTCCTTCACGTTCCTTAGGGAGCTCTTCATGGCCGAGCCCCTCATGGTGGGGAGCTCGCTCCCCCCTCTCGACATAATGCCCGCGGCACCACTGTGTCACCCCTCGTAGAGGAAGGTGCTCGTGGAGGAGACGTGTGACTATTCGAGTCAGCAATTCACAGCAAACAACTGCTTTGACTTCTTTCCCTGCTCGCAGAGCCGGTCGTGTCAGAAAAAGCTGTGCTCCGTGCGCTCGCGGCAGAGACTCCAGATCGGAGGCACGGTGCCCGCGCCTGGCTAGATGGGGCACGCGGAATTCGCTCCTCTTTCTGAGTCACTGCTTTGGCAGCCGTTTACATCACCAGTCCTTAAAAGTGCAAATACAACTTTTGGTCTCCTGGAGTACTCAGGGAGGTAAAGCTGGAAAACGCTCTCGGCAGTTTTTTGCTACCGAGATACGCTCTGGTTTGTATTTAGGGAACACGGACGGGGACTAGTTCTGAATCCAGCCCAGAAATCCATTTAAAATATTCCTATAATTCTATTTACAGACCATTTCTGTACAGGTTGTAACAGGCAGAGGGAGGGGTATCTCTGTCTCTGGGGACTCCGTACTGTGAACTCGGGGGTCCCTACAAACACGTTACGGGGGTCGCATGTCCCCACCAACACACTCAGTGACGTTTTGCCATGACCCCCACTGTGCATCACGGCCAGCGGTTGTGATTCCTTTTATGATTCTCGTGATATTTAGTGGTATTTTCCCGAAAGTCTCGCTTCTTGCTCTCCATGACTAAGAAGTAATCACAGTCTCTGTCAAAAAACCATAATCCATCTCTCCTGATTGCAAAAGAAGGCTTGAAGATGTGAGGCATATGGACCAGAGTGTGCTCAGCAGGGGTCAGAAATAAGACAGCAGGAAAAGCAGCCCTGGGGGGTTTTTGCTCTCCTGCTCAGGCTTTGCACCCCTGGCTCCTGATTTCCAGGCACAACGTCTGGGATTTGCTAATGCTGTCCCTGATGTGCACGCAAGAATTTAGGTGTAATACCTACTTTTCAAGACACTTGATGGGCTTGGGCACACAAACCAACAAGGTTTGTGCACCTTATGTCTGTTCAGCTCTGCTGCAGCCCCATCCTTTAAGTCCCTGTGGGAACCCTGGTCTGTGAGGGGCTCCCGTCCTGCCACCTCCCGGGACTGGGACTCGGCTGCCCCAGTGTCATCAGGTGCTGAGAGGCAGAAGAAAAGCCCTCCTGATGCCACAGGCGGCGTTCAAACCAGCCAAAACAAGTGGCAGGGTACAAAGTACTGGAGGACCCAGGCGCTGCAGGAATCTGGGGCAGATGGTGACAACTTCCAGCAGCTGCCGAGGGCCGGCACGTGGGAGCGTCCAGCCCTGGTTGTAGGAGCTGTAGCTCTGGGTCTGGAGCCAAGACGAGCAGGAGAAGCTGAGTGTGTGGTTCTGGGTCCCACTGGGTGTGGTGTGCCGGGTGGGATGTCAGCAGGAGAGGATGGCACTGGGAGATGGGGACAGGGTTTGGGGGGGCAGGTGTCAGGAATGACTCCTCTCACCTGAGCCAGACAGGCCGCCCCATAGCGAGACGCTTGATGAGCCCTTGCAAAAAACAAAACAAAAATCCACAACCACAATTGCCTGAATCTCGTGTTTTTCCAAACCGCGGAAGAGCCGCCGCTGCCACGAGCCCCATCTGCCGCGGCTGCCAGCCACGTCCTGAGCTGCCCCGGGCTCCGCGCTGGGCACGCAGCGCGGCCAAGCTGGCGTGTTTCGCACAGAAAAAGCCACGGCTCACCCTCCGGTGTTAATTCAGGCTTGGTCCCCAGCCCCTGCGAGGGGAAGGCGGGATACGAGCCCTCGGGAACCTCCTAAGGGATGGCTTTCCTCGGGGAAGGCAGAGGGGGTGCTGCCCGGGGGCAGAGCCGACGGCAGCAGCCTGACCCTGTTGGCAGCAAAGAGCCGAGCGCTCCGCTGCCGCCGCTCCTCGTAACAGCACGAGGTTTGACAAGCGCTGGATTTCATTTGGATTTAATCTAAACTCCCCACGGCGTTCCTGCTTTGAACTCTGCCCGGTTCTCCCGGCGGCAGGCGGAGGGGCTGGCGCTTCGGCTCTCGTACAGCCCCCCATACGGTGAACCCTCCCCGGGTTTCGGGGCACACGGAGATGCCCCGTGGGCGGGCAGGGCTGGCAGAGATGTGGCAGGAGAGCAGGGGGCAGGCGGGGGGAGCGGGCTGGCCGGCCGACGTCGCCGTGCCAACTTGGCACCCCTTGGTGCTGCAGGAGTGTTTCTGTGGCTGTTGCATGAAACGGGGCTGGAGACTCTTCTTTCCATTGGTAAAACATCTCCCTAGCCTCGGTGGGAGGAGGACAATGTCTGCTCCTGCAGCCCCCGTGGCGGCTCCGCAGATAAATGCGGGATGACAGTGCCCGCCCCGGCGCGCTCCCGGCCCGCAGGTCTCATCCATCCGTCTCCGCTCGGGCTGAGCCGCGCGGCGCGGTCGTGGCTGCGGAGGCCGGCCCCGTCCCGCCGACCTGCGCCACAATCCAATGCTCCATTAGTGTTTTTCCAAAGGAAGGAGGGACGGGTGAAGCTCCATAATTGAAACACACGTTGCGCAGATCCGAGAGACTTTAAAAGGATGTTTGCCGAGGGAGGAGCAGGAGGGAGGTGGTCAGCCTCAGACACCTTCCCAAAACAAGCGGTGCTTGAGCATCCTGCAAAGAAAATGCATTTGTATCACGAGTGTTTCAGGCGATGGACATTGTTCTCCCTAACTTGCTTTTATTTTTCTCTTAAATATGTTTAAATTTACTGTCTTCAAAATATTTCCAGTAGAACCGAGGAGAATGGACTCCCGGGGTGCTTCTACATCTGAAAATTCAACAGCTTGGGTCGAATATTTACTGCTTATTATCTTCACGTCCATATACAGGTTTTTTGGCCGTTGCAGCTGCAAGAGAGCGGCAAAGACGATGTGCGCGTTCGCAGACACGTCGTCAGGCTGTCAGCGGGGAGCGGATCATCCTTTGCATTTCGGAGCCTGGTGCATTTACTGCACAGTTCGGGTGGAAAGAGATAAAGAGATTTGCCAGAGCTGCCCAGGGCCCACCGGGAAAGGCAGCGGATGCACTGAGACCCTCCCACCCCTACGGATGATCCTCAGACATTCCGGCGTTTCGATGGCACGGACGCGTTTGGCCGTGGTGGGCGCAGCAAGCCGCGGGCTGGGCAGGCGGCGCGCGAGGCTGAGCCCACCGCCCGTGTGTCCAGCCGGCTCTGCCAGCATCCCCATCTCCATCCTTCTGCCCTTCTGCGAACGCGCAGTCCGTGCCACTGGCGTTCGTTAGAGCCTAACGAGGCAAATCCAGCGCGTTACTCCGCAGCCTCCCGTCCGCCCGAGTCACTTAATGCTGATTCTATTGATAAGACCCCGGAAAATCGATGCAGCGATGATGTCCGCTTGTTATTCAGTAAACGGCCTCTTCTCCGCAAAACTGATCCTTTCCACGAGTTAATGAATCATAAGGAAAAAGACGCATTTCAAAGGGTTTTACTCGCAGGAGAGGACGGGGGGAGGATGAAAGCTCACGTGGCCTCGTGGTGCGGCAGCGGCTGCTCTCCGGGCACTACCGCGGCGGCGGCGGGTAACGAATCAAACCCTCCTTTCCACTTCAGGAAACCCTGGGGTTTTTGCTTCTGCTTTGTTTGGATTTTTTTTTTTTTCTCTTTGTGTAAAGTTCCCTTTTTATTTAGAGTCAATATGAAATTCTCTCGTCCCTAAGGATTTCTGAATGCTGTCTGGGAGTCAGAGATTGTGCCGAGCTGCAGAAAAGAAATGAAAGAGTAGGTATTGTGCATAGGGAACGTAAGCAGTATCCATAAGAAAAAAAATACCCCAGTGGAAGCACATTTAGGAAAGCAATTGGCATCTGTATTAACTGGTTTCCGAAATGCAAGCAGCCCATTTATCAGGGCTGTTACCACAACGTTGCCCCCCGTTCTAGGTTCGTGGTACGGCGAGCTTTCCTCTTCCCCTTCGGTTTGCCTCGTTACTGCCTCGTCCTACCCCACCCGGAGGGGCCGCATCCTGGCTCCAGCAGTTCGGTGCTGGGGGATGTGGGTTCTTCAGGCCCAAGCCCGACCCCGAAGGCTGCAGCTCTTTTTTGGCTTTATGAGGAGGAATAAAGAGGCTCTGAGCAGCACGTGGGAGGTGTGTGGCTGCCCAGGGCTCAGCGGTCACCTCCTGATTGCGTTCAGCATGAGCAGAGAGGATGGTCCAGCCTGGAACATATATAGGGATGTACTGACAGATCCACCCAGTGCTCTGCAGAAGTTAGTTTATGTGTAACTGCAATAAGAATATCATCTGTACTAAGCCAAACCTTTACAAAAATGAAAGTGCATTGCATTTACACAGTTGTATTTAATAGAGTACTAAATACACCTACTAAACACATTTATTAAAGGAGCACAGTCATTAACTGTAGAAATATTTTTATATAATTGATGCTTCTGAGGAGCCAATTTAGGAACAAAGTGATTGAGAAGAAAAGAGAGAGAGGAAAACCTGGCTGAAAGGCAACACTCAAAGAACGACAAACACATTTCCAGTCTATTTGCAACCAGGGAAGACGTAAAATAGCCACAGTCAGGAACATCTGGGTTTGAGAAGAGTCGCTTGACCCAAGGCTGTTGATTCTGAACACACTTTTGAATACTGGGGAAAATCCAACTGTTATGGTTTGAAGTCGGGGGGGGAGGTCCGGGTGGCACAAGCTGCCCATCAGACCGGACTCCCGTCCCCCTCGGGGCTTGAGCCAATCGGCGCCTCTGCGAATTGCCCTATTTACGTCGGACAAAGGAACCGGAAAGGTGTGCCTTTGCCCAGGAGCAAGGAGACGGGAGGGGGGCACGGCCCCCGCTCCCGGCTCCCGGCCGGGCCGGCGGCCTGGCCTGGGCCGGGCCCGGCCCGCTCCGTCGAGGATGGCGGCGGCGGAGCCGCTTGGGGAACTCGGGGAGAGCCCCGCTGCCGGGGCGCCCACCGGGCCGAGTTCACCCAGACAGGACTGAAATCTAAGAGAAACGGCCACACAGCTAAGAGGTCAGTGAAGATGGAACGGAACAACGTGTGCCGCGGCTGAGTCCCCCTTGGCAGCAGCCCCTTTACAAACAGTCCTCGGTGGAGCAAGCGGAAACCCACTCGCAGCCCGTGGATGACCCACGTCGGAAAGAGATGCCTAAGCCTGAGACTG
The DNA here is from genome assembly GCF_009769465.1 of Tauraco erythrolophus. NCBI lineage: Eukaryota > Metazoa > Chordata > Aves > Musophagiformes > Musophagidae > Tauraco > Tauraco erythrolophus. The sequence goes on from NC_141478.1 coordinate 749,343, forward strand.
TTCTGAATCATGGGCACAGGTAGAGACACTTTTACGCATTTTACGCATTTTACGCATTTACGCATTTAAAGTTTCTATGGAGACGCATTTAAGGTCGGCATGACGACCCACACTGGAGCACATTTAAAGTTTGTTGATGACCCACGCCAGAGTGAGTGGCTACAGCTCCTTAAAAGCCCAGGACTGGTAAAGCCTGCACTTGGGGCAAATCCGATGGGGTAAGGATTTGCCCCCCAACGGGCAGGATTCACGCCTTCGCCGTGAGTAGGGGATCCACTGGATCAAGGGACAATGGTGTAAGGACTCCTTTTCCTTTAAGAGAAGCGGCAGTAACAACTTGGAATGAACTGACCTGCACTCCCCCATTCCCTGCCCCCTGCGCCGCTGGGGGGAGGAGGTAGAGCTGGGAAGAAGAGGCAAAGGTGGGGGGGAGTGGTGTTGGTTTTAAGACCTGGCCTTGTTTTCTCGTTATTCTCTTAAGTAACCGTTTTTGTGTGCTTTTCTCTTTCTAGGTAGCTGTTAATAAATAGTTTTGCATTAAGAAAAAGCCTCTTTTGCCCGGGACCGTGGTTGGTGGGTGCTCTTCTGTTCCTGTCTCGATCCTCAGCTCTTTTATTACATTTTTCTCTCCTCTCCATTTTACTGGACTGGGAGAGCTGCGTGGGTTTGGTTGCCGGACTCAGCCTAACCCACGACACCAACCAAAAGCCAAGTGCTGACGCTGCACTGACATTCCAGCAGACTGGCAGGTTTCTAGATGGGAAAGCTAACGGAAAAACTGAGACAGCATTAAGGGACGGAAATGTAATTATTGCCAATACAGTTTACAGACAGCAGACTGTTGAATAAGTGTGTTTTCATTCCTTGACGAGATCACGATGAAGTTGTGCAGATGTGCCGTAACGTGGGGTTTGTGCAGCCGAGCATCATCTCGAGGCCGCGGCCGCGGCGGCACGGCCAGCTGGCAGGTCTGTGCCACGGCCGCGGCGCAGCACCGGCGCTGCTTCCGCGGGGGCTCGCCAGGGACTGGTAGCAATTTTTTTTTAATCAGCAAATTGTTAGCAAATGCGAGATCGCTGCTGATAAAACATATGGATGATTAACAGCCTGGCAGGACAGACACTAACGAGGAAGAGCAGCTGAGGCACACAGCGCTCCGAAACGCTCCGCTCATTCCGACAGGGAGTGTTTTAATATGGCTGAGAATAATATGGGACGTGTGAGCGCAGGACGTGCCAGCTGTGCCCAGGCAGCGGGTGAGGGAGCTCCTGGAAAGCCCTGGGAGAGCACAGGGGACAAAGCAAAGCACCGGGAGCGTCCAGGGCGCTCCCCGGCACGCAAAGCCAACAGCGAGAAGAGCAGGGCCGTGAATTTGCCCATGGAAAATTCAATTACTCAGTGTTTAGACCAACACTGGAGATCTGCGTTCAGGTCTGGTGTTTGAGTTCTTCACAGAAATGTGCCGAGAGCGCAGAAGAGAGTGAGTAAAAGCGCTGAGAGCTGGCAAAAACACCCTACGAGCTCCATCTGCTTATCGAGAATACAGAGACTTGACTTTATTAAGGTATATAAATATCTTCATGGTAAGGAGAACACTTGATGGCTGAAGGTTCTTTCATCTAACAGAACGGCAGAGATGGTGCTGGTGGCTGGGGGTGAAACTGGAGGAGCTGAGACGAGAGACGAGGCACAGGGTGCTCGCGGCGGGGCAGGGCCACCCTCGGGATCCGGGCGCCGTGACTCTCTGCACCCGTAAAACGTGTTCCTACAAAACCTGAGCGGAACGTGGGTGCCTGCACGTGGGACCACCGCAGCCCTGAGACGGGTCTCCTCTGGTTATCCTCACTGGTCCTGAGCCTGCCACTGGTTTGGACCCTGAGAAACAGATTTGATGGACGCTGTTCTGCAAAAAGCAGATGGGGAAGATGAAAGAGAGAGGAGTTAAAAAAAGAGATAAAGGCTTTGAAAGCAAACAGCAATTAACCTTCCTCTCTTGAAAATCCGGCTTCCCAGAGCTCAGCCACATGGCACCAGGGAGGGGAGCGCCGCGTGCCGCCGGCTGCGGCACAGCCCTGCCCGGGACGCAGTGCTGGTGGAGCACCGCGCCTGGCACAGCTCGGCTTCGCGCTGGCTCTGCTGTGACCACGGGCGCTGCTGCAGCCATGGGTGCCCGGTGGGGATGGGAGTAGAACCCAGCGTAACCTGGGCGGTGGTCACACCAGCCTGAGCATGATGGTGCCGCGGGGGCTGGTGTGCCAGGAGGACGATGGGCATGTGGCGGCTGGGCTGTGCCCGGGCTTGGTCCGAAAGGAGAGGGCAGCACCAGTACAGAGCGAGCGGCGGGTGAGCAGAGGGCAGGAGCCCGTCGCAGGCAGGGCTGGATTCTCTGCTCAAAGCGCACGTGGGACCTCCCGCTCCCCTCCCTGCCGTGGCGTCTCTTCAGGGGGGTGACCCACCCTTCATGGGGATTTGGTACCCGCGTGCATCTCCCAGCAGAACAGGCAGATTGCATGCTGCAGTGCTGCCTTTTGTTAGTCAGCTGCAACCACTGTGCTACCCCCTTGCATGACAAATCCATTGCTGTGCCCCCGAAGAAACCCTACACACCACGCAGCACCGGGGACACCGCGGCAGAGCATCACCTGTGCCTGCAGCCACCAGCTCTGGCAGGACCTGAGAGGCACGATCGGTGGCCCCAGGGTTGGAAGGAGCCAGGGGTGTGGGACGGTGACAGTGGGGGCTCAGCGCAGCCAGCTTGGCACAGGTGGGCACAGCCACGAGGACGGGGCGTGCAGGATGATGGAGCTCTTCTCTTCGGCACTGGGGGCAATGACCGAGGTCATCTCCTGTTCTCAGTTCCGACACGTGGGCAGCTCTGCCAAGCTGCAATTGTATTTTTGCACCTGCCAAGCAGTTGGCAAAAATACACCCTGCTAGAGAGAAATGACACGGGGCCTGGCACAGCCGGTGGCGCCTTCCCGGTGCACAGCAGCTCTGGACTGGGGGCGAGGTGGCACAGCATGACCATTAGAAGGGTCTTGTGCCACACGAAGGGAGCTGAGAGATGAGTGAGGCAAAGCGCAGAAGGCAAAGCTTTCCCAGCCCGTGTTGTGAGCAGGGGTCCGGGCTGGTGTTGCAGGAAGGGGCTCTGGCGGCAGGCGGGTGCCAGGCTGGGGCATGACATCGGCTGTGAACAGCAGGATGCCAGCGCTGTCTCAGCGCATCAGTGGTGGGACTCTGATCTCAGCGTCACTGCTCAGGCTGGCGCCTCGGCACGGCGGTGTCCCCGCTCCCGCCGCCCACGACCCGCGTGCTGGGCACAGACAGAGCCGTGGCCACATCCCCTCTGCCCACCAGGAACAAAGGAACAGGCTGCACGCCCCCGGCCTGAGGCATGATACATGGAAGGGCTGTCAGCATCCTTCAGGAGTGGGAAGACTCAGAACGATGGAGTGACAAAGAGCTCAGTCAATAGGAGCAGCAGCTCCCGAGCGCGGCGCAGCTTCTCGCGGAGCCCATTGCCATGGTACCTGTCAGCAGTTGGCAGCATTGTTTCACACGTCCCACTGCTCTGAAAGGATCTTTTTTAAGAAGCAGCATTTTAAAACCGAGCAATGAAGGTAAGTGTCTTGCCACCCCACCTGAGCACCCAGTAACCTCAGGGAGCGTTCGGTGAGTTCTATTAATGCCACATACTGCAGAGCACGAACCCCTCGGAGCACTGAGCAGCTGAACCTCCCAAAGTCTCTCCCTGATGTTTTAGCACATTACAGATGATTTCAGTAGCGAACGGATCCCCCTAACCTAGTTCCAGGCAAGCTGCAACAACAGCAAAATCAGGTTTTTGCTCAAAGAACGTGAGCTTCATCATCAGAAAGGCATTTCACCATGGCGCTTATGTACCTGCCATGCTGCCCTACGTACTGGGAAGATCCCTGTACTCTCCTCTCAGGCTACTGGGAACTTTGAAGCGAGCATCAGTCAGGCTCATAACGGTTTTCAATCAGCTTCTGATCCCTTCTCCCAGATCCAGCTTTTGCTCAGGCTGCCCCGCAAGCCCAGAGCTGCTGGGGCAGTCGAGGAGCAGGACGCCCGGGCACAGACCGGGGCTGCCACATCCAGCCCTCTGTGGAGCCGGGAGCCAGGGAGGGTGGGCACAAGCTTCTAGGGAGACCACAGCCCCGCCAGACCCAGCAGCTTCAAATGCAACGGAGTGCCAATGGAAAAGCCAGGGTTCCCATGGGAACGGAAAGTGCTGACATTTCCAAACTAAAAAAGGAAAGAAGCAGCGAAGTATGTGCTCAGCAGGACTGCGCGGACACGGGCGTGCGGGCACCCTGCCTTTCTCCCTCTCCTGTGCTGGGAGGTAAGGTATTTTTAAAATAACTCACGTTGGGACCGCGGCACGGTTCATCGCCACGACGCAACGTTTCTGTTTATCTGCTCTGGGTGTTTTAATTCAGGCCAATCACCTGCAAGATTAATTTTTATGCAGGGACGTATTGTGCAGCCTTTACCTGTAACCACGTTAAAGGAGACGAGCGTCCACACGACGTCACGCTCAGATGTTTATCTGTCACGCGAAATGATTGAGGTAAATAAGGCAAATTAAACTGCCATGTTGCTGTAGCTAAATTATTTGTAATGGCAAGATAAAATGTACTTGCTGCACGGTAATTAAGTGACCTGGAGTTTCAGATGGGAGATGGTTAGCTCAGAGAGGTGTCCCTCTTTCTGTCAGATCAAAGCGACACTAGGAGTGAGATGGTGACTCGATGGAGATGCTGACGTTGGACACCCATTCCTCCAGCAAATGGACGCAGTGCTGCCCCAGATGCAGCTGGTCTTGACGGACTGGAAGAGGTGCTGCACTCCTGGCTCTTCTCAACAGCACAAATGGCTTCGCCGATTGAAAACCAATAATGTTTTTTGCAAAGTGAAGAAGAGAAGTTGATGAAGAAGTTGGTTGTTAGCGTCTGCTCACTCTAATCCATAACCATGGAAAGGAGTCTAAGAGGGCAGAGAGGATGCATCCAGCCAAGGGGAAGAGGGGGCTGGGAGAGCCTGGAAAGCAGTCTGAAGAAGGGAAGAGAAACAAAAAGGAATTACCGAATGTTTCTGATAAAGTGAACAAAAATAGGAAATGATTAATGTCATCATTTAGGAACATCGAAAAGTGCCAGTTCTTGTGATCAGGGACTGATTTTAGAGGGAAGGTTGTGCTGCTGCCAGCTGGAAGGGTCACCTGCAGGACCCAAAGGCTCCCACAGGAACAGTCACTTCCCCTTGAAAATCTGAACATGGGAAAAAGCTGCATCTAATTCCCCGGTGACTGGAGAGGGGGGTCTCCCAGTAAAAGGCAAAGAAAAATTGACTGAACTGACTCATTTTTTCTTTAGGACTCACAGCACAGTTAAAGCAAAGTCACTGCCTCCTCTCTGGAGACAGAAAGCCAAGAGCATCCTCCAGCTTACAAAGAATGGATAAAATCACAGGTTTGCTGGAAAATAACCCCCCAAACCCTACGAGCGAGGTGCAGCCACTGCCCCCGAGCACGAGGGCTGCTGGAGCATCGAGGCAGACGCAGACCGGCACAGGTCCCAGCCCGCTCGGGGCCGTGTCCCAAGGGGTGGTACCCAGCCCGGCCGCAGTCCTGTGTGCCCCATGGACTCTCCATCCCCTCCCGACCCCAGGCCATGGGCAGGGGGCAGGGGGAGCACTCCTGCTCCCTGGATGGGACCCAGCGGCGGGGGCCTGGTGAGGAGAGCGGCTGGTGGTGCCGGACCCCCACCCACCATCCCAAGTGCTGAACCCCTTTATGACAAGCTCCTTTCCAACGTTTCTGTCTCTCCTGTTGGCAGCAAGAAGAAATACATCACGCCCAGAGAGCTACTGAGGGAAGCCCAGATGAATCACAGAGGCCACTTCGCCAAGTCTGTTGCAAGAGGCGTTTAAATTTTCCAAATTTTTATTAGGAGGAAATCATGAGTTTTTAAGGTAATGCTTGAATTTCCCTCTTGGTAGAGCAGGTTTCTCTGATGCCGAGCAGAGCCCCACAGCTGCCCAGCCCTGCTGCAGCAGGAGAGGGCCTGCCCGGGATGTTCCATGGGGAACAGCAGGTCCCTCGCCCGGGGCTGCAGGAGATGCTGCGGCAGCCTGCACGGGTGGTCCTCACGCAGCACCGCAGGGGAGGGCAGATCTCCCCACCCCTGCTCCATCACATGCACAGTGGAGCCAGGGAGTCCCCTGTGCCCCCAGCCTCTTTGCATCCCACCAGCACACGGCACCTCAGCCAGGGACCCCGGAGACATCTGTTCTCACCAATGTACCGGTCAAAATCTCCTTGGTATAAATGTGCCTGATAGATCCACGTGGGAGCAGAGGGAAGTGGGGAGCAGAGCCTGGCGAAGCCCTTCCTGGTCCCCAGGCGAAGCCCTGGCCCTGGGATGGCAGTGGAAGTTCATCCCCAATTTCTGTGGGACCAAAACTTCCTCTCCGGAGCCCAGCAGACGACATCCTGGAGCGCACACCCACACCACTACAGCTCTGTTTCCCTGATGCTGCACGTGAAAACACCAATATTTTTAGGTACTTGTTCTCCCACAACGTTCAGGAATATTTCCATCCCTCTTCGGTGCTTTGTCCTGCCCCTGTGCTGGGTTTTAAGGTGCCCCACCAGGACACTGCCGTGCCGGTAGGCAGACCCACGGACCGAAGCAGCGGATGCGGAGGGAGGGGTTTCCCAAGCAACGGTAACCAGGTGAGAGCGGGGCCCTTCCTCCGCCTCCTCCTCCTCCTTCTCCTCGGCGGGGGGGCTCCAGGCACAGGCTGGGCAGCCGGCATCCTCTCCAGCTGCCAGCGCTGGCACCGAAGCCGGAGGGATGGTGGGGGTGCAGTTACTCATCCCGCTCACGGGCCCTTGGGTGGCATTTGCCAACGGGCGGCTGCCACGCAGGTCAGTACCTCTCGTTGCAACGGGGCACTGGCCACAACCGGGCGTTATTTGGCTCCAAGGAGAGGCAGGAGCTCCGCGCGGGCACGCTCCGAAATGCCGCCGAGCCCATTTCCTAAATCGGCTCGTGCCTTGCTCCCTCGCCCCGCCTGCTCTCCCCACTCTGCCTCACCTCCTGACGGCACCAGGTTTGTTGCTGCCGTGCAAAGCTGCTCCTGAAATACGGATCGGAGACGGGCGCGGGCAGCCCCCGCTTCCTGTGCCCGCGCTCCCCGCAAGGCGGGAGGGCCCTGGGTGGGTGCGAAGGCATCGCTGCTCCCCACCACAGCGCTGGACCCCACGGCCAGCCCGGGAGCTCTGCAGGCACGTGCAGACCAGGATCCTTCCCACCGCCCTAGAAAGCACCTTCAGGGTGGCAACCTCTTCCCCAGGGGGGGCCAAACAGGAGAGACCTCCCAGCCCAGGAGCACCCAGCCAGACACCTGGTTTCTCCGCGGCACCCGCACCGATGCGGCACCAGGTGAGGCACGGTGAGTCCCGGTCCGGGCAGCATCCCTCACTACAGAGACCGACTCACTGCCATCACGGAGTACCACGGATCCTGCCCGTCCACGGGGACAGCTGACCCGTCTTCTCCTGAGCAAGGGAGGAAGCAGGACAGGAAATGTTGCACGTCCAGTGTTTCAGGGTTTCCAGCATGGGAGAGGAGAGTACAGGCAAAGCCCCTCCTGCCCATCACAGGTCCACAGCTGGTGGCACACTGTAAAACCCAGAGCATGGAGCTATGGAACCGCTCCGGATGTTTCAAGATAATATTCACTCAGCTGCCAGGACCTCCGGGCATTTGTACGGGCAGCGGCTCTGAGCAGCATCCCTCCCTCCTCCCGTCCTCACAGCCACCACCGACCACCCCCCCCACCGCAAAGCAGTTGTTGCTGCCTTCAGGAAGGACGAGTGACAGTCCTGACATGACAGACATTTCCATCCCACTCCTACACATTTCAGAGGCAGGAGAACAGGAGACGGGCTGCAATTCCCGCAGGACCTCCCGAATCAGCCACAGTGCTGCCGGGTGCAGCCAGGGCAGCACCTGCCTGGAGCACCACGTCTCCAGGGTGGCCAAAGGAAATGGCTGTCATGGACTTGGTGTCTGTTTCACTTGTGCTGGAGGAGACTGGAGGATTTATTTTCTCTTCATCCTTCGGATGCCAACATCGATCCAGGTCTGCGCTGCCGAGGAGCAGGGGCTCCCGCCGCACCTGGCCCGGAGCGACGGATGGCCGGCGGATAGCGTTCCTGGAGGGAGAGTCCCTTGGCTGCTTCACTGGGCCACTCTCGCTGAACGACAGAGTGGTCTTACTCGTTTGATCGGCTTAGGCTATAATCCTCTTTTGTTTCCAGAAGAGCACAGGGAGCTGTTTTCTGCCGTTGCTTTTGTGGCTCAGGGGCAGAATTCCCAATGTGGAGTTGGAGAAGCAAATCCACTCCCCCTTGTTGAAGGAAGACAATCTGTTCTCACCAAGGATGGCTTTCCACGACAGGACTATGAAGAGGTGCTGACAGACTCTGCGTGTCGCCGGTGGCGTTTGCTCCGCAATCGCGTGTTCGGGGACTGCGGATGCAGGAATCCATCGAGGGGACAGGAGTGTTGTAGCAGCATCTCGTCTGGAGCCAGACTCTGATCTGGGCTGTCCTGGAATGCCCGTGAGGATAGCTCAGGGTTACCCCGTCCTAATTTAGGTGTGAACCCAGCTTGACATCTCGATTCTCCCCATTTCGGATCACTTTTGCCGACAGCGGAAGAGCAGCACTCCGTGCCACCCCAGAGGCAGCCGGGGCAGGAAGGAGGCAGCTCCTGCATTCCTGAGGCTGCGTCCGTAGCTGTGTCCTGCTTGCAACGGCAGTGCCAGCCCTCGGGAAAGCAGCACCGTCTCACACATGGTCTCACACATGGTCTCACAGCCACCCCACGCCGCTGCAATAGCACGAACACGTTGCAAAGGAGAGGGGCCCTTTCAGCTGAGAGGTCAGTTTGCTGCAGCAGATACAAGTAAACAGGACTGAGAAAATGAGGATCAGGCTGAGGATCAGAGTGGTGTTTCTGCACGGGAATTGGGTCTGGGACCAAGCAACACAGACTGGCTCAGCAGCACACTGGAGCGTATGATCCAGAGAACAGGTTTACCTTAGTGGAGGTCTCTTCCACCTCTCCTTTCTTTCCAAACTCAAGGAACCATTAGACCGATTCCCCTCCTTGGGAACTACCTTTTGTCTCAAGGGACCTGCCTTGGACGGTGTCCACCTCAGTAGCTGCTAAAAAAGATCTAAAGACCCTGCGTTGTCTCTGCACAGGGTAGGGAGCGGCAGAAACCTTGTCAGAAGGGAATAAGCTCTCATGAAGCAGCAGCTACTGCACGGAGGCTTTTAGAACTCCAGAATATCCTGGTGGAAATTCCAGGGTTACAAAAATCTCCGTACAACCTGCCCTTGAGCCATCACGCCTGGCAATACGCAGCCGAGGTTTCTGAACACAAACATGAGCGACTTGGGCGGCCCCTCCGGCCTCAGCCGAGGGGCTTCCTGCAGGAGACGGGGCCGGCGGCCGTGGAGGACTCAGCGGGATCTGAAAGCAAAATGAAACGTCTCGTTTGTGCCGTGAGGGTTTTGCTCTTGGCCAAGCTTTTTTGAACCTAGAAGGGTTAGAGGAACCGTGACTGTACCAGCTCCTGCCGCTCACGCCGAACAGCGTCGACAAGCGATAAAGTGACAAACGGAGCCCGAGCGCGCGGCGTCTGCTGGACCCTTACGTGTTGGAGCAACTGCTCCTGCTTAATGCCGAGAGCCACGTGTGTACAGTGAGGACACCAGGCCACCACGGCTGTTGGCATATACATCAGAAGCACCTTTCTTGCTGTCCAAAGGGTGGTTGACACTCTAAAGTCAATGATTAGGAGCGTGGCTGGGATCGGTACGCCATGCTTTTCACCCGTTCTGATGAACATCTCCTGATGGGGCTCCCCACAGGTCCATGAAAACATGCAGAAGGCTGAGAGCAACCTTGTTAAAATACTGATTAAAAAACAAGAGACCCCAGCAGAATGGGTTTGTTATCTCAAGATGATTTTTTTTTGAACTTGCAGAATTCGAAATGGCTGAAAAAATGAAAGAGTTTAGATCTAGTGCAGTCTAACTGCTTCTGGTAGCTTAAAAAATAAGTTTATTAAAATATGGTTTATGATGATGGAGCCATTTGTCCATGTCTGTAACTCTGTGATAGACCACAAAAGCATTTTCAGCATCAATATGGTCTCCTAGGGAAGGAAATATCACTGTCTTTTAAATAGAATCATGGAATCACAGAACGGTTTGGGTCGGAAGGGACCTCAAAGATCATTCTGTTCCAACCCCCCTGCCATGGGCAGGGACACCTTCCTCTACACCAGGTTGCCCAAAGCCTCATCCAACCTGGCCTTGAACACTTCCAGGGATGGGGCAGCCACAGCTTCTCTGGGCAACCTGTGCCAGTGCCTCACCACCCTCAGAGGGAAGAATTTCTTCCTTAGATCCCATCGAAATCTCCCCTCTTTCAGTTCAAAGCCATCACCCCGTGTCCTGTCACTCCATGCCCTTGTCCAAAGCCCCTCTCCAGCTTTCTTGTAGCCCCTTTAGGTACTGGGAGGTGCTGGAAGGTCTCCCCGGAGCCTTCTCTTCTCCAGGCTGAACAGCCCCAACTCTCCCAGCCTGTCTCCATGGCAGAGGTGCTCCAGCCCTTGGATAATTTTTGCGACCCTCCTCTGGACCCACTCCAACAGCTCCATGATAGCATGGACTCCCGTGCTATTTATGCCCCACAGCACAGTCCCACCCGTGAGCTGGCCACCGGAGAGTGGTGAGGTTGCACACACACGTCAGGAGCAGACGCTCGCACAGACCCACCGGCAGCACAGGGTTATCCCGCTCACCGGTGGCAAGACTCCAGTGGGACGGTCACGTAGGGATCACAGACGGGGTTTGGCCCTTAGCCTCTGTGCTGGAAAGAAGAGGAATCCACGGGCAGACATCACGTCAGTCGCAGAAGTGGACTCAGAAGTCCTGACTGCAGTTCCCTTGAACCACAGTATGAATATTGTATAACACGGCCAAAAAAAGGGACACAAAAGCACCTGGGTCTCACATTCCTCCACACAAAACGGGCCACGAAGCTCAGGGGGGTTACGAAAGCGATCCCACCCTTAACTCCAAACTTTCTGCTCCTCATAGTCTAAATGCAATGAATTGTGCTATTTTAATGCAGTTTTAAAGTATGTCATCTGTATTCTAACCACTGACCTTCTCCTAACGCCCTTCAGGCATCCAACAAATAGGTTACATCTGTTCCCCCAAGAGCAGGACGAGAAGCGGAGGCCAACATCTCCGGGGGTTTGAGCGAGGCAGCCCCATCTTTGTTCTCCAGCACAACCTGCAAGGCGTGAACGTGAGCACCCAGGCTCCCGCGCCTGCGGGCTCCCAAAGGGGTCCACACAGGGCGCCGCAGGCTTTTGGGTGTTTTCAGGATCATTTTACGCTGAGCAACTCATCACACAGCACCAAGTTACATTTTTGCCTACTTCTGTTATTTTTAGTCTTCAGAGTTCAACTGTCTTTCGTTCTCCAGCATCACCTTGTATTCACAGAGTGAACCATCAGAGGAGATGAAGCTGCAGTGAAAGACCACCCAACCGCCCTGCTAGGCGTGAGGATGTCTGTAGTGTGCAACAGAGACAGAAGCTCTTCATCCATATGGGATCTGCCCAAGTGCGCTCCGCTGAGAGCCAGCAGCCCCCAAATCTGGCTGGCTTCTTCCCTCTCCACTCCTGTGCACTAGCACTGCCCCAGCATTGAAGAGGTCCATACCTGCTCTGGAGTAGACTCAGCCCATCCGTTCTGTAAGTTCACTGACATGCTGGACAACATCATCTGCCCAGTGCAGGAATGGGCTGTGCTGCAATAGCTCACAGGTATGGAGGTAGAGCAGCTCACTCCATGTCCTCAGTTAATCCATCTCCAGCCACCACGTTAATTCCACCTTGAGCCAAGGAAAACAATTCTGATGTCAAGTAAGATGTTCTGCTCCTGCCATGCCCAACAAAGGGTAACCCTCTGTTGGTGGCAGAGCTCCAGAGGCAGTCATAACGTATTGTCACCACCAGCTTTGGCCTCTACCTCACACTGTGCATGCTGGGGGTAGGACATGATGAGGTGGAAACCCATCTGATGACCCATGACAGGGCTTTAGGAATCCCCACTGAAAACAGCTTCCCAAGACACTGCAAGCTGGTTTATTTAACTTCCACAAGGAGAAAAATCTTTGTTAATCCAGTTTTAGAATTAAAAACCCCTTGAAGGCTACCTCCTATGACATGAGATGTAACTGAAATCTGATGTGTCACTGCTCATCACTCACCATATGCTTTGATGGCTGGAAACGCGCATGACCAGGAAAAAACCTGAGATGCCCTCTTTCTCATGTGGCTTTTATTTTTTTTTATGAGAAGGCTCTTTGTGAAGGGTTATGATTATTTTTCCCCACTTTTAAGAAGGTTAGCAGGTTTGACATGCAGCAGAGGAATGAAGTATCCTCGATGGCTTCTCATGGACAAACTTGCTGTTGAAGAACAAGGCTCGCACCTCTCAGCCTCATCCTGCCCAAAGTGGCTGACACCAAAGGAGGACGCATGGGACACAGCATCCTCCTCCCCCACGGCTCAGGCCACGCCGTAGCCTTGGAGTGCATCCAAAGAGAACTTCTGTGTCAAACCAGTAACAACCTAACAGAAGCAGTCAGTGCCCTTCATCTGAAAGAATGAAAGCATTTACCAGACCTGGTTTAATTCATGCTTGGATTTTTCTAACACCATTTACCAGCATTAAAAGCCATTAAAAAATGTCAAATAGTTGCAAAGTGGGAAGTACTTCTGTTCTCATTTTTCCGTGGAGATTGGAAAAGCCAGCTGCCTTCCCACTGGAGAAGCTAATGGTAGAGCAGAATAACGAGCTTTTGCAGCAGTTCTGTGTGTGGGCACGTAACTCCACAGATGATGTTTAGATCCCTGCCAGAGGCCCCAAGGGTTTGGGTCTCTGGAGTAAGGAAAGGCTGGCTGACCAGACCTGAACCTCCCTGGGCATGGGGATGGTGGAACACACAGGAGCTCCTGTGGCCCACCCAGAGCTGGAAGTGATGCTGCTCCACCAGCTGCGGTTCTCTGCTCGATCTTGCTGAAGCCCAGCAGGAGTTTTGTATTTCTGTGGGCTTCCAAGTGGCTGGCTGAGGAGATGCTGGCTGTTAAATACCCTTGTTCATGTGTTTGGGAGCCTTCAAATGCCTTGACTCTTTCCATGCCTGTCTATGCCATCAGAGGAAAACTCAGGCCCAGTGTCTAAGCCCTGGCTTTGTCTCACCACCACCCCAGGCTGTTTGTTGTGGCCCCAAAACACGAAAGTACACAAAGCCCAAGAAGCTGAGATGAACCACGTCTGCAGGTGAGAGCTGGGGCCGGAGCACGGATTTGCCATCACGCACACAAACCCACACATCATGCAATGCTGCCAAATTTCCTAAATGTACCGTGACACAATGGTTACATCTGGAAGCTATTTCTGTAAAAAGCACGCAGATGACGTGACCCTGTCTACTCGAGAAACACTCTGGTTTGATGCACGCAGCATTCCGCGGTCCGTCCTGAAACGCGACCCTTGAAACGAACCGAGATTTCAAGTTCAATGTTGTCATAGCTGTCAGTTTCCTGTTTAGGCACAGAAGGGCTTCTGGCTCTGGTGAGAGCTGGGGTAGGTGAGGGTAAGGTGTAAGGTATGGTGTAAGGTAAATTTGGCCCAACCCCTCTATATGACTCCCATCACCTCTCTCCAGGAGGCTGTGTCTTCCCTCACTGCCTCGTGCATCCCTAAAGCAAGACCTCCCAGCAAGGACAGACATGTCAGTGGCCAGGGAACATATTCACTTGCCAAGGAAGTCGGTGGGAGTGAAGTGAGATCAGCTCCTCACAGGATCAGGCCCGTTAACAACAACTTTGTGCTATTCCCAGGAAATAACAGTGTTTAGACAGTCAAGATGTTCAGGTGTGGAAAGCAACCGGGATTTTCCTGTGCTGAGAAGTTCAGTTCATCCATATTGGGAAGGGCTGGGTAAGCGAGACAGACCTGGGACCTGGGGCGTGGGAAAGCTGTAATCTACCCGTGCATGTAGAGAAGCCAACGGGTGGAGCACACAGGAGCTAAACCAGGTGGGAGTCATTCCTAGTTACGCTGTAGGATCTGATTAACCCTTGTGTGTTCCATGCAATGTAGGTTTGTTCCTGCAAGGCACAGCAAATTCTGAGCCAACCACTAAAGAAAGTGCTTAATTCTGAGCTCGTCGTTACGCGCTTCTCTAGACCACAGCTGAAGAGCTCAGCACTTGAAGGACAGGTCTATCAGAATCCAACCCCTAACAAATACAACTCAGTAAGATGCTGGAAGCACATATGGGATGTCGAGAGGCCAGATGGCAGCGGCATCCCACCGGAGCACCGCGATCCTCCGGGCTCAGTCCCCAGACTGAATGCCACAGTCAGAGCTGCCGCGTCTCTCCCCTCCCAGAAGGGCTTCGCGTCCTCGACGGGCCACAGTAATTAAGCCGACATGGAAGGATACAGCCATTCTTCAAACGGCTGGCAGATTGCTTGGGGATTTCTCCTGGAGTTGCACAGCTGCACTTGGGGGGAATATGGATATTGGAAATGACAAAAAAAGGAAAAGGAAAAAGTAGAAACAAGGGAGCAACAGAAAATGAGCAAGAACAGAGGAGTGTAATGGAGATAGTGAGCAGGAAAGAGAAACCAAAACCAGAAGAAAAATCTGTTCTCTTTGCACAAAGTAACACAGAGGAAGTCAGGAACGGAGCACACCCAACCCTGCCACGACGCTAGCCCAGATGTTCAGAGAGAAGGCTCCTGGGTGATCTTATAGCAGCTTTCCAGTACCTAAAGGGGGCCTACAGGAAAGCTGGAGAGGGACTTTTTACAGGGGTGTGTAGTGATAGGACAGGGGGCAATGGATTTAAACTGAAAGAGGGGAGATTTAGGTTGGATACAAGAAAGAAATTTTTCACTCTGAGGGTGGTGAGGCACTGGCACAGGTTGCCCAGAGAAGTTGTGGATGCCCCATCCCTGGCAGTGTTCAAGGCCAGGTTGGACGAGGCTTTGGGCAACCTGGTGTAGTGGAGGGTGTCCCTGCCCATGGCTGGGGGGTTGGAACTAGATGATCTTTAAGGTCCCTTCCAACCCAAACCAGTCTATGATTCTATGATTCTAACTGCAGTTGACGTGGGACTGAATTGTGCCAGACAGTAAGTTCAAGGTCTCCATGCTGTGTCCAGGGCTGGGATTTGCAGATCACAGGCTGCCTTCGTTTGCATCTTGCCCACAAAAGGAACGAGCGACGTCCAGCATTGCCAGCTCTCGCTCCGACTCCGACGGTGCGGACCCCCCGCCCGAGCAGCCAGCTCCTGCTCGGCGCAGCCGAAGGGCTCAGCCACCCAGGCAGGAATTGCACAAGTAGCTGCGCTGATAATCGCAGGGTAGCGAAGGAAGCAAAGCGTAAGATGCCCCATTAGCAGCAGTTCTGTTTCTCAGGGTGAGCAGAGGGCCTGGCCCTGTGCAGTGGGTCGGGCTCAGGCACAGCCAAGGAGAGCCCAGTTGGATCTGTGGTAGCCCCTGGCCACTCAAATCCTGCCCATCTCATGGGAGACACCAGAAATCACCAGTGCCTCCAGACGCGGTACGGCACCTCACGCACGTAACACAACATACAACCAGTATAACCATTATTGTCAGGATATACACATCTCCCAGGCTTAGGAGGAAGCCCCGAAAAGACAGACAGCAAGTGGCACCACCGGGAGGGACCAAACGCTGCAGATGAGGGTCGGCAGCACCTCACTGTGGGTTCGGGGCAGCGCTTCAGCGGCTCACACGAGGTGGGGCACAGCGGCGCACGGAGCACCGGCATCTGCTGGTGGGTACGGCACTGCCCGCGTCGCAGGCGGCTCAAGGTGAAGGCAAGGGCAGTACCCAACAGCAAAACTGCCCTGGATTAGCAGGAAGACGGAGGGGTTTGGGCACACGCTCTGGAACCCAAAGGCCAGCCGTGATATAGCCTTCATCCTTCCCGACTCATGTCTGTGCTCTGCATGGCAGGCGGCTGGCGTTTGGGGCTGGAGACAGCGGGGCAGCAGGAGGCGTGGTGCCCACAGGCTGGTGAGCACACTCGTGTTCAGAGTCCTCGTTCATACGTCTGTATTTATGGAGAGCCGGCGGTGCGGGGGGACTGCACGGTCTGCCGTGCTTTCCGTGCACCACCGTGCCCGCGCCGCTGCGGGAAGCTGCTGCTGTCCTGCCAGGCAGGGAGAGGATGGACCCCTTCCAGTAGGGCTCAGTGTGTGTGCTGGGCTCGTTTAATTAGAAGTATTTACCAAACATGTTTATGACCACGGTTTGGCTCCGGTTTCGTCTGTAACAAATGCATTTCCAGAAAAACACAGAGAAGAAGAAGTCCTCTGAGGTAAGGAGCAATAGAGAGATAAGTCTGATTAAGAAGACAACTACTAATAGCAATTATGCTTTAATTACTGTGCCTAATCTTTTTGAACCAGCAGTTTCTAGCATGTCCTCTGCCAGACAAAGAACTTAACTCTTCTGTGTTCAATGGGATGTAGAAGGAAAATGAGTGGTTCTACTTCCAGCAGATTCACTAGCAGCTGGATATGAAACTGCTTTCGGAATATTTACAGGAACTACGTGTGAGACAATAGGCCTGGAAGAAAGGCAGGAGCTGTTTGTTCTTCCTGGGCACAGCGCTGCAAGCGAGTGTAAACAATCTTAATGTCCCTCTTTGTCTCCACGGCTGTTTCTCCAGGGCAAGGGTATTACGCTCCCAGGCTGCTGCCACAAAATTCTGGGCATAAAAAAGGCACTGAAAAGGACAAGAAATAGTCTAGACAGAGGGAGCATTTCAATCCTGCTGGAAGGAAACGCAGACTGTGGCTCGGAGCCACGGCTTAGACGGCATCTGATGTTCTCACTGCCCGGCAATCCAGGCTGGCAGCAGAGCCCTGAGCCAAGGAACGCACTCAACTTCTCTGCGTACTGACCCTCTCCAGTGGCAATGTGGTGGATGGACACAGCCCTCTCCAAGTGCCTCCCTGCACCTTTGTCTGAACCAGGGCAAAACAGTCAAGGCAGCAAAAACCCAGTTCCACCGATCCCTGGGCTGTGGTCAGGTACCCTCACACAGCTTTGCACTTCATAATTACAAAGCTTGAGCTATTCCATGGGTGGAAAGTGAAGGTGACAGCTTGTGAATACAACTTGTGACAGGTGAATACAACTACATTGTGACTGTAACTAAATGTACATAAAAGTCCTCACTGAGAAATCGTAACATTTTCCAGTATGATCTCATATACTCGATACCATTTTGTGGGTCCCTCAGGAGCCTACACCTGTTGTCTCCTACGCCCCCTCTGTCTTCGGTGTAAATATTTTTAAAAGTAAACTTCAATAATGTTAACTTTTGGAAAATATTGAAGGGTATCAAAAGCAAGTAAACTTGTAAAAACCAAAGATACCACATTTCAAAGCATTTTCCAGTCTTGTAGATGCTGGATCTTGGGTTAATGCCACAGGATAGAACTGGGGAGGGTGGGGGGAAGTGTCTTCTTTCTTCTCCGTAGAAAACTGATGAACAAGAAGTTGATTGTCTGATGCTAGAAATGAATCTTCTTGTACATCTGAATAAACTGTCCTACCAAGCACTGTGGAACAATTGACCTTTGCTTTAAAATCACGCATAAATCTAAAACACACAGAAAGATCAATCAGTGCATCTCAGAACTTCTACCAATAATTCAAATGTCTTGCTCAAATTAAAGAGAGGCCCCAAGACCAAACTTGGCACAAAGACACTGAAAGTCAACATGGTGGAATGGTCAGAAAAAAAAACCTTGCAGGGGTGAGGAAAGTAAAACTGTCAGCAGTGCTTCACCCAGCAGAGGAACAGGCTCCTCTGCGAGCACAGGGTGCTGTGACACCCTGGCAGCTCGTTTTCAGCACACGTGGCAAGATTGGAGCCACCAGAATCTGCTCTCAAGGGCTCCCTGCAACTTAATCCAGCCCTAAAAAGAAATTAATTCAAGAACCTGCTTGTGAAGGGAAAGGGATTGACGCTGCTCTTCTCTAGGCAGCGTAAAGGCTGACTGAGTGGGCACATGTAGGGGCACACGAAGGGGCCCCCTGCGGCAGAGCCCAGCCGCAGCGTGGCCGTGGGCAAAAGGGCTCAGCGGGATGGAGCTGCGGTTCTCCAGCGGTGGATCCCGCCGAGTGGGCTGGGAAGAAGCCGAGAGGAAGGATTCTGGCTCAGGAAGGACTGAATGAGGGGTGCACTACAGGTACAGTCCTATTTAATGCAAGAACACCTCTAAGCAAGCAGCTGAGGGGGTCTGGCCCCTTACCTGTTCTCTGGGGACAAAAACAGCAATTCAGTGACCAGCAGAACTAAACCCACCTGATTCCCAAAGCGCCTGCGTTCTGCCCCTACCCACACCTCCTGATGGGTCTCCAGCCCTTCCCTCACCTCCACCCCAGCGGGAGGATTGCTCCTGCCTCTGTCCGACACCGGTGGCCGGCGTTCTCGGCACGCTGCGGCACGCGCGGCTGCGCAGACCTGCACGCTTCTGCCACAGCGGACAAGAGGCACGGAGCTCTCGGAGGCGGACTTGCAGACACACAGATGGTGTGACCGTAAAGCTTCATTTCTTGGAAAAACTGGGCTAAAAATGTAGATCACTGTAACAGAAACAGTCTTGAGGAACCGGCTTAAGCTCTACTAAAGCCATGTGAGGATGACCTTTCCGGAGGAGGTCCCCAGGAATGATTACTCCTCTCTGGCCGCCCGCTGTTTGCTCCTCCCTTTATCCGCAGCAGAATCGTGCCCTCAGAGTCCGTTCCTTGGCTGAAGACACCTTCAGCACCACCCAGGACCACCCAGGGCACAGCTGACCGTGGCAGCCCTGTGCATACAGCTCTGCCTACGCATAGCCCGCTGCACATCTTCATGCACCCTGAGCACCGCGACGCTCTTCAACTGAAGAGGTTTATTATTAAATCCCAGTCACTCTGAAGTAACTGAATTACCCGAGTTTTAGTTGAACCAATTAACTGATACAATGCATGACTCTTGCTTTCTTAAATGAAGAGAAGCATCTCGCTTTCTGCTCATGTCTCACTGTGAAAGCGATGTTTTTAAACACTTTAATCTAATTAACTTTTTGAGACTGCGAATCTGTTGAGGGAGCTCAGGTGAGGAGAACTGGATGTTGCTGCATGCGGTGCTAACCAAGGAGAAAAACCTCCAGGGTTGTGAGGGGGATTAGAAAAACAACGTCCTTCATAGGATACCCCAGTTTAAAGTCAGGGAGGTCTTGCTGGCTGACCTGCTGTTCTTCTAAAATACAGCTGGAAAGATGAAGCCATCAGCCAGAAGCCTTTTCAGGATGCACTGGCTCTGGTTGTCCTCCAGAGAGCAAAGATAAATAAAAGGGTGCATGTGACTGAGACCACAGAAAACCAGTTACCGCGGGGAAGAGATGGACGCTCGTACGCGTGCACAGGCTGACCCTGATCCCAAACCCTCCGCCACGGAATACAGCATTCCCTCTGTCTGAACGGTCCCTCCCGAGGTTTCCCTGGTTTGTTGCGATGCAAAGGAGTGTCCTGACCATCGGCTGCTCTGCACAGACGGATATTTCCCACTGCAACGGGAAGGGCCCCGTTGGAGCACGATGCTGCAGAGCAGGTAGCAGGGCCCCCGGGAGCCCAGCGTGAGCCATCGCCAGCAGTGCCTCGCAGGCGTTCCTTACAGGAAATTACAGGGGTGCCGACCCTGACGCGTTCCCTGGGAATTAAACAGCCGCTGCATTGTCTCCTCTGCGGACCCGGAGGCAGCACAAAGGGAAAGTGATTGTACTGGCCCGTGCAGGCGAGGTGATAAGGAGCACTGGCCAAAGTGTGGCGTGTGGCAAACAATAACTGTATTTAATGAAAACCGTCTCCCAGTGTCTGTATCTAGAAACCAACAGTGAATCAGAGGGAACGATCGTGGGCGAACTCTGATTGGCCCTTGCAATGTTACCGCAAAATAAAGGATGAGATATTCTAAATGATACTCTAAATGAAAGAAATAAAAAAAGAAAGCAGATTAAATTGCACCTCTGTTATTAATGTTTACAAACATGATACTGAATCTCACAACTTACACACTTCAGCTGATTTTAAATTAGGACAAAAATAGAGGTCGTCTTCTTCTTCCTCTTCTTCTTCTTCCTCTTCCTCTTCTTCTTCTTCTTCCTCTTCTTCTCCTTCTTCTTCTTCTTCTTCTTCTTCTTCTTCTTCTCCTTCTTCTTTTCTTCTTCTTCTTCTCCTTGTGGCATTTGAGCTGCTGTGCTTACGCCCTGGGGGACCCACTGATGCTGGTCAAACCAGACTGCCCAGGATTTCCTCTGCTGAGCACATCAGCCCATAGTGGTTTGGGCGATATGCGCGTCAGGCTGGGGTAGGGTCATTGGAGTCTCGATGACACTGCTCCCCATCTGCCCCAGCCTGTCCAGTACATCTCCACCAGCCCTGCCACTGGACAGCCCTATCCAGTCCATCGGTCCTCTCCACTGTGGCTTTGAACTGGAAATGGGCAAACGCCTCCTCACGCAAAGGTGCTGTCTGGGGCAGCCTCTGTACCCCATGTGGGCACCCCACAAAATGGCACTTTCCTTGGGTAAGAACGAGGGCAAGAAAGGGCCCGGCCACTCTCCATGAGCAGTGGAAAGGAACCAGACCCTCTGGTAGGCTGCAGAAGGCAAGAGGAGCAGGAGGTCTGCAGCATCTTCTCTTTCACGGGACAGCCAGCCCTTCTGCCTAACCCATGGCTGTGCAGAAGCAGCCCAGTTCACATGGCTCCTGCCGGTGAGGATGATGAGCCACCAACGGCGGCCAGCCCAGGTGCAGGGCTCCGGGGTCACAACATACGTGTGATTCCCTTGGCCACCGGAGGCGGTTGTCCAGTCAATCTGAAGTGACACCAAGGCTGAGGCACTCTGCTCTCTAAGCCCACAAGCTTCCACCCCAGGTGGGTCCTCAGATAGGACTTGGCCCCACCTCAAGCCTGTCCCACCCAATGACTTGCGGTGGAGAAGAGGACATGAGAGAGGCATGAGGGTGGTCACACCCCAAACGTAGACGGAATTTGCACTCCTCTGGTATTTTGAGATTCTAGGGAGATGCAGGGATGAGATGAGGGCATTGAGGGCATCTTAGTTTCTCAGCTGCTGCATAAGCAGATTAACTTTACGTACGGCTGATCCATGGAGAAATGGATCAGCAGGAGTCCCTGACAAAGACAGATTTCTCCCCGACTCACATTCTGCTTGCTCACAGTAAACACACTGGGTGATGTTATTTACATGACCTATCTTCTCTGCTCTGACTTGCACCACTTTACCACTCAACCTCCCATCTGGGTCGCAGCCATCCCATCAAATTGGGCCCATTGCTGAAGCAGCCCTGCCAGTCATTTTTCTTCCTTATCTCCCTGTTCCCCCCCAGGAATGCTCTTGACACCAACCACTGTCCACTAGAAAAAGGATTTAGAAGACAGAAAAGTAAACCGATGGCTGTGAAAAGCTCCATCGCTTTTCCTCATCAGAGGAATAAGAACTTCTAACATGCCCTTCGAGAAGGAGGGAGTGAGGTTGGAAGGCACCAGCCCTGCTCTGCTCTCGGGAAGAGAGAAGCTGAGTCTCGAAGAGGCTGGTTCCGTCCCTCGCAGTCAGCAAGCGCTGCGGTGGGCTGCTCTGCTCCTTGGGAAACTCATGTGCGGGTGACAGGTTCTGTAAAGGAAGTTAGGAGGACACAATATCTCCTGGAGAGGTAAAGCAGCTATGGCCATTCGGGATGTTTCCATAGGTGCATCCGCCCTCCCTTTCCCTCTCCCACACTATGTGCCTCCTTCCTCGCAGCATTCACAAGGACACCGCCGGTAATGAGGCAGCCTGGCTGTCTCCCATGGCATTTTCCTTTTCTCGTTCCTCTAACAGCTTCCCGTGAAAAGCTCCTCGTGGTAATGGCTTGTCTTCAGTGCCCTTCTGATGCTCTGAGTGGTCTGAGTCAGCTCACCCCGAACTGCCAGTCCAGAGCAACTCTGCTGAAGCTAATGGAAATTTACTGCAGCGCATTCAGCGGAGCTGCTCCCGGCTCACACCATGGAAGTGGGAGCACAATTGACCCTCTTGTTCTGCATCTCTTGGCTCAGAGGGCTTAATTAGACTGAACATTTAAAAAAAAAAATAAAATTGAGTGATGAAAGGGAAGCTATTTGGCACTTAAAGAGCAAGAAAAAATGTGAAGTGGATATGTGGTAGAGGACAAGGAGCAAAGGCAAGAAGGGGAAGAATCACATTCACGGTGGTAAGGAAATACGAATTTTCTCTGGGCTCACTATTTAAATAATTTGTAACCTAATTTAACACATCAAAGACTGTTCAGTTTTTCAGTGCCCTGGACAGACAAGGTACTTCAGGCCAGCTCTAACTTCCAAGTACTTCCCTGGACTTAACGGAACCATTTGCTCTTGAAAAGGTATCACATTTCTGTGATTTCAGCTGTCCCGTACCCTGGCTCGATATTCCTTCTGCCTTTGGGGGAGCATCTACACAACGTCTGCTCCCATTTCCTTTAAGGTCAGAGACCAGGATTTTACTACAGTCATTTATGGTTAACAACAGACCTGGGAGGGACCTGGGAAGTCACTGAGTGCACCTTAAAGTCTGCATCCTGTATGCTGTCCCGCTAAAGAAGGACTCCAGCACCTCCAGTTTCTGAAGCTTCTGTAAACCATACCCACCCAGCAGGGAGCTGGGAGACTGCTGCAAAGAGTTTCCTCTTTTCTCCTCCTCCTCCTCCTGCCTGTGCTACTCACCACCCTCTGGAAGGTTCCCAGAGCAGAGAAGTCCCAGGGAAGATGACCCCTCTACTATGTGATGAGCATAATGGGCGTAGGGTTGAGTGCAGCTCTGTGCTGGAGAGGCAGTAAATATCAACTGCTGCAACGGCTGCTGTCTTATTGACGCCTACATTACATTACAAACGCACACTTTTCATATAATTGAAAATATGTTAATGCACAACGCTCACCGACAGCTCTTCCAGGCCTCAGCTCAATAAACTGTTGCTTCTCCCGTACTGAAACGCCAATTCCTCACAGAGCGATAAAGAAAATCTGCCAAAATTCTGATCAGTACTTTATCGTTCAAATCTGCTTCTTCTACTGTGAATAAATAAATAAAGACATTAGGTTCTCAAGTATGACAAAGAGTGCTTTCCCATCCACGTGTTGTAAAAATGATTGGCTTTCTTTTTTGTTCAGGACAAAGGAAGGTGTTCTTGAAACACACTTGTGGCTACAAAACACATTTCAAGTTCCGGCCACAGTCTGACACACAGAGCAACAATCTCTGATGCTCTATTTGTGCCTTTCTTAGTCCACAAGAGAAAACCAAAACCACCTCAACTAGGAATTGTAAACTAAATGAGGTGCCCAAACAGCACAGGGAATTGCTCTGTGGGGACAGCGGAATTCCTGCACTCGGATACACGAATCATAATCACCAACGATTGACAAATCAACAAATTACTTGGCATTTCAGAGCTCTTCCCTTGCAATTGCCTTTTTGATTGTCTTCCAGAGCGTGAGCCGTAACCAGTAGCAGCCATTTGTGTGGAAGCTGGGAAAAGCTAAAGAATTAGCCAGGCTCCAGCACTGTTCCTTACGGCCCAGTGAGCTCTCACTGAATCTCTTAATCCTTAATAAGCATTTGGCCTTAATTGCTGATTTTTATCTTAACGTGGTACTTATGCTATGATTGATGAACATTGTGTGCAGCAGAGTTTTACAGCTCTTCCCTACAGAGGGAAAGTCGTGCTTCAGTGCCTGTGCAACTGGATCTTCCACTCCTCAGGCACGGCCCGACGGTGCCGGGCACCATCTAGTGCCCAGCTGCCGGGCTGTGGCACCACCGGACCGGCGCTGGAGACCGAGACGTCGTATCGTCTAACTGCTCCTCGTTGGACCAGCTCTCATCAGCGGGAGTGAAAAAAAAACTTTTTAAAACTCAGGGTCAAAGCGCCCTGGGCAGCGCCCGGAGCCCCTCGGGGAGGCAGGGGCTGGGCAGGGGCTGGGCAGACACGGGAGCGCGACAAGCCTGCGGTTTGCTCTGTAAAACGCAGAATATGCTCAACTCCTGTAGGTTTCCCAGTGACTTAGCAGTGCTCCTTATAGGACTGGCTCCAGAGACAATAAATAATAGAATTTGTTATGCCAACCTTTCCATATCATGGCAAAACCGCTGGGTTTTCTGATGCATGGAGCAGAAGACTCCCCGGTGAAGCTGAGGATGTTTAAATGCCTTAAAATCCTGGTCTCAAGCTATTATTAAATTTAGTACAGGCAACAGCAAACATAAACCTGCTGCCATCCCAAGCACTTCATAAATCGAGTATTTTAGCAGCACTCATATTATCAAATTAATCTTTTAAAAAGACGTGTCGTGACGGTGTGTTTGAAACCAACACCCATTTACCAGAAAGTATCTCAATAGAATACAATGTACCAGACAGAAGTCTTTTTTTTGGAGTGAGACCTGCTTATATAATGGAGAATTGTCTATCTTTTTGAATCTCGTATGAAATAGCATTAAATTAAGTCTACTGTGACTAGCAAAAATTTGCAGATGGAGTTTTCATTAGAAGGCAATTCCAGCAACCACAGTTGAGAAAGGGCTTCATTGTCCTGGAGAGTAAAAATACGGAGTATGGCCCGTGGAATATATAAATGTATATATTGTGACCACAACCATCTGGGGAAAGTGAGGTAATACATGCATTTTGATATATTTTCTTGAAACTTTAGGGCAAAGTCTGAAACTTGTATCATCCTGGACTCTCTAATTCCCACAAATAAATCCAGTAACAATTAGCAATATGTGGATATATTTTTGTGTGATATCAAGAACAATCACATACACTCCTGGAGGCAATGGCTGTATTTCAGTTGCCTAAAACATTTTTATAAAAACACTTACAATTTTTTTAAGATGCTCCAAGAATTTTACTGGCTGTAGTAAAGCCTTTGAAATCTGGCACAGCGACACCCCCTCAAGCTACAGAAACCTCGTCTTTGTCCCACGAAACCTCATTTACATTTAGCAGAGTTAAATTTAAATCACTATTTTCCTTCTCTGCTTGTGTTCCCCAGCAACAAAACATAAGAGTGATGAATATGAATGTTTTGTGAAACCACAGCCGCCCTGCAAGACGAAAGGACCACATCACCACTAGATTAAAATATTTGTCTTCACTCTGCAGGAGCCACAACTGCTTCTTCACAGCACCATAACCTGCTCCCTCTAGAAGCAGAGAATGCCCCACAGCTTCCCGCACCGCGACAGGGGCCGCAGCTACACCCATCTCTAAGGATTTGGGGGATTTTTTTCCCCCTCTGGGCTCTTTGCAGGATTTACAAGCAGCCCTCCTCCTCCCACGCTGAGGACTGAGCGGAATTCTCTTCGCAAAGCTTCCCCAGCACACGAGGAAGCGCTCAGGTTTTCTACCAGCGCTGTTTTGAGGTGTGATTTACTCCATTAGGCACATCCCAACCTCTCCCTCGGGGCCATCTCCAGCGGGGCACCGCGGTACCCCCCGGGCTGCTGCTACACGGACCCTGCTGCAGCTTTGCTCCTTGAAGGTTCGTCTCTTTTGAGGGACACCCACAGCAACGCCATCCCCGTTCTGCAAAGGGGCTTCTCCACCTCTCGGCACCTGCTCCGCGCCTGCCCAGCTCAGTCTGCCTCTGCCTGGAGCTCCGCTGGGAGCAGGGGAACAGCAGCCACCCTCGGCTGCCGAAGGGCCAGCCTCTCCCTGAAGCTCCAGTATAAAGCCATTTCCAGTGCAACGTTCCCGCTGCATTTCCCACACAGACAGTTCCCTGCAAACAGGGAGTCTAAACAACACTTTGCCTTCTCCAGAATGATTCACGCAAACCTACAGGAGTTCCTGCCAACATCGGTGGTTTTCATCCTCGCTGCAAATGTCATTTGCTGTTAAAGGCAATTCACAGGCACCTCCGAGTGCCTCCGTGGCTGTGACAGCTTCTGGGAAAACAGAAAACAAACGGAGCCACATGGAAATGCTATTTAGAGAAAACGGGTTTTTTTTTCAGAATGCCAAACCCTGCGCTGAACCTCCCCAGCTGCTTCTCAGGAACAGATGTGCTTCCCGATCCCGACCTGCGCAGGAGCTTCGAGCCAGACACTATTCCCTGGACACAGGTGTGCTCTTCAGACCGGGCTTTCTTCCGAAAGTGCTGCCATTTGGCGAGTCAGTCCCAGCTGGTCCTTGGCTTGTTTTCATAATGCAACATGTTATAAGAGATTGATTCCGATATCACACTCCAAATTACTTATTCTCAGAAAGATTTCCAAATCTCAGATGTCCATAAATAAATAACATTTCAGCTATAAAAAAAAAAGGTACTGATTCTATTCCGCCTCCCTTTCAAGCTGCCCTAAGTGCCATCTTTATCCTTAAGAGATAAAAGCAAACGTTTTCCTTAGAAGTCAACACGCCTCAATTGTTTTCTGCAGCCAAAGTCACATTTTATTTCAGAGATGGGAAACCTGTTGCTGAGATGTTTATGAACCAAAATCAGAATGAAGAAAGTGTCTCTGTGCCCCCTGGTCCCTTTCTGTCAACATTCCTTACCTTCACCCAGGTATCACAAGCCATTTAGCCTTTCTTTCTAGCCCCCTTCTGTTCTGGTTCCAGCTTTCCCTCCCATTGCCCCCCAGGAATTCCATTGGCTTTGCACAGCTTTAATGCCTACTGCATGTTGCCCTCCATCCCTGTAACATGAACCTTGCTGAGTAAATCTACCCAAGGATGTGCTGAAAAGAGAAGCCTGAACAGCTGGGCTGCCTGTCTGACCTCCCACTCCATAGTTCCCCACCTTGTCGTTACTCCAAGGATAAAAGACGCTTTTGATGTATGATAGGAGTGTCTATACAGGTGTTCAATTACAGCAAACTGACGAAAAGTAAGGCAGAAAAAGCAGCAGCACAGAATTTGACCGGCTAATACGCGTTGCTTTCTTACAATGGGCACTTGTAACGAGCACAGGCATGGCCAGGTGCACGTGGGCACGGCTGTGAAGATGTCAGCTTTTTCCTCCCCTTTTGATGCACTCTCTAACCGGGACAGCCTGCTCCGCCGCATCGTCTCTGGAACCGCACGCGGGAAGCGGCACCTGAGCTCTCCGAAGCCGGTGGAAGAACGGGAGTCACTTGTGATTCTGACAAGACAGATCACTTCACCTTCAAAGACATGGAGTCTCTTCCAAGACAGATGTCATTAATAAACCTCAAGACATTGTTTAGTCTGTCTTCTTGTTGTGATGAGTTTTGGTACCACCTCAAATGTCGGGAAAGTACACAATTTCTCTGACACAGCATCAGATGGTAAGGCGTACCGGCAAACTGACATAAACAGCAGTATGCCCATGATCCGTCACTACATGTCACCATTTCTTCATCTCTGTGCTTTGTTCTTCTTCATCTCTGTGCTTTGTTGTTTTGCTTTAGGAGGAAGAAACGTTTTGCCTGTTTGCTGCGTGCTGTGTAAGTGTGCAGTGCTAGTTACGCTCATTTGAATACAGACTTACCGTGGTGATTTTGGGACAGATTGCTGCTGAGCTTAATTAAAACATGTAGTTTACCTGTGCCCCAACTTAACAGTTAAGTTTTCTGTGAACAAACCATGAAAGCTGTTGCTTTCAAGCCCAAAGACAAACCAATCAGACAATGGTAATGACAATACCAGTAGCTGCTCCACCCAGAAACGGTGGTTCCCAGGTCCCAGGGAATCCCATTCCGGTGACATAGGTACTCCTCAGGCTGAGGAGCAGCCCACCCTGGAAAGGCTCACGCTCCAAAACGACCGCTCACAGGTACTCAGCAAGTGTGCCAAGACTGGAAATCACTATTTTTTACTAACTACTATTCTTGCAAATGAGCAACTAAAATGCTTAACAGCTACAGCTCTAAGCCAAGCAGGTGGCAGCCGCTTCGCAAGACAACTGTCCTTGAAGCATCCATTTCACCCGCCAGCTGAAACCGTCACGCTGGAAAAACCCCAACCCAGCCCACCGTGCCCCAGCTGGAGTGCTGCTTCGGTACCAGTAGCTCCCTGCTTCCACTGTGGTCTCACAAACCTGCGTGGATATGGTCACAGGCTCTGCGGCTCGTGTCGCCAGCTGCTCAGCTCGCCAACAGATGGAGGATGTTAATCGGGTTTTAAAGTACGTGCTGAAAGTCTGGGCTCATTTCAGTTCTGCATTCAGAATGTTTGCAAAAGACACAAACTCGTAATACATGTAAAAAAAGTTTCACTCCGCTGCGGTTGGAAGGAAACAGTATCTGAGAATATTTAATTATATATTTTTTAAATCACTAATTTTCTGTGATACTGAAGAGATTATTAAATCAACGTGTTCTCTCACGCAGTATTCACTATTCTCTATCTAATTATATAGTAAAAAAATAACTTCACAGTTTTATTTCCACTATTTAAAAAGTCTGGAGTGAGTCAGAGCAATGTCCCAGCCAATAAATGCAAAATGAAGCCCCAGAAGACAATTCAGCCCGGGAATATTTTCTTACGGCTCCTCTTATTAGTCGGAGAACAATTTAAGCAAACGAATACAGCTCTAGATCTTTGGCCACTGATATATCCAGTATAACATCAAGGACCTTTCAGCTTCCTGTGTTTTGCTGGTGTGCAGGAGCACAACGGGCTGGGGGGGCACAGCCGGGAAAGTTTGTTACATTTATGTTGTATTTATGTTATTCCCACAAACATTTCCTTTCTGACAGGGTTCCGGTTTGCACAGAACAACTGTATCCAGAAAAAAAACAAACAGCAGAGCGGACTCAAAACCCTCCAACCATCTAGCTTCAAAAGCAGCGTGGGCAGCAGGTCGAGGGGGGAGATTCTGCCCCTCTACTCTGCTCTTGTGAGACCCCACCTGGAATACTGCGTTCAGCTCTGGGAGTCCCCAACATCAGAAGCACATGGAGCTGCTGGAGTGGGTCCAGAGGAGGGTCGCAAAAATTATCCGAGGGCTGGAGCACCTCTGCCATGGAGACAGGCTGAGAGAGTTGGGTCTGTTCAGCCTGGAGAAGAGAAGGCTCCGGGGTGATCTTATTGCAGCCTTCCAGTGCTTGAAGGGGCTACAGGAAAGCTGGAGAGGGGCTTTGGACAAGGGCGTGTAGTGACAGGACAGGGGGCAATGGCTTTAAACTGAAAGAGGGGAGATTTTGATGGGATCTAAGGAAGAAATTCTTCCCTCTGAGGATGGTGAGGCACTGGCACAGGTTGCCCAGAGAAGCTGTGGCTGCCCCATCCCTGGCAGTGTTCAAGGCCAGGTTGGATGAGGCTTTGGGCAACCTGGTGTAGTGGAGGGTGTCCCTGCCCGTGGCAGGGGGGTTGGAACTGGATGCTCTTGAAGGTCCCTTCCAACCCAAACCGTTCTGTGAATCTGTGAAGGAAAATTCGCCACGCTGGATTTACAATGCGTACCCACACCGCCATCTGCAGAGAGCGGGTCGGCGAACCAACGGGCTGCGGGCTGAGCAGCCATTGAAGCGCCAACCCGCCAACAGCGGTGGGCGAGCGGTGCAGCACCGGGTGGAGCAGGGACACACGCGCCGTGACACCGTTACCAGCCGACACCGCACCGCGCGCACTGCGCTGCTCCAATGTCACCCTTTTCCATGTTTTTAGCAGGAAAACCGATCCCTCCCCGCTCCGCCTCCCCTCGCAGCGGCGGGTACGGCTCTGCCGTGCGCCACAGCGCTACGGGAGACGGACGGTTTGCGGGGCGACCCGATCGCGAATAAGCGCTTTCTTTGAGCGTTCCCCCTCCAACAAACACCTCATCTCCTCACGCCGTCTCGCGGGCGCGCCGCGCTCCCTCACGGAGGGTGCCGAGCCCTACTCTGCTGGTCCAACCCCTCCCCGGCCGCCCGTCCTCCCGCTCCCGCAGCCCGGGCCGGTGCCGCCGAGGGCCCCGCCGTGTCCGGGTGCCGCCGGCGCGCCCGCCCTCCCGCCGCAAGACCACCGGCCCCCCGCGCAACATGGCGCCCCGCCGCCGCCGGGACACTGCCCTCTCGCGCGAGCTCGGCGGCGGAAGGGGCGGGGCGGGGGCGCGCTGCCGGCCGGCGGAGCGGCGGCGCCAGCGCGGCGTTGCGGCCTGTCCGTCCCCGCGGGGCGGGAGCGGCGGCGGCAGCGCGGGCACGGCCCTGCTCCCGGCGCGCCTCCGCCTTCCCCTCGCCCCGCTGCTCTCGGCCGCCGCGGGCCGCCCGCGCTCCTCCCGCCTCACCCCCCCCCACACCGCCGCCGCGTTCGGGGCCGCCGGGGATGCGCGCGGCCCCCCGGGGTAGCGCCGCCGCCCGCCGCCCGGCGCCCTGAGCGCCCTTCCCGCCGCTCCGCGCCCCCGCCGCTGCTTCTCCCCTCTCAGGCGCGGGCGGAGGCGGCGCGCGGGTGCGGCCCCCGCCCGGCGGCGTCCCCCATGGTGGGCTTCGGGGCCAACCGGAGGGGCGGCCGTCTGCCTTCGCTCGTGTTCGCGGCGCTGCTGGTGGTGATCGCCGTCCTCGCCTTCAACTGCTGGAGCGCCTCGTCCCGCCAGGCGCTGCTGCAGGCCGAGGTGGCGGAGCTGCAGAGCCAGGCCCAGCGCACCGAGGTGGCCCGCGGGCGCCTGGAGAGGCGCAACTCGGACCTGCTGGGCAAGGTGGACTCGCACCGGCGGCAGCTGGAGCAGCGGGAGGCCGACTACAGCCACCTGAGCAGCCAGCTGCAGGCCCGCGACGGCCAGGCCAAGCGCTGCGAGGACAGCAAGGTGAGCGGCGGGGGCGGCGGGCGGGCCCCGGGGGTGCCGTGAGCCCCCGGGGGCACTGGTTTGCGGAGCCGGTGCGTTGGCTTTGGCGGCTGTCGGTATCCGCAGCACGCTGGGGTTCCTGAACGCATCCCAGGAAAGAGCTGGAAGCGTTCGGCCAAGGCAGAGCGTGTGCGAACAATGAGAACTCTGAGCGCTCAGTGGTTTCCAGACAGCTTAATTTTTATTCTTTTTTTTGAGCTTTCCTCCTCTGCTTAGATTGTTTGATCTTTTCTCATCAGTCAAAAAGCTATAGACAGTCTTAAAACTACAGTTTGCCTGGCCTCAAGGAAAATGAAATGACTTCAGGTGTAGCACCCTGAGCTGCCTCTCCCCAAATGCCTGGCACATCAGGCTCTGGTTCTGAGCTCCTCTTGCAGAATGCCTGGCACATCAGGCTCTGGTTCTTATGCAGCCAACTTAGAAAAAAAAAAAAAAAGAATTCTTGCTCCTGACATAACGTGTTGTTTTCATTAGCCGCAGAGAGACAAGCTAATATAAAATTCAGCTTGCCCTTTTATGTGGATGTGGCCTGGGGATTTCTTTTGTTACGGAAGGGAAAGTGAATCATCGACTTTCACTGTTCCATAATCATCAGCCAGGCAGCTCTTCACAGAGGCGTTAAGCAGACAAGTTCCTTTACTCGGTCGTGTGTGGTACTGTGTACTCTATTTGCATGCAGTTCATAATTCTGCTAATTAAACACTGTTTATCACAGTAGGATTTATGGAAATATCACACTCTCGGGCTCATTACTGGCCCAGTTTGTTTTTCTGACTCTTTTGTATCACACATTTGATAAGCAGTGTAAGAAAATGCGTTTAATTGTCACAGAAAAACTGAATACAGAATTACAGACTCCTTCAAATTGATTTAGTTCGTATTAAAGTATTTCCTACTGAGCTGTTAAAGTGAAGCCGTTTGTGTGTTCAGCAAACACATTTGGTTTAATTTCTTAATTTTTTCCAAGATTGGGATAAAAAGCCTGATTAGATACATAGGGGTGGATGCCAGTGCTCTCCTTTGGGAATAAATGCAACTAACACCGTTGTGATAGAAAATTCTGTGTTACTGTAAAATCCGGGTTGATTTATAAATAAGCATTCTGTACAGATGTCAAAAGAGTTAGTTCTGATGAGTAAGAGAAGCTGAACTCAAAGCAGTTAGGTTGTAAAAGTCACGCGTTGTGGTGACTGACTGACAGGTGTAGAACCGATGGGATTCCAGTAAGCTGTCAGGAACTGGGCTGCAGGGCAAGGCTGGCTTTTAATGCAAGAAATTTGTATTTTTTTTTAAATCTGTGATGTTTTCCTGCAGGACACCAGGCGACAAGTGCAGGTGGTGAGCGAGGGTGTCTAGGAAGGGGCATGGGAAGCCAGAGCCCATTTTGCCCACTTTGCTGTCGAGCTGCACCGGCCTGCGGAGCGCTTTGTTGTTCTCTGTAAATCCGGCTGCTCCCTGGATGCTCTCGGAGTCTGGCATCAAACAGGGCAGAGCAGGAGGGGAACGAGAGAGGTGGGACTCGTAGCTGTCACAAATGAGTTTTGCTGTTATTTGTCCCCGTGCTGCAGTAAGTGCCCTGGGTCTGGGCTCTTTGTTCCAGAAGCTGCCGTTTAAGGTCATGTGAGCTGGTGGCTTTTGAGTATCCCCTCTCCTTTACTTGGGCTCAGGATACTCCATGTGCCTTAACAGGCAAGAGTAGCAGATGTTCTGTCAATAGCCAGCCACTCTCCCTTTCCCTTTTCCTCTCACGTGAGCTGCTGTCATCTTCTAAGTGGCAACAATCCTTTTTTTTTTTTTAATAAAAACCCTTTAAGTGAGAGTACTCTAGAGAGTGGAGAGTAAACCTCTGGTTTAGAGAATAAAAGTGTGTTTGAAAAAAATTTGGAAGTAGTAGGCATAAAGTGTCTGAGCAAAAAAGGCTCGAATGATAATTTTTTTCTCTCAAAATAGAATTTGGCAAGGATGTTCTTTGAACAAGTTGGTTTTTTACTATTGATCTTACTCGATTTGTGAAATGCAGAAGCTATAATAAAACACCAGCACTGGTAATTTCCAGAGTATCGAGTGGTCACAACAGATCCAGGCTCATTTTGTAGAAAAATCATTGGAAGGATGCTGCTCTGGTGGTCATCGTGGTGCCTGTTCTGCTTCATGCCCCTTTGTCCTCCCAAGAGGCTCTTTGCCCTGTGCTTGTGTGGATCAAGTGTGCATCTCCTAGTGCTGAGGCAACTGGAATTTCTGCCGCGACGGTCTCCCAGGGGGGGTGGTGCTGTCATCAGGCCCCAACCTTTGTCTTTGTCTCTCCTTGCCTCCCTGCCCCTGCTCGCGGAACATCCCGCTCCCTGCTCCGGCACACAGTCTGCTCCTACGAGTGACCTCGTGTCTTCTGTTTGAAAAAAGAAAAGCCACGATTCTTGGGAATTCTCTTCTATCACCCTGCACTCATCTTGATGAGCTCACGATGGTCTGCTGGACCTTGGGACGAGCCAGAGGAGTTCTCTCTTGGAGCTCCTCCTGGGAGGCAAACAGAGGTGGTGGTTGCCCAGTGTTTGGGAGGTGATGCACACAGTTGGCATTGGTTTACTGAGTGTTTCGTGCTTTTGTGCAGCATACTGTGAGGATACTTCTTTTTTCATACACATTGCTGTGCAAGAAGCTCAACAAAATGATTGAATGGCAGGAATTTATGATGGAGAGCTTCCAAATGGCAGCCAGTGAGTGTGTAGGGGCTGGTAGCTGTGTGGTTGCTATTGCAGCTCTCGGGAGCATGCCTTTCTCATTCCAAAGCTGCTGCTGGCAGTGCCAGGTGTGTGGTACAGCCTTGTCCCTCAGCTGCTGCCTAGAGATGGTGCTGCAAAGGATGAAACTGTTCGGTGAAACATCCTTGGGAGCAGCTGGTTATATTCGTTGCCAAAACGCCTTGATGCCGCTCGGTTTGCAAAGCTGTGGCTTTACAGCAGTGATGCTGAGTACATCTTCCAGTCCTGCTGCATGTTCCTGATGGTCACAGTGTCATCTCCGACACCGTACTAACTGCGTGGTCATGGCAGTGTCTGTTCTGAAACAGGCTGCTGACAATAGCAGGACAATCTTGGAATGGTGGCATTGTGCAAAGACTTCTAACCAGCTTTCCTGTGCTGTTCCAGCACGTGCCCTAGCAGTGCGTTGGGAATGCCCTGGCGTATGGACACTGCTTGTGCTGCCCCGGCGGGTGATTCAGAGGGTGTTCTTGCCAGAGAAAGGAATAACTCACAGGGAAGTACGGGTGGGTGTTTATGGTTTACCACTCATCGGTGAGCAGTACCACCTGTGTTCTGTCCTGCCGTATGAAGAGATGAGCTCCAGCATGGTTGTGACTTCCCTTCGTCACAGCTCCTTCCGTTGTGTGACACGGCTGTTCACAACTCGGATAGCACTGGAGGGCTGCCCTGCATGTGCACAGCTCCAGCCAGCGCAGGGATATGGATGGTTTTTCCCTGTGCAGAGCTCATTGGGCTACAGAGAATTTCTTGTACGCATCCCAGCTGCTTTGGAAAGGATCTGAGAAATATGAACAGCACAAATAGGTCTGGACTCCAGGAGGACACAGCTCGGAAAGAACTGGACTTGCGCCATGCTTTGTGGAGTGTGGTTTTTTGCGTGTGTAGGTGGAACAGATCCCATGAATCATTAAAAAGCTTCTTGCCTTTCAGTCCTTCAGATGAGGGACATTTGCTGTCAGCTGAGCTGTTTTGGATGTGAATTCTGTCACTTCTGCCTGGAACTCAAAATGGCCAAAATGAAAGATGGTGTGGTAAAACTGATGCCATCCTGTTAGCAGACAGGCAGCCCTCCCCAGCCCGCTGCAAGTCAAGCGTTTTACAGGATGAGCAGAAGCAAGCCAGTGGGAAGGCCTTTTGTATTCAGAATTCTGCTAGATGAAGGTTTGAAAATGGAACCCACTACTTCCCAGGATCTCCTTTGTTCACAGATGTGTTGGGTTCTGTAAAATAACTGTGTTAGGGTGGAAGATGGGAAGAAACGTGGTCATTATTGCCAGTGGCTTTGCAAAACAGGGAAAGATACTTTTTCATTAACATTCTAAAGTCACTCTGTGTCTGTTCCCCTGTCCCCGTGTCGGTTGGATGGGGAGCTGTTGGAAGGGGAAGGCTGGGTCATTGCTGTCGTGTTGTGCTTCCATGCGAAGTCCCCACCACGTGCGGGGGTCACTTGTGCTTTCGTCGTAAAGCCCAGGAAGTCCAGCGCAGGCTTTCCTTCAGCTGAGCGTTGTTCCTTGTGCATCCTGTGACCGGGGTGCCAGGATGCCTTGGTGGGCAGCGCCCACGTGTCGCTGGATCTCAGACCTGTGGCTCCAACGTGCCGGGAAGGCTCCGCAGTGTCCCTGGTGGGTGTTTTTGTGCTGTGTCCGATTTCGGAGCAATATGGTCAGGGCTCTCGGGTTACCAAAAGATTGCATCATCTGCTGTTCTTTCCCTTCTTTAGGGAAGAGCCTTCTGAAGTGGCCTGGCGTCCCACCGGAGGTGCCTCTCGGCGCTCCAGAAGCCCTCTGGGCTGTGCCCTCTGCGGTGGCAGGATGTTCTGCCAGCACTGCCTGCGTCCATGGTGCCACGCGGGATGCACTGGGATACTGCAGTCTGGCACACACCAGGCTCTCCACGGGGCACTCGCTCCTGGAAGAAGCCTCTGTGGTGTGCCCGGAGCTACTGGACACGTGCCTCCATGTGCGCCGTGTTCTGCAGAACGTCCCGATTTCGGCAGCTCTGGAGCGGCCGCGGCTCCTGAAGGGACAAAGAGCAGCCTGGTCCCGCGCGGGCCGGGCTGGATCCCAGTCCGGAGCTCGGGTGCCTCTGTTGGAAACGAGAGCATTGCGTGAAAGGTTTTTAAACAAATTAGTAACGCGATAAGAGGGATGGCAGAGGTGGGTGGAGGAGATCTTAGAGTAGGGGCATGTGTCTGTTTGTTGGACAGGGAGTGTAGCCACCTGAGTCACCGCTGAGCTTCAGAACCTCCTGTGTGGGACGGAAATAGCCTCTGTGCATGCGTGTGCGTGTGTGTGTGCACGAGTGTGTGTGCTCCACGTGGCGTTCCAGAGGTAATTCTGACCTCGTAAGCAACAACAACCCTCTTCCAGCGCCCCTTCTATTGCTGCCGATCGTATCGAGCGTGAAACTACAAGAGAAATGGTTACAGCATCACTGTTGCCTGATGAGTCGTGGATTTTTTTCACTCAGTATGTTCTACATGTGCATCTTTCTCTTAATTTCTATTATTTTTTGTCTTTAGAGATGCCTTTATGTAAGAACAAGTTAAAGCTTCTTTACTTTGTGACTCCGTGTGTGTGCATTTCTTGTTTATTGTAACTGCTATTTTCCCCTTACTAAAAATACCAAATTAAAAGCTGTCGTGGAAGCCCACTGGTGTCAGATCCGCTTTTAAAAATAAAATTTGTTATGAATATTAGGTAGCATCACATAAAAATTTACTTTAAATATACATTAGGTAAAAATTGGTTTTGCTGCATGTTTATTTTTAGAGGTTTATGCTTTGACATTGGAAATTCACAGTCTCCTTCTGCAGTATCAGAACGCAGTGTGTTTATTTTAGTCCTGACAGAATCTACTTTTTCGATAGAAATATAGAATCATAGAATCACGGAACAGTTTGGGTTGGAAGGGACCTCCAAGACCATCCAGTTCCAACCCCCCTGCCGTGGGCAGGGACACCCTCCACTACACCAGGTTGCCCAAAGCCTCATCCAACCTGGCCTTGAATATGTTCTGGAAATAAATTTAAGTCCTTGTTAGCGAAGCCTAAACGTAGTGTTTAGGTTAGTGATGTCACTTGCAGATAACTAAACGTGCATTACTTATGTTTACAAGAACTTTGCGTATGTCACAATCCTTGTGCTACGTTGTCTTTGCAATGAAGAGAAGCCACCCGAGTCTAACCCCGCTGTGGCTGCTGGCTGCTTGCGTTCATGTAACCGTTTCTTCCTTTCAGATGAAGCTGCAGAGCAACATCTCGTATCAGATGGCAGACATCCATCGGCTGAAGGGTAAGGAATTATGGCAGACTGAGGAGTTGTGTGTGTTTTAGCTACCTCGGTACTGCAGGATGTGTTTTAAGTGGAAAATCAGGCAATGCTGGAATGCAGCATGATGTGACATTTCGTTATATTTGTTTACTGCCTGGTCTGGATGAGTGTGGGGTTGGCTCTCGTAGACTTTGCTCTGCTCTTTGCAGGAAGAACGTGGATTCTGGCACTGCTCACTACCAAGATGTTAGAATCATTTTCATGACCAAATACACAGTTCGTTATAGTTTGGATCAGCAATGTTGGGATGCTTACGCTGGGTTAGAAAAGGTCCAGAAAACATCTTTTAATGATTGCAATGCCTGTGATCTTACTGTGTGGGTTCCAGAGCGGCCTGGAATCAAGGAATCATGGAACGGTTTGGGTTGGAAGGGACCTCAAAGACCATCCAGTTCCAACCCCCCTGCCGTGGGCAGGGACAGCCTCCACTACACCAGGTTGCTCCAGGCCTCATCCAACCTGGCCTGGGACACTGCCAGGGATGGGAACAGCTAATGCAAAAATTCGAACGTGCCTGCAGACACCATGCTTGGCGTTTCTGCCTGTATCTGTGTAGTTGCCCTTAAAATAGTAGGAAGCTTAACAATTATTTGTAGCCTGAGGAGCAGGGAGGGCGTCTAGAACAATTGTAAGGACGGGAGATATGTGTTGGTTTTATGGAAAGTGTGAAGGTACCTTCTTTTTGTACACTTCTTGCAGAAAAAGAGTATTTGACCATCGTGCCTAAAGTAACCTAGTAGTACTTTTGTGTTACTCAGAATAACAGAATGTTTCAGGAAATTAAAGAGATTTCCAGCAGATATGTAAAATAGCATTGTGTAAGTCTCTGAATGCAAAAGTAAAGAAAAATTTAGGAGTTTTGGCATAGTATCAGAAGAATTGTTCTGTAGTTCATAGTGACATCTGGCATATGTGAGTAAATTGGCGTTTTTTTCCAAGTTACTTTAAGAATCTTTAGAAGAAATAACATAAGACTTGAGTAAATTTTTAACCTATATAGCAATATTGAAAGTTGTATCTGCTGTGGGGCATTTTTTCTTATGTTTCTATATTTGTGCTGATTTTTGCTTTTCGGTCCAGAACAACTGGCAGAATTACGTCAGGAATTCATTCGCCAGGAAGATCAGCTGCACGAGTACAAGAAGAACAATACTTACCTTACAAGGAGGCTGGAGTATGATAGGTATGTCTTCAAGAACGTTAGTAACTGTAGGGGGGTGTGTAATGGAGGTCTGTGCTTATGAAAAGTGCAAATAAATCCTATTTCTGCCAATCCTCAAACTTGAGTGCCCTCACTCGGTGATGTAACTCCAAGTTAGCTAGTTGTTTGATTTTTAAAGTTCTATTTTTTGTGGTGTTTGCTCCTCACCCCAAAGTGAGATATGATCGTAGAAGAATCTGATTTACTGGAATTGTCCAGCATTGGACAATTTTAAGTCAATGCATTTTTTTATAACATGGAGATTTTAGTTAACAAATACTTGGAAGAGTTTAATCAATGCAGTTCTGTAAGCTGTCTTTCTAAAAGTGCAGGGGTTTTGGGCGTTTTTTGTATGTTTTTTTTTTTCCCCACTGAAGTTGAAAGCATTGTGTGTATTGAAATTTTAAGCTGACCTCATCCTTTTAAGTTTATGATGGAGAAGCAGGAAGAGCAACTACTGCTGAAGCTTTGAGGATGGGGGAGATAAATGCTTGAGAAAACGTTTGAAACTTTCACACACACACAAATATTCTTTACTCCATGTGCCATGTTGAGTATTGGCGGGTCTGAGGGAGACAGGAATTTTGCTGAATTGGGTTGATCTCCGTGTGGCTCGTTAGAGAAGTTGGGACACTTAGCTGGGTCATTCAGATCTCATTATCTGAGCTGGTAGCAGTCACTGATAGTAGTAGTTGTGCATCTTCTGTGTTGACAACCGTGGGAGATACATTGCTCTCCAGTGGAACTAATGCGTGCTGGTGACAGATTGACTGTGAAGCTTGACTTTTTGGTTGCTTTCCAGGTTTTGGAGGAAACATGTTCAAGGCCTTTCCTGTTTTTCTGCTCTGTCTCTATTTTTTCTAGTTCTGCTTTCTTTCTGTATTCACTGCATGCTCATTCCAGGACAGGGCTTTTTGGACAGCCTATTCTAGTTATATCTCAGGTTTGGCTTTTTGTACCACGTCATATTTTCCCCCCTATTTTATTTACGGGAGAGCAGATACAACAGATGAAATATAACTAATAACGTGTTTCTAATCAAGTCTGCAGTGTGGGCAGCAAATCAAGGAAATGAGACTGCAACATGAAGAAAACATAAAGAAATTAATGGACCAAGTTGTGCGGGAACAAAAGGTAATGTGCAGCCGGGTTGGTGTGTCGGATTAGCAGAGCCTGAAGTCTGGCTTTTGTTTGACTCAGCATTTCAGATGCGTGGGGGCCTTGGTGCTTCTCTCCTGACTTTCTGTGAAATATCGTCCTGCTCAGCCCTGAATGGGTGTTAGTGTGAGAACATGTGCCTGGTTTGCTCCGTGAGGAGCAAAAACTTGATTCTTGAAGATCTGGCTTGATTCTTCGCTCTGCTGCAGCCTTCCTGCGTGACATCGTTGCTGAGGGTTTCAGTTTCTTCTCTGCAGAATGGATATTACTTCGTAGCTCTCCAGGGTAGAATCGATGTTCTTACAACCTTATATAGGTTATTGCAAAGGGGAACTCGGTCTCTGTTGAGGCCTGGAGGTGCTGGTGTGATGCAAATAACGATGGTATTTGAACGGTATCGAGGGTGTAATTCTGTGGCACGAGCTGCCAGTGGAACATGGGCCTCGCTCCTGCGAGCAGATGAAGTAACCTCTTCTTAAAATTTCATTTCCTTACTTAGTCTCTGTTTACAAACATTTCAAATAATAAGGCAGCTGTGAAGTAGGTTTCAGTCAGATCTTTTCTTGAAATCTAGAATTGTTTGCAAGTCTCTGACCTGAGGCTTAAGGCCAATGATGCCGTAACCCGTCTGCGTTAAGAGCTACACGTGCCAAGACAGATGTCGCGCAGCCACGCGGCGTTTCTGTTCCCTTATCTTCCCATACTCATCTCTCTCCCTCAGGATGCAGCTGTGCATATAGAGGAGTTCTGTTGTTTTTTGCTTTGGTGATCATCTAATTCCTAAATACCATCTCGCTTACCCAAAATAATCTTGAATTTGAGGGCATTCGTTTTGTAATTTTCAGGGATGTGCTTAATATTGGTTCCTTATGGATTTGTTCTAACAGGCCACACAAAAAATTCAATCAAGTAAAGACACTGAAGTAAGTCCCGACAATGATGACCAGGCAATATCTAAGACTGTTCCAGAGGCAGAATATAAAAACACAGTCAAGAATGAGCAGCCTTCAGACCATGTTGTAAACGGCAAAGGTATTTTCCTTTTTTTTGCAACTCCTGCCAGATAACAGGCTGATTGTGTTGTATCCTTTGCTATCACACAGAATGGGGAATTTTTCTGAAGCAGAGCAATGAATTCTTGGCTCAGGTGACCCGATCAGCTGCATGTGATTGCCCTAAGTCAGCGTTCATGGGTGTCCAGACACTGGCGTGTCCTTTCTCTGGGTCCTCCTATGAAAGTGGTTTCTTGCACAGTTTCGTGTTCACTTTGTTGGTTCATTTGGCAACTCCTTCCTGCTGTGGCAAACAGACCCAGGGATTGCCTCTCCGCTGCCCGTGAGGTGTGTCGTGGGGTGAGCTGGGGAAGGGCACATTGCTGGAGAGCTGGAACTGGCCCAGAGAAGGTGGCTGGAGGTGAGGAGCGTTGAAACCGCTGTGAGGAGTCTCTGGCAGGGGAGGTCAGCAGGAGCAGTGGGGACCTTTGGTTGTCCCGAGCTGCACAGGAGACTCTCAGCGAGCAACTCTTGGAGTTGTTTCCTCCCTGTAGGCATCTCTGAAAGGCAGATGCATTCCCTTTTTTTCTTTACTTGTGGTGCTGAATCAGCACATTTTGTCTCAGTTCCGTGTCTGTTCTGGCCAGCTTCTTGCAGCAGGTTTTTCTTACCCTGCTGCCAAGAGCAGTGCATCTGTTTCCCATCGTTTTCTGAAGATTGCACTGACTTTGGGCGTCTTCAGTGGCTGCTGCAGTACAATGGTAGGAGTGTTGCGGTCGCGTTATCAATATGGGATGTGTTCTGTGGATAAAGGACTTTTCTTCTGGTCTTAGAGCCTTCCACAAGAGGGAAATCCACTCTTCAAACTTCAAGGTTATTAAGGCAGAAAATCCTATTCTTGTCTTACAGAGAAAGTCAAACCAGGAGGAGATGCAGGCATGCCTGAAATAGAAGATAATGACCCTGCTAAAGCTGAAGATACTCCCACTGGTTAGGAGAAATACTCCAGTACTTTCACATTTGGGTTCTTGGTGGCGTATATGCTGTTTGAATACTAATTGCTTCATAGTGAATGCAAAATTTTAGAATCTGTGGTAATAAAATTCAAGTGGGGTGTAAAATTTGATAATTTTTACTGTGCTTTAGAGGTTTGAATTCTCAAAACTGAACGTTTCTGATAATTATTTTTTTCCCCCAGAAATCTTGTGTATTATATTTTCATCTATGGTTTAAAAACAAGAAAGAAAAACAAAACCAAAAAAGTTTCCAGGATTGCTAGAGGAATACCTGGTAATAGTGTCCGTTTGTTTCACGTTAATGTTTTTGTCCATGTATTTTGTTTCAGCTTTAAAGAAGCCACTTATTTCAGCTCCTAAAACTGAAGGTCATCAGCCTGTTGTAAATCTTCCAACTGAACAGCCCCCTGCTCCAAATCTGGCACCAGGTAAAATTCTTACTAGCAGGGGACAAGTCAACGTTTCGTAGGAAACTCACCATTTAGTATCTGGTACCATACCATGAAGGTTGGAGGTACATGGCCAGCCCCTTTTTTGTGTCTGATACGGCTGCAAAAAGAAAACCAACGATGGATTTCTGCAGGACACAAGATTGAATGCGTTCTTAGTCCGGCCTCCTGAG
Organism: Tauraco erythrolophus; assembly: GCF_009769465.1. NCBI lineage: Eukaryota > Metazoa > Chordata > Aves > Musophagiformes > Musophagidae > Tauraco > Tauraco erythrolophus. The sequence continues at coordinate 791,507 of NC_141478.1, forward strand.
GCACTGAGGTTGCTGGTTGTACGATCTCTTTTTGTCACGCACCACCCCAGTAATTCCTGAGCCTTTTGACCAGCTGCAGCCCAATTTGAGAGTTAGAAGCTTCAAAGATAAGTGCTTCAAGACTTCTCCACTGGACAGAGGAGAGTAATTGAAATTAGTACTCCTCCTTAGGCACACTAATTAGACAGGGCTGCAACATGTAACCAGGAGTTGATTGTTGATCTGTTGGTAGCCAGTTACACTCAGATTAAGCAGCAGCACTGTCACTTGCTCAGTGTCCTCCTGTTTCTGTGGAAAGCTTGCTTGAGGGTGATGTGGCAGGGAGGTTTAGGACATGAGAGGACTAAAAGTACTGCAGTGAAAGGGTTTAGAAGGATTGCAGGTAGAAAGGACACAAATCCTTAGAAAATAAACTTAATGCTCGTGGATCAAGTCACTTTGCTTTAATGTCAGAGAACGTTAGGTTACACCTGCACTGCAAGTGGCATCTTCAAATACTGTCCTGCTGGAACCCGTTAAATAGGATGTACTCATGTATTTGTGACATGACCAGGCAGGTTGAAATTTTTTGTCATGTCCGTTATTGGTTCATTTGAAAAAAGGCAACAGAAGTATTTCTTTGTCTGCAGTGTTCTGTGAGCAGATTAGCATACCAAAAGTCTGTATCACATTTAAAGTTTATTACTTCCAAATGTCAAGTCTTTTAAATCGTTTCTGTTTGCTGCTCTGAGGTAGTCCTTCACTGTGACTTTAATTAATGAGAAAACATGAAAGGCAGCAAGTGAAATACTTGCTTTGTTGGATTTAGAGTTTATGAACAGAAGGTTGATGTGAGTTTCATGAGGACCAGGGTTTTCTGTATTCCTTGGTTGTGTAGTCCTGTGATTCTGCTTATTATTTTTAGCATAACTTCTGTGACCTATAGCAACCTTCTCCTCACATCACAGCTCTTGAACGATAAATGTTGCTTAGCAGATTTGAAAAGCAGAATCAGCAGGAGGAGTAAAAAAAAGTATTATTGTTCTAGGCTTCATCAAGCGCTTGAGTACATACAGAAAATCAGCTGAGAAGGTGACAACTTAGGATTGATTACATATTAAAATGTGATGCGTTATCATCTGCAGTAACGTTACAGCTGCCTCTTGGAACCGTGTACAAACCCAACCTGCTTCCTCGTTCTGCAGGTTTGCACAGTGACAACGATGGAAACGCTGACATTGCGAAGCAGATACCTCCAAATTCTCTCCAGCACTTAAATTTCGAAGAAAACGTGGAAAATCAGAAAGAACACAAAATTGACACGGAGCACATACAAATTCCAAAGAGCAGAGTTAGTGACTTGCAGAGGATGAAGCAAAGTAAGTTGGCCAAAATCGTATACTTCATTATATTAAGAAAATAACTTCATTTTCTATCCGTTATCTGGAAAATAGGAACTGTTACAGCGGGTGGCCTCCTGGAGAATAAGCCTGAAAAGAAATGTAATATGTTACTGTGTAGAAGATATGCCTTCATGTGTTGTCTTTCATCTATATCTATATTCAGTCATTAAAAAAAATTGTAAGCTTATAGGAATTTAAAACGCTTTTGGAAATTACTACACATTTAAATAGATTAAGCCAAGACTTGATACGTGCATGATACTGAGTTACTTATATGCACCCTGTAGTACTTGACTTAAATACAGTGTTTTGGTCAACATTGTAAGAATTCAGCCCTTATATAGGGGGTCTTTGTGGTGCTATATGTGTATTGGTCAGAAGTTTGTTCTTCTGTGTGAGGAAGTTTTCCAGAACCCTTCTCTTCCATGTCTGCTCAAGGAAGAAGCCTTCAGTCAGGAGCAAATCATATATTTGTTTTAGTGTGTATGGTGGAGGTAAGACTGCAGAGTGGGCAGACAGCAGGTAAGAACTTGCAGCTCCAGAGGCAGCTCTGTGTACTGCTGGTTTTGAGATGCTCTACCTTGCAGCAGGTTCCATAACGCTGGGAGAGTGCTGTGCCTGTGGCGTTTGATTTAGCACCTTCCTTTAGGACCATTATAGTGAAATAAGTTTCTTGTGGTGTCAGTGGAGATACCATACACCTAAGTGTTAGTATAGAGTATACTGACCAGATATACCTTAACCTAGTTATTTGTGAAGAACCAACTCCAGTTGTTTAGCATTTTGGTGGGGAAGGGACATCTGGAAGGAAAAACATAGTGCTGAAAGATCTCCTCTTGTTTTTTACCAAAATAAGATTTTTCTGTATTATAACGCTACTATAAATTCAACTTTAAATGTCTTTGTACTCACAGCTAAGTAGCTTTCACTTAGGGTTTGGTTTCTGTGATTAAAGTCTGTCTGTACTCCAAGGTGACAAGTTATCACATCAGAACAGCCATCTTCAGAGTCACGAGAATTGGGAGGAAAAAAAGGGATTCTATAGCCTCCTGCTGGAAACCTGTGCTAGTTCTGTGGATGGGATAAGCAGTGGTACAGAAACAGCAATTTTGTTGAAATAGAATCATGAATTGGTTTCAGTGATCTGGGAAAAGAGTTCTGAAAGCTGGGGTCACTCTCAGGAACATGAAACTATGAATTAATTTTTGTCATAACGAAGGGAACTTCGCAAGCTAAAACTGTGAAGAGTGGAGCTGCCGTTCCTTTTCAGGGTCTAGCACTTGACTGGCGATTCTGTAGCTTGGAGAAGTTGCAGGAAAAAGGTGTTAACCTCTAGCAATCTCTTAAATATTCCTTGGATAGCAGAGAAATAAGTTTCAAATACCACTCCGTTTATTCTTGTAAAATGTTTTAGGTGCTGTTCTGCAGTAGAGATTAAATTAAACCAGGGCCTGTAGCACGTAGTCCCATTTGTTAGCAGATGGCTGTGGGGGGGGTGTGTGGGCATGAAGGGCTGTACAGGGACGTGGGGGTTCAGTGGGTGCTGTCCTTGTCCTCCCACCCCCTTGTAGCCCCCCAAAGGGTCAGAACCCAGAGTGTGTAGATGGTGCCAGACTGCACCTGAGAGGTTCGGGCAGCTGCCCGAAATGGTCTCTGAGCCATTAACAACCTTGCGAGAGGAGGTGCCATCGCACCGCGAGGCGACTCGTCTTTAAAAAGTGAACGGGAGGAGGACTGGAGGCATTGCAGAGACCCAGCAGCCCACCTTTGACACCTGGAGAGCTGACTGAACAAATTCTCAATCAGTTTGAATACAATATGATAAGTGTTTCAAGAGAAGATTGTGTCAGTGATACGATCTGAAAAGTATGTATTCACAGGAACGAAAGCAGGAGTGTGACTTTGTGGTAGGCAAATAATGGAGACTGCTCAGGAATAAATTGCTATTTGGTGGGGTACAACTTTAAGAAAATTATTCCAGACATAGGTATCACTTACAGTTTTGTTCAAAAAGCTTCTGTGAGGTGCACGAAGATGCATCCTGTGCTCGGCACTGTTTGTATGTTGAGTGCTGGATGATAAACAAGGTAGGAGATGTGGTTTCAGCAGCATAGAAGTTTGTAAACATGAACGTAGTCCGCAATCAGGAATGGAGAATTCCGTGCACAGTCAGTGACAAAGAGCAAGTGAGCTGTTCCGTCAAAACCAATGTGGTCAACAGTGGCTATTAGTCCCTAACAAACGGCTGAAGTGGGATATGTTAACAGCAATGTCAGATAAGATGGTAAATGGAGTAACTAGCTCTGGTTTACCTGGTGCTTGTGAGGCCATCCTCTGGCTTCCAGTGTCAAAGAAAGATGATGGGAAGCTGGAAGGAAGTCAGGGAAGCGGAAAAAAGAATACAAAGTAGGGTTTAGCGTGAGGGGGTAAAAAGCTCTGAAAAGACCAGGGTTGAAGAGGTAAGGAGTGGGCATCAATTCACTGTTGGTTTCCAGAGACAGATCTTTAGGGAAGGCTTCAGTTTAGGGAAGGCTCCTGGATCTTCCTGATGCAGTGGGGATAGGTGTGTTCAAAAACGGTGTGCAACTGGGCAAGCTTTCCTTCCACTCTGGCCTGAGACGTGCGAGACTGTTGAGTTTATTGAAGGAGCTTCTTGAAGAGCCTGTGCTCGTCCGGCTGAGTGGCTACAGCCGAAATGACAGAGTTTGTGCTTCAGTTGCTGGGGTTTTCAAACGGATCGGCCGTCTTCCCTGGTTATGGAAGAAATGCCGGGGGCCCTGCTGTGCGGGCCGGAGCACGGAATGAAAGGTCTGCACTGTGGGCTGTGAGTGGGTCCCTGAGAGCCAGTAATGGTCACTGGTTGTCTTTGCCTTTTCTCTTTGCTATTTGGAATAACTTACATTGTACATTATAGTGATGCAAAGAGACTATCACTTATGGAAACAGCTAATCCAGGTCTGTGGAAGATTTGTTTCCTGATTGATCGGCAGTGGCTGTTCTGAAAGGTCCATCGATGATAAATTCGTCCCTCTGGAACAGAGGAGCCCATCCCTGGCACCTGGCTTTCGTGGTGGGGTTTTGGTTACTGAGCACTTCAGAACCTACTGTGCACCAGCCCAGGGGATGAGATGAGTAACCAGCACTGGCTAAGGTGTCTGTCATGTCTGGCTGGTTTCAGATCAGGGAACTTCTTCCCAAAAGATGTTTTCCTTTTTAATTTTGATAGTGTAGATTGAGAAAGTAACTTTGGTGCCAGGTAGAGATGGGCACATTGCGGCCGTTCAGTTTCAGAAGAAGCAGAACCCGAAGGTGACTGCAGCAGCGTCACTGTGCTCCTACCTGGCATCAGAAAAAAGCTGGGTGCAGCAGACTTCCAGCCCATGCTGCTGTCTGAAGTTGGCCTGTAAGCATGTCCTTAGTGATGGGCATGTGGACAGCTGCTCCGAGTAGTGTGTTTGTAAGGAGCCAGCTTTGAGTAGTAATACCCCGTGTGTCTACTCAGAATTCATTTCAGCAAATGTTACCTGCAGATTTTAGCATCTCCTTATGAGACATCCCCTGCTGTCACCAACCTCCTGTGCTTCATGACAACGTGTTGCACTGTGCCTCGAATAGCCAGTCCGTGTAACGCCTGTGTTACGGCCACGGACCCGTGTTCGGAGCGGTTGAGATCCACAAGCCATCAAGATGCCAGATCTTGTCTGTTTCCGAAAGCCACCGGTGCGTTGCTGGCGGGAGCTACAAGCAGCTCCTGCTGCGGTGTTCGCTTGGAGTTTGGCATCCCGAGACCCTTATCCCTGGCTGGTGTCAGAGCACTGACCTTCTCCCCGTTGTGCGAGACGTCGTCTGCCTCGTGTACCCCCAACTGCCCGCGCAGGCTGTGGAGCCGCTGCCCAGATCACCCAGTGCAGAGCGACTGCTGGTGAGGTTCGTGTGCTCAGCAAACCTCCCGTGGTTTGCGGTGGTGCCACCTAAACCACCGAACGCTGCAGGCAGAGCCCGAGTAGGGCTGTAGTGCCCGAGCAGGTGCACCCTGGAGCTGTGCTGGCACCCGCCCTCGCCGGGCTGTCCTGTGCACCAGGCTGTGCGGGTGACTCCGGTGCCCAGGCCTGTGGCCTGGCTGTGTTTCCAGGATCTCTTTCCAGTGTTTTAACCTTTCCTTCTGTCAGCTTAGATTTGTTCAGTGCTTGTTTGTCACAGTATCCCTGGCATTCTACAGGCTGGGTTTTTCTGTAAGCGAAGTGCATTCTTGCCTTTCCATAGCTTGGGTTGTATTTAACCTGTGCCAGTTGTACAGTTCTGATTGCTTTTTATATGTAGTGCAGTGTCCAAAAACACAAACAATAATGGCAAGGATTACTTGGAGATGAATAGAGAATGAATAATATATTGAACTTCTGGTTTCTAAACAGATCATAGTTTCTTCTTGATTATTTTATGAGAATAACTGAAACTTCAGTCTCTGTACACTTGAGCTGCACCAGATGTGATTCTTCTGCTGTTCTTCCCCACCCAGACAAGCACTGTGTTATTGTTCCTGTCCTGATTTTTATATGCTGCCACATATGATAGTTTTCATTGTTTTAAGACACAATTTCATTTTTGCATCTCTCTGTTGTAACCTCAACCCCCTTTTTAATCCTAACGTTGAAATCATATCGTCAGTTTTACTTCACTGTTCGTCGCTTGCACTGTGAATCACTTAACATCTGCCTCGGCAGACTTCTTCCTCCGTCCCCTCCCAGCCTGTAAGGATCGTATCGCACTTTAATCCTATTTTTGCGTTCATACATAATCCCTCCAGACTTGCATCCTCTGCAGGCTCAGCGTTGCGCTCTTTAAGCAACGGGCAAGCGGGCTGAGCCGCGCTGGGCGTGAGCAGATGTCCCCGTATCCCCCTGAACCCCAGCTCTGAGCTCGACATCGCACCGTTCATCTTCCATCGTGGGCTCGGTTGACTGTCTACTCATTGTGTAGCTCCAGCTAATTCTCATTTTTCTTGTGCGATGTTTCAGTATCTGGAACTGTTCTTAATTATTTGCTGGGAGACAAAAACACTGGATTCGGAACATTTTGAGAACTGTTAAAGCTTGATAAGAAACCAGAGCGTAAAGCCAAATTAATTAGGTAGTTAATCAGTTCCGAGATGCAAGGCAGATCTTTGCCAGGTTGGCACCCGTGACAGCGTGGTGCACGCGCTGCAGACGTCACCGTGTACGGAGTCAGCAACACGCTCCGCCGGGCGCAGGAAAACGCCAGTTCTCCTCCGACAGAGTCTGGACACCAAAACTTCCACTGTGTGTTCTTCAGCGTTGTAAGAAAACTTCACTAGCGTTTGTAGGTGATCAGTCAAAGGTGGAGCTTCTGGGTCGGGTGCTTACTCTAACTTTTCTCCCAAGAGTGAAGCTTACAGCAGTGGGATTTCACACGATCCAAATGCTGAATGACCGAGTACATCCTTTTTGCAGGGTGTTCCGTGACCCGGCTGGTTCTCCCCCTGCCCTCTCCCCGCTACCCCTTTGCTCCTCCAGCTGAAACTACTACAGCCCCCGACTGTCTTAACCTGTGGTCTGCTTGTGGTTGGAATCTTCCTGTTTCTTTCCTCTCTGCTTCTGACTTAATCCTTTGCCTACTTCACAGGCCGATTCTTTGATGAGAATGAATCCCCTGTTGATCCGCAGCAGGGTTCTAAACTGGCAGATTATAATGGGGATGATGGTAACGTGGGTGAGTATGAGGCAGACAAACAGGCCGAGCTGGCTTACAATGAGGAAGAGGATGGTGATGGTGGAGAAGAAGACGTCCAAGGTGAGCTTGGGCCTTGTCTCCATCCCATTGTAATCAAACCCGCGCTGAGTTTACTTGTTGAATTTGTGTAAAGCCTGGCTGATTTTGGCTGATCAGAAATTTCTGGCACAGAATAAATAAGCTTTCGGCAGTCTGCTCTCCGTTTGGGAGCGACGTGACAGTTTGCAGCGAGAGGGTTTGGTACCTGATTTCTGCCGGGGAAATCACGACACTTCAAATTTCAGAAACGGTTTTATCTACACCCCAACTCTGGTCTCTAGCTCGTTGGGATGCATTCTTTGCCATTACTAAAGCAATTTTCAAATGCAGACGCGTAGTTTGTTGGACTGCTGCTTTGGTCACACCTCCCTGGAGGTGCCGCGCAGCGAGGTCTCAGCAGTTCTAAGTGTAATTTTCGTGCACTGTACACAGATTCAACAGGCTTCTGGCTTTCCTTCCTAACCAGACTTCAAAACTCATTGATCTGGCACTGCCCTAATACCTGTGTGTGCATGTCCACCGCCTCGTGTTCCGCATGCGTGTCAGTGCGTCACCTCTCCTTCCTTGTCTGCCGTGTATCCGCCACGTTGTCTACCATTCTCCATCCAGCTGTTTGCCAGTACTTTGTGAAAGGTGTGCATGTCCCTAGGGCGAAAATGTTTATGCAAACACACGTGCTATTTCCAGTTAAGGAGAGTGCAAAAGAAAGAGGAGGGAAAAAAACCCCAAACCAATATTGAAGTTCTACAGGCACGCAGATCCTGATCCTCGTAATGCAAGTTTTTTAGCTGGTAGTTTTTCAGACGCGTATTTAATTGGTATCCAAGCTTAATTAATGGGAAAAGCTGATGAAAAAGCAGCTGATTTCTGTGAGCAGGCATCTAACTGTGCAGTGTAAGCATTTTTTGGCTGGGCTGGTAGTTTGAAACTCATGAACAAGCAAAAGAAAGGTATGGATCAGAACGCTGGGCGATTAATTGCCTTCCTGAGAAAAGGAAAACTCTGTTGCCGTTCCAGAAGATGTGGGCTGGTTTGTTACTCTGGTTTTCAGTCACTCTGCATTGCCAAGGCCTGTCCCTCTGGCTGGGCTGTTCCTGGGCTGTAATTAGCCCATACAGGCTGCCTTCCCCATGAAGGTGTGACAGTGCATACAGCCGCTCCCGTGGGAGCAGGAGATGCTTCCAGTGATTCCAGCCTTGTAACGGAAAGGAGCGCGTGGTTTGCCGTGCGGGCTCGCGTGTCTGAGCGCTGCTCAGCAAACCCAGGCAGTTGTGGGGGTCGGGTTTGTCGTGTGGTTCTGGGTCGGTTCCCCGTAGGAGGCGGTGGGCGATGCCGGCTCCTCACCACGGCAGTTCCTTAGATGGACTTCAGAATCCAGTTCGTGAAGTTTTACCCAGGGCCACGTAACGGTAAGGGGATCTGTGCTGCCTTCAGCCATTGGCCTCGCTCAGCCCTCGGGCTCGTCTTCGCCCGCAGCCGTCGCGGCAGTGGGTGCCGTGGGCTGCCCGAGCGGCGCAGGGACGCGGCTCTGGCTGTACCTCCGAGCTCTGTGCCACGTTGCTTACCAGCACGAACACGGTGCCATGGTGGCCTTTACTGGGAAGCGAGTGGCTTTGTGTAGCCAGAGCTAATACCGCGTGTGCTGTCAGCTATTACCAGTAACGTGGGCAGCATCCCTGTGTGCCACCTGGGAAAGGGTGGCTATGATACAGTGATAAGTGGTGGAAAATTGTTAAAAAGCATAGAGATTGGGTTTATGTAGCTCACTGTGCAAAGGATAGATATTTGGAAAAAAGAGAGCTCTGCCTGAAAGTGGCCTCATGAAACTGTTTCCCGTGAGATGTGGTACCTGTCAGCTCACGGCTCTGGTGGCTTTAAATTGGGACTTGGTGAAACTCTTTTCTGATCAACCCCTCTGCATATCTGTATAGACAACGGGTTTAATATCTGGTAGGAAAGATTAGAGAGTGACTTCTGGAAGCCTTTCATGAACAACAGTCTGAGCAGCATATGTTACTACCTCAGGCTTAATTTTCCAACCCCTTTGGTTCTGTTTTTTTCCTAATAACTTGTTGACTTGATTTGAGACAGAAGTCATACAGCATGGGGAGCAGCACTCCCAGAGCAGCATTTCGGAAAAAGTGTCTGCTTTTGTCGTTACACTCAGTTGTTTGCAGGGTAGGAGAAGGTACAATTGTGGGGGTTTGGAGGGAGGATGGTTATAATTGTTTAGGGAGGAAAAAAAAAAAAATCCTGAATTTCTGTCTAAAAACTATTAGAAAAACATCACATGGTTTTGCATGAGGCTGGAACAAAGCATGTGGCATGTGCAAACAAAGCAGTTTAATTAAACATGTTTTTCTGTTGCCACTAGAAATGTGTGGGCCTGAGATTGAAATTATCAGAGGAGAATACACAAATGTGGGAGATACACTCACGTGAATGTCAGTATCCCACCTGGCATTCCCCCTTTCACTCCACCTGTTTGAAACACACGGTGAAACTTCAAAGTTGTTGGCTTCTGCTCCAGTCAGCATGTTTTTGTGGTGGCTGGTTGGTGGAGGATTACATAAATCGATGATGCCCACATGCTGCTTTAGTAGCTTCTTGCCCAACAAAAGCGTGTGGGGTGTAGATAAAGTTGAGCCTTTTGCTGTGGGGAGCAGGTTACCATCGGGCACCCGCCTCGCGTGCGGGCTGGTGAGTAATTGTGGAAGCGTTGAAGAGCTTCAGGCTCTTATTGTCTAGTAAAGGACTTGGTAAACTCCAGCTTTGCTGTCCGCTCCTGAGAACCAGCATCTTTCCTGAGAACAAAGGATTTGAAGTGCAGCAAAAGCTTCTTAACTGAAACAAACTGAAGTTTTAGGGCTTTGTCACGTTCTGAGGGGAGGAGGCTGGAGACCTGCACAGGAGAGCTCTGAATTAATTACAGCAGAATGCAGAATATTGTGAGATATTTTAAAACATCACTTGAAAAAACCCACTGAATGTACACTTTCTTGCTGGATTTTTTTTTTTTTGCGTGTGCTACAGTAAATGGTTATTTTGAGGATGAGCAAGATTTTTTAAACTTTATGATTTTTCATGAGGCTCAAAACCCAAAACCGAAGGAGCAGAAGTCAAGAAGTAGCACAGAGTAGAGTGGTGGAGAGAGAGAGTCATTCTGGGTCTGAGACACGAGACAGTGTCCAGCTCCTGGCTGGGAGCGCAGCCGTCCTGCAGCGCAGGAGTCACGTCCCGCCTGGTGGGCTGAGCGTTCACCGCGCCGGAGCCCGGCTGGATAAGAGCAGCCGTGAAAAAGGCGTTGCTGATTTTCCAGCAGCGCTGAGAGAGCACAGAGATTTCCAGTGGTAAGGGCTTCGAAAAGGTTGAGAGCCGCCTTTTGCTTTTTTAAAAATCTCTCTTCAAATTTCGCCCTCAGGTCGGAGGAACGAGGTGGCCGTATCAAAAGCGTTGACAGCAGAGTCAACTCCAGCATTAGTAAAGATCCCATCACTAAAACGTGCTGTTTGTGTGGGAGGGATCACTTTTTGCATCGGAGAAGTAGGTGGAAGAAGTGTTGCCTTAGTCTGGAGGGGGTCACGCTGACTCCTCTGTGTGTCCCAGGAGGTCCTTGGCCTTCGTAGAACCTTAGAATGGATTCCCTCTGGAACAGGTTAAAAAGTGGCGATGTGGCGTTCCGAAGTGGTTGACTTGGTAGTTGAGTTCTAGTGGGAGAGGTTGAAACCTCGGAGGACCGTTCTCAAATGACAGTAGTAAGTTCAACTGGTTGTGCAGCTCCTTAAGGCAGTGACCCTCAACCACGTGGCCGGAAAGCCCAGGGTACTAAACAGCGTGAAGTCCCAGTTCTTCCCGAGGGACGGCTCCGGGCGCTGCCAGCCGGGCTTGCCGTCGCAGACCCCGGTGCCTTCTCATTGTTTTCCTGGTGACCTCACTCGAGGCCAGTTCCGTGTGGGCGTAGCGTGAGCGGCGGGTCCTGGGAAAGTACGTTCAGGTGGTTTTTCAGTAGTACCACATCAGGTTTGATCGGAACGTTCTAATTGCAGATGATGAAGAAAGAGATCTGCAAAATGACCTCGATTATGGCAAGCCACGCTTAAGTGACAGTGTTCTGTAAGGCCTGAATGGAGCAGGAAACATGGATGGGAAGAGATCTCCGCTGAGGAACCCGCAGTGCAGCAGAACTGAACCATTTTGACTTCAGAGTTCCCTACTTCGAAGGAAGCCGATACTAAAAGCGATGAGTGTGCTCGGAGTCAGCCAAGTAACAGAAGGCAACGGTTCTGTACAGATGTACATAGTTGTACTATTGCAAATTGTATCAAAACTACATTTTGGTTGTTACATTGAGCCAACTGCTTAGACTGTACCTTATCTGTAATGATCTTCCCATCGAAAACCGGTATTATAAATACGGGCCGAATTGTTTCTGCGATTTAGAAAACTTTGTAAACTGGAGAACTTGTACAGTTTGTATCTCATGTAACAAATACACTGTGGAAACAATGTACAGCCAAAGGACTCCTTTTCTACAGTAATACCTGTGTGGGCAAAAACGCTCCTGCTTTCCTCACGAGTGCTGTGCTTCTGTATTTTGCAGGTGAGCCATCCGTTGGGAACGAAAACGGGATGTTTAGCAAATTGCTCTTTCCTTAATGTAGCTGAGGACGGACTGCGAGTGTCTTTGGCAGCAAGTACCGTTTTAATTCGCGTGTCCAGCGAGCAAATCGCTCCTCGGTAGAGCTGGAAACCGGCGATCTTAGAATTTTAATGATTTGATACATCCTGACAAGGTGGTGTCATTAACAGCTTGTTTGAAAAGGGAATAGAAATATTTCAGCAGAGCTTGTAGGGGATCTTTGTGTGTGCTGAGGAGCCTTGGTGAGCAACGGGCGCGTCTGCATCGGCTCGGTGGGAACCCGACGGGAAGGAAGGACCCGTACCCTGGGAAAACACGGCGTGTGCTGTTCTGCTGCCTCGGAGCATCCATCCTGTGTCACAGCCTCTCCAGTTAATTTACAATTCAATCCTTTGATACAGATCTCCAAACATCTGCCATGTTCCATGTTTTGATTTTCTATGTCGCAAGGTTTGTAAGTTAGATACTTTTATTACTTTATGTTTAAGCACTTTCTGAATTCTATGAAAATGATTCTGTTGATCTGCAGTAGTGAAAATCAAGGTTATTAACCCAGCCTGCTTCTCCAAAAGGGCTACTGTGAAAAGAAATTATAGGGCCCGTGACGTGGGTGATTGTGCTTTGTCTCTGCACTCAGGTTCCAGTTTGAAGTGACAGTTGAGGTTCGCTCGATGCCAGTTCAGTGAACCTCTTAACAATTTTTATTTTGTGTTTTATTTTGCTACAGGGACCTTCTACCAATCAGTCTTAAATACACAAGGAATAAAAATTTCAGGTTCTGGCAATGCATCTCAAGGCTTTTTGTTTAAGGCTTGAGCTCTTCATTCCACACTTCTGGAGGCAGATGGGGAATAGCCCCTTGCATGGTGTGATGTACTTTCAGTTGGAAATTAAAATGCTGAACCTGCTCGGAATTAGGTACCATACTAATACCACACCGTAAGTGTAAACTTGTACAAGGATTCTAAGAATAGCAGTCTTCAGTAAATACTGTATTTAAGCTCTACATTTTTTTGTCTTAAAATGTAATTTCACCCTGAATTAGGTGTTAACTTGATTCTTCTAATGAAAGCAACATTTAAGGGTTCTAATAAATTAAGTTGTTTAAAGTATGCGAGGCTTCTGGCTCTTTTTTTTTTTTTTTTTTGACTTCTTACAATTGGATTAACTTGGGGATTCACAGAAGTCGAGGTATTGTAGATGCCCCAACCCTGGCAGTGTTCAAGGCCAGGCTGGATGGGGCTTTGGGCAACCTGGTGTAGTGGAGGGTGTCCCTGCCCATGGCAGGGGGGTTGGAACTGGATGGTCTTTGAGGTCCCTTCCAACCCAAACCATTCCATGATTCCATTGTGACGTATGGGCAGCAGTTACAGAGTTTCCTAAAGGCCGACTTGGGCAGCGATGGGGCTGAGGAACTCGCCGTGTGCCTCACAGCTCGTGTTTTGTCCCGGGCAGAGCAGCTCCAGCAGCTGCTCCCTGGATGTTCCCAAGCCAGAAGTCTGCCTCAGCTCTGCGCCCTCGGTGCGAGCGTGCGTGGCAACACCGGCAACGCGTTCTGAGCTGCCTCTTACTGCCAGTAACGTGAGGGGGAGACAGACACAAAATCAAATCTTATTTTAGCTTCTTACTTTCTAGAATATTAAACCATTTCACGTTATTTCTTTGTGCAGGTGCAGTGATTTTGGAAACAACAGCCCCCAGACCCTTTCTCTATAAAAGCAGAGTGCTGGGTTAGAGCTCAGGGCCCGTCTCAGTGTGTTTGCTGACCGAGTGGGATGGTAAATGATGGGAAGGATTCCTTGATGTGTTCTGGTCTGATTTCCACTGTAACCTGGTTACTTCTGTGCATGACACAGAACGACATCTGGCATTAGTAGACAAAATCATTAGATAACATGTTGGGAAATAGGTGAGCTTTGTAATTAGAGTCTTGTGATAACTATTATACGCATAATCAATTTCTTATTATGTGTAACCTGTTTTCTTGCATGCCACAGGCTGAATCTTGCTTTATATTTAGAATAGTCCATGTTACGATATCTTTTAAGTCTAGTGGTAGTAAAAAATAAAACCAACATTCATCCTGGCTTTTAACACCTGGCTAAACCGTCGCCGTTGAGTTGCCCTGTTGGCTACCTCACTTCTGCCACGAACTGGTCTGGAAAGGAGCACGGAGAGCTCATGGCACACACCCGCCTGGCCGCCGCCCGCGCGGTCGGAGCAAAGTTTAACGAGATGGCACCAACCGTAGGGCTGCAACCAGCGACCTGGCGGTGAGCGACCGGTAACGAAGGATTCCGCATCTCCCAGGAAACAGCCCCCTCGCTCACGGGTTAACACGGGTTGGGCAAGATGAGAAAAATTCATGTTTCTCATCCTGTTGGAAGGAGATGGTAAAACAGGGAACTACCAGCCCGGCTGGACGTTTGGTCTCAAGCAGTTCCCTTCCTTCGTGTGTGTTTCTGTTCTGTTCCTTGAGAAATCCATACTCACAGTTTTATGGCTTACGTCGTAACCCGCCGCGGAAGGGGGAAACACGGAGCTACAAAGGGGAGACAGGAGTGTCCGAGGAGAAAACCTCCCCTCTGGTTTGGCCGGTGCCTCCTCGGCTGCCAGCCGCAGCGCTCGGCAGGTTTGCCGACCGGCAAACGCTCCCGGTTCCCTTTGGAACGCCCGGGGGCACTCGGCGGGCTGTGCGCCTGAGCTGGGGGCTCGTGCTGCCTCGGGATTTTGGGAAAATATTTGGCTGGAGCATAACCCATATAGAAGCAGTTTGATCTGAGCGGGTATCCTTTTAAGGAATCTAATTTAGGTCACTGAGCACTTTACCCTTCATTATTTCATGATCCAATGTTTAAAGAATTTTATTTCTAAGGGGAATTGTTCTGTCAAACAAATTCTGCTTTAGTAAAAAAAAAAAAAAAAAAAGTGTGTTCTTTTGAGAAACTGCCCATGTTTTTAGAGCAATGTTCCTTGCTTTTTTTTTGGTTTGTTTGTAGGTGGCTTCATTACAGCTGTTCCCTGAGCCTCTCCCCTCTCACACGTGGCTCCTGCTGCTTCCTCCACCTCACCAGTCCCAGTCCACCTTCCCATTCCCATCTCTCCTGCTGTTCCTCGCTGCCCTCCTCCTCCTCACGCAACGCCAGCCGCGTCTCCTGGGCTGTTGGATTCACCGCAGAGCGGCGCCTGACCACCGCGCCAGCTGGAAAATAAATGTCTGCGTGATCAGGCTGAAGATGCCAGGCAACAAATAGAGGCACCTTCGTTTTTCAGGAATTCCTGGAGCTCCTGCTCCTCAACTTCGTGTGAGATTTGTTCTTCGTACCATCTCCTGGGAAGCAACAAGCCCGCTGGTTTAAGCCTATTTTTGAGGGCTGTAGCAAGGCTGACCTGGGGTAACGCCTTGGCCGTGACCGGCTGTTCCCGCAGCACGCGTCCCCGCAGGAACACGGGGCTCCCTGCGTTTTTACGTGCTGCTCAAGGTACAAACTCACCAATCATCAGTTTTGTGTCCCATGAGCCACTTTATTTTTTTAAAAATGTCTAGTTTGCCAACTAGCTGAGATCTGTAGTTCTCATCCAATACATGTCTCACCTCTTGAGGAAGGTGGAGGCCTGAAGAAGTGATAAAACCGTGATTGCCTTCCAGGATGCAGAAGAGCCTGTGCTGCACAAAGTGCAATCAATGCCTGTTTTTCTAATAAAGTTCTATCAAGCGCTCGCTCATTTAAAAGAAATAAAATTAAAACATTAATCACCGATCTGCCGATTCAGATGACTATTCCCAATATATTCAAAGACAGGTTCTGTTCAGCACCGCTATCGGTGGTTACGAGTGAAAATAAGAATGACTAACCTGACTTGATTTTGGTTTTTAAAATGTAATTCTGAAATCCCTATGCTGTTCCTGCTGAGCCAATACCCGTTTCCGTGGAAACGGCAGCACACAAAACGTTGACATATTTCAGGGAGCGAGAGCTACTTGAACATCTGCTTCCCTGAACCCACCAGCGAGCCTTCAAAATAAAACTGGCTCTCACGTTTGGTGGAACTGGTTCACAAGAAAATTCAGACCATGTTGCAGCCCCAGCCCAGCCCAGAGCCCTTTCAGCAACACACCCAGCCAGCGACAGCAGCACGCGGCGCACCGATTCCTGCTTTAAGGCTCACACTATAAATAACTTTTGATCTGCACGGCGATGCGTTACGGCGCAGCCTCTGGAAAAAAGCAGCCGAGAGCACCGACACACCTTTTGGTATCTTTTCATCCCATTTTCATACACATTTTTAAGAGCTTCACCTCTCGTTACGATTCTGCACCGCTAAGTGCTCAGCACTGTCACTGGTAAGAAATTTGGGAGCGTGGTAAAGGTGAGCACCTACTTCTCACTAAAGCCTAAGCCCAAAGCCAGTATTTAAACCAGAATTCAGACTGGATTTATGGATCAGCGCTCGCTGGAGCCAGGCAGGCACACTGCCCTTCCACAAACCATGTTGGCTGAATTTTGGTACAGTTCTTTAAACTGGAAGAAAAGAAGGGGAAAAAAGCCCAAACAAAACAAAAGAGCTGATTTATCAGCTTTTATCAGTTGATAAAAAGGGTAGAGCACACTGTATTTTTACTGTACCAGAAAATTCAAATTATTTCAGTTATTCCATTTTTTTCTGGAATGATTTCTGATTAGTTCATTCTTTTCCCTACACTTACTTTTTAAGTCCGTAAAGAGTTAACGGCTCCACCCTAACATAACCCTGCACACACCAAACCGAGTTAAATATATTTCTTGGAAAAGGGGCTTCCTACTGACTTGAGATTAAAGGGAAAAGAAGCAGCACTATTCAAAAGCAACATGAAAAATCTATTTACTCCTGTATGTTTTTACCCAGCCGACACCTGAGCCACCTGTACTAACTTGTGAGACGCTGGTGGCAGCAGCTTCATTCTTTCTCAGAGACATGATCTACTCTGAAAAGTGAAAAATGTTCATAATTTTTACAAGGTTGAAGAAAACAGTACGTTTGGAGTAAAAAGGATCTTTGCCGATAAACCTTGATTTCTCCCCGTGCCTCCAGTTGTCCACCACAGACAGGACACCCCCTTCAACTGGTTTTCCCCTGCCAGAGGCCAGCAAGGCCAGAGCGCCCCACACTCGGTGCTCGCTCCAAGCCAGGACTCCCAGCAGCAACCAACTGCTCCCTCTTTTTCTGCGCTCACCAGTAGGTGTCTGCAGCTAAGGCGTGCTCTTGGGGATCGAAATGAAACCAGCTTTTTAAACAGTAAAGCTTTGAAATCCTACCCAGCCAAAGGGACGGAGATGGGTGTTTTGTGAGAGCCTTAAGCAGCCTGTGGCGTTACGGTTTGGCCCCAGTTCAGGTGTAAAGAACCACGACTGCTGACATTCATGGTGGCAACACAGAGCTCACCCGCTTCTCGCTCCCTACGCCGCGCGTTCCGAGCTCTTCCCTTCCGGCACGCTGGCTGCACGCACAGCTCGGTACGCAGCGATGAGAGAGGGATTGCTCCCGAGCATGTAGAACTTCACCTGCCAACAATCCACAGAAAACTCAGGAAATCGGACCCGAGAGAACAAATTCCCTCGGGCTGCGTCTAACATGTTTTTCCCAACGTTTACCACGCTCCCATTGAGAGCTGTGATTAGGTGAGTCCACAGGAAGGACACTCGTATCGAGAGACTCGCTTCTGGGGGATCTAAAGAAAAATACTTTTAAAACATAAGAAATATCCTACCATGATACATTTTCCTTTTGCATTTATACTTTGGAAGTAACTGCAAGGACACCTGAGTGACTGTCAGGGTGAGCAGTGGCTACACACACAGTCTGAACTATCCAAATAATTTTGCAATACATGGAAATATCGCGGAAGTTTTACAAAGGGGTGACCCAAAGGCTTCATTTTCCTTTTCCTTGCCTACTCTTCATTTTTCCATCCACTACTCAAAATCGTGCTCAACGTCGCAGTAAGAGGCAAACCCACCTGTGGGAGAGCGGCAGCCAGACGCACGCGGTCCCTGCTGATCCGTGCTCCTCGGCTCTGGGCACTTGGCAAAGATGATCTGGGAAGTGTCCAATTGTTCCGCGTTTCTTGTTACAGTTCAGGGAAAGGAACAGGCTCCTCCACACGGAGATTCAACTCCTGTTTTCCGTGGAGCACGAGGGAAGGGCTCCCAACTCGGACATCCAGGTGACGTGTCCCAGGTGAGGCAGGACGAATCCAGCAAAGCCAACGGCTGAACCATTCCCATCACACTTGGTCGGGCCCAGTTTATCCTGTCCTTAGCAAGGGCATCCCGCAGACCGACTTGCAGGCAAGGAACGCGTACTTCCCTCAGAGAGAGAGGCACGAGCAGCGTTACGCACCGAACACGTACCTGTTTGCAAGTTTTCCATGTAACTCAACCCTCCTACTTCCCTCTCGCGCCGTTCCAAAAGCCAAGAACCGCGATCCCACCGTGACTGCCGGGCCCGGTGCAGCTCCCGCACCTCCCCGCGGGCTGACGGAGCCGAGGGGTTTGGGTGGGGGAACCCCTGCGTAACCCCATCATCTGTCTCTAGAACTCACAGACGTGCGAAAGCGGCGCGGGGTGAGCAGCCAGCCGCCCCCCGTGTGCTCGGTGCGCCCCAGAGCAGGGCATGGAGGGCCCTCCTCCTGCGGGGACAGAGGCAGAGCCCGCATTCCGGCACCCAGCGGAATAACGGGGTGATGACAACATGATGCAGGCGGTGGCAGCAGGGTCATCGATGAATCGCTTCGAAGGTGGTGTGCACCCACCTAAACACTGCCGTCTTACCCGTTTTTTAATTAATAACTCCACAGCCTCAAAGCACAGTACAGATATAAACTAATTAACATGTAATAACTGTGAGGAACTTTAGGAAAATACTGAATTCCTCAAACACCGAGAGCTGATACCATACCAAAGACCACGAAAATTCCTGCAATTGTTCCATTTCCTAAAGATTCCAAACGCGAAATGACAAAGAGGACAAACCCCTCTACCCTTTGCGTAAGTAACCAAACTTTAAAAACTCTCATTAAAAAAGGCTGCACTTAAAAAGCACTCACAAGTCCCTGTAAACGAATGCTGTAATGCCAAAAATATTTTGCCCAAGGTTAAACTGAGAAAATACATATTCCTAAGTCATTTTCGATCAGCAAGTGATTGCAGCACTTTGTTTTTATGCCCAGCCCTGAAGAGAAACCTGACTTGGAGAGACATCAGCCTACAAACAGGGCATGAACTTCCAAAGCTTGTGCAACTCTTGCTCCGCTAGAGACAGACCGAACCAATTAGGTTGTTAAAAGTCAGAGAACAAATCTTTGTTTCGGTTTAAAATGTGAGTGCTGCCTCCTACCTCAGACACACAGGAAATGTGAAGCTGGTAAGAATCCAGCTTGTTGAGGAGAGGAAAAAAATACCCAAACAGAACTCACTTGATGTTCTCTCTGCCACGGATTTTCCTCCCTCTCCTCCTCTGCTTCAACGTTCCCCTCCCTCTCTCCCCCGCAAAAAAGGGTTGGAGAGGAGGAGACAGAATTTTCCTCTCCAGATGATTTGATTCAGTCTTCAAACCTGGTAAGTGTGAAATCAGAGGAGTGTTTATCCTGCTTACTGGGAAAAACCTTGGCATAGCCATGACTGCACAAATCCCAAGCACCTCTGTAACGAACAGAAGGAAAACAATTAAGAGTGAGCTGATGACTTTGCTGCCAAGACTGAAGGATGATTTCAACTAGTATGAGAAATGCAGGAAGAGAAAAACCTGATTTTGAAGAGAAAAAACAGAATATTTAATAGGATCGCCTGCAGTGAACCACCACAGAAACAACCCAGTTCATCCTCGTCAGTCCCAACTGTGCAATCTGGTGGGTTTTCAGTAAACGGGTTTTGCCAAAGCTTTCTCCAAGTCACACGGATCCCACAAAAGCTGGGGCTCACTGATGAATCTATTTTAGTTTAAACATCAGGAAAACCAAACGAACTGATGGGTAGCACCCCACTGAGAGGTACAAAACAGCCCTATATGAAACAAAAATAACCACATTTTTCAGGCTTTTAGTAGCTGCAAAGAGCGTTCTGCTTAAAATGCTCTGAAGACTGACGTGACAGGCTGAAAACAGAGAGTCAATACCTAATGGTGTCAGTATTTTATTAAACGTCACCATTTTACGTGCTCCCATAGACAAAACCATAAACTGTGAGAAATCCAAAGCCTGCGGAACACAGGCTCTCTCGTAAGCGAGCGTTTTGCAAGACACCATCAGATGTTTTCTGTGGGTCACGGCTGGTTTGCCTGGAAAACACGCACGGTTGACTCGACTTCACACGTCGCCACGACTCCTGCTTCAGCGTAAGGTTGGTATCTGCAGCAGGCCCTCTCCTCTGCAGGCACAATTTCTGACACTCAGTTACAAAATGCTACACCACATCTCCCCCCAGCTCCATGTCTGACCTGCCAGAGGCCACACCAGTACTAGAAGAGGCAGAGGAGCCAGGTCTGTGTCTGTCACTCGGTGGTACCTCCACTAAGCAGGCCCTTTTCTGCACACGAAACTGTTCACCACTCGCTTCAAACTCTTGTGGATTTGCTGGAAGAAACACCCATGGTGTGTACTGGTGGGGTGTGGAGAACTCACCTCCGCTCCACTAGTTCACTCGTTCCCAAATATCTCACAGCAACTGAAGAATTCACAAACCTGCGTGCACCCAACACAGCGTGAACAAAGTGATTTCTTCGACTTCCACATGCCAGAAGAAAAGCCCAAATTTTATTGGAACTCTTGAGGTTTTATTACCCTAAAACTGTTTTTCGGGTAGCAACACTAAAGCTGTTCGTACAAGCAGCCCATTACGAAACCTGCTCAAAACACGGTCTGCATTAACATTGGTGGCACATCCTCAAAACAAGGCATCAACACAACTGCTTAACGGTTGTCAAAACATTCTTACATGTTCCCATGGCAAAGAAATAAGAGTGTATAAATATACTTATGTAGAAGAAAACCTTTTAATACCACTATTTTGTTTGCATATTGGAAAAAAGCTGGATCGACAAAAGCTGTTTTACTTGAAGCAAGGTTTTTGAGGTCCTGAGCAGAATCCATTTCACTGTTCAGCACCGGTCTCTGAAGAAATTCTGTATCTGACAACTTTCTGCTTTATCCGTATCATGGAGAGTCTCAGCATCCATACATCCAGCTGTCCACTGCAATCTGTATTCCAGGATACATACCGAACTTTTAAGTAACCTAGGACCCAAGTATGGTAACTTGAAGTTAAAGTTTAAGTAACCTGGGACCCTTCTTCGAAGAGAAAAACCAGAATATTTAATAGGATCAAAAATCTTGCTGCAATAAACTAGAAGATGTGAGATTGGGTGCTTTGTACCACTGTGGAGAAACAACATGGTGTTCTGCACTAGCCAGAGCTTTCCAGCTGACTCCAGGACTAAGATGACCACATTTCTCTAGTACAGCACTGGTTTAAATAAAATAGGAAAAAAAACCATCCAACAATTGAGGGCATATGTATCTATTCACTAGAATGCAGTGGGTTTTTCAAGCCAGCCACACACAGAGTGACGATATTCATGCAAGAACTTGATGCCAACACAGAAACCATAATACCCTAATTCCCCAGCCTATACCAAACTGTCGCCACGCAGCCACAGTGGCATTGCCAGTACGGACACTCTGCAGTTTAACCTCCTGAAAGTGGGCTTGGCCGCCCGTGGATGGGTGTTTCTGTCCCTGCGGGTTGCTCCACGACTGCAGACCGTTCAGCGGTGCGCTGTGCTGGACCGAACACGCACAGCGGTTCGTTTCATTTGTGCTTGCCTTTGTTCTGCAGGGATGCAGCACCACAGGAACGCTGATTCCCGTCAGCTGAAGGGTAAGCAGAGAGAACAGCGAGTCTGTAGCTGCTCCTGGACAGACAGACTGGATCGCAGGCGTCCAGGCATGACGGAGCACGCACAGCCTGCTACCTGCTCCTCATGTAAGGCAAGTGCATGGCTCTGTTCACCTATAAAACAAAATGTTTTCCCTTCAGACAAGCACAAGAAATAAAAAATACTAGAAATAGGTAATTTTAGAAACACAAACCCAAGTAAGAATCGGTTCTGTTTATACAGCAACTCTCTCTCAGTCATGTCACAGTTGTTTCACTTCGGTAAAATAAGCTGGATTGAACTGCTGCTGCACTCAGAGTACCCTGTGGTATCTGCAAGGAGGATGCGGAAACTCTAGAGAGAACTTAGAGGAAGACCCCCTCAAAATCATCCAGGGAATTAACCCCTTTCCTCCTGAAAAAGCAAGGCCCTCAAGGCAAGATTTAGGATTTTAGCTTGTGAAACAGAATTCTGAGGGATGACCCGATCCCTACACGTCAGTCCTGACACATGAAAGAGGAACTCCAGCAGCACACGAGAGAGAAACTGGTGGACTCACCAACAATCTCTACGACAAACAGGGAAGTCACTCTGAAGCGCGTCACTTTAAAGGAGCACATCCATGTAAACACACAGCTAATGGATCAGCAAGACTCGGGGGAAAAAAGAGAAGTGAGGAAACCGTAAGACACGAAGAATGGCCTTTCAGATGAACATCCAGAGTGTAGCATTTCAAGAACGTGCAGCATTCTGGCAACTCTGTGTTTTTCCCTTCTGTTTCTCTGTAAAGTGAGGAAAACAAGCACCCAGGACACCTCAGTCTGACGGAGTGCCTGAAATCCATGGTCAGGGAAGAACCTGCTGCCAACACGAGCCTCTTCTTTGGACGGACACCTGGTCAAAGCTCCCGCTGTGCCACGTGCGCGCAGGCAGACACGGCGTTATCGAGCGTTCGGCCGTTTTGCACACACGCAGAGCTCGTGCCTTTTTCACAGGATACTTAATAACGTGGAAAACAGGCCGCAGCAGGTGGACCTCTGCACTTTTGCCTTCAAAACTGCTAATTGCAACGTCAATGAGCAGTATGGTTTCACCCATTCCCACCGGGCACGTGGCAAAGCTCACAGCCCTCTCCCCAACACGGCGCAGAACCAGGCAACTCAAGGAAAGCACAAGACTGCTGTGGAAGACGTACTTTAATATTCTGTGACACAGAAAAGTGCAGATCTCATTCCCACAAATACTAGTTTGGACTCTGAGTTACAGGCTTTAACCTCTCCTCTGCATGTTTTTTGGCTGTTGTTGTAAAGGTACCAGGCTGTTTTGGTATTCGTACAAATATCTGCTTGCTTTGAATCTTGCTGAACAACTTCCTCTGGCAGCCAGTTTCATTCTAATTACATGTTTGAAAAAGTATTTCCACCTACCATTTTTCAAAACTCCCACTTTCTAAGTACCAGTGAACGTCCTTTTGGGCTTGTACCGTGAGACATCACAAAGTTATCCTGCCACACTAGCTCCTCTTAATGGACTGACAAACAATTAAGTTTTAACATGTCCAAGCTATCCTTTTTCACAGCTGATCATATAAAAAACATTCAAGTACTACGGTTAATGAGTGTGTTTAGAAACACTTCAATGCTCTAAAGGAATGAGGCTACCTGTCCTGAATGAGTACTACATTGTTTCCACTGCCTTTTTATTACCTCTTTTCTTAAGTTACTATGGCAAAATTAGCTTTATAATGTCTTCTGCTAAAGAATACCAGAGGCCTGTGATAGATTCTAAAACAAATCTTGGCTTCGCAGCAGCAGATGTGGTTCAGTTTAACAAGCCAATAAATATTTTAAGTGACTAGAGAGCTGGGACTTTTATAATATGACCCAGGTTTAAAAGCTAGGAAGGAAGTCACCAGGTAGCAGAAAAAGAAACCACACAGTACCCACCTGTGTGGGTTTCTGCCTACTGCTAGGGAACGTGGATACAAGCTACTTTTGTAAAAACGTTCCATTTTGAGCAATATCTTGGGAAGATATCCTAATGTCACAATGGATATGAACCTAAGAACTGAAGATATCTGTTTAAGAAGCTCGGTGGATAAAAGTGATCACCGACAGAAAGAAAAATCAGATACACGGGTCCGGCAGGATGCAAACAACAAACCTGACCTCACTGCATCCTCCTGACTGCACAAGACCGTCAAGCTGCCTCACTGAGTCACTCAAATCCCAAAGCACGCAGCGTCCTCAACATTTCACGCCGAAAAGAGGCTGCCTAAAAGAAGAAGAAAAAGAAAAAAAGTGAAAGTGGAAATAAAACTTCACAGTAGACCCCACAGGCGCCTTCAAACAGCAACTCGAATCACGAAAGCAGCAGCGCCCCGAGCTTGGGAAAGGAGGTGAACCCCGAAGAGCCGCGGCATGCCAAGGTGGCCGGAAGGCAGGACCGGGAACGCCGGCACGGGCCGGAGCGAGCCGCCGGGGCAAGGGGGAGGGGGCGGCCGGAGCGGCGGCGACCGGGGGCGGCCTCCCCTGGAGCACCCCCGGGCGCGGCGGCCCCAGCGCCGCCCGGAGGCCCCGCCGCAGCCCGCCCGGCCCTGCGGCCTCGCACCCGCCGCCGCGAAGCCGCCCCGGCGCTGCCCGCCGCGCCGCGCAGGAAAGCGCCGCTCTCCGCCCCCGCTCCGGGGGAAGCGCTCCCCGCCGGCCCGGCCTTCCTCCGCGCGGCGGGGGGAACCGACCCGCACAGCCCGGGCGCCGCTCGCCGCCGGCGCTCCCCAGCCGTGCCCCGGGGGTCGCCGCCGCCCAGCCCGGCGCTCCCGGGGCCGCCGCCGGCGCGTTCCCCGTCCCCTCACAGCGCCTCGGGCGCGGCGCGACCTCTGCCGCCCCCCCACACCTCTCCGGGGCCCGGCGCGGCCGCGCACCGCTCGCGCCGCCCCCCCCGCGCTCCTCTTCCCTCAGCGCTCCCCTCACCTCAGGGCGCGGCGCGGCGGCCGCTGCCTCCTCCGCCCGCGGCCCCCGCACCGCAGCCTCCGGCTCCCGGCGCGGCGAAGAGGCGGCCGGGCCCTCTCCCGCGCCCCCGCTCCGCCGCTCTCCGCCCGGCGCCGCTCCCCTGGCGAGGCCCCGGCTCCCCTCCTTCCCGGCCTGCCCCGGCGCCGCCGTCCCCGGGCCCCCCGCCCCCGGCCGGGCTGCGCCTGCGCGGCGGCCCCTCTCCCCATCCGGGTCCCTCCGTGCGGTGTAGCAGGTCGGTAGGCGGGAAATGGCGACTGGCTGCTGAGCGGCTGCGGAGCGCGGAGCCCCGGCGGCGGTGTAAACACAGCGGCGCCCGCCCGGCCCGGCCCGCCCCGGCCCGGCCCGGCTCGGCCGCCGGGGACCCGGACACCGGGGGCCCGCCTGCCCGGCACCCCGCACCCGCAGGTAACTGGCGCGGCGGTCCGGCCAGCGCGGGGTCCCAGCCCGGGATCAGGTGGGGAGGCAGCGGGTGGCCGCTCCGGAGCGACCGGCGGGAGCCTCCGCTCAGGGCCTGCCCCGCGGCGGGGCCCCCGCCCGCCGGGCTCCGCGCCCCGCTGCGTGCGGAGACGCGCCGTCCCTCCGCGCTCACCTCCCCTCGCCGATCGCCGAGGCCGGCCAGCCGCGGCCGCGCCGGAGCGGGGGCGCGGAGCTGCCGGGCCAGCCCCCTGCCCGCGGAGGAGCGGGCGGCGCGGCTGTCACCCCCGCGCCGGCACCCACCCGCGTCCCCCCCCTCTAGGCCGAGGCCTGCGGGGAGTCTCCGCCGCCCGCCGTGCCCCGTCCCGCCCGCCCCGTCCCGCCCCGCGCCCCGGGCGGCGGTGGGCAGCGCGGGGGCTGCGCTGTGCGCGGCGGCGGGGGCGCGTCCCGGGCCGGGCCGGCTCAGGGGGCGTCGCTCTGCGGGCTGCGCCCCAGCCCCGGCTGCGCGGGCGGGCCGTGCCCGCCGGGGCTCCCGCGGAGCGCCGCGCAGGGCGCGCCTGTTGCTGCCGGTGGCTGTCGCCGCGCCGGGGCGGCAGCGCTGGACGCGTCTGTCACCGGCTCCGGGGGGGGGGGGTACGCTCCCGGCGCGGGGGGGGCTGCCGTCCCGCTGCCTCCCGGGCCCCGGCGCGGGGAGCAGGGACCCCGGGCGGCAGGAGGCTGCCGCGGTGGGTGTCAGCGCGGTGGGCGGAGGGCATAACACCGACTGTGCCCGCTGTCACTCGTGGGGGCAGGACGGGGGCACGGCGGCCGCGAGGTCCCGGCCGGTAACGTACAGCACCGCCGCCACCCCGGCCCGTTACTGGCGTTCCCTGCCGATACCGGGAGGTGTTAGCGTGCTGCGAACCGCATCGATCATCTGCGGGCTCCTGCGCTACCGAAGAGCACTGTGCGAGCCTGTTGCTCCGTTGCGTGGTGCCGAGGAGCTCTTGAGAGGACAGGTCTTACCGTTTCTTTGTGACTGTTTTGGTTGAGCTCGGGATCGCCAAAATATCCCGCCCAGGGTATTTCTTCCTCTTTGATGGTGATTATAGCGCTTGTTCTGATCCTAGCCGATTGTTTCGGGTAGGGGTTTTTCGTAATCTTCCAGCTGCTCATGGTGCACTTCTAAAAGTAATTTGGAGATCGTACTTGTTGCCTTTGCCTTCCTTGATAAGCCTCCACTGTTACAATACAGTAGTCCGTGAGAGGATCTCCAAGCGTAACTACTACTCTGTTGCCTTGGGCGAGTCACAACCCCTTTTGCCATTTCTCCATCAGTAAAATGGGGATAATAATACCTCAGAGAGTTGTTACAAGAAGTAGTCGCTGTTTGTAGAGGGCTTAAAAGACCTAAGTGTTGTTAATTAGGCCCCATGACACATTAAGGTACGAGCTAGTGAACCAGGTTTACACAGGGATGAATTGAGGCAGGAAGAGATTATGATTTAGCTGGAGTAACATATTGGATCTGTGACAGTAGCAGAAAACAAGTTGTAACTACTTCGTGCTGTAGGCACACGTGAATAGTTCTGTGTAACAGATATGCTTCCAAGATTATTTGCCCCTCCCTCAACCCCCCTTCCAATTTCAAACTTTCCTACTTCAGGATGTTTTGCCTTTGTGACTCCCAGTTGACTGAAGAGCTCCAAGGACTCTTGTGGCTTGCCCACTTAAAAGTGTTTCAGCAGTTTTCATAACAAGATATATGTTCTAGGATGCAAGCCAAATCCCAACTTAAATTCCATAAAACGTTCTCCACTTTTTCCCTGAAAACATCGTGTGGAACTTAGTTAAGACTTGATCCTGTTCCAGTCAGCAGAGTACACACGAAAGCTGACATTCCTGTTTCATCTGAGAAAGTTCTTTCATTAAAGAAAAAACTCTCTCGTCAGTCTGTCCCAGAGATTTAATGGTTCAGTTAGATCATTTTTCTAAAGATGTAAACACTCCATGTATGCTGCCGCTGTACATGCATTTTCATAATTTAAAGGTGATTTTCCATCTTCAGACTTCCACTGCAAGTGTTGATAACTTCCGTCCACGGTGTTGATTCCCCAGCACACTGACGTGACACTATTGCAGGCTGAATAGCATTAAGTAGTTAAAAAAAAAAAGTCTACTGAATTCAAAAGGAAACTCAGTCTTCATCTTACCAAGTTTTTCCATACCGTATTGACTTTTGTTTTCTTTGATCACTTGTAATGCTGCTGAGGTTGACACCAACAAAAATAGTGTTTGGAGAAGACTTTAAGAATCACATTTTCTCTTCTGACAGTTTTCTATGCAAATATTTCATTCCTGTGGAAGAAACTTTTTCATAGGTCTAAGTGGAGTAATAACTTGGAGTACGTGCACATTTTTGTGAGAACCAATACTGGAAGTCAAAGTGAACTGTTTTGGCAAGAGCTTGCGATAAAAGCTTGAGCAGGGGGGTTGGAAAAGATGACCTCCAGAGTTCCCTTCCAACCTCAGCCATTCTGTGGGTCTGTAAAGGCATGATGTGTCAAGTACGACTGGAATTTGGCAGAAATTTAAAATTAATGTGCATTTCTAGACATATGTATACTCTGACAGAAGCTTGAGAATTCTTGCCCTTTTGAAGGAATGACTGAAAGTCCCAGAACATCATCATGATAATTTCAAGATCACAGCTGAAGCCAATGTAATGGTATAACTCTAAAATTGCCTTTTCCAGTTTACGAGTTTGCAGCTTTTCCCTACTCAAACCCCGTACAAGTTCTTCCCTATCTGTGTGTTTTCAGCCTGGGCTCCCTGGGGGAGCCAGTTCCTACGTATCGTGGTTTTTGGACTTTGATAATGTCAGCACAGGACTGTTAGGATTATCCCAGATTTAAAGGCTGTCGTGTGTTGTTGTCCCTGTCCCCCCCGCCCCGTGACTGCATCCTTATTCCATACTTTCTCAGGAGCATTCCTCAGACAAGTGCCTGATTCATTACTGAGTAGATCAGATGTGATGGTTCTTACTCTTATTAGCCCAGAAAGTGAAGGACTGATTCTGAATGAAATTCTTTCGTTTGCTGGCAGCCTACATCACCACTAAAGTGTTGGCACCAATCTCTTGTGAATTTTAAAGGGAAGATTGTTTTTCATCTATTGTGTGGGAAAAGTTCATTTGATTTTTTTGCATCCCAGTTAAGTCTTCAAAAAGGCAAATATGCACCGTAAGTGCATAGTTGATTAATCAAATTTGTAATGGATTGCAATTTTGGGGGGGCAGAGTATGTAAATTGGCTCATGCTGCTGTGATTCCGTAAGGGAGCAGTAAGCTCTTGCCAGGCTTGTTTAAAGAGCGGCTGGCTCAGGCGGGATTTTGTCGGAGTCGGGCCCTACTTGCAACATGGGTTCGTTTGCCGAAGTGCGGTGTGCTGCTGGGAGGAGGAACTCATGTACTCTGAGATATTTGAAAGCCAGTGTAACATGTTGTTTGCATGTTGAGTCGCCCCGATGGCCATTATTTAGTAGTTTAGGAAAATAAATATTTTACCTTCACAGGTGAAGACATTTTCCGTAGCACTTGAAAAATGAGGTGTGAAATCTTCCACATCTAAAGCAATCTGTTTGAGAGGTTGGGCAGTAGCTCCCAGTTGGCAGTCTTAACTTCTTCTAAATAGATTACTTCCCAATCAGATCAGTTTCAGTAATTACTTTGATTGAAGTCCTCTTAACTCTGGAAAATAAGTTTTTTTTTCATCGTACCTCGTGATCTAAGGAAAACACTTGTCAGGACAGCCTGGTGTAAGAAAATAACAAGTCGAGTATCAGCCTGAAGCGTCTTTTCACCTTTGCCAGCACTGTCAGGGGTGTGCTCTGACATGGGCCCTTTGTTGCCTCGATTTCCCTATCTGATGGGTTGGTGTTTATGGTAGTGCTGGGACCTGTGGACGAGCCGAGGGGAAGGAACGGCGCTGGACCCGATGAGCTCAGCAGCCACATTGATCTCTGCTTATTATGACATAAAAATACAGCTCCCTACGGGGAAAGTTTTGCAAGAGCCCAGCCCCATCAATCAGATTTCGGTGCATTTGGCTAAAAATAGCCCTAAAGCAGTGGTTAGGAGGCTGCTGCCTGTTGTGTTAGATCCAACGAGGATCCTCTGTCCACTGAGCAGCACGTGTGTCGGAGTGGCCTAGAAAAGAGGTGGCAGAACTTGAAGTTACCCCAAACAGTCCTAACTCCTGCCGGAATTCACAATTTCTTTTTCATTGGGTGAGGAAGCTAGTTAGAAGGCATAACACACTTGTAGTTTTGAATGTTCACTGGATCAGTGTAGCTTTAGGTATAACATTGTCATGAAAATGAGTTTAACTGAAAGGAGCTGTTAACCCCCGCAGCATCTCGAAAGTTGAGCTACGCATACTTACTTGAAGTAGCACAATGGTAAAAAAAAGCGTGTCCTGCTATTCATTGCTGATACACCCAGTGTAAGCAGGAGAAAAAAAATCTTCAGACTCTAAAACATTTGGATTATAATTTACATAAGTTATTTTTTTTCCTCTCTATATAAACACACACAGTGGCAACACAGCAGGAGCGTGGTTATCAGCAGAGGAAGGTGATACTGAGGGCATGTCAGCATCCTTGAAGCCTCGTAGTGAAGAAAAGGAACCTGTCCTTACTTAGGAACAGCTGATTGCAGCTAATAAATTACCAGGAACTCAGATCAAATCAGAGCAGTTGTTCTGAGTTTTGTCTGCACCGGTTCAGTCTAAACCATAACTCAGTTTACTCTAGGCCGTTCTAAAGGATGATTGTGTTGGTTCACCCTGTATTTTAGGAGGTGCTAATTAGAGGAAGGTGGGTAATTCAATCTAAGGATTAGGCTATACCACAAGGAGTGGACTGGCACAGCGACACCAGCCTGGTTAGTGGTAAACCCCTGCACAAGAGGTTCCTTTTGCCAGCACGAGTTGCTTTGCACTCACTGGGAGGCTTGTTACCCGAGCTGTACTGGACTAGGGAAAATTAGCATTTCCCCCTTCTTTTCACATTTCTAACAGATAGCTTTGTACTAGTAAAGCTTCTAGTTTAGACACAGTCTAATACAGATTTCTTTAGTCTAAACAGAGCTTCGAGGGTACTCAGTGTCTTCTGCATAGCACACAGGGGCTGCAGGTGCTGGAGCAAAGGGGCTAATACAGCTCTATTTATTTCTTACCCCCTGTGCTGGGATTTTGCTTCATCTGTTGTAGTTTCCTCTTGGCTTGCTCTTCTGTAGTTTACATCTCATAGCTTGTGTTTTTGGAGTATTTGCTCTTTCAGGATGGAGCAGGCTGACGAGGTAACAGCTAGGTTCTGGAGCCTCCTCTGTTCTTGCTTCACTTTCCAATACCCTTTTCATAGGAGATCCCACTACCTGGGCTGCTTCTCTTTCCTCCCTTTCCCAGGAACTTCTCTCATTGCACTATCCTGGGGGAAGCTCATTTAGGTGCAGCAGGCTTCCTTTTATATGGAATAACGCCTTTGGGCTGGTATGTGATGGCTGGTCACCTGATTCCAATCCATCACCTGCGAGGGAGATAAATCCTATAGGTGAGGGCTGGCTTTGTTCTCTTTGGAAACGTGGCTCCCTGTGACAGTGCTTGTACTGGGGTTGTGTGTCCCTGGTGTGTTGGCTGTGTGTGTGTCTGTCAGAAGTTAAGAACTGAGTAAAGAGGATAAGAGAAAACTAGTTGTTAGTAGTTACATGGGCTACACTTACGTTGTTTCAGTGTTTGCCCAAAAAAACCCATGTAGTGTGGAGTTTTAAGGTTTGTTTTCAGAGGGGGGTAAATATACAAGAAGTAAAGGACATAAATTATAAATAGCAGAAATATCTCCAAGAACATTAAAGGTACTTACGGGCTTTGTGTATGCTACACTCAAACATAGCACGTTTGATTGAATTACCTAGCTCAATTTATTTGACACCTTATGCTCTCGTCAAGACCAAGCGGTTGTAATTAAATCAATTTCAATACGCTTGGAAAAGCTTGTTTATTTCGTTTATCAAGATAGAACTGATGAATATTAAAGAAGAACAAGAAAGTTAGTGGAATCTTGATGCTTTTAGTTTATGTTCTTAAAAATATAAATTTGAAATTAACTTTAGCAGACTTGAATGCAGATAAATTGTACTCTCAAACAACTATAATTACTGGATTTGGAGTTCTTTAGTTGTGTGTTGCACAGGGACTAAAAAGCTTACTAGCACTCTTAAGAGAAAAGTCTTTGGGAGCTCAGTTGGAAAAATGGGCTGTATAGATACAGTTTCAGGTGAAGAGGTGTCATGCTTAATTGTTATGCTTAATTACCCTGCTGGACTTACTCGAAGATAATTCTCTTTTGCTAGTAGATTGGTTTATTACATACCTGGGAAATGTTTGATAATGTTCAATCTCAAAGATTAATAGTTAATATAAAAATGTCTTGAGTCAATTAACATAATAGAGTTCCAAACTGTAAAATAGTTTAAGATTAGGAAATAAACATTTGTCATCAGTGGTCCATGCCTTCTAAATTAAAAAGTTATTTCAAGAAGATTGCTCTTTGCTCTTTCTCCTCTTTGTGTATCTTCTCTTCCCTTTCAGTTTAAGTCCTGTAAGGCTGGAGGAGTACGTGTAGCTGTTAACGTGCCACTTGCTGGGAATGTGAAAGGCTCCGTGCCCCCTTTTGCAGATAGCTGATATTTTGTCAGAATTACTAGGATAAAGGGCTTTTTTTTTGTTTGTTTGATGGTTTAGTTTTATTTTTAAACTGAAGCGACTGTGCTGGTAAAGGCACTGCTGTATGTCAGCTTGCTCAGTGTTGTCAGCCTTCACCTGTGTTGTTAGTGTGGTGCAGCAGGAGCAGACCTGCAGAATGGTCTGTTGGTGTTGAGGACTTGATGTCCGTGTCATTTGTATTCCTGGAGGTTTTAGCTCCGTCTGGTCCCATGTCCTGGAGGAGACACTTCAGCCACTGAAGTTTAGCTTGAGTTGGAGGGCTCCAGTTGGTGAGCTCCGGGACTGCTTCCTTGTGTCAACTGGAGTGCTGTCAATGGGATGATGAGACGATCCGTTTCAAAGCTCAGCTAGATCCAAACTGGAAAACTGCTGTTTATGTTAAACAACATCTTGCCTCCAGAGAAGGCCGAAGATGCTGTTCCACTTCCGAAGTTTTTGTTTGTGTTAAGCTCCTTGTGAAAGGAGTGAGAGGCACATGGCAGTTGATAGAAGAAGGGACAAATGTGATGCGAAAAGGCTGTAAAAGGTGGTTAAGAGCCTTTAATCAGCCATCCCTGATGGAAGCAAATCCTGTAAAATCTGTACAGAGTTTTCGGAATGTCTGAAGGGATGCTTTGTCACCTGTTGCTGGAGTTGCATGGCTTAGCTCTGCTCTTTCCCTGGGGCTGGATGGACGCTCCTCATCTGCTTCGGCACAGTGTCTGCTGGTTTCACTCCGTTTGCAATAGGCGATTGTTTAATCCGGCTGGACTTTGTTTATCCTCCGTGTTCAAAGAGAGTTTAAAAAACTCCATTCTGGTTTATAACATATATGATACTGAAAGAATGAGGAGAGAATGATTCCCCCCCACTTTAATGTGCAGATTTTTAAATGTTACTGTGTAGGAGTTTTGATCTACTGTAGTGCTCAGGAACAAAAGGTGTTAACCGTTTGCATGAATGGTGTGCTTAGCGTTTTCTTCAGACTCTATTTCTGGGTTATTTTGTTGTCATACTGTAAGTGTCATAAATGAGGATTCTTCTTAACAAGATAATGGCAAGAGCAAACTGAACTAAACCGGTTAGTTACGTGTTGTTCCTGGAACAGCAGAATTGATAAGGTCTGTTTTCCCACAGACTGGTGTTCTTTTGTGCCTTCCAGCCCTCCCGTCTCCTGTACTACCTCCAGACTTTCCATCCACAACGTTTCAGGTATCCCCACCTGCAGTCAGAGCACCTCCCGTGAGCGCTCCCTCCTGCTGCCCGAAGTGCCAGCGCTGGGTTTGCTGGCTGGCGGAGCTGGTGGCACAATGCGTGGCTGTTCGTTCGCTGCCGGATCTCTGCTGAGGAGCTGACCTTTTTTCCAGAGGCAGGCTAGGACAGGAGACAAGGTGGAGTGTGGATGTGGGGTAAGGACTGGGCTGTGGCCGTCTTTTGCTTACTGGGGATGCTAACAGAGTCTGTCTTACCTACATAGCTTTGGATTTTCAGAAAACTTGGAGAAGCTTAGTATGTTTGGAATTTCTCTCCCACTGGGAAGTTGGGTTGATATTGCTCAGTGGGTTCCATGTCTGCCAGGGAAAGACTGACAGACACACAGGCAGTTAGAGGAAGTGCAATTGTATAAGCCTTATTTTCTCTAGAAACCAGGCTTTAAAAAAAAAAATCAACACTATTAGATAAAGCCTATAAATGTTTATGTTAAAGAATGCAGCCCTCAGAGCACAGGGGTATGGTGGCAGTTGGATGGGCTTAGGCTGTGGTGGAGCCCCGGCTGCCAGAGCAGCAAACTCTGGAGCTGTGCTGGAGAAGGGGAGGCTGGAGCTCCCTGTGCCAGTGCTGGAAGGCAGCGAACGGCACAGCCGGTGGAGGGATGAGCAGCTCCTTAAATCGACTTTTTAAATTGAGGAAGCATCGCTGAACTGTGTCCTGCCATGTGCCTATAGCCAGTTGTGATGGGCAATGAAACGGTACCCACTGAGCTGGAAGGGATGTAGAGGAAGGAGGTATGGAGATTAGAAAGCGTTCCTTCTGTTTTCATTAAAATGTGTATAAATGTCAAGAGTGCTCTTCCATGATTTTGCTAAATTGGTCTTCAGCGCTTCTAGTGAGAAGTGTAATGTGCTCTGTCGTATATATAGCATGCACAAAGGTGACAACTAGCTTTCTTCCAAGTATTTGTTTGGTATTTAGGTTAAATTAGGTCTCCTCGGTATCTGGAGAGGACGACTTGCCTTGCTTTGGAGCGTGGCATGGCCATTCCTTACTCTGTACCATTCCTGATGGAGGGGCTGTAGGTTTACCCCTGATATTGGAAAAAAAAAAAAATCCAACAACTCTGTAGGCTCACAGGTGATAGCAGCACTTTTTGCTCTTGCAGGTGTCTCTGTTTGAAAAGATACAGCTCCAGATATGTGGGTCGAGTGTGGAGATGAGTGGGCTTCAGCCGCCTCTATTCCATTCCAAGTTACTAGTGCAACATCCGTGCCCCATGGTACTGATGGGCAGCCTCCCTTTTCTCTGCCTCAAAGTGTCCCTCAGCTTGCTGGGCACGCAAAAATGCTGCTTGGTTTTGGATGGTTTTTCTGAAGAATGACATCAGTAACGGTGGTGTTAATGGTTCCGTAGCTCCTGCCTTTTCCCCAAACAAACTTTCTGCAGTGAGGCACCGGACAAACGCCATCTTCTCGCTGCGCAGAGCAGTCCCCTGCCTGTTCATGGAGCCATACAGTCACAAAGGTGTTTTTTCATTACATCTCACACATTTCCAAATGGCAGAGCTGTGTTAGACCAAAGTGGAGGCAATTAGCTTGTGAAATAAGTAAGTGGAATTCAGGGTAGAATCAAAGAAGAATGGAAACGTTATGGTGTGTATATAGATCATAGAATCATGGAATGGTTTGGGTTGGACCTCAAAGACCATCCAGTTCCAACCCCCCTGCCATGGGCAGGGACACCTTCCACTACACCAGGTTGCCCAAAGCCCCATCCAACCTGGCCTTGGATCAGTTTTGACTTACCAAACTTTTGTTGCTGTTGGTAATTTGTGCTTATTATACTTTGTGTTATTGGAATATTGACCAGAAACTTCCTATAACCTTCCACTGAATAGCCAGTGAGGTTTGTTTTTTTCTTGTGGATTTTTCACTTAAAATAAAATAGGAAAAAAAATAATGAAGGAAAATAAAATGTGTAAAATAACCTCGTTGTGATGGATCATGCTGGTCCCTGAAAGCCATTTCAGTTAAGTTTTTGAAACAAATGAGATTCAAGTTCATAATGTCTCAATATTATGTTTTTAAGGTTCTATGTAAAAACATAATATCACTCACAAATTAGTAAAGCTGTTAAAACTTTAGGACTTATATCAGTTTTAACATAGGTACATGCACAAAGTGGCAGATTAATCTCAGAGAATGCAATTTATAAGAATGAAGTTTTCCATGCAAGAAATAGGCCAGAATGGGCTATGAAAAAGTTGGGTTTAAATCAGCATGTGTATGTACTGGAAAACGTTTAGTTTAAAATTTGTATGGACAGTGACTGATAAAAATCTTCACTGTGATGGCATTTTCCCCATTTTTAACAACAGTTGGTTGATTTTTTTTTTTTTTTATTTTTGAATCAGGAAAGCCAGGTGCAAGAAGAGCATAATAGCTGCCCCTTACAAGGTAGAGAACACAATTTAAACTATTTTTAAAGGTTTTGAAGCTATATAGTGCACCAAGGAAAAATGTTTTCCAGGGCAATAAGAATCATATTATCATTTAAAGAGTTTTTGTCCTACAGTAAAAATAGTCTGCTATTTTTAAGGCCAAAGGAGCAGCCAAAAACCTTATCTAGCCTTTTAAAAGATAGCAACCTGACAAAGTCCTGTGGAATATGTGATTGTGGTTCTGATCCCACAGGAAGATTAAGGTGAAGTAGAGCAAGATTAGGTTTTCTGGTGAAGTTAAGCAAAATGCAGCTCTCTTGTCTGTGTAGACCTTGCAAAAAACTAGTAGCCTCTTGTAAAGAGCACAGGAGTGGCTTCCATAGTCCAGCACAGCCTTACTTGGGCATATTAATCTTCTTGATTTTTTCAATTGTTTTTTTAATTAAAGAGACAACTAATAAAGATGAGATGAACAATTTAAAAAAATAACTCATTAGGATATTTTTGTGGTCAGACAACATCCTGGAAGGTCTGTTCAGGAAGTGTTTAGCAACCTGTCTGTACCACGGGGTGTGACAAGAGGGAGATGACTTCCAAAAATAGGCTCCCTGTGTGCCCAGCAGCATGGATTAAATGTCCAGGGAGCCTCATATGTCTAAAGACAGCTGGTCCCTTCCAGAATCTCAGCAGGAACAGTGCTGGTTCTGCTGGAATTTGTGATCTACTTGTCTAAAACTCGAGCACTGCAAACTTTTATTTCAGAACATCTCAGCTAT
This sequence comes from Tauraco erythrolophus, assembly GCF_009769465.1. Lineage (NCBI taxonomy): Eukaryota > Metazoa > Chordata > Aves > Musophagiformes > Musophagidae > Tauraco > Tauraco erythrolophus. The sequence goes on from NC_141478.1 coordinate 827,820, forward strand.
CAGTGAGCTCGCAATGCCTTCAGCTGACTAACGTAAAATTGTTATCTTGGCAACATCAGGGGCTGTGAATGGAATCTTTCTTTGGCAGCAGATTTTGGGGTTCTGTTCGGAGATGAACTCGGCTCTCCATCTTCCCCTGTTGGTCAGTAGTCTGACCCAAGCTGAAAAGACTGAGTTAATTCCAAGTATGTACCCTCAGTCGCAAAGAGAAAAATATCTTGGCCGGGAGGGAATAAACTTTCAGTTCCACATGCATCTGGTGTAATCAAAACACAGCCTCGCTGGCAAGGCCAGGGCAAAACCGTGGTGCCTTGAAATGTGGTTGCTAGAGCAGAAAAGTAAAGTAACAGAAAATGTATTTTCTGTTAAGCCTCATTATAAAAAGCCACCCTCATTCTTTGGCAAAATGTTTCTTTTAGGGGACATGCCTAACTTTGGGAGAGAGGAGCAGTGTGTGTGAGCCCAGCAGACGTACTGAGGGGTCGTGGTTAAACAGGGGGACTGGGCCCAGGGTTTTGGAGCGTGACTTTATTTCAGATCGAAGTGATGTCGTAACCTGAAAGACAGGGAGGAGAAGAAAAGGCGTTTTCGGTGAAACGAGGAAAATCTAGAGGTGCCTTTGCACGGCATCTTTGATAGCTGCAGTTGCTACCTGTGGTTTTGGTGGAACTTGTGGTTTCTTTATACGTGTCCAGATTTCAGCACCAACATTTGAATAGTACTTACTGTGTTTTTGGCTGTTTTTATAAATTATTGTCTTTACTTTGCTTTTACCTGTGCTATGCTGGCACTACCTCCAGACTCCTTTGAATCATGGCTTCCTAGTTAATAGTTGTCTCTCCAGGAGGCAGTTGCAGAAAAACGCACCTGAAGATTTGAGAAGAGTGACAAGTAATACAGTATGTTGCAAAATATGAAATAGATCAGATGGAATAACGTGAAATTGCAGTAATTTTCTAGGGAAGGAGAATAAGTCGGTTAAAGAAAGGCCAAGAGTCTTTGAGGGGGAAAAGTCTCAACATCTTTGAACTAACATAAAGCATTGCCTTGAAGTCTGTGAAGTGCTTTGGGGCCTGTATGGATGAAAGACTTTTATCTGTAAGTCATTTTCCTTGGCTTTGTTGTGAGTCCAGACAGGTACATCATTACGGCAGCGTGATCACCTGTCCCATGTTTCTCCCTCCCCACCAGCCACAGGCTTATCAACTCCTCGTCCCTTTGCCGTGGTGACTCGGGCTTCTTCAAACGCTAGCGTAAGGTCTTCTGTTTCTTGGAAACATCACTAGGACCGTGTGAGTGGACTTCAGCCAGCTCAGTGAACACGTCTCTTTGGGATGTTTCTTCACACTTGCAGTCCGGGTCGCATCGCGGGAATGAAATGTGCCGATGAAATATGCCTGGTATTATTTGTTTAAAAGGAAATCGAAGAAAACATTTCTTCTTGGTTCCTCTTTCTGTGGATCTGCCCGCTCTGATCCAGCTTGTATGTCTAGAAATACTTGAAAGAAGCGAGCACATTTTCTCAGCAGTGAGGTCTGCGTTATCTGAGCTGGTTGATAGTGGGACACTGAACCTGCTGCTGGTAGCTCACAAATTCAAACGCAGGCATCAGTCATCACAGCTGTTAAATTTGGTGACAGTTCACAGCTTTGTGTATGTTGGTCACGTATCCATCTGTATCGACAACATAAACAGCATGCATTGATGCTCTTGCTCAAAATCTAAAAAAAAAAAATTTAAAAAATTTACTGCCTTCTTGGCTTGTGTAAAAAATGTTTTGAGAAATGCTGTGGAAGTAATGCAGGAAGAATATTGTGCTTGTTAAAATGGGAAATATTCCACAACATTTTCAGTACACTTTGTTCTGCAGCGTGAATTTTTCATACCCGCTGGTCATCAGCTCCTTGATGGAAAAAACTAATGTGTGGGCATGTTTCTCTGAGAGGAGGGAGCATTTTTTGGCTTACCTGTGTCGTTGGGAAGGGAGCTGTACTGTGGAAGCAGAAAAATAATGTTCTGTCAGCATAGACGGTGTCCAAATAGGAGGTTAATATAATCTATAGCAGCAGCAGTTCAGTTGGGTAAAAAATGTTGAGCATCTCAACACAGCTGGCACAAGTTTCATCCCTTCCTCTTCCCTTACTATCTCACCTCTCCGGAGAACCTCATGGTCTCCCCTCCAACACCACGGCGGGTGGCCAGGTGGGCTGGCGAGCGCTCGCCCTTCGGTGGTGGGGGGGAGAGCACGATGTGCTTTGGGATCCAGTGGGGATTCATAGCATCTGTCTGGTCTGCCTGGGAAAGACCTGGGCGTTACACTGGAATGAGAGAGAAATGGATCGGAGGGGAAAAAAAAAACCAAATAAACTTTAAAAAATCAAGAAATTCACCTAATGTGATCCTGTCACTCACCCAGTTACACTCCTGAAGTGTGTTCAGTTGTCTCAGTCCTCTACAGCTCTCTTTTGTGTTCTGGATCGGAATGTAGAGTTTGCAGTGGGGGCAATTCCGTGTTATTCCTGAGTGCCAAATTAAATGTAGAAGTCGTTCAATGCTATAATTTTAAATTTTCTTGTCAGTTATCTCTTCCTGTTCTTCACCACTATTGTTCTTTTACAATCTTAAACTTTTTCCTGTATCAAAAAGCCTTAAACCCTGTAATTATACGTGCCTCACCTAATTTTTCTTTTAATAGTTTTCGGAAAAATAGATAAAACAGTAGTACCGTATGTGGTGGGAAAAGAAATCATCCCTAACTGCAGATTTCCTGGAGGTATGCTCTTGTCTAGAAATATGAGTCATTCACAGGAATTTCTTTCCTGTAGGTACACGGTACCTGTGCCATGGAATAACAACAGTGTTTACTGGGTAGTGAACCTGGCAGCTCAGTGCGGGGGACTCGGGAAAATGGGGAATTCATTGCAGCTGTAGCTTGTTCAGCTGCAGCTTTTTAATAGCTCCTTCATTTCTTACTTTCCTTTCTCACAAATTGCTTAATGAGAATTCCATTTACTCCCTCTTTACCTTGGAGTTCTCTTGCGAAGAGTGAGGCTTTGCTTTTTTTTTTTTTTTTTTGCCCCCCTCTTCCTTTCTGGGTTTATTATAGATGTAGAAGGAAGTGAAAAAAGAAGTGTTTTCAAGAGTTTAAAGGATGACATGTATATAGTGCAGAAACATGGCTTGAGTGTCTAAACATTCAGCATATTTGCTGTTCATGTTTTTAGTTGGCTGCAGGGTCCTGATGTTGCGGTGATACTTCGGTATCAGCTTTCCATGGTGGGAAGGAACTACGGCATTGCACAGAGAGGATTTCGAGCTGCAAACTCCTGGAGGAATCTGCTGAAAAGAGAATTAAAGTACAGGAATTACTTAGGATTGTGTAGTGTAATCCCCCACGCAGCCGACTGTACGACGGCTCAGCTTCGGCCTCGGCGTGCCAGCGGGGCCTTGGCTGGCCGCGGCGAGCGTGGTGCGTGGTGCCATGGCAGGTACTCGGGCTCTTGGCCGAACGGCACGCCGTGGGGAGAGCCAGACTGCCTGTGTTGGAGGAAGGAAGCTCACGTACACGTTTAGACTTGATTATTTTGACTGAGAGAGTGTGTTCAGTATTGTAGTCTGGTTTATGCTCGTTTCGGAGCCGAAACGCAACCACAATTCGAGTTAAACTGTCCACTGCCGAGTGCATCAAGCACTGGGAAAGCAAACAGTCGGTGAGAGGGTTGTAGGTAGCTGTTGCTAAGTCCATCCGAGATATTTATAACCCCAGGCTTGATACCCAGGATGCGAAACGAGCCAAAGAACTCTCTGGCAATAGCGCACAAATGAGTCGGATGGTGCCTTGCTGGATAAATACGTACTCACCACTGACGAAAGTTAAATGGGTTCATCTTTTGTCTGCCTGGTATTTGTTTCCGTTCTAGAAAAATCAGACAACTTGTATTATAGAAAATCTTAAGTAATTTTTTCATTCTCAAATTAGAATTTCACTAGTGTCGGTCGTCTTTCGATGTTTTACAGTTTTGTCTAATTCCTTTTTACACACATTTGTTTTCACTATAGTCATGTTTAATTCCTCCCCAGGAAATGGCAGTCATCTTAGATTTCTCACCAGAATATTTTAACATTTTTTAATATTTTAATATTTAAACTGCTGGTTTATAAAGTCACATTGCAGGATGTTTTCAAGTTTTTCACAATGTGTAAGTAACGTTTACACCTTTGAATATACTAAATCCTGTTATATTTTAGTGTTCATTTACTTAATTCCTAATTCCCCATGGCAAATGGTTGTCCATTGTCAATGAAAAACTTGAATTAGTTCAGTGTAACTCTATTCTTACCTGTCAGAGTTTTTTGGACTAGGTGAATGAGAATTAAGAATCTCACTTGTGTATATGTTTATATACTCAACATACGTGTTTTAGGGACTCCTGACTACTTCAGTTCTGTGTAACACACCCTTTCCAGAGAGTTCATAGCACAAGGGATTGAAAATTAGTTTCTGTAATTGTGTTAGCTTGAGACCTCAGTTCTGAGTGGCACAAAACCATTGCTGTGTAGAAAAGGCTGAAGAACAGCAATGCTCAAGGCCGAGCGTTGGTGTGTAGGTTGGGGTATCCTCCTCTTGTGCTCTGCAGGGGGATCTGGACAGGCTGGATCGAGGGGCCCAGAGCAACAGTATGAGGTTCAGCAAGGCTCAGTGTTGGGTCCTGCACTTGGGTCTCAACCCTGTGCAACGCTACCAGCTTGGGGAGGAGTGGCTGGAGTGCTGCCCGGCAGAAAGGAGCTGGGGCTGTTGGTCAATAGCTGGCTGAATGTGAGCCCGCCGTGTGGCCAAGAGGCCACGACATCCTGGCTTGTATCAGCAGTAGTGTGGCCAGCAGGACTAGAGAAGTGATCATGCCCCTGTACTCAGCACTGGTGAGGCCGTGGTCAGTTTTGGGCCCCTCAGTACAAGAAAGACATGGAGGTGCTGGAGCGTGTCCAAAAACGGGCAACGGAGCTGGTGGAGGATCTGGAGCGTGAGTCTTACGAGGAGCGGATGAGGGCACTGGGGTTGTTTAGCCTGGAGAAAAGGAGGCTCAGGGAGACCTTACTGCTACGTGAAAGGACGTGACCTTTCACAACTACGTGAAAGGAGGTCCCAAGTAACAAGTGATGGGACAAAAGGAAATGGCCTTGAGTTGCCCCGGGGGAGCTTTAGATTGGATAGTAGGAAAAATTTCTTCACCGGAAGGGTTGTCAAGCACTGGGAAGCGGTTGATTTGCCATCCCTGGAGGTGCTGAAAAATGTGTAGATGTGGTGCTTAGGGGCATGGTTTGGTGGTGGACTTGGCAGTGCTGGGTTAATGGTTGGACTGAATGATCTTAAGGGTCTTTTCCAACTTAAATGATTCAGTGATGGCATTGGCAGATGTCGCAGAGATCAGGGAATCCCTGAATGACCCTCCTGTCATCCTACCATATCTTGCAAGTACTTTTGAGAAGTTTGCTCTGATGATTACATATTCTGGTACCTTTTTTCTTATATCTTTCTGATTTTATTCCCCTTTTACCACTTCTCAACTTCTCAGCTTAAACATGTTTCCAGTGCCCAGGGGACCGTCATGAGAATAGGCTGCCTCGTGCTCTTTCCTGGGCCTGGCTTCCAGGGCTTCCTGGCCGGAAGGATTGCAAACACAAATCCATCCAACCTGGGCAACACAAAGCCAGAACAGTTAGTCACTCCGGCTGGCACAGGGCTGGCATGTCAGCGGTGGAGGAGCCTGGCACACAGGGGCTGTGGGTACCCATCGGAAACCAGTTGAAGCTGGGGTGGTGGAAGTATCTGTGACTGCTGTCTGCACTGCTCTGCTTGCTCTGCTGTCCCAGAGATCACTGTCTGTGAGCTGACGTGTGGCTCCTCGTGCAATGCACGGATTGCAGAATTGCACGGAGTTATAATTCAACCAAATTCACTCCTGAACAGGGTGATAATACTGCTAAAAAAAATTCCCTTTTCAAAGCGTGGAAGGACGAGAGCTCCTTGGAGAGTTGTAAGAATATTTTTCACATGGCAAAACAATGTTGTTTTTCTCTAACTTCATTCCAACAAGTTGCTAACTATTTAACTTGAAACATTGACATATTTAAACTATTTGGTTTAACAGGCCATTTTCTGTCCCAGCCTGTGTAGGGTTGTGAATTAATTCATCTCCCATGTACAAGAAATGTAATTGTTCTTTTTTCAGCCACCTAGGGTAACATGATTTTGGCAAGGCATGCAGACTTAAAGTACGTTATTTAATACACACAATGTTGATAAAAAATGGTGCTTTCCTCAATGTTTCTGAAGTGAAAATATGGTCCATGTTTTGAGGTATCTTTGGACCATCTTGTCCATTGATGTTTGATAATTTCTTCATGATTAGGTCCTCCTGATTAGTGCAGAAGTACAACAGGAACATGTGTCTGTTGTTGCGGGTACTTCCCACTATAAATCATACCCAAAAAATTAATCTGGCAGCAGTTTGTAAGAAAGAAAAGTCAAGATGCAAGTTCTGATAAAAGGCATGTTTATTTTACATCTTTGTATCAGAATGTCATTTTTATCTTTTTATTTTTCTATTGGCAAGGAATAGGAACAGAAAATTGGATTCAAATCTTTGGGGATATTTTTTCGTTTTTTCTCTGCATTACTTTTTTCCCACATGGAGTAGATTCTTTTAAACAAAATGCAAATTTTTTGTTACAAGTGTTAGTAACTAAAAGATACTTTCATGGACTCAGAGTTTTAATGCTTCTGTTACTAGAGGGCGCAAGATTATAAGGAACCAGTTTCTGTGAGTGTAGGCTATGGTTTCTGTGGGTTTTCCTTAAACCTCAAATATCATTCTGCTTTTGCTGTAGTTACTGTAGTCATTTAAGAATCTCGACTTGTCCTTTTCCTGTCTGTAAATATTAACTACTGGTGGAAAATGCTGGACATGTACGTGGGAAAAATGAAATCCCATGTTTGCTGGCAGTTAAAACAAGCATTATATGTAAAATTTCACTTTGACAATACCAGTTGGGTACTTTTTTTGCCAAGTCTTCTAAAAGAGTGTCAGTAGTTACGTTACTCTTCATTAGCTGGAACGTCTTTCGTTTGAGATCGAGATTTATTGAACTGCAAACAAATGCATCTGTGTACACTTTCTGAACTGTTTCTGAAAAATGTTATCACAATATTTCGATGTCTTTGAATTATACCAGTGCCACCAGTGGCTTTTCTTAAACAAGATAGCTGTTGTGACGTTACTTGTGTTTTAAGTGTTATAGATGATTTATTTTGTCTGTTCAGCGATAGGATACTTGCTAACTGAACTTGAGAAGAGCAGGTACCGATTCCTATCGTGATAAGCATATGCTCTTCTTTTTTAAAAAAAGCTTTTTGTCATGACTTCAGCCAGGAAACGCGTATTGCTTTCTTACCAGTATTTCTGTGCATTACGACTGGGATGGATTTCTTGCTGTTTCCTTTTTCTGCCCCGATCCAGTATATGCAGAATTTTAGGCACATGAGTACTGCCATTCAAATCAAGTGTGAGCTTCGGTCAACTGAAGAAGGCATATCCTTCAGTCCAGAAAAGCTTTACGTTTATGCACAAATTTGACTCTACCAGCAGTCCAGTTGAAGGCTGGAGATAAATGGGACACATTCTCTGGAATGGCCTTTTACTCTGCTTTAATAAATATTGCCCTTGCATGAGTCTTCCTGGGGTCTAATCTTGTTCCCAAACACACTTGTATTGAAGATCAATCTTAGGTTCCCTTGTTGAGCTGCCATATCCTCACCCACACTGAACGCATAGTCTCATTTATGTTTTCTTCTTCTGTGAACACTTGACACGAATTTAGATTTATGCCTCCTCTCAAATTTAATGTAGAGACTTAAAATGAAGGATTGTGAGGCACACGGAGCTGGAAAGGACTGCCTAGGTCATTGAGTTTAGTCATTTGATGCTGAAGACACCAGGCACCGTACATTCCCTTTCATCTTAGAAGCAGGTGGATTTTTTGTTCCTACTACTCGGATTGGAGGGTTATGCAAAACGTCATTGATCTAATGGTCAGATGTAGCCATGGCCAGCTTATATTCATTTGTTCTCCTGCCAGTGTTATGCTTTAACTTAAATAGCTTTTTTCTTTGATGTAAATTAAGCCATATATGTGGATGTAAAAGCTCAGTGCATCGGAACACTGTCAGTGCTATATAATTTTTTGAATTCATGATCCGATGCTTAATACATTTCTTCAATGACTAAGTATTCTTGGTTTTGTTTTTCCTTTTATAGCTTTACATGTGGTACACATGAAAATGAGGCTGAGAACGCGGAAAGCTTCTCAGCAGTCGAATCAAATTCACACGCAGCGTGCTTTGAGGGCGAAGAGGAAACACTCCGAGGTGGAAGAGAGCCTACCTGTTGGCGGAGGGAAACCACAGAAAAATGAGACTGGCTTGTTGTCTTCAATCAAAAAGTTTATTAAAGGAAGCACACCCAAGGTATGCCACCAGTGGGTTTCTTCTTTTGGTTTTTGATTGGGTCATAGTCAGTTAAATTCGATCTAAAATCATTTCTATTAAGAATAAACAAGCATGTGTAATGTAGTGGAAGCAAAACATTCTTGTCAAGAATTGGAAGACAAGAAGTACCTGTGATAGTTGTGTCAGGCAACAGATATTTTTAAAAAACCCACAGACTTTCAGACTCTACGGGAGTCAATTGTAGGTGTATTTAAGACAACCCAATAAATCACAGGATTTCTCTGAAAATATTGACTAATAAATTTGGTAGCTTCCGAATTTCTGTTTTAAGGAAGCCTTGAATTTGGGAATTAGCAATACTGGCAACTAAGAAAAGCAAGTCTGTAAGCATAAATTTGTTGAATATTTTTAGCATTTTTATTCAAAATTGTTCAGGAGTCCGTCAGTCGATAAAGGTCAAACCTCACAAATTCGACTATCGTGAAACTGATACAACTGCTCAGTGTGTTATTGCAGTGAGTTCTGCCCTGCTTAGTGGGTCAAATTCCAGCATTGCCAGGGCCAAACCACTGCATCTCATCCGTCTTGATCCAGGCAGAAATCTGAACTTCAGTAATCTTCGCACGTTAAAACCTGTTGCATGTACGTTTTGAGGGTGAATGATTTATAAAATACTTTGATAGGCTGAATGTGACCTTGCAATTGTTTCAAAAACCTATGTTTTTTTTCTGTAAAGGGAGGCCAGTTAAAAAACCACCAACTTCATTCAGTCCCAGCAGTCCAGACACTGACATTATGTAGCTGTAAATTTTGAAGAAGAGTAGCCAAGAAGTCATAACGAAGTGAAAATGTATCCCGGATTAACTATGTGATAAATAACAATATCATATAAATTCAGAAGTATTTTCTGGGTTTTGAACTAAGTGTTGAAAAAATAATTTTATAACAAGCTGAAGTTAAAATAATTTTAATTTACATAATAGTATATTCTTAAATTGTCGAAACTACCTCAAAGGGGCCTACAAGAAAGATGGGGAGAGGCTGTTCAGGAGGGCCTGTTGTGATAGGACAAGGGGTAATGGTTTTAAAATAGAGGGAGGTAGATTCAGGTTGGATATTAGGAAAAAATTTTTTACCATGAGAGTTGTAGAACACTGGAACAGGTTGCCCAGAGAGGTGGTGGATGCTCCATCCCTGGAGACGTTCAAGGCCAGATTGGACGAGGCCCTGAGCAACCTGATCTAGTTGGAGATATCCCTGTTCCTTGCAGGGGGGTTGGACTAGATGACCTTTGAAGGTCCCTTCCAGCCCTGACCATTCTATGATTCTACGATTCTATAGTGAAATTTAATATAGCATGGCATGTGTTAATTACCTGCCATAGAAACATAGAGCTACGGCCAAAGAAATATTTCAGTAAAAATAAGTGGTTAAATGCACTTACATTTTGTTTTTCGTTAAACTGGGACAATTATTCCATTTTGCATTCAGCATCCACATTGTAGCTCAGTAGTGCAGCATTTTGGCTGTGAAACCACTGCGACAAAACGCTGAAATCTAAGCAAAACATTTGACATTGGAATTTTAAGATAAGGGAAATATGTCTGGTTTTCCTTTCCTTTGTCTCTTTAAGGTTTTGTTAACTTTCTCTCTTCCCTTTTCTCTTCCCTTCCCAAATCTTTGGATTACATTTCATTCTTGTTTTTTCTCAACAGGTTTTTTAATATAAAATGCCCGCATTTTTCTACTGTTTCCTTTCATGTCCTCTCCTGTGCCTGTAGCAGGACTTGGAGTGGTTCCAGTGGCATTAGCATGGCATGATACTGATAGTGCCAGGCCATCTTCCAGAGCACTAATGGCTTAACAAAGTAGTCTTGTGGCTGCCAGGGAAGCGATAGAACTCTTGGAGGGGGTGTCAGTGTGTAGTAGTTCCTCTATGGGTATGTGAAACCTAAATCCTTGCCCAAAGCCCCATCCAGCCTGGCCTTGAACACTTTCCAGGGATGGGGCAGCCACAGCTTCCCTGGGCAACCTGTGCCAGTGCCTCAGCACCCTCAGAGTACCTAAAAGCAAGCAAAATGTTTATCTTGGTGTCCAGTTGGTTTGACATTGGCACGCTCCCCGTGGCACAGTTATTGATAGGGACAGGTTACATGGAGTAGATCCCAGAATTCAAACATTGTTCTACAAATACGTGTAATAGGTTTATTTAGTTCTGTATCTGTGCGATAAAATTTTCGGTGTATAAACCGAGTAGCACAATAACATTATATCTAACTTCACCTTTGAGTTCTGTTACCTCGTGCAGCATGAGCCTAGCAGTGGGAGCTTTCCCACCACGTCAGGATAGTGCCTCTCCTGGAGGATGAAGGTGATCTCCAGATTCAGTGAATTCTTTATGCCTCTGGTGGTACCACCAGCCAGATTTCCTGTTTCCACTGTAATTTTTGCAACGTTTCTACACTTGTTTTCCATAAAGCAGAATGAGAGCACAACTCGTTTTATGAAGGCACATGGATAGCTTTTAGAAGTTAATTAATTTCTCTCATTTTTCCCCCGGTGTTGAACATTTGAACAAATGACCTAGAAGATGGGATGCCTTACTGTTCTTTTATCAGTTCAGTGAGCCATCAGTTTTCTCTCATTATATGGATTTATAGTATATAGAATATTATTAATTCTCAGTGGTGGTAATTAGATTGTTCTCACCAAGGTTGTTGGTCAAGGATATTGCCAGCAGGAGGCTTTTGAGATCAGTGGCGTTCACTCGTCTTCTGATACCGACGTCAATACGTTTCCATGTTTGTTTGTATTTCTTTTCACTGTGCTCCTGTTACCATGGGCTTTAGATTAATTTTTCTAAAAGATCTATTTACTTTTTTTGGAGCACACAGACATTTTTCTCTTTTCTCTTTAAAGATGTGAGCGTGCTGCTCCAGAAAGGTAGTATTGTAATTCTAAAATTGAAATTTTAATTCACTTTGATATGGTCTGTGGCCTTGCTATTTATTTTGGCATTTAATTCAATTTATTTTGCATTGTCTCACACCTAACATTTCAGTGTGCTCTATGTGGCCATGCTTTAGATTGCAGATTGCCATTTTATTAAGTTGTAGTAGGTGCTTTGGGGGGAAAAAGGAGGAGAAGCCTGTGTTAAACTTGTGTGGCTGCACATGCACTGATGCACAGAAAATATGCAGAAATGTTTGGTTCTGTATCGTTCACGTGAGTGTCACAGGGGAGGACAGTCAGTTAGTTAAAGGTAAGGAGAATCACTGGCTCATAACCCTTGCCTACAGCATTTTTAACAGCCAGGTTTTGCCATGTACTATCCAATATGGATCGAATAGCAGCAAGTTCTGTACAATTTAGCAAGCCACTTCATGCAGGGAGCATGGTGGAGAATTTCCTCTTGGATATTGTTGTGCAGTTTACTTCCTGTGTATTTAACAGGTGGAGAAGTCGAGCTTCAGATCATTTTAGTTGCTTTATCTCTGCATTTCCCCCACTCCATCGCACTTAGGTATTTATAAATTGCCTGTCCAGTGAAATAGTACTTAAAGACCGTTTTTCTGCTACAGAAGTTCCGAGTACAGTTTTCTTTCCCAATACTTTGCCATTTACCTTGAGTCGTGTCAGTTTAAATGAGTTTAAAATTCCAGCTGCCCAGGTACATGGTGCGTATTCTGCATCTGGAAGTGGAACAAGACATGGATCTCTTGTGAAAATTTCCCTAAGAGCTAACATTTTCTCACAGTACTAGAGGCACTATTCAGTATGTTTCTTTTTTTCCCCCTTTTCTGTTTTAAGGAAGAAAGAGAAAATCCTGCAAAAAGAAGTAGAATTGAGCGGGATATAGATAACAACTTGATTACATCCACACCTCAAACAGGAGAAAAGCCTAACAAACAGATCTCTCGAGTACGACGGAAAAGTCAAATGAATGGAGGTTTGTAAATGTTCTGATCTTACGTTGTTGCAGTGGGGTGGGGGTTCAGCAGTCTCACAGCCCTTAACTGATACGGGACCTTTCTTCAGCGGTGGAAGTCGTTAAGGGTTTGGTGAGTGGCTTCGGTGAGAGCACGGGGCGCTAGCACGGGAAGCGTGGAGGTTCAGCCGTTGGAGTTCCACTGGCACTTCCTCTTGTTTCCATCTAGTGGAGTCCCACTGATCCTGACATCTGTCCGTCGGGAAAGCTGCACAGCATCTCACTCTGCCTGCCATCAGCAAGCCCGTTTAAAGGATTTAAACATATTATTATTAATCCATAGCATACTTCTATAAGCAACGAGTGCTTCCTAATTGGAAGTGAAAATTGCCGTTTCCTTTTTATGTTGAAACAAAATTGCCATCTCTTTTTGTTTGTTTTTTTTTTTAAATTAAAAACTTAGGCTAGTTTTTTGTCAGCCGAGTTGAACCATGAGCAAGAGGGATCTTTCCTATAGTGAAAATAACGATAAAACTGAGGCTGTAACTGTGAAACACAGAAGCATGGTGTTACACTTTGTAACTTTTCTTTTACAGAAGCTGGAAGTTACGAAATGACAAACCAACATGTAAAGCAAAATGGAAAATTAGAAGATAATCCTACCACTGGCAGTCCCCCACGAACTACGTTATTGGGAACCATATTTTCTCCTGTTTTCAATTTTTTTTCACCAGCAAATAAAAATGGTAGGTATTTTTTAAAAAGCCAGTAGTGTTAAAGCTAAGAATGATAGATATGGGTTTTTTTTAAGAAAAAGCTGATTTGAGCGACAGTACACTTTTCATTCTGATTTACAGACCAAGAGTTACTACTACCAGGTAAAAGACCTCCTTAATTCTTAGAAGGGTTGATTTGATCGTTAATAAAAGAAGCAATAAGTTTATATTAGAGCAATTCTTTCACAGGTATACATATCTAGTAGTGTACCTTTATTTAAAAAAAGAAAAAAGAGGGAAAAAATTGATAGTAAGTTCCTTGTCACAAACATAAAGGCATTTGTCCTGGTTTTCATTTTGGATCTTATTTTTGTAACATGAATCAAATGCAGCCATCTTCAATTATTCTGGAACTTTTTTTGTGTGGTTCGTGACGACTGTCAGTATTCTGATGAGTAGCTCAGCTTAAAGATAATGACTATGAGTGTGCTGAAATCTTACTTCAGGAACATCAGGATCAGATTCTCCAGGACAAGCTGTTGAAGCTGAAGAAATAGTCAAACAGCTTGATATGGAACAGGTAGATGAGATTACTACAAGTACTGCAACGTCAACCAACGGAGCAGCTTACACTAGCCAAGCCGTGCAGGTCAGATCTACTGTCAACAATGGTTTAGAAGAAGTGGAGGAAACAAATGACCGTGACCTGCCACCACTTACTGGTAAGAGATGTGTGCTTTGGACTCAAGTGTTGCAGCTGTATGTGATTTGTACTCTTGGGGAAATCCTAGCACCTGCATTTTCTATAAATTAATATTTCATATTTGCTTAGGGCATGCAAACAGTATTAATGTTGGGTTTTATGTTTCATAGACAAATCTCTTTTATGCACCAAAGACACAGTTTTGGCAAGTCAGATCTATTGCTGGGATAACTCAGTTGACCTTGTAACATTTCTTCAAATGAAACCAAAGATTCCAGAAGAAATGCGTTTTTGTTAATATTGAACCCTCCTCACCCCATTAAAAACGCACTCCCTAGACTTGGTGATCACGAAAGAGAAATTTGCAACATTTTGATGTCTTGTATTAGAACAACATAGTGAGGTGGATGAGAAACATGCAGGTTGTGCATTACTTTTCCACGTTTTCTTCTAAAGACTCATCATACATCCTTTTTGACAAAAATGGTATCCAGAAAATTCAGCATCTCTTTTTGCATGGCCAGCATCAAATTCTTAAGAGTTATCTAAATCCTCCCAAGACCCTTAAAACATTGGGAGTTAAGGGGTGCTGAGGTTTTTGGGGACTCCTTTCGAGGAAGTAAATGTAACCTCTGAGTAGAGGGGCTGGTGCGTGATCCACAGGTCCAGCCCAGACCTTCTGATGCGGTCCGGTGCCGTGTCTCAGAAGGGCCCCTCGGACATGAGGCTCTCGCTGGAAGAGTCGTGCCAGCTTCTGGGCTGGAATGGGCATCCAGGTGGTTCCCATCATCAGAGGCTGTGCCTTGCTGTGCCATGTGGGCATGTCCAGTGTGGCAGCTCCTGAGGTTCCGCGGCATGAGGCCACGTCAAGCTCTCGGGTGGCTTCCTCGGGAGCTGTGCAGGCTGGTCCAGGTGAAACGTGGGGGCTGAGAGGGTGAGGCTGAAAGGAGATTTTTTTTTTTTTCCACTTTTCTTTGAGGCTTTCGTTTATCAAATGCAAATTTCCACTTGTGAAAACTGCACTAATAAGACTAGCTCTTGTGGTTTTTTTTTTGTTTTGGTCATTTTCGTTGAATTTTAGCACCAGTATCTCCAGACAGTGGCTACTCATCAGCTCATGCAGAAGCCACCTATGAAGAAGACTGGGAAGTCTTTGATCCGTAAGTGCTAATATTTGTACTGAAAGTACTAAATTCATCATTGTGGGTATTGAATTAAAACATTACTTTTTTTTTTCTTAGTTGGAACATTTTTTTATATTATGGTAGTGAATTCCAAAAGCTCTGAACTTAAAAAATAAGTGTGTATCGATGTGGGTTTTTTTCAATTTAAAATACTTGCTTCTTGTGCAGCCTTAAATATTTGGAATATTAAGTAGGGCTGCACCATTGCCAGTTCAATAATGTATATGCCTTTCTGCAGCACAATCTGTATTCTTTTCAGGTATTATTTCATCAAACACGTTCCACCACTAACAGAAGAACAACTTAACAGGAAGCCAGCTCTTCCACTGAAAACAAGAAGCACACCAGAATTCTCACTAGTTCTAGACTTGGTAAATATCTTTAGAAACACATACCAAAAGCAGGGGTTATGTAGCATCTAGTTTATTTTGTTTGTTGCTGAAATTAGTAATGTGTGCTTTAAACAAAAAGGCCTTGTTGAATGTTACGCAATTTTTGTAGTGATTTTTAGTTAAAGATAGTCTGCATTTAAAAAAAAAAATTAATAGCAGCAAGAGTACAATGCTTGCCACATCTGTTGAATACTTAATGTCCTGTTTGGAAAAAAAAAAATCATTACAATTTTTATCATCTTGAACAGAGAGTTATCTGTCCCCATAAAGCTTTCCTAAATCCAGTGTGGAAAAAAATGAGATGTTATAAATAGGAAAATTCAGCTTGGTATATCTTGTGTCAAGATTGATCAAGAATGATTCTTTTAATTCTTGGAACATTCTTATTCTTAGAGGGCACAAATCCACTTTCTTAAATGTTAATAGAAAATGTATTTGTCTTTATAAGAATTCCTTTTAGTCTCTCTGTTTTGAAAGTTGTTTCAGACCGTTAATCATGTCAGGAACATTATTTGATCAGGAGCAATATCAGTTGGCCTGTCTTCTAGTGATGTATGAAGAGATGGATTATTCAAATTGGCAGATGCAGGTTTGGATTGAATGACAGGATAGCCTATGAAATTAATATATTTTCCTATCTTTGTGCCCCTAGCACACAATTCTAACTGAAATTTTTCAAACACTGCAAGAATAGTGAAATGTATAATTCGTTCTAGGAATTCTTCTTCAATCCTGACAGCACTTGTACAAAAGTAAACTTCCCAGACTAAATAAACTGACCTTAACATGAGCATAAAAATCTGGAAAACTATTTCAATTTTCAACATTCTTTTCACAATCTTTTCTTTCTTTTATACCATCTTTTTTTTTTTTTTTTACTAGGATGAAACATTAGTGCACTGTAGTCTAAATGAATTAGAAGATGCTGCACTCACTTTTCCAGTTCTTTTTCAAGATGTCATTTACCAGGTAATTCGTGTGCACAGAAAAATACTTACCCTTTATTTTGCTTAACATTATGGATTCTTGCTGTGTGTGTCTGTTACTGTCTTGTTGAAAGAGAGGTGAGTCACCGTCTGGCATTTAACAGCTGGGCTGTGAGCTGCAGGTGGCACATCTTGGGGTGGGTTGTCCTGTTGGGAGCACTGTGGAGCGTTGTTCGGGCACTGGTTCCAGCGGGAATGATCTTTCCTGCAGCAGTCGTGTCTCCTTGCTGGCAGGTGGAGGCAGGACCTCTCAAAGCGCACGAGCTGTGATTAGAAGTACAGGTACTACAAAGAAATGATTTTCCATGGATTTCCTGTTTGCATTCACATTTTAACTTCTTAGAGAAAGGTTGATGTCAAGGTAGATGACACACTCACAGCTGCGTGGCCGTGACCCAGAACAGAGCCTGGCACAAAGGTGCTGAGATATCCACGGGCTAAACAAACCCAGAGATGGAGCAGAAGGAGCGTGCACGCGTGAGGCACCCCGCAGCCACAGCTGTTCTCCCCTCGAATGGGATCATCTTCTAACTGGCCATTGTGACCAATATAATTCAGTCCAGATTTAAGAGGAACAATAAATTATAGAGAAAATGTTTTTATTTATATTAGCAGCAGTTGAAATATCAACAGAAACCGTAGCTCACTGCTTTGGTTGCCAGGAGTGTGCAGAGAGCTGCGGAAGAGGCTGCTTCTGAAATGACATCCGTGTTTCTCCTGTAACAGAGAAACAGATTTGAAATGAAGCTTTTGGAGAAACCTTAGAACCAAATACCATCCTCTTTACCTACCACTGTTTGCAGCTGGTGTCTCACAGGCAGTGAAAACGTTGAACATCCTTTCTGTGACTTTTTAGTTTTGGAGAGAAAGGTTTAGGTTGCAATGAAGTAAACGTTTACTCAGGAACAATGGCAGGAACAGAATAATCCTTTTGGCATTTGCAAAGAACAACTTGCCTTCCCTTAAACTCTGGGTTACAGCTCGGGAGGTCGCTGGCTGTGTTATCTACTTGCTGGATACTGGGCAAACGCTGAGGGAACAATTTGCACCAAATTTACAGTCACAGCCAACTTCAGTGTTGTTTAATGTCCGGTCGCCTGGAGTTAGTTCATTCCGTTTGTTCTTGTGGTGAGTTGAACACATCATCCAGTCTCTGAGCAAAACTTCCCTGCGTGCTTGGGGCGGGATGGGGGGTGTTCTCCCTCCAGTGCCCTCAGAAGTGGGGTGAAGACACGCTCCAGCTCTGTATTTAGCAAGTCGGTTTCTCAGTAGCTGTCTCAGCTAAATGCAGCTCACAAACCTGTCAAGCAGAGGCTGCTGTCTCTCCAAACAGGATAGCAAATTTAAGGGATACTTATTTACTGCCCCCAAATGTGGGTTTGCCAGGAGGAGAAGGGAAGTAGACATTGTCTGCACAGTGAACTAGTGTGTCCGTATGTGCTAGAGGTGCAGGTCCCGTTACCAGGCGTGGTAATTGTCTGGTTTTGGTGATTGCTCCTGCTGTAGGGGGGGAAAAAAAAAGAAAACTTCAGTGTTACTGTAGTAACTGGTCACTCTGCAAACTTAAGTCAGAACTTTAGCCATTTTAAGAAAGAAACAAACAAAAGACTTGCCAAATTTTAAGCTAAATAATGAAATTCACATTGAATTTTTGGTTTAGAAATATGTGCATCCTTCAAAGGACTAAGAGCTCTTGCAGCATGTGCTAACAATAAGAAATTTGGCATTTGCTTAAATTATTCCCCTTTTCTCTCCCTCTGGTCACTTGGTTGTGCCCACGTATACATTTGATACAATTCAATTCAAGTATACAAACCTTTGTGGAGATTTACTGTGATTTGATAAATTTAAGCCTATTCCTAATTGGCTGTTAAAAAAATGGGTAAAGCAGGAATTACCTTGGTTGAAATCAAAAGAAGTTCCGTACACTCTCTTCTCTTTCTGGATATTTTAGTAACTCTTTTCTCAAAACCATGTAGTTCTGTATGTGGGCAATCTCTGAGCCGAGCAGAAAGGTAGGCAGAGCCTAAGGCTGTCGTTTTCACCCCTTCGCACGTGTCACCACTGCTGCTGTAGGTCAAGTCCACACCTGTGCCAAGCCCTAGGCCAGCATTCCAAGAGAAGCTTGGGTGGTGTGCCACAGGAGCGGGACAGTGCTCGACACGTGCCCGCACATCTGCCGTGGCCACTGCCCTGAAGCCACAGATTTATCTCGGTGTCTCCGTGTGAGCCCAAGTGCTGAGTTAAATCCGAGGGAGACGCCGAGGTCTCCTGGACTGGTGTCTCCTCACGAGGCTACCGTTTTTGCAGGGAGTAATGTATGTATGTGTGCAGTTCTGTGTAAACTTGAATTTATGGAAATTTGCAAACAGCTGAAGCCTCTTTTTTTTTTTTTTTCTGTCACTTCTGCCACCCCCATTCTCACTGTGTAGTTCTTAGTGGCAGAAGGTTATTAAGAAGATTGCTTGGTTAGTGCTGGCTCACATTATCTAGTAGTTGAGTGGATGCTACCCAGCTGCTGAAAGCTGATTCCAAATGTTTAGTCAAAGTAACCAGTTTCGTTTTGTCTTAAGAGATTGTCCAACTTTTAATATTTAATTATTTGTAATTCCATCAAATTTTCCAATAAAATTGTTAAGCCTAATTACAGCATTTTACGCTTTCACTTACAACTGCTTAGGCTGCGAGCTAATTTAATACTGTTTTAATGGAGTTATTATTCTGTAAGAAGTTGATATTTGCTGTTTACTTTATTCATAAATGCTCATTTTGACCTAATCTTTACAAGCTGCTTCTTGGCAGTGCAGGTGACAGCTGAAGTATTTCGAATCTTTAGTAAAGTCCATCTCTGTTTCAGGTGTATGTCCGGTTAAGGCCGTTCTTCCGAGAATTCCTGGAACGTATGTCTCAGATTTATGAGGTAAAACCAATTAGACATTACCTTTTGAGTGTCATTTTTAAATTATATTCACATACTGATATCTAAAATAATTACTTTTTCCCCTTTAATCCATAGATCATTCTTTTTACTGCTTCTAAGAAGGTGTATGCAGACAAGTTATTGAACATACTAGACCCTAAAAAGCAACTGGTCAGGTAAAAATAGAAAAATGTGAACATGCCTGTTGTAAGCAACCTAACTGCTGTTTCTTAACAAACATGGTGAAGAAGTGATGATGACACGTTCGGTATTGCAGTGTGTCTCACTAAACCGATTCTTTGGTCTTTTGTCTGGTCTAAGAGTGAGAGAAAAATGAAATGAAGAAGTGATTGAGTTATTGCCTTGGTGATAAGATAAACCCACACAGCTTCACGTTGCCTTCTGGGGCCAAAAACCGTAGCCGCTCGTTCTCGGTAGCGTTGTCAGGCTTGCTGGTGGGAAATGACCTCGTGGGTATCAAAAATGTGTTTGAGCTGCTTTGGAATACACAGTAGGAATAAAGAAAATGAACTGAGTGTTAGATTACTTCTAAACGATTCAAACTTGATTTATTATTTATAAATTATGAATTGTATCATTATCTTTACAATCAACGTGTTCTTATTTCTTGTTCAATCACAAAATAACTTGTTTGTGGGATTTGTAGTAGAGTTATCTTGATTTTTCATTTCTTTTCTTAATTTGGAGCTCTGTTTGGAAGTGACTGGCATTCCTCAAGAACAGTTCCTTAAGGCATAAAGAAATTCTGCCAGCTGAGGTTCTTTGTTATCCTCATTTGGACAGTGGACTGTTACGTGGGAAAGTTGCAACCAAAGAGGGGTCTTCTCAGGGATTCACCCTGCACAGGGTGTCCCAAGTGAGGGAAGTAGACAACTGTGCTTGATTTAGAGTCAGAACTGAATAAATTCCGTGCCTGGGACGTCCTCGGCAAAGCACTTCTCTGCATCGTTTTATTGTAATATTATTCAGTGAAAACTTGATTTTTTTACACACACAATAAAATTACCATTTAGACTGAGACAGTGGTTGCATCCATTGTTTTCACTCGGTGGTTTAGGCGGTTTAGGCACATCGTAACTCGTTTTCCTTAAGAGCGTGAAGATAACCTGTTCCTTAGTTTCATCCAGGAACAGTGCTCTTGTTGCAAGTGAGTCCGCGCGTGCCCCTGTAGCGTGAAAAATCCATCCCCCAGAACCTGCTGCGGGTCCAGCACCGCAGTTTGAGCTGCGTTAGGAGCAGGAGAAGGACAATAAACCGTACAGCTGACCGGTGGTGTAAGAGCTGGCAGGAGGATTCCTGTGATGCATGGACTGGGATGTGATTCACGTGCACTGAACAGCTGGCATCAAGGCGTGATTAGTTGTGGCATCAGCTGAAATGAGACTTGCCAGGCATGCCACGCGTGCGACTCAGAGTCTGCCAAGGCAGCAGCCTGTTGTCCTCCATGGCAGCGTTGGGACTCAAGCCCTTCATGAAGTTAGGCACACTATGTGCAGCTTCTAAAAACTACATTTAAAAATACAAACAGCCTTCAAGAAACCGCGTTGTAGTACAGCTGGGTGCAACTCAAAATCTGTCTAGTTTACTATTTATTATGAGATTACAGTTACGTTGATACTCCATGAAATTTCAGTGTTATTCCTGGTAATTTTTTAATCTGAGTCCTTTTAGTCTATCCATCCATTGACTATGTATTTCTCCTGTAATAAATTAAAAGGGAGTAGACTAATTGGAAAGGAAGAAGTTGATGGAATGTTTTGGCCTCGAGGCTTTTTTCAAGCTATAATAACTGAAATAGGTTAATTGTGAACAGAGGCAAGATTAAAAAAAGAAAATATTTCTTCTGATACTTTGTGTTCTGGCATGCACAGGGAGGCCGTGTGCTGTAACAGTTGGAACAGAGTAAAAGAATAATGAAACCCAATAAACGGGCTCCTGTGCAGAACTAACTTCTCTGATCTTGGGGCCTTGCAAAATTGTTAGAGCATTTTGTCAATCTGTCTGCAAAAATGGGTAGAAAGCAAGACCCTGTTGGCAAATATTTGTTACATCCGAGTTGAGCTTTTCCATTTAAATACCACCGCCCACCTGCCGAGCTAGGTTAATATAAAAGCACCTTCACTTGTAGTTTTACCAGTAAAAAGCTCAAAAGCAAATGGAAAAAAAAAGGGAATGTTTTTTTAAAAGGAGCCAAGTAGATCAGAAGAGAAAAAAAGTGGTAACATTTGGCAAAGTTCACTGTTCTTTTCCCCTGTGCAATGTAGATGTTGTAATTTTTCTCACTAATTAGTGTTTTACTTTAATCACAGGCATCGACTTTTCCGTGAGCATTGTGTTTGTGTACAAGGGAATTACATAAAGGATTTAAACATTCTTGGCAGAGATCTTTCCAAAACGATCATCATTGACAATTCACCACAAGCCTTTGCTTACCAGGTGAGGGTGCTGCTGGCAGCAAACGTGGCAGGTGTGGCAAACGCTTCCGGAAGGAAGGCAGGGGACCACCACGGTGGAAGGAAGGCAGGGGACCACCAGGGTTTGGTTTGGCTTATTTAGCTCGTGTGCCCAGTCTGTGTGTGACAAACCACTCAGCCCTGCTCCGAGTTCTCTGGATTTCGTGAAGAGCTGCTCAAGTGACGTCTTACATGAGCAGACTGGATAACCAGTCAGTTTTATTTCTCATTCAGCTTTTCTGAAGACACCACTGGTCTGCTAAGCCTCTTGCTTGGACTCTTGTGGATTTAGATTTTTCATGCTAGTGAGATGATGAAGAACAAATTGCTGGTTGAAATGATGCACAGCTGTGAAAATTACTTATCCTTAAATGTTAAGAGTTATACACTGTGATTTAGATTTTCCCAGCAGTTGGGTATGTCACTATTCCAGTTAGTCCTATTATGTAGATAAAGAAGTGTCATCTCTAACATCTCACCTACATTAAAGCAGCAAAAAAACCCCCAAAACCTGTTAGACACAGCGTCATGCACAAACTGCGTCCCACCAGTACCCAGTTTGTATCCACGTGTGCTTTGGCATAACATTTTCTCAAAATACCAACGCTGTTCAGTTCAGCAGAACTTTTAGAGCTGGTTCTGTTTCAGCTTTGATGTGGAAAGCTTTGTAGTGATGTATGCAAAGGAAGGAGGTATTTTGGAAGTGAATTTTAATAAAAAATTTAGAGGAAAAATGGATATTAAACACCAGCTTGGAAACATTTTTCCCCAAAATGCTCTTTCACAACTCATTTTTAGATAAATTAAGTGTGAATCATGTGTTGATTTTTTTTTTCTTTTTTTTTTTTTTTTTACTTTAGCTTTCAAATGGAATTCCTATAGAAAGCTGGTTCATGGATAAAAATGACAACGAACTCCTAAAATTGATTCCATTTCTGGAGAAACTTGTAGAGCTGGTAAGTGTTTCCTTTATTTGGGCTCCCCTGCACCTCTCCCCCCCGCCCCATGTGTCAGTTGGCTCTTGTGAGTATTTCCATGTATTTTAGGATTCCTAGAGCCGCTGAGATTTAGGCTGCCAACAGTCATGCATGTCCCTCTTGGACAAAGATACTCTGGGAAGTATTTCAGAGCCTGCACAAGGGCTTCGTTACGTAGCAAAAGGCAGAACGTCGTCATTTCTAACGGTGCTTTTAGTCCCGAAACGGAGAATTGTAAGACAATTGTAAAGAGGTTGAGAAGCGGTGGGCATTTAGGTGATCTGCTGCCCTTGTTGGCTGGGATGGGTGGCTCTTCTCAAAACACACAGAAATTACTCCGAAGTTGTTGTTAATGTTACGTAGCTATTTCTGGGAGTCCCTTGTGATTACGTGTACCCAAATATAAGCCAGGAATGTATTGAAATACTGGTGTTGGCAAACTGACCCTGCCAAAACCTGATGTACAGATGTGTTTGTTCTCCTAAAACCGGCACCTTTTTTCCCCTCTTTTTTTTTTTCCTTTTCCCTGCAGAACGAAGATGTCCGACCTCACATCAGAGACAGATTTCGCTTGCATGACTTGCTACCCCCAGATTAAAGCCTTCTGCCTAATTACTGAAGGGGGAGAAAATGCAGGACCCTTTTGGACTAAAACAAAACATTGCCATTACTGTTGAAATTTTGCATTTTTGTACCCCGTCTTGCTTTTCTTATCTTTGGTGCCCGACAGTAATCAAGGGTTACAGAGAGAGACGTTCTAGATCGGAGATGGAATGCGTTCAGTACGGTGCCGTGCAGCGCGGTGGGGAGGCGAGAACAGAACAGTCTTTAGAACTAGTGCAACTCCAATGAAATTTTTTTACGTACAGGACATCTGCAGTTTATAAAGAATTCTGTTTCTGCCACCAGCAGTTTGACCTGTAGAAACACAGGATTTTATGACATAACAGAGATTGAAAATGGACTCTTATTTTCTCTCTGTTCGGTGCTCTAAGTGGGTTTGTAGCCACTTTTCTGTTACTTTTAAGATTCTCATTTCAACAGGAATGGCCAGTAAAAGTTGTTTTATTTTTCCTGTTAAGGTTTATAACCTTTTTACCTTTTTGACCTGTATTAGATTAGAATTTCATTATGCATTCCTTTTAGTTGAGGCGCTTCGTAGTTTTTCTGGAAATAGCCAAATTTTCTTAGTTTTTTATTAAACAGTTGGATGGCCGTTTTCCTGCTTCGTCTGCCTGCATACTGTATATTTGTTTAAAAATATTCTCTAGTTTTAGCCCACGTAAGTTTCATTTAGAAAGAAAGAACCCTGCATTTATATTTTCTTTCCGTAATATTCTACCGTAGTCGAAATCTTTTCAAAAATCAAGAGACTGGCTAGATAAGAAGAATATAAGAATTACTAATATTCAGAATATTTTAAACCCTTGTGATGGCATGTACTCTGGACAGACGGTATCTGGCAGTGGCACAAACAACTGGTGGACAAGGAATACCTCAGACTGTGCCGTGCACGCAGATCTTGAAGGGAGAACCAGTTTGGCCACCTCGCAGGTTCGATGCCATTCGATTACTGCTGCCTTCTGCTTCCTCCAAGACCGAAGTGTCCTGCACAGTGGCTCAGTATTTTCCGGTGTTTCCGTGGGCTGGCGGTACCTCTGCGACACTCGTCGTTACAATCAGTGCCACGCTCGGTGTGCCAGCCCGGGTACCTGGCAGCAAGGGCACGTAAGCGCGTGGCGCCGCAGGCAGCCTGCTCTCACAGTGGTTTGCTGTGCTGGAGGGAAATAGTCTTTCAGCCTGGGTTCTCTCATGCAGCTGCTGCGGGAGGCTGATATTTTTATAATGGTGTGTAATCTCCTTTTCAGGAGGCTTTTTACGGAAGGTATAATTTGTAAAAGTCAGGACGCGTTGCCTCTCGACTGCATCGACACGCCACAGGCTCAGACTGGTTTTGTGTAAAAGATGTCACAGAACGGCACTTTTTCTAAAGAGAAGTTTGATATTTTGTATGCTTGTTAAGAAAGTACAGTATTGGAAATTAAAGGTGGACAACTGATAATTGAGAAGTATGTCAGTTAATTTTTTATGTATATTACCTGTTTACTTGTACAATTTTATTGTACAAATTACATGCAGCTTCATTTTCAAATGAGTCCTTAAAATAAGGAAAATCTTTTTAGGAGAACATTTAATTTTTGTATTTTTGATTTTAAAAGGCATGAGTTATGTCAACTTTTTCCAGTGTATTAATGAAGATTTTAACTTTTCATCAGGTTGAGTGTTTTCTTACTATATTATCTGTTGTGTACGTAGCTAGCACATTGTGTCACTGAACTGTTTAAAAAAAACTAGCATGTAGAGCAAGCCTGTTTTGTGGAAAATCCTTATTCATTAAAAAAAAAAAAAATCATCATGGCAGATTTTCTGCAAAAAAGTGAAAACAGTTGCAATTCAGAATACTGTTTTTTTTTTTGTATTTAAAGAAAGGTATTTTGCTTGCAGGAAAGAAATACTACAGATTCATTTTAATGAGAATCTTTTAAATGTATTTATCTTTAGGGCATCTGGGCATCTTTACGCTGTTTGTCTTATGTCTTTATTGAAATAAAATGTACATAACATTACCTTTATAGATGCTTTTGCGCAGACGTGTGAGCCCTGTAACCATCCCCCTTCCTTCCTGGTTTTATGTCGATAAGATGGTTCTGGAAATATTTATAGATTTTGAAAATGGTCAGCTTGTATTTGAATTGCTGCGTGGTTTGCCAACTATTTTTCAGTTGTTTGTTTAAAATGTAAATCTGGATCTGAGATTTTTAATTAGTTTAACAGTGAATCCTTGTTGAATGTGGAATTCTTCCAAATTTCTCCAGGTAACTGACATAATAGAACTGCTTTAAAATTCACTGGTTGACCAGAATGAAACAATTTTTGTTAAGTAGTTCGTGGCTTTTCTCAGACTGTAAAAAGAGACGATGGTTTCTTCAGATAATGTCCTTAACCACGTGGGTCCTACCTTTGGCTAAAACCATTCTAAAAGTGCTTTTTTCAGTTAAGGAAACCAAAGCATACATTGCACTTTACAGCTGTATCTGTGTTGTGATGATCAGATCAGTGAGGGAAATCAAAATGTAACTGGAGGGGGTTAGTTCTACGTTAGATGCACAACAGAAATAACAGAGACTGCTTAGTAAACATATTAAATATTAATATTTTAATGTGCTGCAAGTCTGGTATTTATCATTCTGGACTTTCTTTGCAGAACGAGTCTGCCTTCTTCAAAATGGAAGTTCCTAAAAACGTCAGACGCTGCTGGCCTTTGCATGGAGCAGAGCTAGAATCCATCAGGCTTTGTTTTCGTCCTGCTACAGTGTCTGGAGGGTGAGACCCAGCTGTCCCGGGTCGGGGTCAGACTGTGCACGCTGACACCGGGGGTCTCAGCCGTGCGCATCGCTCCAGTCGGGAATGTAGAATTGGCAACTTTGGCAGTTAATCGTGTCGCTGTGTCGTTTATCCCAGTCTTATGTATTTTGAGAAAACACAACATCCTGTTTCCAGAGTTCTTAAGGACTTCTTTCGTGGTCTTCTGCTTGATGGTGGTAATAATGTGTTAATTTACATGTCCATGTGTGTTCTGTTCCAGGTTTGAGCATTCTTGGTTCTGACAGCAAAAGAATGTTTTTCCTGCTTGTTTTGGCAATACAGGTGCAATCGTTTTTTTTTTTCTTAGGTTGCTCTATAGCTAGAATAGTGCTCACTGTGGTATTACTGCTTCAACTTTCCACCTTCGATTCGTTTCACCTTCCAGCTATGTAGGAAAACAGTTTTCCATTACTTTTGAAACGTATCAGAAAGCCTGAATGTTTCAAGACCTGATGAAAAAGCTCCCAAAACAAGAGTGGTGTCGCCCAAAGGCGCGCTGAGCAGGCACCCCTGCTTTAAACACAGCACTCACCTGAGTGTTTTTGCTAGCGCCTTCTGTGCGAGTGCAGTGCTGGAGTAGAACGGGAGCGGTGCCGGGTCCGCCGCTGGCAGCAGCGCTGTTGGAACAGTTGGCCCTCACTCACTGCGAGAAGCAAACGTCCTTTTTGTGGCACCTCGTCCCCCCCCCTTCCCCAGATGCAGTTTTTTCCCAGCATCTGTGTCCGAGGGCAGTTGAACTGATGGCTGGACTGGTGCAGCTGAAAAAGCGTTGAGCCCCAGTGGGGAGTGGGATCAGGCAGGGGTGGATGAGGAGAAGGTGGAGTGGGTGGAAGTCTCATCAACCTGTCTGCCACCGGCAGAATAGTGATGTCTCGGAGTAGAGCTCGTTTGTTCTGTATGGAAAGGTGTCCAGAAACGCAAAAATGTTGTGACTCTACTGAGTAAATACCCACATTCCTTTATTTTTCCCTGTAGCGTTGCGTTGTAAATCGTACCCGTTATTCTTTTGTCTAAACCAGCTTGGATCAACCATGTAGCGTTAGTCTAGGAAAGCAGATGGTGAGGTTCATAACTTCACAATTCATGTGAGATCCAAGGCAAGCCTGTGTCGCAGGGAATCGGGCTGCTGAAGCAGTCGTGTCACCCCTGCTGGCATTGCCCCGGCTCCTGAGCGAGGGCCGGAGCAGCACCGGGTGCACCCAGGTGTGGGGAATTAGAAAAGTTTACCGTGCCTTCTTCCCTCCCCTGGCTGCGCTGTGCTCCCGTTGCGTTCCACGGGAAGGATGTGGAGAGCGCACCTTTGCACAGCTGAAACTTCCATGTAAAATTTAACACTGGCAGAGCTGAGATGGATCTAGTACAGACAGCCGAACTGTAACGGAACACAATTCCAGAGCCAAGGCCAGACAGCAAACATTCACAACCTGTTGTGTGATACCTGCTGGTGTGACATCAGCTCAGTTGGATGAGTTTGTTCCAACAGGTGCCAAGAGAAACTCATCTCTCTTCTGTTCAAATGTCTTCCACCACAAGTAGAGCGTTCAGTGGCACCGGCAGTGTTTTTCTGGGGAAAGGACTTCTATGGATCTGTGTGGCAAAGGCAGCAGGCAGTACCTTTGATCTGCGGTCGTGCCAATTCCATCTTTCATGCCATGAAACTTTAAACTCATCAAAAAACAATAAAAGAAGAAATAAAGCAGTGGCAGTCACGCCGGCACGGCGGTGTGCGTCGGACCACAGAGCGTGCCAGTCTGCTCCTGGCCTCCTGAGAAGGACGTAAACGTCTTCGTTTTCAGAAGACAGACGCCTCTTTCTGGGAGAGGTAATCCATGAAAGGTGTTCCGTTGGGACCTTCAGGCAGAATGATTGTCTTGAGGATTGGAATGAAAAGGGAGTTCAAAATCCATTCTGTGAGCTCCCACCAGCCGGGGCTGACCGAACGCAGGGAGGTTTCCTCCTGCTTTTCCTTCCCTCCCCGGGGCACGTTGGTTACCCACGTCCTCCTGCCGGCGCTGGTGCTGGTGCAGCCGTGCCGGGAGCCGATGCAGCCAGACACGAGCCGCGGTGTCGCTGAGGGAGAGCTCGTGGCAACGAGGACCCCGGGGCTCGGGTCCCAAAGCTGCTGCGGAGCGGGAAGAGAGTTTTTCTGGAAAAAACAATCGTTGCATGAAACTCGTTCAGCCGGAGGACGGTGTCACTGCGTACCTGGGAGATGCTGAAGGACTGACTGCTCTCCAAGGTGGGATTTCACCAATCCCACCTCAGATTTGTGTCTTAGGCTCTTGATACTTAAATCGAATCCTGAGCGAGATGATAAATGGCTGGTGAGAAGTAGCGTAGGTGCATCATTTTCTTAGCGAGTAGTCAAAATTTTGTAAAAAAAAAAAAAAAAAATTAAAAAAAAAATTTAAAAATCCAAAACATTGGCAGATCGGCAGCAAGCGTTTTTGTTGGGAAGCAAGCAAGGATGGGCTGCTGAGGATTAACTTGTACAGATTTTGTGAAGCACATCACTATTTTGGTTGTCTTGACCGTGTAATGTAATACTGTTTTGCTTTATTTTTTTGATACTTGCAAAAATGTCATTGTACTGATAGGCTGAATCTTGTAAAATACAATTGGAAGAGAACTCGTGTTCTACAGATCTGTGTTTCTTCTGCAATCATTTCTAGTATACAGAATCATAAAGGTTTATATTAAATATTTATGCTCTGGCTACTGTTTTCATGATTTCTAGCTGGTCTCATCCTTTATTGAAGAAGTTTCTCATGTCAGTTTTCAGCCTTTAAAAGCCAAGGAGAAGTGTTGTGTTTGTGTGTTAGAAGCTGAGGATACTGGAGACCGAACAAGAGAAAACAGATGCAGTTTATGTACTAAAATCGTTACAGCAGATTCTTTTAAGGATGGTCTTGCTTTGGATCTGATTTTCAGTATATCATACCTATTCCAGTGGATATATTTGTAAAATGACCACAAGGCCAGGTCTGCCTTCCTTTTATGTGTTTCTCCTCCTAAGCAGAAACCTTTAGACGTCTCCACGACAAGAACTGTTCCTTTCCTAGAAGGCAGTAAGTAGCTCAGACTCAGAGCTGTGCTGAGCAGCAGTTTTTTCCTTTGTGCCTTAATTTCCTCATCTATACAACGGGAATTACAACGCCACTGTTTTAATCCAGAGGTTTAAATTACATAAATGTCTGGTGTAAACACATAATATTTTTATAATTAACGTGTTCCCAGTCATAGCACAGTTCTTGGCCCTTTTGTTGTTATCCTCACAGCTTACTGAGCCTGTGAAACTCCGCGTAGACTCGGTGAGGATGTAACTTATGACATCATTTGATCTGTAGTTACGTGTCTGTTATTTATACTGCCTGATAATTGGGTAACAAGAAAAAAAGGACAAATTTGGAGGTAGTATTTTTTTTCTAGCTAACATGTATCATAGTATCATATATCATTCCACTTGTTATATGAAAGATGACATCTAAATTTATTATCTTCAGACAAAATATATCCTCCTTTTCCACTTACTCAGATTCTCACAGAAATCACAGGGTTGGGCGGTGGCAGTGAAATAAACTGGATGAAGTAAATGTTTCCAGCTTTTACGTATTGGATGTTATTTGACAAGGTGGAAGGAGACTAGCCCCGAAAAGCTGGGCTGGAGGAGGCGCGGGGGGGCTGGTCTGTAGCTCCCAGGAGCATCACGGCCTTGATGTTTAATCCTGAGATAAAGGTGTCCTCCACTTCCACCTGCTCCGTCAGGAACATCCAAACATCACCAGGTCTGAGACAAGGGCCTGCTTACCTCTGACTGAACCGGGGCCGACGAGGTCTCTCCCGGGTCTTGCAGGCAGAGCTAAAGGGACACGATGGGCCTCAGCGTTCCGAAATAAAACATTCCCCAGGATCAGTGGGGAGGAGGTTGGAGAAGAGCGACGACGTGCAGGCAGAGCATTTGAAGCTGTTAGCAAAGGGCTCGTCCGTACTCCTCTGGTGGCCACCAGACCACAATCCCTCGGGGATCTGACCTAAAAATCATACCCTAAACAGCATCGTGTGGCTAAATTGTGACAGTTCTGGCTGCTAGACCATCACTAGTAGCTCTGCTGCACCCATCTGCCCGTTTCGTCCTGGTTGACCACAAACCTGAAAGCCAGGAAATTACCAAGTCTTAACCTGCCTTCACTATACGGTTATCCTGTTATTTAGGGGATTAGGAGACACTTCCCTGAAACATTCCAAAATCAGACTGCAACTATTTTTTCTCTCCTTCTCTCTTCCAGCACAGCCGTGTGTGTTATCACAGTTGGATTTGATTTGCCAAGTCCAGTCAGTGCGAGAGATGTTCAGGTAACAGTGCTGGAGGAGGAACCTCTCCACGTCCTGCTCCCAAAGTCCTCTGCAGTGAAAGCAGCTGGAGGCAGAGCCGTGTTTGGGTGGACACAAGCCTTGCGAGGTGAACCTTCTAGATTGGTGGCGCGTTTCTTGTCCAGTCTCCGACATATCTGTGGATTAAACTATTCCAGTTTAATCGATAACATCGATTAACAACAATCGGAGCACCCAGCACGATGCTTCTCAGAAGAAGACGCCCAAGATGGCACAACAGTGCTGCCAGGGCAGCGTGTGCAGGACTCGGCGAGCGCAGCAGGATGCTGCCAGGGTACCCCCATGGGGTGACATTAACCTGCATGTCGCTGCTGCCAGACATGAAATAACACAGATCCCGGGATACTTGAAAAGAGCCGAGTTCACGGAGTCGAGCAGTCCTGGGCCGACTGAGAAGCAACGAGTGTGTAACTCCCCAGCACTGCTGGCGTTTTGGGGAAGGAAAAGGAAAAGCAGAGTCCGAGCCAGCCGGGGACGTCTGGGCCAGCAGTCGGGGTGTTCCAGCCTTTGCCTGTTGCTCTGCTTGCACCGCGCATCCCTATTGTTAACGGGTGAAGGATCTTCAAAAGAGTCTGCTTCCCGCCTTTTCTTCCCTAAGAGGAAAGACAACGTGGCAGCAAAGACGAGGGAATGAGCTCAGGCCAGAGATGAGGGTAACTCCGAGAAGAATTCCGACACACACTTTAATAGGATTTTCTCCTTCTAAAAAAAAAAAAATCTTAATTTTCTCCTTTTATCTATACCCTCATAT
Organism: Tauraco erythrolophus; assembly: GCF_009769465.1. Taxonomy (NCBI): domain Eukaryota; kingdom Metazoa; phylum Chordata; class Aves; order Musophagiformes; family Musophagidae; genus Tauraco; species Tauraco erythrolophus. Next base: position 859,175 of record NC_141478.1, read on the forward strand.
TCCATTTTTGTGCCGTTTCCTACACATTTCCCAGAATTGACGCCGACAATCCCAGCTCCAGTGATGTTTTTTCCCCGCCGCAGCCCCGCCCGCCCGCGGCACCGGCTGAACCTCAGCGCGCACGAACGGACCCGGGGACGGCCGGGGCCGCGGCCGCTGCCGAAGCTCCCCCCGCGTGGGGCCGGTTTTTGCGGCGTTTGCCATTTTTCGCGGCGTTTCACCTGTTTGTGTTAAAGCTCCGCCACCCGCGGAGGGTGCGCGGCCTCAGCCCGGACCGCCCCGAGTTCGGCTTTTTTCGGGAAGCGGGAGAGTTTCCCGGTGCGGGGCTGGCCCCCCGCGCTCCCGCACAGCCGCGGTGCGGGAAGCGTTCGCCAAGCGCCCGTTCCCCGAGCAGAGCAGCTCCGCGGGTGCGGAACAGTGCGGCTCCCGCCGGGCCCGTGGGTGGGAGCGCGGGAACGGCACAGCCGCGGGACCGTTCCCACGGTGATGCGGCTCATCGCGGGGGGCCGCGCACCGGGACCGGCAGCGGCAGATCGAAGCGCCGCCAGCGCCGAGTGTGTCCCCGGTGCCGAGCGTGTCCCGCCGGCGGGAGCCCCGTGCGGGCGGAGCCCTCCCCGCCGCTCCAGGACAGCGCCGCGGGGCTGCGGCGATCCGCCCGGCGGGGAAACAGCACCGGGACCGCCGCCATCCCGCCGCCCCGCGGTGGGCGGAGCTTGAGGGGAGCGCTCGCGCCGTGGGCGCGGCGGGGCGGGGCCTCGGCAGTCCGCCGCCGTCCCGGCGTGCCCCGCGCGCGGCGCTGGCTGGGGGCCGCTCTGGCGCGGCCGCCTCACCGTGCCCGCACGAGCGCCGGCGGTCGCGGCCCGGCGGGGAAGATGGCGGCGGCGGAGGCGGCGGATTCGTGGGGTGAGTGGCGGCCGCCGCGCCCCGCCGGCGCCTCCGCCCGCCCGCCCGCCCGCCCGCGCTCACCCGCTCTGCTCTCCCCCACAGACGCGGACAGCTTCGAGGTGGTGGAGCCGGTGGCGAAGCGGCTGGTGCCGGGAGCGGCCGGAGACCGCTGGGCCGGCGAGGATGAGGAGGACGACGTGAAGGTGCGGCCTGGCGGGGCCTGGCGGCGGGGAGCGGGCCGGGGGCGGCGGGGAGCGGGCCGGGCCCGCCGCGGGCCGCTGCCATATGGTGCCGCGTGTGCGGGGAACGGGGCCGCGGCGGCGCGGCCCGGCCCGGGGCGGGCGAGGGGAGCTCCCTCCGGGCGGGCCGGGCCGGCGGCGTTCGCGCCTCTCTGGCGGTGACGCGCAGGCCCGGGGCGGGGGGGGGCGCGCGGCCGGGCCGGGCCCGCAGGGCGGCGGCGGCGGCGGCTCGGGCCGATCCCGGCGGCTCCGCCCGTGGGGAAGCGACTCCCGGTGTCGGTGCAGCGCTCGGCGGCAGCCGACGGGTCAAACGCCGCGTGGGACACGAGCCCGTCTCTGCCCCGAACCCCGCCCCGTGTGTGCCCGGGTTCCGTCCCGCGGTGTCGGCTCTTCCAGGGGCGGACAGACGGACGGACAGACGTGTTTCAAAGGCCCGAAGACGCGTCTGCTGCTCCCGGGGACCCACTCGCCGCGTGCCGGGCTCGGGCCGCCTTGCCGTGCCCCGCGGGGCGCCCCCCGCTGCAGCCCCTCAGACGGGCGGTTCTGAGCGCGGGTGGGATCGACCCAAAGCGGAGCTGTGCTCGTGCCTCTGGCCAGAAGCCTCTGCCTTGCACCAGCGGGTCCGTTCTGCCCCTTTCTCCTCCCTCACAGCCCCCCCTGACCCCCCCGGTGCCGCTGGAAGCACAGCAGCACTGTCGGGTTCCGTGCTCCCCACGGCGCTTACGGCACTATTCGACATGGATTTTTGCTGTGTCTGCATGGAATCGGCGTTAAAACGTGCAGATCATGGAATCATGGAATGGTTTGGGCTGGAAGGGACCTTCCAGACCACCCAGTTCCAACCCCCCTGCCATGGGCAGGGACACCTTCCACTACACCAGGTTGCTCAAAGCCCCGTCCAACCTGGCCTTGAACACTGCCAGGGATGGGGCAGCCACAGCTTCTCTGGGCAACCTGTGCCAGTGCCTCACCACCCTCAGAGGGAAGAATTTCTTCCTTAGATCCCATCGAAATCTCCCCTCTTTTTGTTTAAAGCCATCGCCCCGTGTGCTGTCACTGCACACCCCTGTCCAAAGCCCCTCTCCAGCTTTCCTGTAGCCCCTTTAGGTACTGGAAGGCTGCAAGATGTTTGTTTCTGATGCTTCTGGAAGCAGACAGCCCTTCCTTAAAAGCTCGTTTTCTCCTGCTTGGTTCCAGCTGCCCCTTAGGATGCCGGGGGGACTGGATGGCGGGTGCCACGGAAACCTCCGCTGGCTCCGCGTTCCTACAGACAGTGAGCAGCGTGATGTCAGGGAGCAGACAGAACGTGTTGGTGAACGTGGGGAATGGAAATAGACAACTGAAAAAGGCATTTTTATTTCAAGTGAGGCTGCTGAGACTGTACCAGCCTCGTGAGGTGACTCGGCCGCTGCGGCAGGGCCACAAGCCTGACACTGTCTGAGGTGGAGCGTGAGGACACGTTGGGCTTGTTTGGGCTGCTGGCTGTTAGCAGAATCTCGGAAAAAACAGCACAGTTGTCCTTGGAGCCGAGGGTGAGCGTGCTTTTTATAAACAGTATGAAAAAAGTAGTTTATCCTTTCTTCAAAAAAAAAAAAACCCCACGTTTTTGTAGATCATATTTTCCTTCTTAGATGTAACACCACACACCCCCAGTAGTTACCATGTGTCACACTACGGCAGGCAGGTGAGCGAAGGTGTCTCCGAGCGCCGCAGCTACAGTCATTTGTGACGAGGGTGGTTCCAACACGACACCGTGCACGTACGGTTTGGGGGGGTGTGTACACGTGCGTGTCGCAGGCTCGCCGTCTCTTTGGGCTGTGCTTTTCCTCCTTCTTTGGAAAGTGAGGAACTTTCTGCTGCGCCAGCACGTGTCCGAGAGGACTGGGCTCTGCAGAGTGATTCTCTCAGACTCCTGTGCTTTCCGTGGCTGTTTAGAAAGTTTTCCCATGTGTAGTGAGAATGGAGCAGCTTAACTCTTCCCGAGGAATTGCGGCTTTAGCCCTGGAGCTGCATCTGGAGGGAGGGCCAGGTCCAGCAAACTGGTTTGTTTTGCTCTGGTTTGCTCCTCCTGTGCAGACAGCAAGGATCACGGAGGGGGTGGTTCAGCTCGGGGTGCCGAGTTTGCGAGGGGCCCCTGGAGAAATGGCGTGGTCTGAAATGGAAGCACGAGGTGTTTTCTGACAATTAGTTGGTCCTAAGGTCGATGTTTCACATTTTGGGATGTGTTTTATATATTCAGATTCTGTAGTTTATTTTGGAAGATTTTTTTAGTAACGAACTTAAAATAACTGTGAAGGTCAGGAAACTTCGACTTCCCTGGGTTTAAAATTAGCATCTTCATCAGTAACAAAACTACTCTCCAGTGTTACCCAGCACACCAGTTTCCCAGAAGACGGGCCACCTGCCAAGGAATTTCCATCTATTTACTCCTGGGCAGCCCTGCTTAGCAAAGCCAGAACTGGGAAAAGTGTGGTGCCATCCAGGCAGCAGCTGTCGGTCATTTCTCTGGGAAGGAGGGCATTCAGGTTTGGCTGGGAACCTCCGTGCTGGGGTACCTGCCGCTTTCCAGTCATGTCTTCTGGTTTTGGGGGCAATAATGAACATTATCATGTGTTTAAGGTCCATGTGATGGAGCTTATGAAATGAAGGGCTGCTCTCATCAAGGGTTTATTTACATGAAACGGGAGGTGTTTGCAGGAGCTTTAATTTAGATAAAGATGTGTAAATGAGAATTGTTGGAATACTTCAGCTGCTTTAGTGGATGTATTTGGGAATGGAGATGTCCTCTGTGAATTACTCAGTATCAGCACAACGATACAGTGCTAGAACGATTTTCTGTTCCTCGAGAGAGTTCTGGAATTTATAAATGCAGAAATAGGTGTATGAAGGGATGCTCCCCCCACCCTCTAGTGGAAAAAAAAGCTGCCTGCTGTATTGCTCATGTTCTATTGCTGTTTAAAAAAAAAAAGCTTGGAGAAGAGCGAGACAGCGTTCCGCGTGTCTCAGCACCGCAGGGAGCGGGGCCTCGGCTGGCCCGTGGGGCTGGGGTGGCTCCCGGCACCCGCCGAGCCCTGTGCCGGGAGTCGGGCTCTGGAATTGCACGGCGGAGCTCGGGGGCGGTTGGGCCGGAGGTGGGCTCGCTGCCCGCCGGGGGCTCCGCTGCCCCGTGCCGCTGTGCCATCCCGGCTTGGGAAGCGAGACCCCGCGGGGACGGGGCTGCGGTGGGGCATCTCGTGGCGCGGAGCCCAGGCGGACTAAGGACACGCACTGGTTTCCCTCAGCCCCCTGCGTGCCTGCGCATCACGGACAGATGCCCTTCCTCGGGGTCTGCTCCCGAAACGCTGGATTTTGAAACGTCTGGGCAGGGCAGGGATCAGGCAGCGAGCTCCGTGCGGCAGTAATGAGAAGAGCTATTTAAGAAGTGGGTGTGACAAACTCTTAATTAGCCAGGAGCTCAAATAATGCTGCTCCAAATTCAAGTCAGCTTCTCGGAATGTGGAAGGGAAGCCGCGTCCCTTACAAGTGCCAATTAACTGGAGTGAGCTGGTGGATCCTTGCTTGGATCAGCACGCTGCAGGGACACACCAGTGTCCTTCATGGCCTCGTGCCAGTAGCAGCCCCCAGAGCTGAATAAATGGCTGGTGCAGCTGCTCACCTTAGTGGGGTGGAGATGCAGAACCCGGGAGTGATGGGGTTAAGCACTGGCACTGTGGGGTGCTGTGTAAGGCAGCTCTTGCCATCGGTGAGCTCGAGTGGAGCCGAAACAGGAAACTCAGATTAGATCCCTGCGAGGATTTTTGGCTTTAACTCGTGGTGTGTCCATCCCGTGGTACTCGGCGTGTAACTCGGATCAATTTAGGGCGCTGGTTTCCGAGCGGAGGCCGAGCGCCCGGCTGTGCCGTGGTGCCAGGACAAGAGCACACGGTGCCACAGCCCTCACCCGGCTAACTGGCGGGCAGGAGCCGCGGAATTGCTGCCGGCAAAGCCTGCAGACCACATCCGCAGGTCGGGTCTGTCGGACATCCCGCTTCCTCAGGGCTCAGGTGAGCCATGGAGCGTTTCGAGCCATGGATCGCCCACCTGGGAGCAGGGCAGTGGCCGTGAGGGGTGGGGATGGTGGCTCCCGAGGGAAGGAGGCTGTGAGCCATGGCTGGCGTGAGGAGCACCGGGAGGGTGGAAACTGGAGCAGAGTTACTGCAGACACGGCAGCCCAGTGTTGGAAAACACTGGAGAGCGCGACGGCTGTTGGGAACATTGAAGTGGTTTGTTTGTGGGAAGGGTGTTCTGATAGCGCCCGTGCCAGTCAAACAGAAACAGTCCTGGTGGTGGCCAGAAGGTTCGTGGATCAATGGATCAGCATTTGTAGAGGTTACACGTGAGCTACTGTCCTTTGTGACCTAAATAAGTATCTGTAAAAGAATCTTAATTAAAACTTATTTTGTAGGATAACTGGGATGATGAGGAGGAAGAGGAGGAAGTAAAGGAGACAGAGGTAAAACAAGGTAAGACTTCAAAGGAATAATGGCTCTGCGTGCCGCAGCAGGACAGGCACTGGTCTCGTCTCACAGCGTATCTGAAGGATCAAACCCAGTTTGGTGGTGACGGAGCGACTCTGAACTCCCATTCCAGTAACAGCTCTGTGGCTTTCTCCCCCTTTAGTGTTTCTGTAGTTGCTGGAGAGAAGAAAACCAGTAGATTTTGAGAGCTGTATTGTTCAATGTTTTACAGAACCAAAAGTTTCAGAAAAAAAGAAAATAGCAGAAAAAATTAAAGAAAAAGAAAAGCTACTGAAGAAAAAGCAAGAGGAGCTGAAAAAAAGGGTAACTGGTATTTCTCCCGGGTCTCATAACATTTAGAGGGCAGGTTTGGGATTTTGGTTTTTTTTTGAGATTAAAAAAGACCTGTAAAGATCTTGACTAGTCTGATAAACCAGATTTTAGTCATGCACTTAATAACATCTGGGGGATGTCAGCTTTAACTTCTCTGTAATGTCACCAGCCATTGCAGTAACGCTCGTCTCTGCTCCTGTGTGCAAAACACGCAGCAGTGAGACTCAGAACAAGGTGTTTCTTCCCACTTCGTGTAAAACCAGCAATCGATTCAACAACGTGGCGCTGGGACGCTTCGCTGGGCTGGTTTGCAGGTCTCTGCATGCTGGGGGGCTCCTGGCTTCAGGCAGGCGTAAGCTGCTCCGGTGGCTCTGGCAGAAACCTGGTTTGTTGGACGGCCCGTGCTCGGGGGTAACCGGTGTAACGTTCTCCTTGCATCTGTGCTTCTGTTCAGCTCGAGGCGCCCGAGGAACATAAAGAACTCACCCCGGAAGAACAGTTAGCAGATAAACTACGGCTAAAGAAATTACAAGAGGAGTCAGACCTTGAGTTAGCTAAAGAAACATTTGGTAAGTGTGCTGTGCCCGAGTCCTGCAGGTCAGCGAACTCTCCGCATCCCAGAAGTGCTGTGTCCTGCCAGTAACACCTGAGGGTGCTCTGCAGAACTGACTGGGCAGGACTGGACCATCAGAGCACACGCAGGTCGTGTCACTGGGAACAGAGAGGAGTTTAGGTTCGAACCCCTGGAGGCACGTCCTGGCACTGAGGGGTAATTGCGAGAACCAGGGAAATGTCTTTAGCGTAGAAGGTGCTGTGGTAGGAGGTTATGGCAGAAAGATGGCTGACTGGATTTCCCAGCATACTGGTGTTTCTGGTAAAAAGGTGAGTGTGCAAAAAGGAGGAAAAGTGCTGTCTCTAAATGTTCCAAGGTGCTTTACAGCACGGACTCAGTGAGGCTTCGGACATGCGTGGCACAGCGTGACTCCTGCACGCTTTACTCCGGGCAGTTTGGGCAATAAGCTGGGTGCTGAGGACGCCTCTGCGTCTGTGGAACGGGCATTTCCTGGCGTGGATGGATAGACCCAGAGCAGCTCCTTCTGGTTTTGTGCTTTGACAGAACCGGCAGGATCCTGACTCACAGCAGCATTCTTCAAACGCGAAGGCGTGTTCCTTGAGCACAGTGACTTACACAGCGTATTACTCGGTGAAAATTCTGCTCTGCGAGTCCCCGGTGCCGTGGGGAGGGGGGTGTGGTGCACACAGCTGCAAAGAGCCAACTAAACTTTGCATTCATGAGCTCAAGACGGGAATTCCTTATTTAAGGGGAAAGGAACAGGCTTTCCGTAGAGGCTCGTCCCTCGGGCTGCGAGGCTTTGTGTGGCAGAAGGCAGCGGGAGGCGAGTGAGCGACCCTGGGCTGTGGTTTTGCAAAGCTGGAGTGGAGGTGAAGAGCTGACCGTCAGCGAGGCTCCGTGTTTCCTCTGGTGTCACCTTTTGGGGATCACAGCTAATGTTTCCTGTAATATCTCTCCTTCTGTGCAGGTGTAAATAACACTTGTGGAATAGATGCCATGAATCCCTCTTCAAAAGATGACTTTACGGAATTTGGCAAACTACTAAAAGAGAAAATTACACAGTACGAAAAATCCTTACATTATGCCAGTTTTTTGGAAGCATTAGTTCGGGACGTATGTATTTCATGTAAGTCAAGCAAGAGACATGCTGCAATACTGCGATTGTGATGGAGCTGAAGTTGGGAACACACTGTTGTAGTAAATGTGGGATCGAGGTTCATCTGTGTAGTCTGTACTGAACGTACACTGAGTAGTATCCGATGCCATTCTGACAAACTACTGCAGATTGTGCACAAGAGCTGCTCTCTGCGTCAGTTCAGGAACAGTGATTGGAACAGTGTGACTCTTTATGCTGCCCCAAATCCTGCGCCTTTTTCTTGAAGCCATTTGTAAAGTCATAGTAACGGTAACAGTAACAGTTCTCCGAGCCAGATAACTTGAGTGGCTCATTTGGAAGGAAACTGTTACAAAATGGAGTTCATGTAATTCCGGGACTGCAGAATAAATTGATCTGGAAATCAACATGTAACTACACAGAGATAAAACAAAGTATTTTTTTTCCACTGCTCTGGGAGGCTGAAGGACTTGGTGGATCGTTGCTTAATTATCTTTTCCTGTGCTGTACGTGTCCTTCAGTGAAGTAGTAACCTGATAGTACTCAGTGCTGGATAAACACAGTGATCGCTGGCTGACGGAGCCGGGAACTTACGTTTCAAATGGATTCCAGATCTCTAACGTGAAGGACCCAGCCTCTTGGGCCATTTACTGCTAATAGTGATTTGTTTGTTGTGCTCGGGTACACTGTGTGTTACTGGATCCATATTTTACTGGTCACACACCTCCTCATTAAGGCTTTTGTGTTGACTAACTCTCAGTTTGCAAGTTTTACCTTCCACAACATTCACACTGCTTCCTAGGGACTGTCTGAAATGGCAATTCTGTGATTGCAGGGACCAGAATTACCCACTCTGTATTTTACTGATTTAAGTCCAGTAATTGCTTGTACTTACTACTGCAGCGTATTTCTAGTTTAGAGAATGTTGGTGGTGGGTTATTTAACTGCCTTTAAGAACAACACTGATCAGGAATCTCTTTTTTTTTTTTCCTTCCTGATGTAGTGGAAGTTGACGATTTGAAAAAGATCACAAATACTTTGACAGTACTATGCAGTGAAAAACAAAAACAAGAAAAGGTAAGAGTTGTGCGTGTTTGTGCCGCAGCGAGAGCACCACGAAGGGTGCTGACGGAGACACGCTCAGCTGAGCTGCTGATGTTGTCCGAGGTGGCAGCAGGGGATGAGGCACTCACCTTGGAGACTGTTTAGAGTTAAATCCTCTTCTCTGTGTGAGGCAATCAGGAGCTGACTGAACCTGGAGATCACAGGCAAACCGTGATGGATTGACCGGTGTCACCCACGGGCTGACCCTGCTCCGTTTGAAGGCTCACACCAACATCCCCAGGGCAGAAGTGCCTCATTTACTGTTCAGTGTCAACAGAATACCAGTCTGTGAGGAGCTTAAAGCTTTGCCAGAGTTTGGGATTTTGAGTAGCAGATAACTGCAATTTTTCACAGTCATGCAAACTAAAGGAACAGTCACTGCCTAAGCAAGGAAGAGCAGGTTTAAAACGTGATGTAATGGCTGAACTGCTGCTTCTGTGATGCAATACATGTTTTATGGCATGAGGTGGGCTGGAGTTCAGTGGTTAAGTGAATCATTAGATGGCAGCAAAATCAAGCAGAGAACGTGAGCAGCAGTGCAGCTCTTGGTGTGTTCTCAATCAAACTGGAGGACGGTCAGGAAACAAATGGCAGTGTTGTCCGTGTGAGGAGTAACTGGTAAATGTGAAATGGGAAACCTCTTGGGCAGAAACTGATCTGGTGTCAGGTGTTCTTCTGGGTGCTGTTCTGACTCCCCAGGGATGAGGGAAGCACCTTAATGCAACCCAGACTTGCTGTCCAGTGTTAATGCAGTAAGTCTGGAGTTGGCAACCGTGATTGATAAACTTTTTCCTTCATATGAACTGCACTTCGGAGAGAAGCCTGTGACCTACTGAACCAAACAAGTTTAAAAAGAAAAAGTATATATACTTCCTAATTTCATACTCTTCTCTGGTTTTTCATGTCAATTAGTTGGGTCAGCTACACCAATCCAGCGAGGAAGAGCTTTACTGTGAAATGTTCTGTAAAGTTTGTTTAGGACTTCCTTTTGTTTTTTTATTTGCAAGGAAGATGTTTGGCCACTGTGGTGATAAAAGCCACATTAAATTCCTCAATGAAAAGGGTAATTTCACAAAACTAAATGCTAGACTCTGCATTTACTTAGTTATCCTACTTGTTTACAGTATGGGTAAAATAGGCTGAAAGATGAAACATGGGCAGGTATGTGATGGGGGGAGGCTTTACCTTGAGTAGGTGTCACTGGGGGATGGAGTGCAGGGGTGGCGACCAGTGGCCTTGTGCTCAAAGACAGGTGGCTTTACTCTAGCTAGAGTGACGCCCAGTTACTGTGGATGTTAAAGTCAACATGCTCTTCTCATTTAAGCAGAACAAAGCCAAAAAGAAGAAAAAAGGTGTTGTGCCTGGAGGTGGTTTGAAGGCTACGATGAAAGATGACCTGGCTGATTACGGAGGATACGATGGAGAATACGTACAAGACTTTGAAGACTTCATGTGACACTTCTCTCCCCTTCTGTTGTCTTTCTGTTGCCCATAATCCCTTAAACATGTAGCACAACTTTTCTTCCTTTAAATTCTGCCAAATGCTACAATCAAATTGCAGTATCTCTGTGCTGGTGGTTTAACTCCTGACAGTCCGTGCTGAAGCACTGGGCTTCCTCTTCTGTGGCCAGGAGTTAGAACGAAGACCTGTAAAAGCTTTGTACATTGCAGTTAAACCCCACAGTTCTGGTCACGGGAACTGTTGCTATTTGGTGTTATCGTGGCAGCCAGGAAAGTGGGAGGAATTCCAGCAGTGCCATTGCCAGCACAGCCGAGTGACATGGCCTTAACTGTGCCGCCGCGGCGTGACAGCGGAAGCGGTTTGCAGCGAGGGCGTGCGTGCGCGTAGCGTTACGATTGCTTTGGCTTGAGGTAGAGCCCGAGGTTGTCACGGGTTGTGAAGGGGAACTGCAGCTTCACCTGGAGCCACGACTACACAGCTTGAACACGGGGGGGGTCAGCACAAGGAAAGGGTTGCTGATTTGGAAAAAAAAAAAAAAAAAAGACAAGATGACTCGTGTCTCGAGTGCGAAGTTTAGTTTCCATTCATCTAAATTTCTCCTAATGCAGCTGTATGGGTTGGGTGTTCTTTAACAGTTAACTGCCTGGTTTAAGTGTGAAGAAAACAAGACTTTTCTTGGTCTTTTATGGGTCGTGGCAGATCTTTCACGACTCAACCATTTTCTTTCATTTAAAAAAAACCCCAAACTTGCTTAGCAAACTGCGACAGTTACTACAGTTGGGCAAATTGTTATGTTAACAATTACAACATCTGCAATGTTTTATAAAGCAACTAATTTAATAAAAATCACTATTGAGGACTTCACTGCAGCTGTCTTTGGGCCAGTTCTTTGGTTGGCTTACAGTGCAGATCCTTGCAGTGCGAGCAGTTATGTGCAGCTGCCGTTACCACCACCAGTCCTGCACCTACAACCTCTGGTTTACTCACGTGTTTGTTCCTGGTGTGGATGGGACACGGGTGTGTTTCCTCAAGGCAGAAGTTCTTCCACATCCTCCCCATTGTTAGTGGTCCCAAATTTTTAAAGAATCGGGGACGGTGAGTAATTCTTAGAAGCATAGCTCAAGGTGCACCTTTCATGCTAAGAACTTTAAATTTAAGCAAGAAGCTTGCTAGCCAGTGTTTAACTTGGACTAGTCACAGCCAGCTCGGTCTCACTTGGGTGTAGGAGGCTGACTGGAACTGGAATTCTAAACGGTGTTCTGCTCAGGCACAGTCCTCCCTACATCAAACATTTTAGTTAGCGAAAGAGCAGGGACTTGCACTGTGTAGACCTGTGCACAGCTCCTGGCACAGCTCCTGGCACAGCTCCTGGCACAGCTCCTGGCACAGCTGCTGCAGCGCTGGGATACTGTGCAAGCAAACACTGGTCCTATGCAGCAGCTGCTGGCACAAAAACATTCAGCACCCGAGAAGGCACTGGTGGCATCTCTTTGCTAATTAACTGGGTTGCTATGGCAACTATTTTTGCTAGGATAATATTTAGGGAGTACAATATCATTGCTTAATTCCACTGGAAAGCTGTCTGTGCTGCAGTCAGCTACCCGCCCTCCCCACCCCTTGCTGGGCAGGAGGCAATGGCTTCGGATCAGCTGGAAGCTCCGCGGGCTGCGTTTATTCTGGGGGCTGCAGCGAGGCCGAGCTGCAGCTGGGTTTCTGCCTGAAGCCGTGCCCAAGCCTTGCCCCCTCCCCAGTTACATCAGCCCTGCTCTTGTCAACTTGCCAGACACCAACGTGGCAGAACCCGCTGGCTGCCAGCTCCTGGCAGGGTGTTGCTAACCAGCTTCTGCCCAAGCATGGGAAGGAGTTAAAATTTAACATTGGTACTTGATTACCTGTCCTGGTTTCAGCTGAAACAGAGTCAGCTCTTCTACTTAGCAGCTAGAAGAGCTCCGTGTTTTGGTTTTAGTCTGAGACTTCTTTTAGTCCCAGAGGGCAGCGAAGTCAGTACCTGCTGCTTGGAGTCGTGCAGGACTGTGTCACTGGATCAGCGAGCTGGAAAACAGAACTGGACCCATCATCAGACTGGAATCAAGGACCAACTATCACCGTGTGTAGCTAAAAAGTTTCAAAGGAGCTTGCTCGTTCTTCCGCTTAATTCATTGCCAATGGACTGGATGTTCTACTGCAGCCTTTTGGTGGGTGAGATGATCCGATTCCAGTGGTGATCCATCATCCACACCGCTGCTTTAAAGAGCTGCTGCATCATCAGCTGTGCAAGTATTTCGTAAACAGGAAGATTTATTATACAAAACACAATTTTAGGTTTAACACAGTCTCAGCGTTTTAAATATTTACAACCAGGACCAGTTTTCTGGAGTCACTTTCACATAGCAATGTATCATTGGAAGCAGGTAATTAACAAAAACCCGTGCTGAAGCATCAGTACCAACCATGCACGAAGCTGCGGCACTGGTCCTCGCCAGAGCCAGTCTCTGCTTCCCGGAGGCTGGAATCTAGCTGGATAACATATCCTTAAGACAGCAGCCAGTCTGTGCATCCTTCAGAAGCGTATTCACCACATCGTAGAACTTGTTGTCGTAAGCCAGCCTGTAGTATGTGTAGACATCTTCACAGTAGGTGAGCAGTTTCTTCAGGTTTCTCAGAGCAGCATCAGTGGGTGGGTGTTGTTTCACTCTGGAAAGAATTGCACGTAGAATTGAAACAGGCTTCACAGACAACGACAAGACTATCTTGCTGCAGAACTGCAAGAACTACACTTCCTGAAAAGAGGGAGAGCTCAACATGGACATGAGATTCTCTCGGTGGTTTATTTTGCTCTGATTCATTTTAAAAAACATTTGAATCTGACCAGCCCTGAAGCACCCTATTCATCCAGCTCAAAAAAACGGTAGATCCAGTTCTACTTCCACAATGTGCTGAACAGATCTCAAGTCTCTAGGCTCAACACTTTATCACGTAGAAGTTTTTAGCATCAGTCAGACTTGCAGGCTACTAAACACGCAGCTGCTCCTCTAAAGCAGCCTGTGGAAAAGCGAGTTCCAGTCTGACCACAGAACTACTTACTTCTTCGCGATCTCCTCGAACATGGCAGGCTGCAGCGGCCTCTGTTGTTTAAATTCTTCCAAGTAAGTGAAGTCTCCCTTAGTGATCACTTGTTGATACAGAACTTCGGCCCAGTCTGGAACAAACTCGTAAGCCTCCGCCACAATAGCTGCCTGCAGGGAGAACAGATGCTGGAATTACTGAGCAGGAAGAGCTCGTTCTTGCACAGAAACATTCCTATACTTGGAATACTTAAAACATTCTGGGTCTTCTGTTCGGCCCATCTCTGATGCTGCTCTTGAGAGAGAGAAATACAAGGGTAACAAAACACTGCAAATAATTTTCCTTAACCCCTAAACACGGTGTTGAGTTGGGGAGGGTGTTTGCTCTCTTGAAAAAGCCCTTTCCTTTCTTCTTTCCAGATTTTTTTTTTCCAACGTCGAAGAGATTTTAGGGCTGTAGTGTCGATTCACAGCAGCACGGGAGCTGTTGGAGAGCCAAGGTCCCGGCTGTGCAATGGCAGCAAACCAGCAAGGACTGTTACAAGCACCAGTCTGCCCCAGGATCATGCTGGCATTTCCCAGCTTGGTCCCACTGGCAGCAATACGACGGGTTAATAGTCACGGGACTTGGTGGCCACGTAGCAGAGTTGAGGCTTACGCTCCCAGGAGCAGAGCGCTGCAGCACCTGCTGCTTAACACAACCGTTGGCACACAAAGTGGGGGCTGAGGAAGAGGCTCACCTGGTAGAACCTGGGCAGGGACACGATGGCATCCATCAGGCTCTGCCTGGCCAGGTTGATGAGCATAGTGCTCTGGCCAGTGCTGAGGAAATGCAGCTGGAGGGTGATGAGCTTTGTCAGCCGACTGCAGCGCAAGGACTGGCGGACGCAGGAGTCCTGTGGCAGAGATCAAAGCCAAATGCAGTCTTCTGAAGCGTGTTTCCAGGGGAAATCACTAAATATTCCCGAGAGCAACAATGAGTTCAGAGTTGTCTAATATTTCATCCTTTAGATCACTGGTGGTTTATCATTGATCATACTCCAGTAGTTTTAAATGAAGCTCCACTCACCACAAACACTACTTTCATCATCATCACACCAGTTTTAAACACTCTGCGTTGTTCTCTTCTAGCTAGTTAAGCTCACGGTCACTCCTCTAAACTGGGGAACCTCATTGTAACCTTAGATGTTAAAGCCTGAGCAGGGAACAGCATTCTGCTCTTTGATACAAGTGTTATTAGGACTGCTGGGACACTGCTGAGCTGACAAAGCAAGAGATTCCTTTGCTCCTTTCCTACTGAGACAGGATTCTGCACACCCTCTCTGGAGCAGCTGTATTTGTTCTTCCAATTCAGCTCACTCCTTACATGCTCCCAGTACTGCACAGAAGTCATACAATTCCATCCCATTTTACCTTAGAATAGCTTTCTGCTGCATCAATAAAGAGAGTCAAAGCTTTCATCAGCAGTTTCTTTAAATTTGCAATATCCCGAAGAGACTCCTCTGAAATGGGGGGGGAAAAAAAGAATAACCAGTTATTTATAAAGGTGACAAAGTAAGTTACAAAAATACCTCCTGGTACCAAGTCTGTCCCTAACATTGATTCAGAAAGCAACAAAAGACTAAAAAAAAAAATTTGTGTTAAAAAAGCACAACGAAATAGCGATGCCTGCTGCTCAGTTAAAGGATCAAAGCTACTGCACGTGTCCTTACCTCCTCCCTGCACGGTACCACAGGAACATCACGTTACAGTAAGAGCCAAAAATCTCAACTTTTGGAAAAATACCAGAGCAGACAGGTAAACTGGTAAAAGAATACCCCAAGCCTGGCAAATAGGGCCCCTCCTTCCAGACAGTGGGAGTTTAATGGATGTTACCAGGACAACAGAGGCAACCAACACTACACCTACGCATCGTGTCTTCTCCTCCCTGACCAACCTTGCTGGTGTTTCTCGGTGCCGCAGCTGCCACTCACCCCACGGCTGAGACTCGATGAGCTTCAGCTGGATACAAGCAGCAGCCTCGTGATTCTCCCCGATCTCTCGACACATGCTGAAGCACAGGGCGATCATGTTGTGCTTCTCGCTGTCCCCGGGGCGACAGCGCTTGATGTAATCCAGCAGGGCTGTCTTCAACGTCCCGCTCTGGCCACATAAAGGGACACCAGGTTAAGATTCCAAGAGCTTTTTTTTTAAATCACGTTTTGGTACCAACAAGCAAATCTGTTCTGGTACAATTTTCCAAAAAGTGATCACTGCACTCTTCGAGGTGTCTCCATACTATTTTAAAACATCATGGCAATTTTACACTTGGGCTCAACGACATTACACCAGGTAAGCAAATCCAGCACCTATGCATTTATTTATTTACATACAAATGTCAACACTGACATTTGTTTATGACTTTATTTGTGTTACAAGAAAGCTATAAATATGTTATTTTAAAAAAACCCATGAAACATTAACTGGAAGTAAAACCAAAGCAGGACATGAGAACTCTGACATTTCCAAGCTTGAAGTTACAATGCTGCTCTCGTGGCAGCAATGGACTAATTAGAACAAACTTGTTAAACTAAAACTAGAATAAACCCCAGAATTAATTTATTACTGTGAACTTGAACAACACCTCCTATACTCCAGTAATTAAAATGCCCAGATAATTCCACCTTGTTGTG
Organism: Tauraco erythrolophus; assembly: GCF_009769465.1. Classification (NCBI taxonomy): domain Eukaryota; kingdom Metazoa; phylum Chordata; class Aves; order Musophagiformes; family Musophagidae; genus Tauraco; species Tauraco erythrolophus. The sequence continues at coordinate 875,119 of NC_141478.1, forward strand.
TAAATTAAATTGTTGTGTAAATTTTAAATCGTGTTGTAAATTTTAAACCCTGCAGGTGTTTAAAAACTGTGTGGATTTGGTGTTGAGGAACATGGTGTAGGGACCCTGACAGTGCAGGGGGAATGGTTGGACTCGATGATCTCGAGGGTCTCTTCCAACCAGACGATTCTATGACTCTATGAAATACCAGTTTCTGAAGCAGTCACACATTCCTCTGAAGGTGTCTCCCCTTTATCCCCTTCCACCTACCGGATCCAACTTCTTTCTCATGAGCACTTCGAAGTAGTGTTTCTCATGCAGCAGTTCAAATATGTAGGTCATTTCGTTGTACCTGCCAATTCCAGTGAGCAGACGGACCTGTGGAAACACGGTGTGAGTACGAAGCCCAACACGAGGTCTCCAAACCCCCCCCGAAGCCGTGAGCAGGGAGCGGGCGGCGCGAGGCCAGAGCGCTGCGCTGGGGATCCAGCGGCACGGCACAGCTGCATTAGGCAGGCAGATGTTCCCTGAGAGCCACAGAGGTTGGATTTTTCCACCAGCCTACTGCCTGTTTTCCACTGTGAGCTGAAGGGACACAGTTGTACCATATAAAGATACGCAGCGAAGCTTTTAGCAACGACACCGTTGCCCCGGGCACGTCTGAGGCCCCAGGAGTCGTTTCAAGGCAGGACTTCGACGCACGACAGCGCGGTGATGGAAATCATCACACTTCACCAGTGGCTGAGCTACTTCGACACTCCCGTTCTGATTTACTACACGATTGCCACCTCACCATCCTACTGTCTCCACTCTATTTTTCCAGAGAAGTCTCCCAAGAGCTTCTGTGACATAAAAATCATCCCAAACACCCTCTCTTGGCTTCTAGGGACAGGCTGGACAAGACCAGTCAACCAGAGATGACAGACTGTTCTCCATTCCATCACCCACCCACTCCTCCTGCACTGCTCAGGAGCAAAGTTATTTGCTAACGTGTGCCTGGAACCCTCACACAACACCTGGATAAACACACATGGCACCAAAGACACGTACCACAAGTCCGTACTCTTCATTAGGTGCCAAATGTTCGTCTGTGAGAAGCCGTGCTGCTTGGAGGACTCTAGTGATTCCTTCCATGTGGCAAGTTAAACTGAAGCAATTGTGGGCCAAAATCAGCAGTTCTGTAACTGAAGAAGAGAAGAGAACTCAGGTATTTCGGTTAATAAGCTGAGGAAGTTCATTATTATGCCTCTCTCCAAAGTGATGCCATCTCTGCAGAGGATACACAGCCTTTCCAGTTACAAACAGCACAACTGGATCAGAAAGTTGAGCTATTATGGTTCTGCCCTATGCAATTTTAAGAAGTAACAGTTTCTGTTACAGTATGCACGCAGTCTGGCTTCTCAATCTGTGGGAAAGTCTGGGGGTTTTGGATCATTTTCTGAAACATTACTTATTTCACACAGAAAACTTCCCATCTCCTCCACCAAAAGCTGACTGACAAGCACGTAATAATGCATCAGCACCCCACTATCACCAGTCAGCTCTGCATTTGAAACAGAAAGGCCACAAGTTTGGCATCTGGGTTTGAAAAATCATTCACAAATTCCAGACTAAATAAATAAGTTGAATCAGTACATTTTAGCACATTCCCTTTTCCGTGGAAGGCCTGATCTGCTACTGCAAAGCCATCACGACACTGGGAGCCCCAGATGTTCCTCTCAGCACCCTGCAGTTCACCTCAGAAAAGCAGCAGAGGTACATGGACTGGTGAACAACAGATTTAAAACGCAGATGTTGAAAAGAACACAGCTCATGTCGTAAACCCGCACAACTTATTTTCAAAGAAACCAACTACACCTCTACCTGCAAAAAGGTACTCCAGCAGAGACTCCTGTCAAAGGGAGGTGGAGTCCTCCAGCACCATTTGGTAATTCCCAACATTGTTTCCTCCTTTTCCTTACTTTTAGTCAGCCATACATGAAAATATTAATATTCACCCCCATAATACTTAACCAGACAAAATAAGGGGTAAGTTAAGATCTGACAACAGGACAAATGCGTTAGGGACACAAAGATCACATGAAACATGATATTTTTAACTCCTTTTCTCACAAAGGTTGGCCAAATTTCCAATCCAATTGGATTCCACTGGAACAGTTTCACCACTAACTTCAGCCACGCTTTTCCTTCTGCAGAACGTGTTCTAGAAGATGTTCTTTCCTCACCACATTGGAAGTTCTGCCCCCATTAACACTCATGAGACAACTCACACAAAACCCTTATCCTCATTCGTTTTCCTCAGAGATTAACTGCCCATAATACATCTTTTTTAAAACCACTCTAAACCACCAGTGCCCAAATGGTACCAAAGTGCCTTGGCTGTTTTATAAACTCAATGGCAACATCTCCATGGCATATAAAGCGATTTATATTTGTGACCAGCACAAAGGAAGTCACGACACCCTCCTTCTGTCACATGGAACTACAGAAGTTCAGGTAACTCACTGACTGCCCTTCCCCACTGTTGGCACAAAAAAAAAAAAAAATCTGTATTTTGTTTGGAAAGAAAACTGAAGCAACATGCTTACTGTGCTTGTACTCAGATCTATTATTTTAATATCAGATTTGACATCAGTGCCAGATGCTTCCATCAGTATTGCATTTATTCTCTGCGAGGGGATCTGAAACCAAGTCATGCCATGTTTAGTAACACACTAGTTACATCAAGGATTATTTACTTACTGCATGACAGTTCCCCACGTGGTACGGAGGAAACTTTACCCAGTAACTTCATGCCAACCAACATATGATCCTGGCACAGCTTAGCAAGCTGTAGGAACGCCTGGCTCTCAGCTGCGGGGTTCAAAACATGTTTCTGGCCTGTGTCCACAGAGAGAGAGAGAGTTGTGTCACAAGTGCTAAATGTTCAGGAGAGATTAGCTACATTAATAGAAAAAAACCCAAACAGATAAATATAACTTCATCCAGACTGACTTAGGACTTGGAACTACAACTCTAGAGGCACTTTTGATCTTACTGCTTAAATTTAAGAATCAGATACCACTTCTTGGCCAGTTCAATCCAATGAAATCCCACTGACGAACTGTACTGCTGCTATAATTACACCCAGGAGGCTGCTGCTGCTCCCCTTCCTTACACAACCCAATTCTAACCCATTCCTTGCAGTGGCTCCGATTCATATTCTTCCATGAACCTGTTCGACTCATGAACTCAACAGAAAACTCTTCTTTTCTGGATTTGCCTTCCGCTGAGTTAGCAAATTGACTCTTCTGAAGGAGGTGCACCAACTCATCTGAGCTAGCCAAGTGAGCTGGTACAAGGTGAGCAGCAGAGTGAGGGGGGTAGCGGAGTGGCAGATGGCAGGGGCAGAGGAAGGCACACCTGGACTCAAGAATCTCCATCCGATGGCTCATTGTTTCTCATGGAACTTTGTTGTTAATGTTGTGGCAAAGTAGAAGTTACTCAAATAGAAAAGTCCCCCAGATAAACTCCTGCTGTTTTGAGGAATATCCCTCACTTCAAAAAGTAAAAAACAACCAAAAAACCCACCCCAAACCTTGGCCACACTTTTCACAAAGAAATTAACAAGTCAGATGATGTGGGGCTGCAAAGATCATGATTAAAAAATTCAAACAACTCTTTCTTTTAAAATCATTAAATTTACACCCATAAAGGAAAAAACCTTAACTACTGCACCACCACATCGGACACAAAAGTAACTAAAAAAAGACATTTGTATAAAACCTCATACACCAGCAGCCCAAACATTGCTAACTGTAATCACCAAATATCTCAGGAGCCAGGACTGGTTTTCAGACACACAAACACCACACCTACAAACCACATATGCTACAAGACAAGACCAAGCCTCTTTACCACCTTTCCCTTCCGCAGACACTAGCAATTCCTGCACGATCTCTTCAGCCACCAGCTCTGCCACAGTTTCAGGCTGCAGACCCTGCGTGCTGATGAATGCCTGAGCTCTCCTGCATCGATCCGGCTGCTGGCACGACAGGATTGCTCGAAGCACTTGTTCAGGGTGGTGGGCTGCCATTTCACTGTAGGAGCAGTTCAACTCCTAAGAAACACACACACACACTTAGAAGATCTCACACAGCAAAAATGCCAGGCCAGAACATACACTGACCTGCAGTGCATCTTCTTAACGCTGAGCTGATGGAAGTGGGGAGTGCTGGAGGAGCAGACAAAACTCAGGTCCCAGAAATGCAAACACAATCTGTCCTTGTGCCAGTTAACAGTGCCTTCACCTGTGCATCCTCAGTATTCATGTTCTGCAGCTCAGGATGGCATTTAAGTACTTTCCATTTGAAGTTTAGCACTCATGGAGCTGTCGCTTTTCTGAACCAAACACAAACCTTAACACTTAAAATACCACGAAGAGAGACAGGAGTATTTCCTCCCAGATTAAATATTCTGGTTTACTGCCTAAGTTTTACTTACGAGGTTCCTCTTCTCTACATACCACAAACTCTCAAGTGAAAAATATACACTAGTTACATTTGGAAGAGGAGTCAGTGAGGCTTTGTAAACTCTCTGCTGTAACATATTCCAAATTTAAAAATTCATCACCAAACGCACCTCATCCACACAAAGATCAACTCTTAATTCCAAAGCACGAACATCCAGCTTCAGGCAAGAAGTAAATGGATGGTATAAAAGGGGACAAGCTGGTAACATGACTACTTCTTAGCAGCTCAAAACTAAAGTACTCACTCTGAATATTCAAGGCATGAAAAATTCTGTAGGCAGATCTAAGAACCTCTGTGATAAAGACAAGACTAATATTTTTGGCACACACGCTGCAGTTTTTATTCAGAAAAAACTAATGCTACGTTCCAAAACTATGGACTAAATATCATGGAAAGGGGTTCTGTACCCTGAAAGAATTGTTGAGCAGCACCTCCTGGAGAAGCAGCGGAGATGGGCTGCTGGCACTCAGGAGGGTCAAGGAGCAGAGAGGCAGCACACAACAATCTGCCACTTCTCCTATCACTGTCTGGATCAAACCACTTGGAACTTACTGGGCACTCCTCTGAGCAGCCTCTGGGTAACGAGCTGCCACGCAGTGGAGCCTGCAGAGCACCTCTGTGCTCAAACTTCTAAGGCAGCTGCTATCTCTGTGTCTGCGTCTGGGTCAGCGCCGATTACGAAGGCATCCCACAACGCAGGCCTGAAGCGAAGCACTAGATGAACAACACACGCTTGAAAGATTATAAAAAAGGCACATCAAAGAGACCCAGGCTGAAATCTGGCTTGGTGGAGTCAGAGGTAGGGGCCTGGGGAGTCTGGGAGCTGAGCTCATTTCAACACTTCACGCCTAGGAAGCATCTGGCCATTTTTCCACACAAAGGCTTGGTAAGTTCACCCGCGGAAGCTTGTTGATGAGTACTTTCACCACTCTTTATCCTGCTCTCCACGAATCTCCACAGCACAGCTTGGCACAAACCGCTTGTTTCTTCAGTAACGTTACGAGACACATACCTTAGAAAGTTCATACAGACAGAGAACCTGTCTGCAGTAGTTTCTCCCATGGACACATTCATCTATGAGAGCCTTCAGACTGGTAACAACTGGATCATCTAGAGACGGAGCCACAATGTGTGTCCAGTCTTCTAAGCTTGATGCTGGAAACAAAACCACTATAAATTCCTTTCTTGTAAAGACAGATAGCACCAACAAGCCTTATATTGGAGCAAGACTCCAGAAATCTGCAGCAAATACATAATACTTTCTCAGTCTTTGAAAACTAACTCTTGATACCTGTGATTTTATTTTTTTATACGTATTTTTTTTAAGTTTTAGGGTACAACCAATATGACAGAACACAAATGAGCCAAAATATCCACCGTAATATCTCAGATGATTCCTAATCATAAGAGAGCATAAGGGTTCAGCAGTCTTTCTGATGGCTAAGGCTTCATTTATTCTCTTTTCCTATTAAGCTTTATATATGTCAGCATTAGAAAGTAACGTTCCAGCTGACAGCTTTCTCATTCACACCTCATAAATACGCACTGAGTACTTTATACAAAACATCACCAGCCTTAGCCTTGCTATTAATAAGAAACACTAAACCCTTTATAATGTACAAAGAATTCAGAGAAATATATTAACTCAAGCATGCCCATGTTTCAGCTCCAGCAACACACTCAAGATTTACTACAGCCTCTATTCCAGAAGCAGAAACACAGATGAAGTTCAGTGCTACTTTACTGGAACAGAACTGTGAACTATGAGAAAAGGAACAGCTAAGAGACTACAGAAGCTGCACACAGAAACACACTGCCCAAAGCACACACGAGCAGTTACCAGGCTTCGACCTCCTTCCGTTAGAAGCCTTATGAACCAAGGAGATCACCCACTGCCATGAAGGAAGACCTTACTTCCTGCAGAAGTTTTTGGGGAAATCAACACTGTAACAGGAGAGGAAGAGTCCAGTGGAACCCCAACAACTGTATTACTTGTGAAATGGCTGAACTGGTTAGTGTTACTTACTGCTCGAGACTCTGCCCTGCTGAGACGAACTGCTTTCAGATGTCTTCTCTCTTGCTACCAGGAGCGGCCGAATATCTGTGTGTAATTTGTCTACATCAGTCTCCCCTGAGGCCAGAGCTCTGCAATGCAATACCAGGGAAACGTCTCTGTTGTAGAACTGGAAATACTGGCAAACACGGCTGGCTTCGTGCACACTTCCTTCATCGAGAAGGCATCCGATCAGAAACTCGAGTGACTCCTCCTCCTCGCTAGTCAGGGTCTGCTGGGACTCTCTGCATGGAAGACTCTCTAGTTTTAAGTGCTTGGGTGTGTTCAGATCAGGTAGCTTTGAAAAAGAAAACTCCTTAGCTAAGTTATCAAAGGTAAGATCTCTGTCCACTACAACACGAGAGGAAGATCTTGACTTGCCTGACCCCTCGTCTGCGGACAACATTTGTCGTGCAATGCGACAAATCCAGATCTGCTTCTCTATTTCTTCCAACTTGTGCAGTGACACCGAGTCATTCCTGGCCAGCCAATGGCCAGCTAGGGTAAGCAACAAATGTCTCTCCATAACGCCATTTATCTTCTCGTCAGCTAAAGGTTCAAACACTGTGTTTGCTTGATTAAAAAAAAATTCAGATGCAGCATTGCTGGAGATGGAGTTCTTCATGAAGTTGTCATTACATTTCTTCCAGAATTCAATTCTAGTCTGGTTTTGATGCCACTGTCCACTGTCTCTTAAACGATGTAGATCTCTTAGAACCTGCAAAATTCACAAAAGGTTTTAAACAGCGATTTTCCCAAAAAAGAAAAATCACACTGGATGGCTGGAATACTGAAAAACTGAATTTAGACTAAGTGTCTCAATCCGTAACAAATCCGTCTATTTTTCTCAGGAAATAAAACTGACTGTATAGCAAGTAAGAATAGTAAGAGAATAAGGAAAGCTACGCTGTCCTTTTTGGCTCAGCACTTACAGTCAACTTGTTTGGTGTACTTGCATTTCAAATAAAAATCTGAAGAAAAATTTGTGTTTCAGGAAGACTGAGAAGTAACATCTGCAATACTGCCAGTAATAGGAGTACTAAGAGGTGAGTCTCATTGTTTAACTACACTGTACCTCTTGAGTAACTACATTGTCCACGGGCAGCTCAGCCAGTGCTGCTACCTCCCGAGCCAGCGAGAACATTCCTCTCTCTTGTAGCTGCTCCAGAATCGATCCGCACTCGCTCTGAAACGTGGCCATGCTGTGACTGGTTAGGACGGAGCGATTAATGGACACGGAGGAATCCTTCAGGGTCTCGCTGAGTGCACAGAGTTTCTTCACATAAGGGCCTGTTTTAAAGGAGGACGAACAATTAAAGGGAGCTGGATTTTAAACCTGAGGAAATTCTGCTACTTCTGTCAGCACACAACCCTGCACGAGAAGGATCATAGATTTTACGCTCTCTAAAACCTTCCTGAGACTGAAATCAACTCCAAATCCTTGACTAAAATACTTCCATAGATAATATCTGTGCACTCCTCATCAAGACTTGCACATAATCACTCCCAAACCGACTTACAATCACACTTTCACCACTGCGATTCGCCGTAAGGACCAACTCTGGTTACATAAACTCCTACACAAAAATAAATCAGCGTGAACACACTTACAGCAAACCTTTTCAGTCACTCCAAAAACATTGCAGGTGGTTGCCAGATCAAGGCAGGAACATCACCGAACAGAGGAAGCTGTATTTACCATCAAGCAGAAGATTCTCTGCTGCAGCAAACAGCCCCAAGAGCTTTCCCAATTCGTATTCCGTCCCACACTGCTGCATCATCAACTCGAGAAGAAACACCGCTTGTGATTCCAACCACGGCACGGGTAATTCTGAAGCTGCTGGTTCACCTTCAGTTTTAAGCTGTGTAGATAAAGATTTTTCTGTGGTTACTTTTTATTTTTGCAAATATATTCTGCGTTTTGGTAGGAATTGCACTGGAAATGGAAGGTGTACCAGATCTACTTCCTTCCGTAAGAAACAATGAACTGCCATTCCCAAGGGAGCTCTCAGCCATTACTGATGCATGTTTGACTTTGACCACCAACCACTCCTGATAATCATGGAAGAGATAAAAAAAATGCCAGAAGGATCAGAAATGTATAGATAAAATAAACTTCTAGGTTAATAGCTCTTGTCATCCAGCTGCACACTTTATCAGCATATCCACTATGCGCGTGGCGCATCGGAAAGGAAACTGATCTGGCCTTTGCTTGAATTGCAGGAAGGAAAACCACTAATAACATGGAATGTCAGTTACCAAGACATTCAGGGAACTAGAAAACTGTGATGGAAAGAACTGAAATAATTAGTGAAAACGTTTATATGTGACAAACACGGAACGCTGCATGAAAACACTCCGGTCCTCTTAAAACCAACTGCTAAATCGATGTTTCAATCAAAGTGTGTGATTCAGTTCACTGGGTCATTTTCAAAGAAAAGTCTACACAACCACCAAAATTAAAGCAGTATCACAGACTTTTTCAGAAACTTTGAAGCATATTCCATAAAAGTTGTCTGTCTTAATAGATATTCCCTGTAAGCCACTGGTTTATTGGCTCAGTATTGACTTGCCCTGGTCAATACAGAACAGAGAATATCCCACACTTACTTACCACAAATAATTAAATTTACCAACAGGGGTCCTACCCGAGTCAGTGCCAACCTTCAAATGGTAAACTGCTCACAGGAGGAGGATGACGTTCTATTTCAACCTACCCACATCAACTTAAACCAAAATCATTTAGAAAAATGCATTGTGGGTTTTGAACTGTCAAAAACATCTTCCCATCAACTGCCAGTAATAAGAAGCATCTGCTGAAACCTGCTGCTTCACAAACCAGCTCCTAGTCATTCTAAGCATACTCTTCATTATTTTCATATATGCTTTTAGATGTGTGTCACATTCTAATGAGGGAAGACCCAGGCAAAGACATTTAGAGGAAATGAATTTGCTTACTTTTGTGAGACTTTCCTGAAACTTGTCCAGTTTGGTTTTAGCTTCATTGTATTTTTTACAGTTCATACAGAGTTCATACATCTCCAGTATATACAGTAAAGGCGAATCCTTTAAGACACAAAAATAGGTTACAATTCTTTCCTAGAAGTACCTCAATAAACGTAGGATTTGTCTTCCTCAGTACAGAACAATAAAGCTCTCATTTATCAAAACTGCATGCAAAGTTGATGCATGATCTGCAAATGTGCAATAGCTGGAAGAACTTCCATTCAGAGATTTTCTTACTCGAGGAGGATTTTCAGTGCATTACAGCCAGGTTGTCTAGGCCACAAACAGCGAGACAGGAACCTACAGGCCACCTCCTCTCCAAGATGATCTGACATACACTCAAGCATACCACTAAAAAGACATTAGCTTACCTTCAAAAAGAGCTGGAAGCCGTTTAGAAGTGTTTTACTTTTTTGCTTTCTTAAAAAGACTCTCCAGATAACTGACAGGTCATGAAGATCCCATTTGTGATCTTCTGCTGAGCTTTGAATGTGGTTTGTTGCTTCAGCTCTGGTAGTATCATCCACGGTAGTAATTATCCAAACACAGAGACAATCAATAATGTTTGCGTCCTGCCAAACGACAAAAATGATGATTTTACAATAACCCCAGACAAACATCATCTCATTATATGTCACTTGGCAAAACGTGTCGTACTATTCACAATTACTACAAAAAACTGAGAAAAAAACTTGATGAATGCAACCTACATATCTACCATTTAACATAATTATGCACGACCATCACTTTTTTGTTACTTATCCCTCTAAAAGAGAAATAGCTTCACCAACACTCACCTGGAAACATGCTGCTAAAACACTCAGAATGGGAGCGTGCTCTCTCAGTCCTTTAGTCAACAGGTAGCAGGAAGGGTTTGAGTTCCCCTGACATTGAAAAAGGATTTGGAAGAGACTATCTGCATATTTGCTTTTGACCACACTGGCAGCACCAGGACACAAAAGTGGTAACTTCTCCAATGCCAGCATCAAATGATCTCGTAAAACAGGAGTGAAATCTTGAAGGATAGAAATGACCTGGGAAAACAACCAAAAGCATCTGTACAGAGTGAGAGCCAAAGAGAACGAGGGGGAAGAAGGACTGAAGCACTAAGCACACAGAAAAGACAAATAAAATATTCCTCAAATTTGATTTTTAGAACATGTTTTGGAGACCTAAAGAGAACAAAGTGTTTGCAGGTGGGAATTATTCTAATAAAATATTAAAGCTCATCCTTTTACATGGAGCTAAAACGTCTCCTAGAGACACTCATCTTGGTGTCTCTCTCATACTGCTGACAGCGTATCATGACAAGTGCCCAGGCAGTTGCTGCTGTGTGATTACATATTTTCCTTTTCAAGACAACAAGATCCAAGTTAAAATCCTAGGCCTGCTATGCATCATCTTACTTAGAATTTTCCAGTTAGCTTCCTCACGTTACTTTTCCCAAATCACTTAATTTTTACATATATTGGTAATATTTCATTAATTTTCAAATTACGTTCAAATCAAAAACCGGAAGACTTAGATTCTCAAAAGTTTAAGTATCTTCACACAAAAATCAATGTAACTTTTGAAAGGAAAGATGAGTGGCTTTATTAAAACTTATACTGAACATATGGCAACTCTCCAGTGAAAAAAGCAGTAACTAAATTATTTTAAAAACAGTTGGTATGAGTATGTCATAATCTTAACTAAATTTAAAATGAAAATTAGGTCCCTTCTTGGCAAACACTTTTGCATTCTCTTCACTTCAAAGGGACACTCCCATCACTCCTCTCTGAAAACTCTTCTCCACTACCGATTAATAACGTTGCACAAGATTTTTCAGGCAGGGAATTTTTTCCCTAATCTTCCCCTTTAATAGTTGGCTTTCATGTTCTTAGAAGCTATTATGATATCTGCTGAACAGCCAGCTCCCTCTGGAGTCCATTTCCTTTGTGGTGTGTTAGCTTTACACACGCCAAGAGGGGGAGAGAAGTGGAAAAGTAGGGAAATCCAGCTGTAAGAGAAGGGCTATCATAATCAGAGGGTATTGAGCACCCTGAGACAACTTCCAACTCCCAGGAAGCGAAGAGGCTATTTTTTCCTTCCTTTTTTTTTTTTTTGATCTCAGACAGAACGTTCCTGATAAACTCTGTCCTCATTTAAAGTCATACCCAGAAGCTTACCTCCTCTGGCCGGTGGCTGTACAGCTGGCTTTGGACAATGAACTGCAGCCAGTCGTTGGATTTGGCACATTCCTTCAGGTAAGACGTACTCAGCTCGATATCATGGAGTTTACAGAACTGCATTACCAAAGCCCACTGCCTTCTAGAGTCGCTAGATGTCCTGCATGGGATTTAAAGAGCTTCAGCTGTAATAAACTGGTATTTATACCAGATGTTAACAACATATAAACTCTTCATGTGGCCTGAGACCCATCGCCTGCAAACAGCAACACCAGCACTTCTGCTGACTTCGCTACGGATCAGGTCACATTCCAGTGTGGGAGCTGCCATAGGACACTCCCCAAGGACATTCCCACCCACCAAGGGAGGTACTGTCCTACCTGGACACTGTAGGCTTTGGCAAGAACTCAACAATCTTCACACCTAAGCCTGCTGCACGAGCCCGGTGGGCCAGTGAGTCCAACACGCTGACTGCACTTCCTTGCTCTTGCCAATACATGTCCGTTACCTCTACTATTTGAAATCCCAAGACTATTCTTAATTCAAATATTGTTGCTCAGTTCACGGTGATAAAACACACAGGGATCTCTTTAATATTACCCAAATGGTAAAATTCGGTGCTCAATCTCCATTTGCCAGCATAATTCTTTAAATCGTATTTTACTCACTTCTTTACTCCTTGATGCTCAACTGCATCCCAAAAGGCTTCTTCTAAGGAGGTAAGAACTTCTGCTGCTGCTGCTTTTTCACCACCAGCCAATTTTGTTAGTTTTTCAACTGTTTAGAAGAAAGTGTTACCATTTCCAAGGTGCTATTTAAGATTAGAGTAAGGGTAACATTTTCAACAGTACCAGAATCATCAAGCAGAACGAATCCTATTAATGCAAACGTTTCAATAACTCTGCCAAGTCTAGCACCAAAGTGGCTACATGACTTTTGAAAAAGAATTGCAACTTGCCAATGACATAACCTTTTTTTTAAAAAAAAATAAGCTCTACCTATAGTTTTAAATAACACATACGTTCTTAGAATGATCAGGAAAATACAAATAAATGCCAGTAGTTTCCTAGTTGAGACAAAAAGACACCTGTGGACCTATAGTTAGAAATTCAACTTTCTAAAGTTATTCCTAGGATAAATTTAATTTCCTTACAGCTTTGAACATTTGATTTCACTGCTGCTGTAAGACAGTTTTCAAAAAAGAAAGAGAGGAGAGATTTGTTAATGTCCTTTTGTTTAATCCTCTAGTTATATCATTACAATATTAGGCTGAACCTTACTAAACGTTACACTGAGCCTTAGGCAGCTGTTCAACAAAGTCTATCCAATACTCCTGCAATTTTAGCTGCATGTCATAGTACAATCTTCCTGCCTTATCTGGTATGCCAGGGTCAAAACCACCTTCAAAATTGGTAAGAAGCAGGAATAAAAGAGCAAAATCCTTAGCTCTTCAAAGGACAGGATGCTTCTACTGCATTCCTGAGAAGTTAGGCACCATCTCTGCTCCTCCTCCCAATAAATCCATAGCACCCTATTTTAAAACAAACAAAAGACAGCCTTACCCAAAGATTCTCTTATTTGATTGCGCTGAGATTCTTCATTTCTAGTTCTGTAACTGAAAATCATCTTTGCAACTTTAATGTCAACCCTGAGTTTGAGGCTGTTGAGACCAAGCAACTCTAGAAAACACACGCAGGCTGCTCCTACTGCAGGTGTGCTGAAGGAAGAAAGAGCTAAAACATAGGCTTCATGTCCTGCCTGCTGAATCCTGGAACAAAAACACCACCAGTGAACACATGGGATTTTCAAACATGAATATTCCCCATGTAAGCAAGTACCTACACGGTTTACTAAGCTCACAGACTTATTAGCATGAAAGACGCTCACAAACCAGAAGTTTCATATTTATAAAAAATACAGGTCTGAGAATAAAGCCTCACACCTGCTAAGCACAGCTTGCAATTTAATAAACTTCAACAAAAACTGAAGCCAATGCATTTGATGCCATAATTAACAAAAACCACCTGTCAGCAGCCTCACTGCAAAACGCCCCGCTGCAGAGTTCCCAATCCAGGCGCTGCGGCACCCAGAATCTGAAACTGCGGATTGCACTAAGTGGAAAAGGGACCCTGAAGGCCTCTGCAGTGGCTGGTTCACTGCTGGACTGTTTAATTTTCAACTATTAAGTACTTCAGTCCACATTAAAGTGTGTTTTCCTTTTTGCCCAAATCTTACCGTTTACCCAACAGAAACTGATTTGTACAGAAATGATGAAAGAAACAGTGACTAACACACAAACAAGATCTTATAGAAACAGTGATTTCTTCTGATGTAACTCCTACTGATTTTGAATATATTTAATAGCAAATTTAATATATTCAAGCAAGATGTATAATTTGATTGTATCCTTTAGAACACATCATTCTGAAGCTTCAGCCAGAAAATTCAATTCCTTCAATCTCCAGTACACTATTTGTCTTATTAATTTAACTAAAGTGGTGTCATCCTTAGGAAATGCCAAAGAAAAAGGGCATCTTTTTTTCTACAAAGTGATCTAGAGGAAAGATGGGGAGAGGCTGTTCAGGAGGGCCAGTTGTGATAGGACAAGGGGTAATGGTTTTAAAATAGAGGGAGGTAGATTCAGATTGGATATTAGGAAAAAATTTTTTACCATGAGAGTTGTAGAACACTGGAACAGGTTGCCCAGAGAGGTGGTGGATGCTCCATCCCTGGAGACGTTCAAGGCCAGGTTGGACGAGGCCCTGAGCAACCTGATCTAGTTGGAGATATCCCTGTTCCTTGCAGGGGGGTTGGACTAGATGACCTTTGAAGGTCCCTTCCAGCCCTAACCATTCTATGATTCTATGATTCTATGTCCCTAGAAGAAAAGCCCACCTGTGTTTGATAAAACTGGAACATTTTCCATTCCTTGCTTTCTTTGTGCAGACTGCATTTTGATTCAAAACAAAATTCACCTTCTTTTAGGGGATTTCTATCCTCCTTGTTGCTAGACTGAACAGACTCCCAGGACACCTAAAATTTCAGGTCATGCAATGCACACCCCATGCTGCTTGTTGGGGAGGATTAATATTACTTCGTGTGCTAGATCACAATTTCAAAAGAACTACCCAACTGTCATTTCTGAGAAGACTTACAACTGTTTGGGGGATTTGCTCTTTACTAACTGCTGGACCAAAAATGTACCAAAAGCAAATGATGGACGTCCGTGCTGCAAATAGTACAAAAAATCCAGTCGTTCCATTATAGCGTATTTGTTCACCAGTTCAGGGGATGAAAAATGAGGAAAGTCACTCGATGCATCTAGAAAGAATATCATCATTTTTATGAGCTGACAAACAGTTGAACTAAACATAGAAAACAGCTTACAGCTACAAAACAGGAGATGACAACCAAATACCTCTCCCCTTGTTCAAATCTCAGCACACCCAAACCCCACTGAAATTCCAATTCTTACTGGAAAATCAGAACTCTAGATCACTTCTTAGGCCCTCAACTTGTTTTAAAAGAAAATACTGCTTTTACATCTCAAAATACATTTAGAAAAAATTATGTCTGCGAAGAACTTAATGGAGAAAGGTAATTTATCTAGGATTTATTTTCAAAACAAAATTTTCATACGTTACTTTTTAAAAAAAAAAAAAATGACCTTTTTAATAAGTTTATCCGTCAAATAATTTCACTGAAAGGTATTTTATCCCAGGTGCTCAGGCTAAAAAAGCATATAAGACTTGGAAGTAACATACCTGATACAGCAAGAGTATTTGTTGACTGCCAACCAAATAATTTAGTGGGATCAAAGGGCACTAATGACTGAAAAATGATGAAAAACAAAATATTTTCAGACATCTTAAGATTTTTACATCAGACCAGACTACAGAATATTTAGGGACCTATAGCAGCAGACAACCAGGTGTTGCCCATGCTGCTATCAAGCAGTGATGTATCTTGTGCACTTCTCTCAGTTACATATTTACCTACTCTGTAGGATCAGACCACAAACAAGTGCAAGGAAAGGCTTAGACTTTGGTCTAAGGAACTAGGAAAAGGACATACTGCAGTATTTTGCCAAAATGTGATTTTAGCAAAGTTAACACTTTCCTAACAATGAACAATTTGTAGCATTTCTTCCAATTTTCAGTTTATCTCCTACCACAGATCTGAAGTAAAAGGCATTTGCCCAGAAACATGCCATGATATTCCATGACATTCTAAATTCCAATTTCCCTTAGACAACTAAAAACATTTTAAGTTCTGTATTACTGAACAATGTGCCCACTGAATGCTGCAAGACACTCCAGGACAGCTGCAGTTAAACACTGCAGGGAGGGTGGGGGAAGCCAGACTCACAACATGGAGATCCCATTTCAACAAGCTGTTCAGGATGAAGCTATGGACTTTAGCTCCAAATCAAGGATTCCAACACACAGTCCCCACCCTCCAGGCTTCAGCTAAAACCAAGCTTCCCTCAGTTTACTTTTGTTCTGCTAAAAATCACCAACGAGAAGCATTTTGTGTACCTGAACAAGATGGTAAAGAGAGATGTCAGGTGGCAAAATTCCATGGGAAGTATTCGGGGGAAAGAGAGCAGCTTTGAGTTTGGGGTAAGCAGTCAGTGCCATTTTTAAGAGCTGTGGATCAACTTTCTTTAGAGGTTTTTCCACATCTTCATTCTGAAGAACCTACATTGCAAGGAAGCCAAAGTGTTTCATTAGGAAGAAGACACTGCATTAAAACACTAAAAAAATCAATCTCTGAATGTGTCAAACAAACTACCTCATGGGAATTTGACAGATGGTGACAACACAAAAAGTACACTTTTTTCCTGGAAAATCCAATAAGTTATATTAGACATATCTTCAACAGTACCTGATATTTTAGGTTCCCATGCTATGTATCAAAAAGCCATCTGTATAATAAATTCTGTCCCAACATGCAGTTCAACAAGCGTCTTTCTTTTCAAAGTAGAATAATTTATAATGTGCTTTTTGGTCTTTATGGCACAATGTAACTGGCTGCACAATATAACCAGCAAGCTGAAGTTTCTGATGTTAGCCCAGACTTCCAGACTTCCATGTAACCTTGAACCACTCTACTCGCTTCGTTTGGTCAACCTAACCCTGAAACTCGGAACACCAAAACCAGATTTTTGTAAAAGAAGAAATTATATGATGACATTAATATATTTATTCTTGTTAACACATTCCTTTGAGTTTTCAACACCATGTGAAAACTTCTCCAAAGGCTTCTCAATCATTTCTTGCACACAGTACCTGATCAATACCTCCGGGTGCGTACATTGTAGTAGCAAGTGCTAGTAGTGTACGTCCTTCCAGCAGCATGCTACTCACACTGGCTTGATTACTAGGAATCAGGATCTGAGCATTGGCTAGACTAGCCTGGAAAATCATCTTTGGATCTTAAAAGAAAAAAAAGTGAGATTTAATTTCACGCGAAATCAATATTAAATAACTAAATCATGCATTAAAACTGCTTTGTGACTAGGAAAAAAGCTGACTTTTCTATTTTTTGTTGTTAATAGTGATTTTTCTCCATTTACTTATAAATACAGATAAGCTGTTCTAAATTTTACCAAGCTTTGCTGAATTTCAAACCAGTTTTACCTAGACAGATTGATTTGGATTGAGTCCCACAGTTTAGCACTGCACTGGGTCAATTCTTTATCCTACACTGATCACACTTTCTGAAAAAGCTCCACTTGGGATTCTTTTTATCATACATTAATGTGTGACTCTATAAAAGAAGAAATGTTTTTTTAAAAAGTGAAATTAATTAAGGGCACAAATTCTACTGATTTGCAACGACAATAACTAAAAAAGGCAAACACATAATCCAAGGGGCAGAGAAGTCACAATGCACGAGAGGAAGCTTTAATTTTAACAGTATATACATTATCTTACTAATTCTTCATTTCAGTCTTTTAGAAATGTGATCAAAATGGAGGCAGTGAAGATCATACACAAAACAATTCTGACATATCTACAGCCTCCACACCTTCATGTACAGCTTAAGTAGGAACTGCAATCTACATTTTACAGATGAGGAACTCGGGCATCCACAAGGGATTTGCCACAGTCAGAAGAAAGTTTGCAGCAGAGCAGAGAATGAAACCCAGCTGTGCCAAACAGCCAGCCAGCAGCAGGAACGCCAGGCCACCCCTCCGGGGAGGCTCCTACCTCGTGGGTCACTGGCAACCCCCCGGCACTGCAGGAGAAATTCAAACCAGGGATGCGCTTCGTGCAACTCCTTGTCATCCAAAATGGGGCAGTTGGAAGCCGACAAACTGGGAATAAGATGAGCAGCAGCACAGTGAAAATACAGTATTTGTAACCACCCTCTGCTCAAATATAACGCCGCAATAAAAACTAAGAGCCTCTGACTCGCTGCTGCAGTGACTTATCCATTCTGAGGAAGGAGTCAAAAGACATCACTCTCTCCAGGAGGCACCACGTTAGCTGACACGGCGTCTCTGACCCGGCCCTTCTTGAGGGATGTGTTTCTGTGCTCCCTTCCATAAACCAAAGTCATAGTTTCCCCATCCGCCAACCCCAAACGTCTTCCAAAGAAGGGACCTGATTCACAAATACCACTCTGCAAAGTCTAAATACTTTACATAAACTATAACTGATTATATATAAACAAAAAAAAAAAAACAAAAAAACAACCAACCAAACAAACAAACAAAAACCCACATTTGTTGGCTTTTCTCTGGTCCACTTTTACCTTCTTAACAATTCCACTGTTACAGCTAAGACATTTTAACAACAAAGCATTCATTCAGTGGAAAGTATCCGTATGGTTCCAATATCTAATATTTATTTTTCCCTTAAATCCCAACCAATCCTAATTTAGATGGAAACCAGCAATTTCTTTACTTGCAAATGTATCAAGAAGGAACTGATATTTGTGCTTATCTCAGAGAGCTTCTGCAACACAAGTTGCTTTGGCAGACTTAAGACTGCATTGCTTATAAGATTATACTAATTACAACTATAGTTGTTTCCTTTGATGACTGTATCACAAATTAATCTTGACAAGACAACCCGAATAAAGCTTCAAAATACAGCATGAAACCTACCACACTGCCCCACGATTTTTCATTAAATGACACTGCTGTGACCCAAGCAGTACTTCTCGCCAAGCAGTAAGGGCTGAGGAAAGCTGTTACTATCAAAACTACTAAAATTGTGTTTAATTATTCAAATCTGCATGAGATTTGAGGGAAGAAAAGCGTTCCTACCTGTAATAGTCTAAGTAAGTGTATAAGAGATACTGCAAATTATGTTCCAAACAGTGAAGGACGAAACGAGCGTGGAAGTCCAGACCACCTGCAGCACTGTATTTCGGAACAGGGTGAGGATTTTGCAGAACTCCCCCAAGGTAAGACAGTCTTTGGAGCAGAAGTTCAAAATCTTCCAACTCGGAAGGGACAAAAATTCCCTTTCTATCAGAAAAGAGAAAAAGCATGCGCACTGATCAGACAGCTGCATCTTTAAGAAGCTGTGAGGGATGGGTTTGGTTGGAAATGACAAAGCAGACCTTTCCTGCCAGGGGATTACTTCACTACCCAGGCAAACACGACATGCCAAAATTCATCTGACAGTGCTCAAACAGTATCTTAGTTACTGCAGCTCACTGCAGGAACAAGGCGTGAGGAGCGTTCAGGATGTTCTCCCTTTCATTAAAATGGGCATCAGGAATATAATGGTTACAAATAAGATCGCAGGGCTGAGAGGGGATTTCTGTTGCTCTGTTTCTTACTCGGAAAGTGCAAGTACAAGACTAAAATTAAATTTCTTAACGAATTTGTGCTGTTTCAAAAAAGGGCACTAAATATACTACAAAAACCAATTTGCGTCAAAGATTTTACTAAGGTGCACTTCTCTAACTATGCAATTTTTGCTTCACAGAAGCCAGACAGTGAGTATAAGGCACTGAGGGCACATACCCAGCCAGCTTGTTTAAGATATCATTTCTCATGTAGCCACTACACAACGTGCTCCTGTCAATGATGTCTGCAGTAAGAGGAGGCCAGTGAGCTCGTCCGCACGAAGTCCGGTTGGGCTCAAATTCCTCAATCCATGAACAAATACTGAGCCAATCATGCTGGGCTGTCAAGTGCATCCAAAGAACCTCAGGATTACACGTCTTGAGTTCTGCGTTTAAAAAAGCCAACGATGAAACCCACACAAACACAGACCACTCAGGGAAACACTGACATTTCTTTCCACATGTACATGTTTTTAATGGATGGCTGCAAATATGACGCTGAGATTACATTCTTACAGCCTGCTAGAGCTTTATGTTGGAAAAGCTAAATATAATACTACAGTGTAATGAGCTTTCCAGAGCACAGCAGAGCACGACATTCACAAGTGGCCATTCATTAGACAAGTCCCTTTCAGCTTAGTTGCAAATTTTTCTCTACAGGAAAAACACACATCCCTGTCAGAAGACAACAGGATGAAACACATTGTTTACCCATTTTTCGCTGACAAAAAACAAGTGACCTACTGTGGCAGCACACAACTTCAGTTACATCAATGCCACTCGTACACAATTGCAATATGCTACGTCACAGGTGGATTTTTAATTCACAATTTCTTTGAAGTCCTTAGTACCAGAACACTTGCCTTGGCGTGGTTTTCTGGGGAGAAGAATCGTTTCCTGAATATGCTCATCCCACCACTGAGCCCAGTTAAACATCACTCTGACTCTCCTATTGTGAACCCGATGTCTATCGCGATCCAACAGCGAGTCTAGAACAGCTGTGTGTCTGGAAAAGTCTTGCTCCTTTCTCCAGTTCGTGAAACTGCAAGGAAGTGCTGCATTAGGACATTTTCAGTGCTCTCTTAAAAAACAGTTCACAATCTAACAAATAGCAGAGGAAAGGATCACCAAATTTTTCTAGTCCATTTTGAAGAACGTTCTGGAAGTGGCAGAGGGACTTACTCAGCTAAAAGTTGGAGTGTGCATATGAGAGCAACGGGCAAAGAATTAACTCATTTTTCCAAATCTGACACAGCAGATGATAAGTGTCGTAACATTCTTACAATTATTTAACCATAAAATTATTTTTCTAGGTTACTTACAGTTTGCTATATTATGGACACCATGTATGAAAAATAGAGCAAACATTTCATCTGAACACATTTCATTTGATTAATAATTCTAATAATATCCCTGGCTATTGAAAATACTTCCTTTGTGGTGATGATACGCACAGAAGACCTCTGTTACACTGACAATAGCACATTGTGACCTAGTCTGGAAAGAATACGACAGCAATTGTCATGTTAATGAGAAAAGTAATCAGTTCCCACACTGAACCTCATTTCTGCAAATGAAGAACGGTGTGAAATTAATGACATTACAGAAGACTGTATTTGTTAGTGCAGTAAATCATACGGAATGTAGAAGCCAGCATATTTTAAATCCTATTAACGTTATTAATTATTAATGAAAACTGATAACCCACATTACCTGGAAAGAGATTGAATCTCTTTATTTTCTTGGAAGGATTCCGAGTAAAAGCTTTCAACCTGATGCACAAAGTCTATCATTTTCTTCTCTCTTTCAGAAAAATAATTTTCTTCTCGTAAAACTTTCACCTTTAATTCAAATTAAAGTATTACCTCCAATTACCATTTTTATCCACTTACAATATATTTAAGTTTTAAATGATCCTGCAAGTGTAACGACTTAACCAACTGTAGGGAAAAATGCTGGAAGCATTGAGGTCAATACACTTAAACATCAAAAGGGTCAGAACATCACCCTGCCTGCACGCAGATGAGAACCAGATCCCAGCCAGAACAAACAAACAAACGACATTTCAGCCCATTTTTCACTTCAACTGCAAACACAGAAGAGCACAGGCACGTCAGTGCCATGTTTCAGTGCCCACACTGTGAGGATAGAGGGACAAGCCCCGTTTGCTCCCGTTCTGAAAGTGTGTTCAACACAGTACTTTCTCTCAGCGTAAACACACATCAGACCCGAGAACATCAGCTGGACACAAAAAGCCTTTTCCACACTTACCAACAAATCTCGTACGTGTTTATCAACGGTGTAGAAACATATCTTACGCAACTCCTCCTTCACATCGAAGCCCTAACAAGAAAGAAGATACTAACTGAATGCAAACTGTAGGAATGCAGGTGTACACTGGCAGAACAAATGCACCTTCTCTCCTCCCAAAGCACACAACCTTTTCCAACCACACTTGTGATGGTTGCTTCACCAGTAACTAGAGATGTCACAACAGCCCAGTGACGTGCCGATGTCTCGATGTCTCGTGTCGTCGTGTCTGGATGCAGAACGGGCACCCTTTCCCACCCGGCTCGCCAGAATCACCTCTGCACTTCGCTGGTCACGACAGCCATCAATACACATTCACAAACAGACCCCCTCAGCATTCCGAAGGCACGTTATTTTTAAAACGAGTTAATTTTCATCGTAATTCAAGTCTGTGGGAGAATCCATACATCCACAAGACACCTGATCGCTCCCCATACCCTTAGCATTCCTTAATTTCGTTAGTCATAAAGAGTGTGAGAGCTACCAGCATGCTTACTGAACACCTCTCACCATGTTTCGTAGCAGTTCCGAGGCCTCTCTGGTGTTGTCCTTCAGAAGACGGTCATAGACCAGACCCAAACCTCTCCGAATAAATTCTGGAAGTCTTTCAGCAGGATGCTGATGCATTCGGAAGAAGGTCTGGGCCTCTGGCATTTTGTTGCTTAAGATGGCGTCTGCAATGACTTCCTGAAAGGGGAAAAAAATCTGGAACAAACTGATCCCATTAATTTTCAGTGTTCCTATCTTTATGATCCTTACATTGATTTTTCCCCAATAGTTTAAAGACATTTCCATATTAATAATTTCCTTATATACAAGTGATATTAAAACTTGATTACTCATTTTTACCTCTGGTGTCAGTTTTTCCCACATGTGGCTTTCTTCTAACACAGGTAGGTCTTCATCGAGATCACTTCCTGTGTGTGCAGTATTTACTTCTGGTCGAGGGTATTTTCTCAGAAATTTTCTGAGTTTAATAATGTAATCAGTTAAAATATCTGCACCCTTCTGCAGGAATACATCAGGTTCTGTCAAGAGCATTCAAGATACCAGTTAAGCAGAACTCAACAACTCAGCATTTTTAAGGCTGGGTGATGTGGAATGCCTTTTTCTGACTCATACGGAGAACACACCTCAGAGGAAAGAGCACGTCAGCTCTGTACTGCTATCTGACCTGTACAGGTGCTAACACTGCCCACCACTATCAGTGCATTGTCAGGACACAGTCCCAGTCCTCCCAGTGCTCCCGACAGATCTCCCTGGCCTCACTGATGTGTTGTCCCCTTCAGGGACAAGTAACTAAGAGCAGAGATTTTTTATTGATCCAATCAGTTATTAGTCAGATTAAATTTAATTTAAAGTGCAGGGACATCTAAGCATAACATTCATGTAGTAAAGCACAAAGACTACTAAAAACCATGCAGAAAAAAGTTATTAAGAATCAGAGTTAGCAGTCTGCACCTTTTACTCTTGGAAGGAATCAGTTCCACTTGAACATGTACAACCTGTTGGTCCCCGGACTAAAAAGCATCACTGAGCCAGCAAGCCAGCCCCAAGGAGCAGGACAGCACACTGTGTGCTGGGACATGCCACCCCACTCCCCATAGCTTTCTCCAGCAAAACAAAACTGTCCTCTGGAATTCTAGGATTTTAATATTTCGCTTGTCTACCAGCTGTTACTCTGTTCTTGTACCTTTTAGGCTGCAGTTCAAAGAGCAACATGTGCCAGCATAAGCGGTCATGCACTGCCACATCCAGCCTGCAAGCCTCATCACCCTCTGCTTCTTGCTTCTGTGCCACCCCTCGTGTTATACTGGGATGTGGGACTGTGTTGCCACACTGTAAATGGAACTGGGAAATGCTCCAGATAAAAAATAACCTGGTAGGCTATTTTTTCAGCTCTATCAGCTTCTTAGTCTATTCCATTCCACAGCCACAGAAATACTTGTGCCAGAATACTTCAAACGGCAGCACTGAGAAAAGAATTAGCAGCTGAGAGCTAAACTCAAGGCATTTAACTGCACTACCAGCAAGTATTCAGCAAGAGCCTGAAAGTCCCATTCTGCTATTCTTATGCATCCCAAACGATCCTGTTGGCAGTATCCTCTGTGATCTGAGAGCCTGATCATAGTTTGAGCTAACACAGGTACTGTACTCCAATTTATGTCTCGTCCTTCCCCTTAAACAACATCTTCCATTCACTTCACTCTAGCACAAATTTGTTGTTAATTCTAAGCAAATTTAGGCTCTTATTTAAAAAAATTAGTAGTTCGTACTCATCTAAACAATGACACATTACATTACGACGTATGATACAAAATGAGGAATCTTACTCTCTGTGTGCACAAAAATGTCTTCGAGTTGCTTGCTAAGGAAAGTCAACGTCAGGTTTAGCAGCTGCTCAGAAAAGTGTTTACTGTGAGGCTCCATATCACTTTCTTTGATAGCTGAGCAGAGCAAGTTTAAAGCTGACCTCAGCTCTTCCAAATCTGCAATGTTTACATAAAAAGTTAGAACATCTGCATTCTACCATATGACTGATCACATAAATTTAAAATTTAAGTTAAAATCATAAAGCTACGCTACAAAAATCTTCTAAAATGTGTCAAACAATATATGTCACATGCTTTGCCTTCCTATCAAAATGCTTATCATACATATGCCAATGTCAGCACACAGCCAAGAAGCCCACACCTCCTGCACCACTTCTCTCTCTTTCCAGAGGCAGAGAACTTGCCATACAGCACCTCCAAACACACGAAGCACAGGCAATTCAACCTGCTTTTACAAACACCTGCCCATAAACAGAAAGGCAATTAAATGCAAACCTCTGAAAGTATTTTACTTACTTTTCAGGTACAACTGGGATGCGCTATCAGGAGACTGTTCAAGTCCAGAGTGGGGGGCAGACAGATTGAAAAGACTTTCTTTGCTTTTTAAAAATAAGTCTACTGTGTCCAGTTGACGATTTTCCAAACCAGCCTAGGCAAATATGGAGTAGAACAATGATGCACATGTTCTAAAATATATATATTGTATGCTTACTGCTAGTATTTGCACGTTGTACTCAGCGACAAGGTATGCATGCACAAAAAAAAAAAAGAAGAAATTTAAACTGTGTGTGCAACACCTGCAGCCTGAAATAACAAGGAGACCTGTTCAGTACCTGCCATGCTCCTTCAATCGGCTTTGCAGAAACCCTGCCTCGTATCTTCAGAGACAAAACATTAATTCAGCAATTTACTAGAGTTCAATTTTTTAATTTAAAATAAGTACTGTGAGATTTTAAATCTACTGTGGGATTTAAAATAAGTACTGTGAGAACCAGGACTTTGAATAAGCTTACAGCAAGGAAAATCAACTCGCTTTCCATCACAGCCCTCAAATAAAACCAGAAGAACCCGACCAAACATCTTCACCTAAGTGCCCTCCCTCCAAACACGACCAAGCGCAGGCTGGCAGCGAACTGAGCAATGGTGTGGGCAGCCTGTGGCAGAGCCCCACGCTTCTGGAACAATATTTGTTTTTAAAGAAGGATCTATGTCATCTAAAAGTAGAACTAGAGCACTGGAAAGCTGCAGAGACACAAGGAGATTCGTTTTGTGGTCTGGCACATTAAAAATGTTTTATCACCTACTGTTAAGGGATACCTAGCAACGTTTGGTAACCTCTAAGTTCTCCTCTCAGCTTTACAAGAGTGGTATGTTAAAAACAAAAATCTAGTTACAAGAATTTTAATATTTGACATTTTGGAAGAGGACAAAAACTGCTGCAGAAATTGGCAAAAATGCTTTAGAGTCCAGTTAAGAGAGAGTTTTGAGCACTGCTTAGTTTAAAGCTTTTTTTTTTTAATGTGCATTAATTTTGTTGCTGTATTTCTTCTTTTGGGTTACTCATCTGGGTTACTCGGGTTTTTTATGGTGGATTTAATAACTAAACCAGTCCTTTTGGTCCCTAGGTTACTGAGGCATACTCTTGGTTGTGTCTGAAAACACCACTAACACTGCTGAACTGCGTGCATCACGTTAAAGAAGTACTTCTGTTATCTGTAAGACACGAAACAGATTTTTTTTTTTACCTCCAGCGCATGTAGTGGAATTGAACATCGTTCCCATCCGTTGAGATGACAAACGGAATCGACGACTCCAGCACTGCCATAGATCATCAATCTATTCAAAAACTCTTCTCGAGTTAGCCCAAACAGAACTAAGGAAAGACCACGCTCTAAAAAGAATCAAATCATAATTAAAAATACATAAGCAAGCTGCTACATAGCAACGTTTCTATCTGCTGCTTCTCTTCCCAAATAATGCTGCAAAGCTGCAGGGCTCCGTTTGGATTTCACCTCGACAAGAATGCATCAGAAACCAGACAAGAGCAGCCAGGCAGCCAGGAAAGAAGAGTGCAACAAAAAAAAAAAAAAAAGAAGAAAAAAGCTTTTATCAGAAGCCTGCATCGGAACAATGAGATAAAAGCCCCTCACCTGTCAGAAGCAGACACAAGGGCACCTCTTCGCTGCAATCCACATAAACACTGTTTGGGCCAAAGTGGTGACACGTCACATCTTGTGACTCAAAATCCCAGAGCACGAGAGTCAATCCTCGGTCGGCTGTTGACACCACAAACACTGCTTTCACTCCAGTCACCAGCTTACACTCCACTTTCACCACTTCTCCTGGTGCTTCCCCAGGGATTTGCTTCCACTGCTGCCTGGCACCACGGGGGTTTGTACCGTCGCTCTGTGACGGTTTGGAAGGGGCCCACGTAACAGTTCGTGGAACAAATACCACCATCTTCTCAGCATTTTCATAGATTTCAGGATCATGACCTTCAAGATGAGTAAAAAACTGATACCAAGGTAAATCGAAGTCATTCACCAAATCTGAAGAACCTGGTCGTCTTCTCCTTACCCTATCGCACAGGGAGGACAGGTGTGCCTTCCAGGACCTGGGGCGAAGAACAAAGCTACTTATAATACCAGGTATTATGCACAGAACAATGCAGGTAAACCGATTTTTAAAGTTTCCTCGGTCAAAAAAACCCACATTTTAAGCTTACAGATTCCATCCAGCATCTTGCATTTTAACCCTAACGTGTCCTGTTTATTTCTATTTAAATACTGTTTGCTGCCAAGCTGAATGATCACAGCTGCATGAGCTGACAAGGTCCATGAAGCTGAGCGTTTTTAGGGGAAAATTTTCTTTTCCCCACAGAAAATCCACCCATCGATTAAAAAAAAAAAAATTAGAATTACATTAATTCCAGAATTATTTATTACATTTACATCAAGTTACGATGAATATATTTTGTAAGTATTAATACCTTTAATACCAAGGGTCTCAACACAGTTAAAATGCTTTACATGAACACAAAATCATTTGAAGCCCGCACGCACTCAGCAACGCTAAACACGCAACCATCTAGAAAGTGCTTGGAACACAAAAACCTGTCAATACTGGTTCAAACTGAAGGGAACACCCTAAACAGCAGTCACTATTTAGAAGCTGTCCAATGACATATGTAAACTTGTCCTGGCCCACTTCCTAACGTCATCCTCACGTTCAAAAGTTTAAAGCAGAATGAGCTGATTTTATCCATCACGACTACAATTTAAAAAAAAAAAAAATCAGTAGTTTATTGCTCAGTGACCTAAAGCAGGCAAAACCCAGCCTGCTTTAGGAAGTATTTTTGTTGAGTACCTGTCTGTGCGGAAGGGCAGTGACAAAAGCTCCATGCTGTAGTCAGAACTAGCAAGGTCATCCTCGTCGAGTCCTTCAGGAGGCTTCAGCGGAAGATTTTCAGGATCTCTCTTACAGAGCAAATGCCCAGGGAACTGTCTGTAAAGAAATGAACATTAAATTCCACCTCCCTCATAGATAATTGAATAATTTTTTTTTTCTTTCATGTGTAACTTCTCCAGGAGTGAAATTTGAGAAAATGGGAGCTCTCGGAGCAGCAGTTTTCTCTCAGATTAACAACATCCCCAAAAATGCATCCACGTAAGTCATGAAAGCTCGATGCTGTTTCCTTTGAGGTGGACACCGCCTCGAAATTAAAACCTGGTCCTAATTTATCCAGCAAGATCAGTAAAGCTGTATCAGAACAGTTTAACAACCCCACACTCTGGCATTTCTAAAAGGTGCCATGAACCACTGGCACTAATTCACAGCACATACCCAAACCTTCGGAGAAAAGACATCAGGTGCAATCCAAAGTTTTTCTGTTTGTTGAAGTGACAGAGCATAAATTGGGGAAAATATTAATGGGCTAGCTTTAAACAAGAAAGAGAGAACAAGAAACAGAGAGCCAGAACTCAAAACAAAAAGCTGGCATAACATCACCTACTAGAGGACCAGGATTAGGCCCTTTTTCACGTTGGTTGTACCCAAACTTCCACCTTGGAATTCTGCTGCAAACACACCTGAAGTACACGTTCAGGTCCACCGAGATGGCATGGTGGGAAGCGCTGACGACCACGGCGACGCTGAGATCATGCGACACTCTCACCGCGGCGAGCGGCGACGCGACGGCCGGGCTCCCGCCCTCGCCCCCCTGCCAGAGCGCCACGCTGACGTGCGCCAGATGGGCCCCATCGACAGAGTCAAACACATCTGGAACAGCGTCAAAGAAAACCCCAGCCCTCAGGTTGCCCAGCAAGAAATCAGATAGGAGGAGGAGACGGTGAATTACTGTTCACTTCGTGGTCCCAGCTCATCTCGGCACGACAAAACTCTCAGAACTGTTTGTTTTACAAGAGCATTCCCTGCTCAGCCAGGATCAGAAGTGAGCTGTGCCAGGTGATGTACAAACGCAACTTGTGTCACTTCAGAAGAGCTAATTTATACTCAGAAGTGAGCTGGGACAAACATATATTGACAGCTATATAATTAGGAGGAAAAAGTGACCTGACTTTATTGCATTTTTTTAAATATGTGTCAGAAAAAACTGACAAAGAACAGGTTAGAGTTGAGCCCCTTGAGGAACAGCCTGCCAGGTCTGAGCTCCTGTCCTTTAGAAGACAGCTGGAGATAATGTAGATTATTCCTGCAGATAATTGCTAAAGGATCTAATTACAAAAAGACAGAGCAGTGACAGTAGATGTAACCTGTTATACACAGGCCCCATATCAAAACCACTGAAAACCATTACTCCAGTGTGAAAGATTTCCAGTGACATGTTAAGAAACTACATCTGGTACGGGACAACGGCAATTTTCACTACAGCAACTAGCACTTTGCTACACAACCCTTGTACTGAAAGCAGCTTCAGATACTTGAATTTCTTTCAAGAGATTTCTGCTTAGCCCTGACAGAAAACGACTTGGTTCTTCCAGATCATTTCCAGCGAGAGCCAGTCTCTGTTGCAAAGGATACAAATCCAGCCGGAACTATCCAACAGAAACAGGACCCCCCGGCAGAAGTGGGCATCTGCAATTCTCTCCAAAGCTTGTGAGGGCAAATCGAGGGCAAAGCAGTCGCATGTCTCCAAGGGTGAGCCTTCTCCAGGAAAGGTAAGATGCACGACAATAAACTTGTTGAGCAGAAGTATGCCTTTGTTGTTTTCAAAAGACAGTATCCTCAAAGACAAAACCGAAGACAGACCTGTAAATTTAAAGATATTTTAGGATGACGGCAATCTGGTACTCTTGGTTTGTAGATACCCCAAGAAAATTACAGCTCAAACTCATTGCCTCTGCTACCACCTTAACAAAAGCTGGGATGGTGGGGAGAGGGGCTTGTTTTGGTTTAAGTTGCGCTTTCTGTGGCAGGAGTACTGACCTTAGAGCAGTTTCCTAAAACAGTGAAGGTTTTTTAAGTGGACAACACCATAAAGAACACGAAGAATGATCACAAAAGCGTATTTCAGTCAACACTGAACACAAACTAGAACCTTTGGAAACAAAAATACTTTAGCAATGGAGGCTGTGTAAGAACATGTGAAACACCAGAGGTGTACACCCTGCAGAGACTCTGCGTTCTGGCCACACGCTCCGTGTGCCAAGCACGGAACACAAGGTTCAACACACAATCAGTCCTTGCAGCACTAGTGAGGAGCCCATCTCAGTTTTCTTCCCACCAGTTCCAACATTAACAGGAAAATTTGAAACAGCAAGGTTGAACAGATGTTTTATTAAAGTTTATTTCAAACTTTGTGTCATCCAAACACCTTTCCCTCCAACGGTTTAATGCCCTCTAACAACATCACCTTCGAATACACAAATGTCTCTATTATTTTACAAGTCAGTACTGCCACTGACACTGTAAGTCAGTGTGGGAGTATGTGACACTTCTCCAGCGTTCAGGCCTCCTGCCCCAGTTTGTTTCAGCAGCTGAAGCAGAGTCAGTCTTACAATATAATTTCAAACACAGAATGCACACGGAAATGTACTCACTAATGTTTTTAGCTTCAAGGAGCTTTTTCAGCGTATCTTCCTCACAAGTGTGCAGGGAAACCGGGTTGTATTTTCCATCTTCTAGACTGAATTCGTAGACAAACAGTTCATGCCCTTCACTAAGAGCCAGCATTTTTGCCTTGTCTGCTTGCGGATCATACTCTTCTGCATTCTCCCACACGAAGCTGAAGGCACAACATTCAGTGTGTTTATTGACCTTATTTTTTTTCCACTTTTCACACACTGAACCGCTCTGGAAGCGTGCTGATGACGCACAGTATGATTTTAACACTTTGCAGTAAAGATTCTGCCACTGCCCCATCCCGCCTCCCCAGTACCAGGACCTGTTTCATCCCCAGCAGAGACTGCAATGCAAGGCAGCACTGGAGGAATCCCCACTTCTCCTCCCTGCAAGAACAGAGTTTTTTCTCTCCTTGTGTGTCTCTCTCCTTTAGTCACCCATGACACATGCCACACGAGTGATGCTCTGCTCCAGGACCTCGAGGAGGAGGAGCACCAGCACTGCCAGTAAGGAGAAGCAGAACACCTTGCTCATTCCTGCATGTTCTGCCTCCCTGTCGCTCAGGCTGACTCCCCGGACTCCTCGGGACTCCCCCACCCCGCTCGCCCCTCGCCACTTACTCAGCCCAGGCTCCCGGGAGGGCGCTGCCCCGGGCCCGGCCGCCCCCGCCCGGCCCCAGAGGCTCCAGGCAGATCCCGCCGGGGCCCAGCAGGCCGCTCAGCGCGTCCCGGCCGCTGCTGAGGCGGGCCCGGGCCGCGTCCCGCAGGGAGCGCCGCGCCTCCCGCGACAGCGGCGCCAGCAGCACCCGCAGCTCCCGCCTCGCCCCTTCCATCCCCTCAGGGCCGGCCGCCGCCATCTTGGGCGGCGGCAGAGCTTCCTTCCGGTCACCTGCCCAGCAGGCGCTCCCGCCAACGCTGAGGGGGCGGAGCTTCTGCGACACGCCCCGCCCCCTGGGCTCCGCCCAGGGGGCGGGGCGTGTGCGCAGAAGCTCCGCCCACCGTGCTGGCCCCGCTGGCGGCGGACGGTGGCCGCGAGGGTCCGTTCCGCGCTCTCCATGGCGGAGCGGGAGGATGTCGCTGGTGCTGGGGCTGCTGTCGCACACGCTGGGCAGGGTGCTGCGGTTCTCCGCGCCGCCTAGCGGCTGCCATGCCCGCCGGCGCCGGGCCATGGAGCAGGACAGGGCGCTCGAGGTTTACGGTGAGTGCCGTGGGGCGGGTGGCGGCGCCGTGACCTCGGCACGGAGCGTGTGGCATGGCCGCTCGGGATCCTGAGCCGGGAGTGCGCCGGGAGAGCCGTCTCTGCTCCAGCTCCCCGGCTCCCGAGCCCGCCCGACGGGGTGTTTCGTCACCTGGAAAGGACGCACCTGGAAAAGCGAGTAATTCCAGAAAAGTCAGCCGGTTAGTCCAGCGAAACGGCGCTTTCCGTTGATGCGCGACGTGAGTGTTTTGTAAAAGGTGGAGAGGTTTCCCCGCTGGAAGCGCTCCGTGCGGCGTCCCGGAGGAGTCTGGCATGGTCCCGCTCCGAGGCACGGTTGTTCCATAGATTTTTAGGTTGGAAAAGACCTCGGAGATCATCCGGTCCAACCGTCCCTAATCCCCATTAAACCATATCCCTAAGCAGTTCATCCACCCTTCTCTTAA
Organism: Tauraco erythrolophus; assembly: GCF_009769465.1. Taxonomy (NCBI): domain Eukaryota; kingdom Metazoa; phylum Chordata; class Aves; order Musophagiformes; family Musophagidae; genus Tauraco; species Tauraco erythrolophus. Next base: position 907,009 of record NC_141478.1, read on the forward strand.
ACGCATCCAGGGATGGGGACTCAGCCACCTCCCTGGGCGGCTGGGGTAGCGTGAGGGATCCGTGCAGCGCTGGACACGGAAAAGGAAAAAAAGAAAGAGGAAACAATGTCAAACAAACTCAGTTTTGAAACTCGGGTGATGTTTAGATACGGATACTGGGAAACACCAGTGGTTCCAAGAAAGAGCTCGGGTTCCGGCCGTGAGCCTGGAAGGAGCGCTGCTGGTTTGGCTCACCCGGAGTTGCGCTTGCGCGTGAGCTTTGCGGAACTGAAACGGCTGCCTGTGGGACATTTAGGTGTAAAAAAAAGCGCAGAGACATCCACGAAGTACTGCTGAGCTGAGTCAACTTCAGTGTTCCTCTCGCTGCTTGGAGAAGTGATCGATTTCCTCCTGAAGGGAGCCTTTTCACAGAGAGCGTAAAACTTAAAAATAGAGAAGGAAATTTATCAGACTACAAGGAAATGTGTGTGTCAAGATACTTCTGGTTTATGTATATATGAAGTAATTTCAGTCGGACGAGGTGATCACTGTAGGTCCTTTCCAACCAAACTGTTCTGTTCTTGTGGATAAAACATCAAAAGTCATTTCGGTGAGAATTCCCCTGCGTAAAATCAAACGAGGTCGGATGTTGCAGGACCAAAACCATTTTGTTCAAGTAGCCATCCTGTTTTCATTGAGATGATTTCTTTGGTGACACTTCGGTAGCTGGCTAAGGCTTTAAGCAAAAAGTGACGCTATAGCCAGAGCAATGGAAAAAAAGGTGAAAATACTTTTTACTGGTCTGACAAATGAGACTATGAATCTGTTTACTGGTAAATAGTCTGCTAAAGCTAGACAGTTTGTTTGCTTGATCATAACCCCAGATATAATTGAGGGGACAGTTACCAGTTCTTTGGGAACACAGCACAAATAGCTTTGTGGCATCTACTGCATCTTCTCGGTTTGTAATTCAGCAGCATCACGTCTTCGTGATATAGAGAGGGAAATGGAGGCTGGAGGGTTCAGAATGATTCAAGCAATTGACTGCTTCCCTGGAAATTAGGGAGTGGGCATGTTTTCATTAACGTTTTTTGTAATGGGATTGTAAAAATAATAGCAAGTTGAGAAGTGGAATGTGAAAAATATGTGCGCAGTGAACAATAAATGCCTCAATTTGCCCAGTTCTGAAGCAATTTGTGAGATAATGTATCTCTGATATTTGCAGCTGTGCCTTTTCTGAAGAGGAGCAAAATAAACAATGCTGGGAAGATGGTACCTTTTATTAAATTCAGGAAAGCTACTTTATTGTTGGTCACTTGTCTTCTGCTTTAGATATAATCCGTACTATCCGGGACCCGGAGAAACCTAATACTTTGGAAGAACTGGAAGTGGTGACAGAGAGCTGTGTTGAAGTACAGGAGATAGGGGAAGATGAATATCTGGTTATCATCAGGTTTACACCAACAGTACCTCATTGCTCTTTGGCTACTCTCATTGGTAAGGCTGCTGTTTCATTAAATCTGTAACAATGAGCGTAAAGTTAATTTCAGGTTGTCTGAATAACATCAGTTATTAGTTAAATTAGTTAATAATTTAGTTAAAATTTAGTATTGTGTTCCCAGTAGTTTAACCAGGAATTTCATCCTGAGAACCCTGCTAGCAATGCCAACAAACACAAAAAAAAACAGAAGAAATGTGGGGACATCCATCTGTTTTTATCAAGTTAGGGAAACTTCAAAGAGAAGCTCTCAAAAATCTACTGGGAAGTGGCACAGAATTCCTTCCTTATATTCTCCAAATTATTTTAGAAATGTTAAATTGGAATTTTTCCAGCCTGTAAAACTTTATGTTTACCTCCCTTATCTTTCCCTTACCTTACGGGCTGTTCTTTGTCCCCACACATGTACAAAAAGCCCCACATGCAATCCAAGAACACACAAAAAAGTTATGAACTGTTAGGAGTTTGAAAGCAATTAAGTTGAATGAGAATCTACACTGGCTTGTTTTGCTTTTTGTTTTTCCCCTTGTTATTTGTGGTGAGATTACGTCTGAAGAATCACATCTGAGATCTCCAAATGATTTGTTTAAACGTACCAATGTTAGCAACTCTTGCCATTGTGTGTCAATACTAAGATTTCTCAGTCTATTTTAAAGATTTAAGGGAAAATAAGTCTTCAGTTTATTTCATAGATTTCATAGATTTCATAGATTTCATAGATTTCTAGGTTGGAAAAGACCTTAGAGATCATCAAGTCCAACCGTCCCTAATCCCCATTAAACCATATCCCTAAGTAGATCATCCACCCTATTCTTAAACACATCCAGGGATGGGGACTCAACCACCTTCTTATTGAAGAATTACATGCATTTAAGCCTAAATAAACCTTTGCAGCTTTATGTAGAAAGTAAAAGTATAGACAGTAAAGCATTAGCCTGCCAAACAGCAGCAATTTATTTCTAGTTTGACCCTGTTAGGAATGTCAGTGGGTCAAGGCTCCGACCTGAGGATCAGTGATGTGCGTGTCAAATCCTGAATTTCGTGCTGATGGTGTTCTCAGCACTCGGAGGTCAGCCAGGTCCGTGATGTCTGGCCGGCTGGGCAGTCGGTGTCGGTGGTGTGTGACCTCCGAAGCACCGTTCCTCGTGCCCTTGCAGGAAAGGGTATGGTGAATGTTTTAAATAGTCGAGCAGGACGTGTAGGAATGCAGGCAGTAAAGAGGTTTTTTCCCAAACTTCCAGAGGACTCTAAGCTGGTAGTTCCTTTGGGGAGTGTTTTCTGTTGCCGTTACCAGTGGCTCAGCCCGAGGACAAACTGGGGCTGCGGTCTGGCTGTGTCAGCCCATCACAGAGCCAGGGCTGGTGGGAAGCTGCAATGGAATGGTGGTGGGGATCTTCCCAAACTTGGATCTCGCTCCCAAAGGGGAGCCACAGCACTCCTCTGCTCAGCCTGTGTGTTAGACATTAATAGTGAAGTTAGGAGCTTGAATTGTCCCCAGGTGAGTGCGGGCTCGTGTTCTTCAAACAATTTATGTGGGCTTTTTTCAACAAAAGTTAGAAAACGAAACAGGCATTTTTCTCGGTACAGATGCAGCCACAGTGGCAGCCAAGAAGCTCTATCAAAAACACTGAAGAAAGCTGGAAATGGAGGAATTTGTCTGTATTTAGTGTTTCAAGGAGGTGTTTAGAGACAGACTCCTAAGCTCGTAAGGCAGGTGTGAGCTGAACTGGGAAGCTGTGCCTGGAAGGCCAAACCGCAGGGGATTTCAGTCTCCTCTGGGGCTTGTGCTGCTCGGAACACACAAGGAGCAGGTCGTCGGTGACACGGGTGGGTTTTGATCGTTGCATGTGAATTCTCTGCAAACGCACCTCAGACCTTGAATTTTACAATAAAATCTCCTATCTGTTTTGTTTAAACAGGCCTTTGTTTAAGAATAAAACTACAGAGATGTTTGCCCTTCAGACATAAGGTAAAGTGTCGGTCCTGGAACTCGCTTTAAACCCTGTGAGTATGTGCCAGGTTCTCTTCAACAGAGCGTGTGCTGCAGGACCACGTAACTGGCACGGTGTGCTGCAGGACCACGTAACTGGCACGGTGTGCTGCAGGACCACGTAACTGGCACGGTGTGCTGCAGGACCACTGGCACGCTGGGATGGAGGATGGGTCTTTTTAAAGCTCCTTGTTTGCTTGTGGAGGGAGGGAATGTCGCAGTACGGGTAGCACCTGCAGGGATCGGTGAATAACCGTGGTTCTCCCTTTCCTTTACAAAAGACTGCACTTGTGAAATACACTGAATTTCCAGGAGTTTCCTCACCAGCTTTCGGGTTCTCGCTCAGTGAAAGAGAGGGAGTTTTCAAATCCAGTGTTACAAAGAATCCAAGCCAGGCTCTTGCTTTGGGGAAAATGAATTTGGCCTTCTGCAATATTTCAATACATCTAAGCATCATAAATAGAAAATATTAATAGTTACTGACCCTGCTGTTCCATTTGGAATATCTGAGAGTTGTCTCCAGTGGACCAGCCCTCTGGCTCAGAGCAAGCAGCCCTGAAAGCACGAGGACTACTCCATTGTCAGTTAGAAACTGGTGAAGGGGAGTTCCATGACTTTGTGTAGGCATCACCTAGGAAGTAAAAACTTCAGAACAGGTTCATTAGAATTTAGAAGAGCTGCAGAATTCCAAACTGGGACTGCATTGAGGGAGCCTCTTTATGACCTGTGTCTTAGGAACTGTCAGATAGATGGTATTGGGGCCTGATGCTGGTCAATATGCTGTCCCTAACTGGGGCCAGCTCTGGCTGTTTTGCTGGAGTGTGAGAAAGTGGATAGGAAACGGGGTTAATGTGTCCTTAAAGCAAGCTGTTTGGGTCTTAGCAGGAGCTAAGAGTGGACCTTTAATGACAAACTTAGTCTTTTATAAACCTTTAGCAACTTGCCTGAAATAATTTAAAGTATAAATTCGTTATGTGAAGATTTCTGGTGTTGACAAGGCTTATGGTCTGTTCCCATGCAGGAAGGAGATATTACATTACACTGCCATTTTCAAATGGAATATCTATGATTCTCATCATTGAGCAAAACTTACTAAGAATATCTTATTAGGGATCTCTCCCTAAGGATGCCTTAGCATGTGGAAGTAACACTTGCAATTCTGGTGGCTTTTAAACAGAAGTTCGTTTAAAAACTGGAAAAGCAGTGCCAATCCTCCACTTCATTTCCAGTTGCCTCACTGCAAATACTTTTATGCCTCCACAATTTTGAGGAAAGATTATTGGGACCTCTCCGAGGTGGAGGAGGAGATCGTCTTGTGGTTGCGTTGCAGCGAAGTCTAAGATCAGCTCTTGTCATCCCTCTCCTTTCATTGTCCGTGAGCATTTGACATGCATCGTGTGCATACTGTACAGGTTTTTTTCTTCCAGTAATGAATATATTCAGCTGTTGATGTACGCATCTAACACTAATGATCTCTCCTCTAGCTGGAAATCTACATATCCGAAGGTACCCATTCCACCGAGGAAGACAGTAAGTAGAGGCTATAAACGAGCGCTGCTTTACACGGTGTGTTTGTGTTTCGAGAAGCCCTTTTCTGCCCCTGCCTTACTGCCCCTTTCAGGGATAAATGTGCTGCTAAAGCATTAGCATGACACATTGAAGCTGTTTCAGTGGCTGTATGGCACTGTGAACACACGCCTGTTGTTGCCGTGTTGGTTTTTTTAAACAAAACCCACCCACGGTTTGTGCAGGTGTCGAGTTGTGTTTGTAACAAAAGAAGTTGTTTCTGCGCTGCGGAATAATTAACACCAAGAACTTCTTGATCTTGCTACCTGAATGTCATCATAACAAAAATACATGTTTCTCAGTCAGTGTTTAAAATAAAACTTGTAGAATATCAAAATTCTGTCAAAGCTGTAGGGAGTCACTGGCTTAAAGAGCCGTTAAAGCCTGTGTCCAGGCAACGTCCCGGGCTTTTTTGTTCTTTGTGTGGGGAAAAGCCGTTCTTTTGATGAAACCATTAGAAATCGGACCTGGAGAACTCAGACTACTAATTTGTCACAAATTTCACGTTTGTTTTCGAGACGTGTCATTAGTGCATCTTACAGTTTTTTTGCTAAACTAGAAAAGTAACAAAAAAGTTTGGTTTCTGCTGGTTGGTCTTTTGTGACTGAGCTTTCATTTGCTTTGTTCTCAATTTCCTGTTAATCCTCTGGCCTTTGGCCACTGGCCCTTCAGCACCCCCATATTCCTCGTGTCTGGTCGTCCAGCTGTTGTACCTGGCACAACCTTCCTACCCCAGACCATGCAACTTAAACGTCTGCCTGCACAGTGCTTTACCAGCTGTTGTACAAATTTCGATTTTGGCTATTACTCAAATAATATCTTCCACCTAAAAAGAAAATTGAAAAGAGAGTGGACACAATGTGCCTGTACAGCAGCATTTGCTCAGTCTTCGAGCTGGCCCTTCACGGGGTTTCCAGCATCCTGGCTGCAGTGTGATCTCCAGCGTTCGGCACGGTGCTGGTGCAGGATGTGTGAGGTACCACTGAAAACTGCTTCTGACTTGACTTTTTTTACTGTGATGTTTTGCAGTCAACAAGCAAATCAATGACAAGGAGAGAGTAGCAGCTGCGATGGAGAATCCAAACTTGCGTGAAATTGTGGAGCAGTGTGTGACAGAGCCTGACTAGTAGCTGTAATACCCACAGAGTTGTCATTTTGATACATTTCTTAAAATGTTTTTGTTTAAAAAAAAAAGAAAATAATAATAATCAAGGCCTTCAGTTTAATACTTGAGTTCTTTTTATCTTCCACGTGTTTTTTAAAAGAAATTGTTTATAAGATAGATTTAAATTATGATGAATTAGTCTCTAAAACAAAGTGAAGTGTATAGTGTTAAGAGTTTGTAATTTCTGGTGTCCAGAGAAATATTTTATGATTAAAAACAAAACAACACGTATGTATTGCCTTCTGATAGACGTTGTGATATAAATTCCATTTTGCAAGTTAAATTTCTACATTGTTTCAATCACTGCACTGTAAAAATAAAACAGATTCTTGTACCGAAATGCTGCTTTCTTAGTTGAGTTGTTTTTTCTTTAAGCCTAGATTTAGATTTCTGTTAGAGAAGGAAACATTTAATTCAGCTTCCTAAACACGTTAAAGCTGGAATGAATTCAGAATTTGGAACCAAAGGACTGGACTAGCAAGAGGTGATTTTTACTGGGACGTTATTCCTGCTGAATGTTCGCGTTTTTTCTCTGCAAATACAGGTTTCTGATTCTGCAGGCTTTGCATTTTAATTATCCTGGGGCTAAAGCTTTCCTCTGGATGAGATCTTGCCACTTCGATCCTTCTTTGTCTTATGACTTAACCTGCAGCGTGGAAGGTGAGCGAATCCCACAGCCCTTCATCCCTCTGGTTCCCACCGTCCTGTTTCTTTCTGCTGCTCCCTCGCTCACCGTATCCGAGGCCTTCGTAACGTCGCCAGCTGTCACGTGTTTTTGCACTGGAGAAGATCCCTAGGGTTAGTTTCTGTTGCAGCTGTGGATTTGACCATGGATTTACCTTTCCCTGAAGAATTAGGCAGATGTTTCTCGCTCAGCTGTCCTCCTCCCAGTGGAAGTGATGTTCTGCATCTGCTCTACAGCCTCAGGAGGGCCCCAGTGGTAAATGGATGTGCGGGGGGAGAGGCTGCTGCCACCCATCTCCTGCCCCATGGCACTGCCCAGCTATTCCGGTGTCTCAGGGGGTGTAGCAGTTATCCCCTGCAGTGGTTCATGAGAGATTTCGGGAGCCGTTCCGCCGTGAAACAGGGATTCCTCTAGTGGGCTTGTATATGGTTGAACGGGGAGAAATCCTTGGAGATCGGTGCAAACATCTGCTGAGATTTCAAGGATTTGTAACCATTTTAATATTAAGCCACATAAAGCTTTCCCGACGGCATGAGATGATCCAATGGACTCCAGCTCGGCTGCGCGTTATAAACGGGGGGGGGATTTTTCCCATTGTAAAACAGCACACTGACACGTCACAGCTGTGCCAACAAGAGCTCGTAATCCCACTATTTCAGTGCCAAAGTTATCTTAAAAAAAAAAAGGAAAAAAAAAAAAGGGAAAAAAAAAAAGAAAAAAAAAAAGAAAAAAAAAGGGGGTAGGGAGGAAGAGAACAATCCCCTTTTTCCATAAGTTACAGCAGAACTGTCAGTTCTAGCGTATGTGTGGAAAATTCCTTTCCTTAACTTCAGTTACTCAGCTTCAATGAAGTTTTACTTGGATGTCAAAAGCCCTTGTACCCTCCCTGCTCACCCCGAGTTCAGCTCGAGGAAAGCCGTGTGTCCCTCCGCAGCACTTCCTACGGATGCTTCTGGAAACAGATGTAAGCTGAAACGTGGGACGCTGCCGTGTCCCCCGCCTCAGGCATTCAGCGGGATGCGAAGGGAATCAGCTACTTGATGCTCGCATGAGAAACTAAAAACTTGAACTTGGTACTGTTTTGAAAATAGATATAGAACCCATGGACCAATTATTTATTTTTTTTTTAAATACTACTTTGGGCAAAACCTAAAATCTCTATTTAGACTCCTGCTGGAGTTGTCTATCATGAAGTACCCCAAAAGATGCATTTTGCAAGGTTTTCCGTTGTGTTTTTGTGTTTCTTTGTGTTGTTTCTTTTTTTTTTTTTCAGCTGGGAAGACTCATTGAATAGTAATTACTTCTGTAAAATATTTTTTTTGCTATGAAAAGCAGGTGGAGATGTTTTTCTATGATAAGGTTCCCAGTTTTGGCGTGCCACACCACTAAAACAGAAGTGTAGAACAAGAGCAATGTTTTGGTTCCCCAGTGTTTACTCTTTAATTAACTGGTTAGATGGAAACCGTTGCAAATTGTAGTTTTGGTAAATGCAATTAGCAGTTCAGCATGAAGGATTTATTCTGCATAGTTAGTAACTGTCATCATCAGCCCAGCGCTTCTAATGCGACTCTTCTTCCAAAAATGTTTTCATTGCTAACCCATGGTGTTCCATGATGGTTGCACTGCTCCTTGCCACTTCTGTGTTTGTTTAGTGCTCCGTAGTGCTGTCCTGCATCGTGTCCAAAATGTCTTCAAGGTAACGTCTGCAAGTCTGCACGAAGTCGGTTTAGAAGAGCATACTGCTTCAGATAGAAAAGTCTCCGTTTCCATTTTAAAATTAAATCTAAGCTTACTTTGTTTCTGCTAGGTAGAAGCAATCTGTCTTTTTTTTTTTTTTTTCGTTTGCAAAACGGAAAAAAAAAAACCCAAAAGCAAAGAATTTTCTAACTATTAATGATTTCTGGAGAGAAGGGAACGAGCAGAGCTGGAAGTGTTTTCCCACGAGGGGGAGCCCTGAGAAAAGACCACGGAATCACAGAAGGGCTTGGGCTGGAAGGGACCTTTAAAGATCATCTTGTCCCTCTGCCAGGGACAACTTCCACTGGATCGGGTTGCTCAGAGCCCCATCCAACCTGGCCTTGAACACCTCCAGGGATGGGGCATCCACAGCTTTTCTGGGCCACCTGCTCCAGTTTCTCACTACTCTTACGGTAAAGAATTTCTTCCTCACAGCTAATCAAAATCTGCCCTTTTCTAGTTTAAAACTGCTACCCCTGCTCTTGGTAAAAAAGTCTCTGTCCATCTCTCTTACGAGCCCTCTCTACGTACTGGGAGGTCTCCCCGGAGCCTTCTCTTCTCCAGCCTGAACACCCCCAACTCTCCCAGCCCCTCTCCATAGGAGAGGCATTCCAGCCCTCAGTTTTCGTGGCCCACCTCTGGACCCTCTCTCTGCGTTTGGGAGCTGTCAAAAAACCTGTGATGGTGTTCCTTCTTTATGTTCCCTTGTTTGTTCCTTAGAAACAATTCCTTCTGCCTCCAAGAGGAGCCCGGCACGCGCGCCAGCAGCCAAAGCTGGGGCTGGCTCCGGCTCCTGGCCCCGTGCCGGCGCAGAGGGTGGCTCAGAGCACCCTGCCCAGGGTGAGAGCAACCACAGCTCAAAGGCTGTTGTTATTTGCTGTTTGTCTTTGCTTTTTGTGGGTTGTTTAATAATGGTCCAAGATGTAAACACATGAGGGTAAAGATAATTTTCTGTAGCAGAATTCCGGGTGACACTGGTTTAAAGCTGCTATTAGAGACCGGGGGTTTGTCCCTCAGAGCCGTCTCTTTATCTTCTCATTCCCCATTTTACTTTTTTTGTCTTTTAACAGAAACCTTTCATCCCTTGAGGAAACTTAATTGTTACTGCCAGACATCCAAGAATAGCACTTATATGCCTTTTTTCCTCTGTCTCCTGCCATACCGAAACTCCCGGGTTGGATCTTTCATGCTGATACTCCAGGAGCTGGGTGGAAGAGGTCAGTTTTCGATTCAGGACTGAAGCAGAGAAGAAAAACCCTAAACCCTCTTATAGGGTATAGGTTAAACCTATACTACTCTTTGTAGTAAGAGATGTATTCAAGAATACTAAATTTGAAGACAGTGCTGGATTTGTATCACCCAAATTTTATTTTGTCTGTGGCTCAGTGTGCTGGAGGTGTAAATTGTTCCCCAGAAGTACTTTTAAAGTATAAAAGTGAAATGCCTCTGATGTTGGGAGTTGTTTGGATGCGAGAGTCTCCTCCTACCACCACTCTTTGGGTGGGTTTGATAAAATCTCTGCGACGAAGCTACTTGCATCAAAGTGCTGGCGATTGACAAAACAAATTTTGATTAGTTATTCTAACCAAGACTTTTTTTTAATCTTTCTGATATTGTAAAGCATTATTTTAAAATGTTATTAGGACAAGAAATGTAAACATAACTGTTTGCTTTGGTTGGTATTTATTAGATGAGAATATTTCTTGTCCTGGGTGGATTTTCATGAAAATACTTCCTTGAGCATCGTATGAGGATGCTTTTTAAAACTGACTGAATAATCAAATAATGTCCTGTTGTAGCAGGCCTATAAACTGAATGGGTTTTCTTTTCCACTTGAAAGCAACAATGTTTTTTTTTAAAGCAAGAAAGTTAATGTTTTTGTAGCACAATCCAGCATTTTCATGACGTTTCCATGAGCTGTCGCAGCTTCTTTCTGATGGATCTACTCCCACATAGAAAGCATCAAGAGAAAAATAAGAGAATCTTGTTTTGATTAAACGTTCCTTATGTCAGGCAAGTATGTCCCCATGTGTTTGCTGCGTAAGGAGGGACAGTGCTTGTCGGGATTCATAAAAGGAAGGGAACAGGCAACAATTTCAGCTGCTTTATGCTGAAATGAACAGAGAGCTTTAATTGCAACGAATCTGGGGCTGTCTGCTTCCCCTACTGCCCCACAAAATAGTTAAAGGAGGGAAATCTCTCTAAAGTAGTGGTTTTACACATATAACAAAGGAAAACGGTGTCTCGGTGCCGGAGGGAAAGCCATGAGGGCACTGCTCGATGGCAGAGCCTGTCACTGCCCACTTTCTGGGAAGGGATTACTGGCAGCCCTGAAAGGTGCCACTGCTTTTCCAATTCCCTACTCGATTTTCCCACAGTCCAGTTTGATGGATCAGTTTTCATCTGAATGATACGTCCCAGAGGAAGCTCCTGCTAAACTGGTTTTCAAGGGCTGAAAGCCCGTGGGCAGGAGGGAGGGCTCTGCCCGTACCCCTGTGGTTTGTGTTGCAGAGTTACTGGTGCCCAGTGTGTGGGTACAGCCGACGGACCACGAGCAAAGAGCAAAGCCTCCCGCAGCAGGCTCTGGGAGGGTAATTCCTGCTCCAATTACACTAGCCCTGTTCCAATTTAAATGTAAGTGTATCCTTCAAAACACCATGAGAAAGACCTGAAATACCCTGGGGAACGGAAAAGGCTTTTCTGGGAGGGAAGCGGCAATGATTCGCTTTATTTCTCTAGAAATGTAATCCCCTGAGGGTTATCTTATTCCATTTCCTGATCCAACACAAAAACTGCTCCAAGTCATGCTTTCAGAGCCTCAACCCGCTTCAAATAACCTTGAATTTAAATAAAGAGCTGCTGGATCGCAGTAAGCGTGTGAGATCTGCACAGAAAAGGCTGAGGGCAGCGGTGACTGTTGGCTGTTCTGTACCTCTCTGCACACGGGCACCTGGCGGCCCCCACGCTGTATCGGGCCAGAAATGGTTAAAATAGTTTTAAATGCCAACGTGGAAGGTCGGAGCATTATTTCTGCAGCAGCAGTGCTGGTTTCAGCTGCCTCGGACACCCCTGAAGCTGCCAACCCCAGGGGCTCTTTGCCTCCGGCTGAGCCCAGCAAAGCCTTACGGCTTCCCGAGGGATGGATTTGGTTTCCGAGAGTTTTGCATGAAAGTGGGAAGCAGCTTGTGTCTCAGCTGCAGTTGCCGACCCCGCTCAGGCACGGTGACCGACGGAGCTGGTGAGCTGATTGTTTCAAAACCGAGGACGCCACTTTTGCAGGAGGACAGAACTCCTGCCTGGACGAGGTCGCCGGCTCTGGAGAGCCGGTGGGTTCCGAAGCGCCGTGCAAGGCAGCTCGTTGGTGCCAGTGGCACCCGGGTGAAGTGAAAAGCAGGATGTCTGCAGCTCCTTTAGCTTCTTGAGAGGTGCAGGTCTATTTCAATTTACTAAAATGACTAAAATGGATTTTTCCAGATTATGTTTTTCTTGACAGATCATAGAATCATAGAATGGTCAGGGCTGGAAGGGACCTTCAAAGGTCACCTAGTCCAACCCCCCTGCAAGGAACAGGGATATCTCCAACTAGATCAGGTTGCTCAGGGCCTCGTCCAACCTGGCCTTGAACGTCTCCAGGGATGGAGCATCCACCACCTCTCTGGGCAACCTGTTCCAGTGTTCTACAACTCTCATGGTAAAAAATTTTTTCCTAATATCCAACCTGAACCTACCTCCCTCTATTTTAAAACCATTACCCCTTGTCCTATCACAACAGGCCCTCCTGAACAGCCTCTCCCCATCTTTCTTGTAGGCCCCCTTGAGGTACTGGAAGACCGCTATAAGGTCACCCTGGAGCCTCCTCTTCTCCAGGCTGAACAGCCCCAACTCTTTCAGCCTGTCCTCATAGGAAAGGCTGAAAGATGATCACAAGATACAATTTTCTAGAAATACTGTATAGCTGGAGTTGAACCAGGCCAGCACACGGAGCTGTGGCAAAACATCATTTCAAGGATATAACATCGTTTTTGGGAACAGCTTTGCTGTATGCCCGCGGGCTTTCACCGCTCGCTGGCACAGACCTGCGTTTCTGAAGGTGCACGTGTTTCAGGCAGCTGCCTGGAGGTACCAGGGACAGGCTGGTGTGTGCAAGGTGTGTGAGCAAGACCTCCTGGTGCTGGCAGAAGATGAAGCAGTGAGTTATTCTATCCAAGGCCTTAGGAAACATTTGCTTAAGTAATGAATTTGCAATGGGCCAAAAGCAAGAAAATCCCATCTAGGGAGAAGCGGAGAGGACGCGGGCAGGGGTTGTCCTGGTGCCTATCAGACCTGGAAAGACTTTATCAAAGTCCTAACCCTGGGTCAGAAAAGTAATTCAGGAAAAACAAAGTTGTTTTTTAACTTAAAGCCAGAATTAAGGCACCTCCTTCCACTTCTGTCTCTCCCGGGAGAGATAACCACCCTGCAGAGGGGGTGTTCCACTGCCCAGGCAGCTTGGCCGACATTCTGAAACCCGAGGGAAGGAACAAGCGTGGATCGCTGTGTCGGGCCCGCGGGGCTCACCTCCTGCATCACAACCCTACTCTTTTGAAGAGGTTACTATAGGCAGATAAACACCCTACAGGGCTGCAGTAAATGAACCCGCGAGCGTGAGCTGGCATTATCTGTCAGCTGTTTTCCTGGAACTTGCTTTTTTGGCTTTCCAGCGAGGGAGTTGGTATTTTCTTTTCAGACCGAAGATATCTGCTGGGAGCAAAGAGGCTTTGTGAAATACTGTGACCATGAGATATGGAGCTCCTCTGCTCAGATGAGCCTCAGGTTGCACCACTGAAAGGTTATCGTGACTGGGGGGGGTTCAGCTGTTCTTCTGAGATGTCTCCTTAAAACCCCAAACCCCTAGAGACAGCTTCTATCCTAGACTTGAGTTTTTAAAAATAAATATAGAAAACAAACTCCTTCGTGAAACAAAATGAAGTTCATTGTTCTCTGCTGAAATAGCCTGATTCTGCCTTTTACGTCATCTCTGTCCAGCCTCAGGGAGAGCCAGGTGGCACAGACTGAGTTAAGTTGGAGTTAAGTTGGAGCAAATGGGCCTTCTGCAAAACACTCCAAGGGCGGCGTTCCATCTCAGACAAAACTTGGTGGACAGGGAATAGGATGCTTTGAAGACCATGAGAGGACTTTCCATGTTCCTGCATCGCTCTGCACTGGAGCACCCGACCTGACCTCAAAAGCAGGTCTCTGAAAACAGGAATATTCCCAGTTCCTCAGGGAACCGGTTACTGGGGGGACTGGGAGGTGGCTCCCCAGGGCTGGGCTCCAGCAGCACAGGAGGCAGCTCCAGAGCCGCTGCGCTTTTCAGCAATTCCCTATGAAATTGGGGTTGGGAGCTTTGTCCATCCCAGTTGCTGTTGCCCTGCGGAGCGGGGAGGGCAGAGGCTTCGCCGCGCTCCCACCAGAGCCGCCGGGTTCGGGCTCACCGTGGCGGTGAAGCCGTACTGCGTGGTGGCAGGGAAACAGCCAGTGAGCAGGGCACAGGGATGGGTCAAGGAGAGTTGCATCGGGTCATATTGGGCAGGATTTTAGGTGCCTGAGGACCGTACAGTGTTTCTCCAGCCCTGGGGAGACAGGCACGTGGCACCTGTCCTCACTTGCCATCATCAAATAATAAAATTGCCCCTTCATATTATTAATATTTTGCATTTCCAGTAAGGAGAAACAACTGCAGAGGGCACCAGCAAGCCACAGAGTGATGTTGCAACCAGTAACCGCTGTCTGCTGGGTGAGGAGCATCCCTTCCCCATGCTCCTGCTGCTCCTCTGCACCAGCTCCTGGCTCGCCAGCCGGGCTGGCACCAGGCTAGTGTCTCGTGTGGCTGGCGAGCCAGGAGTGGATACATCTAAAATCCAGAAGCTGAGTGCAACCTCTTAGGAAATTGTTGGAAAGGCAATTTCTAGTCATTGTGAAGCTTTATTTGCCTCATTTAAGTTTCTATATTTGGGTTGTGTTGGCTTTTATCTTTTTAGACTTTTCCCATTACTCAGAATTTCATCTTCCCCTTCCCCTCCGCTCTGCCCTCCTTCAGGAGCTGCTGAACCGCTCGCGTTTGGGTTTTCAAAGCAGCAGAGAAGGCGGCTGCCCTGGGATGGACACCGAGCCCGGAGGCCCCTGCGGACGGGTGGTCCCAGATCCTCCTCGGGCACTTACGGAGCCCCGGAGCTCAGGACCCCCTGTGGTACCTGCACCCGAGATTTGCTTATCCCACGGGAACCATTTTAAGACAGAACTTCACACTTTTGGGCCAAAAAATGTAGTGACAGGACACGGGGCAATGGCTTTAAACTGAAAGAGGGGAGATTTTGATGGGATTTAAGGAAGAAATTCTTCCCTCTGAGGGTGGTGAGGCACTGGCACAGGTTGCCCAGAGAAGCTGTGGCTGCCCCATCCCTGGAAGTGTTCAAGGCCAGGTTGGATGAGGCTTTGGGCAACCTGGTGTAGTGGAAGGTGTCCCTGCCCATGGCAGGGGGGTTGGAACTGGATGGTCTTCGAGGTCCCTTCCAACCCAAACTATCCTGTGATTCTATGGAAGAGCTGCGGCTGCTGGGGGAGCAGGGTCCCTCCTGTCTCTCCCTTCCAAAGTCCCTGGGGATGAAGCCATTTGAATAGGAAGGGACAGTCATTTTCCAACTCCAGCACAGCTGAACAAAAGATTTGGCTCAGGGAAAAAGTGCATTTAGAGTCTTTTCCCAGTCCAGCAGTACGAGGGGGAGCGAATGTGGAGAGGCGAGAGGCGTTCATGTGCAAGGGCCAAAGAGGGAGGTGTGGGACAGCTGTCAACTATCTGCCTTCTCTTGCTGGTTGAGCCACTTAATTTACTTGAAAATGCTGTTCAACATAAACATAAATTCTATGTCTGTCTTTTATCAAACGAAAGGAATTATTCTTACCGACAAACCACAGTCTATGCCATGCACCCCAAAAAAAGTCTTCAGCAATACAAAATTTTAAGAACAACTAATTTGAAAGAGGAGCCACAGCTCAGGTACCGGTTGCTGCTGTAATTAAGGTTGCCCAGATTTGTACAAATGTGCATTCCTGCCTTAAACACCAGCCCACAGCTCCTGCTAACCCAGTGCAGACGTCCAGCCGGCGCTGGAAGGCGACCAGGCTGCAAGAACAAAATTCCCTGTAGCTTCTGACAGTTTGGAGGAGAAACCAAACATTTTTCAAACGGGCCAAGTAAAACCCAGCGGCCAAAGGTTGGAGGGACTCTGCCCCCCCCCCCACTGCGACCGCTCACAATGAGTGGGCATCCCCCCCCCGTACCCTGTGCCAAACGAAGCGTGCGGGTTCTGCAGCACCAGCCTTCAATGGGGTCTTTCCGAAGTAATGAACCAAAAGTATCTTGGAGTGACACAGGGAATGACCCCGGTCACCGCGCAGCCCGGCGCGCGAACGAAAACACGATTTAGGGTCTTCTCCGCCTGCGCGGCTCGCAGGCAGGGCGCCGGCTCGGGGGGAGGGCTCTGCCGCGGCCCCCGGTCAAACGCACGCGTCTTCTTGGCGGGACCGGTGTGTCGCCGCGGTGGAGGGCTTCCGTCTGCTCTGCCGGGGTCTGGCTGACGGACAGTGGCCACAGCGGCCGGGGAGCTCGGGGAGCTCTGTGCTGGGGTCTGACGTATTCATAGAATCACGGACTGGTTTGGGTTGGGAGGGACCTCGAAGACCATCCAGTTCCAACCCCCCTGCCATGGGCAGGGACACCCTCCACTACACCAGGTTGCCCAAAGCCTCATCCAACCTGGCCTTGGACACTGCCAGGGATGGGGCAGCCACAGCTTCTCTGGGCAACCTGTGCCAGTGCCTCACCACCCTCAGAGGGAAGAATTTCTTCCTTAGATCCCATCGAAATCTCCCCTCTTTCAGTTCAAAGCCATTGCCCCCTGTCCTGTCACTCCACGCCCTTGTCCAAAGCCCCTCTCCAGCTTTCTTGTAGCCCCTTTAGGCACTGGAAGGTGCTGGAAGGTCTCCCTGGAGCCTTCTGTTCTCCAGGCTGAACAGCCCCAACTCTCCCAGCCTGTCTCCATGGCAGAGGTGTTCTTGCTTTTCTCTTTCATATCTGCCCTAATCAACCCAGCAAAAAGGATAAACTCGCCTTCCCGGCAAACCATCCTTCGACACCCCAGGGAAAAGCATCTTCCTATTTCAAACATCTTTTGATTCCCAGTTGCCTTCCTGCTTCCCTCCCCACGCTACTGCAGCAGTTGTTTCTAAAGTAACAACCTTCTTGTGTCTTTAAAAGAAGAGAAAAAGGCATTTCTAGTTCATGCCTTGGTTCCGAGGAGCAAGTGAACACACGGATCCTGGGAAAGCTGAGCAAGCAAATACCGGCTCTGCTCCCGGGGGGAGCGCGGGGCTCCGCACACACGTGCTCCCGCGTCCCCGCGGCTTAACGCCGATCGTGCCGTCAGGCACGGCAGAGCTCGCGACGCGGGAGCCGGGAGTCAGAGCGGCACCGGCTCCGGCTTCGGAGTTTTTCCTTTCCAGCACAGGCCACTTTCACGCTGTTCCTGTCCCAGTGAAAGCAAACATTGCAGGTATTTAAGCAAAAATCAGACGAAACGCCCTTCCAGGAGAGATTCCCACACTGCAATCCAAACTTCTCCAGCCACAGCGCCCACCTCATCCTGGGAGCTGTGGGGTCAGGGGCTGGCCACGCTTCTGGTTTACACGAATTCCTGCTGCTCCCGGTCCCAGCGCTTGGGAACGGGCTCTGCTCAGCCCTTCCCAGAAGGACGCCCCGGCGCCGCCGCCGTGTTGTGACAGCTGAAAGTCACCGCAGCGCCGGGGCGCCCGCCTCTGCTCTGCGAACCCCGCGCCTTCGGATGTGTCGGGGTTGGATCTTCTCGGAACAGAGAGTTTTCCGGGCTGGGACAGAAAGGTTCTCCCGGCTGCTGCGGTTCCCTGTGCCGCAGAGACAGTGGGGGCTGCAGGGACACGAAGGTGCCGGTGGGCACCGTGCTCCGGCCGTGCACCGGCAGCCGTGGCTGGGCTGGCGGGGGATGCTCAGGGACCAGCTCCGCTCCAGGTGCATGAAATGTGGCCGGCTAACACGAAAACCCACTTGCCACACGGCACGCGGGGCACGGAGCTCTCGCAGAAGCTCAGCGCCTTTGATTTAGGGGTTGTTTCATCAGCGTGTTCCCAAAGGTTTGTGTTTGGCCAGGCTGGAGCATTTAGGAAACAGCAGGGGCCGTTATGGTCTTCCCCTCCGCCGCGGTCGCTTCTCCGGTGATCCCACCTTTGCGCGGATGGTGCCATGGGTTTGGCTCGTTCTCACGGGGAGGGGTTATCTCGTGCTCTCCTCCCGGCCACGGATGTGACCCTGCACAGGGACAGTGCCACAGGAGAGGCTCAGGTTAGCACTGGAATGAACGGATTGCAAACCTGGAGTAGGCACCGGCACAACCCGGGGGCTGACGCCTTCCGAAACGCGAGTTGCCGGCTGCCGGCATTCACCCCACCGACCCAGCTCACATGGAACCACACAGATCCCAGCTGCAAACGGCAGCCCTAAACCATCCCCTGATGCAAACCGATTGCCAGTACCTAAACCATCTCCACTTCACTGCGTTTTCGGTGAAAAATCCCTGGAAAACCCCCAAGGGGAAGAGAAAATATGAAACCTTTCCATTTCCTTCAGTAACTGTTTAATTTAACACACTCGTGAGCTATAGCCGTTAACCCCAGCACGTTTAGAGGGCATCCCTCAGCAAAACCTGGGAGCGTGACGAAAGCACGGGACGGATGGTGCCGGAGAAGGAAAACAGGACTGAACGCAGGCTCTTGAGCCGTAAAAATTGACACCACGTCGGAAAGGAATAAAACACAAATAGTGAAATCACGGCTTGTGGTTTACAGACAAATTACACGCAGGAACTTCCCCTTCTGGGACCGAACATTGCTCCCGACAGCACAGGTCCTCCTCCGGGGACCAACCTAACGGCAAATCCTCCCTACGACAGGGAGGGATTAACACACAACACCCCCGGACGCGTAACGGCTGTGCCGGCCGAGTGCCGCTCCTCGTACAATATCGGATATTCTAGTTAAAAGAATCAACTAACCTTAACAGAGGTGAGTCTATATGAGCAGAAAAAAAAGGATTTTTAGCTTGTGAGAACACAGAAGAACATCTCAACCAACCGTTACGCTGCTACGCCGTAACCGCCTACGGAACCCAGGCGGGGAAGTACTTTGCTGCTCCGGAGGGCGGACGCGGGGACGCAGCTGCAGCGCTCCTGCTCCTCCACGAACACGTGCAAGGGGATCCGACCCCAAAACCAACGTGTCATTTCTCTCGTGGCTCGGTGGCCCTGACCACCCCCTCGGCCCCAGAGTGACACCGGCAATGGCTTTGGCACGCGACGGCGGGGGGCGAGGAGGGGACGGAGCCTTCGCACGCACCGCCAGCCCGGGGCTCGGGGGGGGTAACTGAGGCTGATACTTCATCCCTCCGCCCTGTCTCCCTTTCTTAAATTACAGCTATTTAGCTTCAGTGGGTAAACGTTTTAATGAAAATTACAGAAACGGGTTGTCAGCTTCAAGACCCCTTAGGGAAAAAAACCCAAACTAATCCAAGCGGTCGGCTGTGCTGCTGGAATGCTGGATGCTCACTTCGTGTGTATAAAAATAACAATAAAAGTCAAGAGTTTCGTGCTGGCCTGCCAACACCATCAAGAGGCTGAAAACGTCAAATGATAGCACCATGAGCACTTCTGAGAGGTCTCCCCCGAATTACTGCTGCTTTCGGTTTCCCTTCCCCAAATGTTTCCCCACTGGTCACCCGGCGGCAGCGCGACCCGACAGAGGGTCCCGGCTGCCCTGGGACCAGCTGGACCTGCCCACCCAGCCCACGCCAGACCTCATTTTTCAGACGGATGGTTTGAGCACCGTTCTAGTGTAGCACAAATAAATCGAGCCTTCCCCGTGTTTCGCAAGAGCACCGAGCAGCTCACGGGCGGCACCGGCCGGCGCTGCCGCGGGTCGAGGCAGAACCGCAAGTCCCAGCTGTGACCCAGCTCCCCGCTCCGCCGCCACCACCGTCCTGGTGCTTCTGGCCCTCGGGGATGGTCCCATCACCTCCTGGAGGCCCGCTCGTCCCCGCGGTCCCGGCCGGGCGCCGCGTGGTGGCCGTGCTGGCGGCAGCTTCGGCAGCACTGGAGATGGACCGTTGGGAGGTGGCACCTTCCCAGGAGCCGCAGGGTCTGGCAGAAGCCGAAGGTCAAGCGGTCGCGCTCGCAGACGAAGCCTGGAGGGGAGGCGAGAGGACAAGGTCAGCATCACTGCCGGTGCCGCCGGCGCGGTGATCGGGTGTTTCATGTGGAAAATGGCACCCAGTTGGCAGAGATACACACAGAGCAGCAAACGCAGAGCCCACCCTCCCCTGGGCACCCTCGCTGTGTCTAATTGCCAGCAGAAGGAACACCTCTGCTGCTGCCTGCGGTCCCACAGCACCTTCCCGGGGGAGTGAAACCCTCTGGGGGAGCGGGGCTGAGCCCGGGGCTCGCTCCGGGGTAGGAGGGTCCGTGCTGGAGGCTGGGAGAGGCGACAAACCTCCCCATGCCCAGACCCTGCCCGCTGTGTCAGCAGAAGGTGGCAGAAAGGCGATAACGCCGTTTTCTTTGCATTGTCTTTAGATTATTTTAGGAACCCGCATCATCCGCTTCGCTTCCTGCAGGTGTCTTGTGAACCTCAAAACAACACGGCCGCTGCTTCAAGGATGGGATTTGTTTTGGGAACTGCTCCTCTGGCACCAGCACCGGCCCCGCTGCGGGGGCAGCGCCCGGGCCAGCTGCAGCAGCGGCCACGGTGGCTGCAGGACGCAGCCCGGCCGCCCCGGCTGAGTCACTCGCGGGCTGAGCAAACTGTTTGCAGAAACCGTTTCCTCTCTGCAAACAGTCTGGGAATCACAAATCCCTCTCCGGGGCCGGGAGCGCCACGTCGGGGCGTTTGGTCCAGCGCTCGGGTTGGCGGCGGGGGGAGACACGAGCGCTGCCCCACAGAGACCCTGTGCCCGGGGTGCGGTAGGGCAGAACGTCCCACCACCCTGAAACACCCTCGTGCCCGCCACCGCGTGCAAACCAGGGTGCTGTGGGTGCCGCCGGACGTGGCAAAGAGGGGGCACCTCTCCCCTGCACCATCCGCAGAGGGTCCAGCAGCTCCCAGCTCCGTCACCAGTCCGACCAGTCTCAACCAGGTTGCGGCTCAGCTTACTCCCAGCAGCAGGGACCCCTCACCAAACGCACGTTGTCTATCCACATATAATTGGTTTGCTTTAATTTTTAATCTCCTTTTCCACCTTATGCCACAAGATCAGCTCTGTCTAATTTCACCTCCCGTAGAAATGATTAAAAAACCGACAGCTCTTCTCTGAAAAGGTCGATGCTCCGGGGTGGACACGCGGGGCTGGCACCCCCTGGTCCCCCGGCACCCCCTGCACCCTCTGCCCGGGACCGCGCTGAGCAGACACAGAAATGGGGAAAGAAAACAGGCTTTTTTCTTCCCCAGGACGCTTTTCTGCCAGGGAAACAGCGGGACGGAGCCGGGGGAGCTCTCGCTGACCATCGCCCCTCGCTGTCTCCCCTCTGCAAACAAAAGGCTTTGCTCAGGGAAAGGCTGCTGGCCCCATTCCCACCGGGACGAGCCGACCCGCAGCGCTTAACGCGAAGGACGCAGCAGATGCAGAACAGTGACTTTTTCCCCAGTTTGGGATTTCGATCACAGCCCTCACCCCCCAGCCCAGCAGTAAGGAGGTCGCTACACTGGTCTAAAATTAATGTTCTATTTCAGCAGAGGTATTTCCTCTCTTCCTCTCGAGCAGCAGCTATTTCTGCCCAGCAATAGTGTCTCTGTGCCCTGGAGAAAGCGTCTAACACAGAAGCTGCTGTCCGCCAGGCGCTGCCGGCTCCAGTGGCCACCACCGGATCGGGACCAAGAGCCAGATCCCAGCCCTGCATCACAGCCCCGGGCTGGGGTCTGGTCCAACAACGTGGATTTTTCCTGCTGGTTGAGTGGAGTGGAGGAGAAATCGCTGTGGAGCCCGGAGAGGGCTGGGCTGGAGAACCTCCTCCTGTCCCAGTGGTGGGTACTGGGGTGCACCAGCTGAGCTGCACTTTAACACGCACCGGTGCCAGCTCCGGGTGAGCACACCGGGCTCTGCCATCCCTCCCCTCGGGCAGGATTTGGTAACCATTAACTGCTGGATAACCCCCCCTGGCTGACCTGTGCTTCCCGCGGGGTTTATGAACTCGTGGTGGTGTTGGCTTTGGAAGCGGTATTGAGTAGGAGAGACGGGGAACGCAGCGACGGCTCCCGGCTGGCACGGAGCGGGGCTGGCGTGTGCCGGGACGCTCCTTATTCACCGCCGTGCACCGAGCAAGTGTCGCAGGAGTGAAAACTCCACGGCCTTCGGAACTCCGTTACAAATACCGGATGGGAACGGCACCGGTGTTTCGGAGGGTCAGTCCCGGGGCGATGCTCCCGGGGGGATGCCATGCCAAGACAGACCCCCGCCAAGCGCCTCGGTGTTTTTAGCCCGTGGCCACTGAGCCTTGCTGGGCTCGTTCCTGCCCACGAGCCTTCTGCTTTTGGCAGCAGCCTTCCTAGAAAGCTATTCATGGATCGCAACCAAGTTGCCTCCCGCCTTCCCTTGACAGAGCTGCAAAGGCCGCGCTGCTGGAGCCTCTCACTGGGAAGCAGCTTTCCAGGACCAGAGGTGATGGTTTAGCTCTTTCCTGATCCCTTCCCAACAGAAATTCCCGTACCTGCACTGCCCAGAGCCACACACAGCCATAAATAAGCCCGTCGGTCACCCGCCAGGAGTTACTTCTCTTTGTTGACCACGTTATCTGCAAAGGGATGAGCCGACTGCGGAATGAAATCTGGGATGGGCTTAGCAGAGGGTGGAGAAGAGCCCCCACCCTTGGCTGGAGCCATCGCTGCAACTGCTCCGCCGACCCGCTCCGAGACCCCGCAGCAGGACCCCGGCTTCCCAAAGCGTTTTTGTTGGGCGCCCGTCATCTTCCCAGATCGGGCCGTGCTTCGGGCTGGTGCCGCGTCTCAGCGTGGCTGCTGCGGGGTCACGCTCGGGTCTGAAAATCTTGGCTGAGCTCATGATTCCTCCCCGGAATTTGGTCTTGGGCAAGGGAAGCTGTAATAAGCACTTAATTTGTCAGCTCTTCAGAGAGGGTCCCTCCAGAACTGACCCGATTTTCATTTAATCCTTTTACTGTTATTTTTTTCCATTAACGATTTTTTTTTTTTAATATAATCCTAACACTTCATTTGAGCACACGCTCCAGGGTTCAAGTATATGCCGTACTTTAGTGGAAAGGAAGGGCTTAGAGCAGGGCTTTTAAAATCCAGGCTAAGTCAGCACATTAGAAACTGAAAACCCCCACTTTTTCTCGGTTGTTTTTTCAAGTTGGCGCGGAAGTCGCTTTAAATTTCGTTTAAGCTTCTGCCATACAGACCTAAGCGTTTACTTTTATGCTCGGGAAAAATAAACTTCCTGGAACAGGTTTTGTAAAAACAAGGAAAAGTTGAGCTTAGAGCTGAGCAAGCAAAAACCAGAGAATTAAGCTGCTGACCTCTGCCCTTGGGGACGCTCTCGGAGCCGGTGCCGGATTGCACAAGTATTATCCCAGGCTCCCGCGCCGCGGTGCGCTCCCCTGGGAACCAGCAGTGCCGCCGGCAGCGCGTCCCACCGCGGGCAGCGCTCCAGCCACGGCGGCTGGTCACCGCGCGTGCCACGGGTGCTCTGCTGCCAACTCTGCCTGCACGGGCAGGCACGGGCACGGCTGCAGCTTGGAAAACTGGGAGAAATACACAAAACCACACCATTTTGCAGGTGCCAACCCTGCTGCTCCTGGCACCCCTTGCTCTGCACCATCACGGAGTGCCCGTCGACACCCCTGAGCACCCGGCCCGGGGGTTACAGACCAGGTGGAACGCTGGTGCTCTCTAAGAGGTCAAGAAGGATTATCCCCTTTTTTAGAGTCCCTGGATCCCGCAGGGAGAAATCCTGATTTCCGAAGAGCCGCGGCAAAGCCAGGACCCTCCCCGCGCTCAGCGTCGTGTTCCCCTCCCTTCTCTGAGCGCAGGGAGGGGAGCAGCCCGCTCTGCCGAGCGGAACCCTGGACGCGACTCCGGCTTCATCCCCAAAATCCAGAACCGTGTCCAGAGCTCCCCACAGCCGACCCTGCCCGGAGCAAGGGGCTGGCACAGGCACCCGAGCGCATCAGCACAGCCTGCGCCCGTCTCGCCCGCGCCGGACGCTCACGGCGCTCGGCACAGCGCGACTGCTGCGGCTGAGCGCGGTTGCTCCTCCGGCCACAGGTGAAGCGCCGTTTCTCCATTTTTGTCCTCGCTTTCCCCATTTTTAGCATTTCAAGGCTAAGGCCAATATCTGCTGAAGGTCTTTCTTCTGCATGGAAAAACACATCTTTGATGCATTCTAGAGAGTTTCCCAAAAAGTTAAGTCAGGGTTAAGATCTAGTTGTTGGGATTAGGCTCTGCCTCCTCCCTGCCAGGCTGTTACGGGAGGTCTTGGCAAGACGCTCCCGGCAGAGGAGCCCGGATTGCAGCTACTGGGTCCTGTGGGTGCCCGCACAGGGTGCCCTGTGCACACCCAGAAGACAAGCAGACTCTATTACTCTCCTAATCACTTCCACTGGCTGCTGAGGTCCATTGTGATTTACACTTTCTAAAACTTAAATCTATTCGGCAGTTCCCAAGAAGGAGGGAGGAGAAGTGTCTCCTGTGGCACTTCCAGATTCCTGGCCACCGCCACAGAATCATCTCCCAGTGCTGGAGGAGAAGCGTCTCCCACCGCCACCGGCCAAACCAAGGGCATTTACAGGAAACCCTCCTGCTCTGGTCAGGGCGAGGGACCGTGCCCTTCCTGCTCCATCAGCCTGACAGCTCTTATGGTTTTCTCTCCCTCGCCCAGGTTTTCACGGGAACTGTGCCATGCCATGCCGTGCCGTGCCGTGCCGTGCTGACCCACCGTGCGGGCATGGCGTGGATCAGCATCTGGGCACGTTCCAGGGCTCTGCGCAGCACTGTCACTGCTCGGCCCCGGCATGTGCACCCACCCGCTCGGCAAGAAGGGCCGACATGGGGACGCCGGAGCTGCCTCTGCCAGCCCATGCCACCCAAAGCCCGTTCCTCCCTAAGGCTAAAATGTGCAATATTCCTTTCTCCTACATTTAATAAAAATGGGGAAGCCTTTCCCAAGCACCCATTTTTCACTGACAGCTGTTAATTAGCAGTAAATAAAGGGCACTTAACAACTCGCTCAGCAGCACCTCCCTGTCTTGCCCCTTGGATACAGACTTACACGCTCAAATGACAGGGAAAATTGGAATTTGCTGCCTTTATGTCTAGAACACATCCCTTGCGGACAAATTCAGCCACACGCAGCACCGCGAATAATTTCATTTCCCTACTCAGAGCAAGAAGGAATGTAACATTTAATTGCCAATTAATCTCGAGGCAACCAGAAATACGGCCAGACGCTGGGTAACGAGCCCGCAGCGCCGCAAGCGGCAGCTGGAGAAGCGGGTGCCGGGCGTCTGGGATCTGCCCCGGCACGTCCCGGGTGCAGGGTGGGGGTCACCCTTGGGTCCCCCCCGAGCCATCGCCGCTCTCACAGCCCCACCAAACACAGTCCCCTGTGCCAGCTGCTCCTGGGACACATGGCTGAACTGGGTCCATCCCGCTCCATCCCTCCCCGCTGGCTGGAAACCTTTATCCCATTCCCACAGGAACTGCTTCGGTGTTTTAAGACTGTTTGACCTGCTGGATAAACTGGTGCCGGTTTCTCCGAGCTCTCACGTGGGACCTGCTGCTCTGCTCCTTTCCAAGGTGGCCGTAAACCAAAGGGTAAAGCTTAAACACAGAAATAAACATGTCAGGAGGGTTTGTTTTTTTTCCCCAGCTTTCTGAGTTACAAGAAACGATCCAGTAAGACGAGAGGCTGATGTGGGTGTGAGCCTGCTGGGGCTCGGAGCGAGGCATGGGTGGAAAGCAGAGGACAACAGGCTTTCCCAAGCCAGAGGCTGCTCCCACCTTCCCAAGGTCCAGCAGATCCACTCTCGCTGCCATTGCCCTGGCCGTGCTGGCAGGAGCAGCACCATGTCCTCCTCGCCCCCTGGCAGGAGCAGCACCACGTCCTCCTCGCCCCCCGGACACCAGCAGGGAGCCGTGGGGCACTCCCAGCTGCTGCTAGCGTGGGCGAGAGCAAGGGCTCTCAGCCCCTCTGCAGATCCTCCTGCGCTGGAGTCGAATTTGTTTGAGTCCCTCGTCCCAGCACGGAGTGAGCTCAATGTGTCCAGCCTGGCCGGGGCATCGCCCGGTGGCACCCGGGTGCCTGACGGGCTCCGATGCTCCCCGGGAGCCATCTAAGGACACAGCCAACCTGATCTTCTCCGCTCACAGCTGGATGCAGCTGTAAAGCGACAGGCACATTCAAAAATAACCTCTGTGTAATCTCTAATTAATTTATAACCTGGCAACCCAACAGGATTCTGCTTCTAATTAATTCCGACCTCCTTTAATTAAAGAGAGCTGATTGCTGGTGAGATGTTCGTTCCTGCTTAATCTGTTCCGTCTCTGTTAAAAATTCATCTGATAATGGGTTTCCATCTAAACTCTACTGGGGTTACTGGCATCTCTACTGGGGTTACTGGCATCTCTACTGGGGTTACTGGCATCTCTGTGTCTGGTGAGAACACGACAGCTCACAAAGACAAACGCTCCTCATGCCACCATGGCCAGAGGCTCCTCAGGCTTCCGACAGAAACCCACGATGGCTCCAGCCGGCACTCCTCTGGTGCAGCCAGGATCCTTTAAAGCGCAGGAAAGGCCTGGAGTTCCCATTCCTGCCTTTTCTGGGAGCCTCTGCCTGTGGATTTACACATCTGTGATTTCCTGCCATGTGAAAGTCTTGCTCCTCCTGACGGTTTGGCAGGAAATGTTTGTATTTCCAAGAGGCGTTTCCTGCCCTGGGCTACAGCCAGAGCCTTTATGTCACTTTGGATCCCGGATTTTACCATTTCTTTGTGCGCTTCCGACACAGCTAAGCGGTGATTCTGGTACAGCCCTGGCTCCGCCGCGCGGCCCCGCGGCTCTCATCGCCGACCACGGCACGGCAATCTGCCCTCGGCAAAACCAGCCGGAACCACGCATCGTTTCTTGAGCGAGCCTGACTAATTATTTCCTAAATCTTGAACTGCCCAGCAGACTTGCAAACGCAGGGGGGTCGTGCGGCCGCTGAAAAGGAGGGATTTAATGGCTCGAGGCATCCCAACGGCCGGCGGCCACAGCCTCCAAACCCCAGTGAACCAAAGCCAACGCCTCTGCCCTCTCCAGAATAGCTTTTAGGAGAAACTCAGCTGAACGCAGGACAAATACAGAGAGCTGAAAGGATGAGAAGGGGGGTCCCAGGCTGCAGGGCACCCCCCGGGGCTCCTGCACCGCAGCCACCGGCCACCCACTGCCCTCTGCCCGCCCTGTGCCCGCTCAGCCCTCTCTTTGCTCAGTAAACCTCCCGAGGGTCTAACGTTTCTTTCTGGGCAGACAAAAAGCTCATTTTTTTGTCCAGACACATTAAAAAGATAAGGCTGATGAATGATTAACGTGCTAATATCAATGACATCTAATCCCCACGTTCTATTGCTTCACCTTTTGAGTGCTGTTAACCCTTACAGCCCACAGAGCTCTGGCTCCTGGGATCTGCCTGGTGCCACGGGACGTGTCTCTCCGAGCGAAGGGGAGCAGAGAAGCCAACTGAGCACCAGCTGCACGCCGAGCGCCGCGGCTGCAGCCAGAGCAAGTGAACACGGCCGAGCGGCCGTCTGCAGGGCTCTGGTGAAAACAAGACCGACCTGCTGGAGCATCTTCCTGGACTGGAAGCTGCTGGAGCACTGCCCTTTTACCCGACCTTCTCGTGGTGAGCCCCAGCTTGTTTCACAAGTTCAGCGTTCTGGGACCCTGTCACTAAACGGCTTTCTGGTGGTCAGAGAGCTTCGGTGCTTGACGTTTCCTTCTGGCTCCCTTCTTCCGAATTCTGTGTTGCTCCTGAAGCGGGTCCCTTCACCGCCCTGGCACCGGTGGGCCCTTTGCTGGGTGATGCTGCTGCCTCCGACACGCACGACCCAGTAAAAACCACGCTCGGCCCCTCGAGAGCTGAATGCCCCGGACACTTACAGACGGTTACAACATCCCTGCTCCGTTATCGACGAGCCAAGCTGGCCTCACACAAGTCCTGTATCAAACACCCCTCCAGCTCCCCACGGATACAGTGCTTTTTAGCAAGCTGGTGGGTTTTTCCTTCCTCCCCCATCCCTCCCCTTGCTGCAGCTGGCACCAGCTCCCCGTTCGGCAGCGCCGTGAGCACTGTGTGCCCATCGCCCTACCCCGTGCCCCAACCCCCGGCTCGCCCCTGGCACCCAGCCCGTCCCACCCTGGTGGCTGCTGCGCCGGCGCCGGCAGCACGGCCCTTCCCGGGGTCCCTTCCCGTGAGCAGGACGGCGTCGCGCCGCCGGCCAGCTGGGAGAGCGCGGGGCACGACCTGCCCTGCGAAAATTAACGGAGTGTGGCTCAGCTATGAGCACGGCCAGTTACTGCTGGCGGCCACCTCCAGGTTATCCGGGGGGACCGCGAAGTGAAAAGTGGGGAGAGGAAAAACAGACTGAGTCTAAACTTGGCTCGAAAAAACACCTGCAGGTACCGGCCCCACAAACGGGCCGTGCTCTTACACGGCCTTTACTTCGTTCCACGGCACGGCTTTGCAGAGACGGCGCGGAGCACCCAGCGCGCCCACCCACCGCCTGCCAACACGGCGCCGTTCCAGCCTGCCCAGCACGCAGCGTGCCAGGAAACACCGCGCCACACCGCGGCACGCTGCCGGGCACCCCGCGCCGGAGCTCTACCCGGGATGGTGGAGAAGTGACCCCAACCACAGCAGAGGACGGTGACGGAGGACGATGCATCGCTCCGCTGTAACGCTCCGAGAGCGAGCGAGACTGGTTTCCACACCAGTCTCCATGATTATCGCAGCGTTTATGCCAGCAGCGGGCACAGGCTCTGGGGGAGCACAGCCACACTACAGAGAGCCGTTGGGCTCTGGGGCCGGGAAGGACAGTCGCTTACCCGGCTCGGAGCTCTCGCAGTCCTGCGGGTTGCACTTCTGGGTGCTCTCGGGCCAGGGCTCGTGGTCGCAGAGGCTGCTGTCCTCCTCGGCCAGCCCCGTCTTGGTGTTGATGCACTTGACCTGGCGCCGCCGGACGCCCTCGCCGCAGGGCACTGTGCACTGCGGGAGCGGGGCAGCCCCGTCAGCCCCAGCGGGGGGACCCATCCCTGTGCCACATGGACCCACCCCCCACCACCGCGCTGTGCCCGCAGCACTAGACCCTGGGGGGTTTGTGTTGCAGTAGCCCCCAGTTTGGTTTTGAGGGTCGAGTTTTACCCCCGTTCCGTGCATTCCAAGCGGAAGCCCCGCAGAGAGGGGTGGTGCACTCCCGCCCGTGCCCGCTCACCTCGCCCCAGGACCCCACCACCCAGGTGGTGCAGGGGTGTGTGTTGCAGGGTCGGGTGGTGTTGGGCCGTAGCGTCTCCTCGCAGCGGTCCAGCTCCGGGCACGTCACCAGCCGCTCCTGCTCGCCGCCGCCGCACGGCTCCGAGCACTGCCGAGACACAAGGCGTCAGGAGGAGGAAGCCCGACACGCTCCGTGCATTGGTGTCTTAAGGAAACACGCTGCAAAACCACCCTATAAACACATAAGCCCCCGCAAAAACCTGCTCCCCAGGAGCAGCGCTCGCCTTGCAGCCACCCCTGCTATTAGCAGGTGGTTTCCCTCCGGGTGCTCGGAACCGGCCGGCAGATTCCCAGCAGCCAGAGGATCCAGCAGACCCACTGCAAGTATCTGCTTCAGTTTTGCAGGCATGGGAAGAGGCAGGCTGAGCCCGCCGCGAGCCTGCGGCAGTGACCGGGGGGCTGCGGCGGAGCAGGTCGCTGCAGGCAGCTCAGCCCCCCCGGCCCCATGCTCGCCCCGCTATCGGGCGTTCCCTTGCCCGAACGCCCAGCGTCGGCTGAACGTGCTGCCGGGGTGGGAGAGGAAAGAAAACGGCAGGGGTGCCACACGCTGGCACAGGCAGGAGCAAAGCCCCGCTGCGACCCCGGGGGGCTGAGCGCAGCCCCCTCCCCGGCAGCCCCTACCTCTCTCCAGGAGGACGTGTACCAGTCCAGGCACGGGGCGCTCCGGCAGGGCAGCCGTGCCGGCGGTTTGTAGAGGACAGCCTGGCAGTGGAAGGGCCGCAGCAGCCTCTGGTCTCTGGTGTCGATGCAATGCACGTCCCGAACCTTCGTCCCCCCGCCGCAGCTCCGGGAGCACTGGGAAACGACAGGAGCCAGGGTGGGGAAGGGTGGCAGGGGCTGGGGCAGTGGGAATCGCTGCGGCAAAGGGAGGTGAGCCCAGAGACACGCTCTGCCTGGGCTGGGCTGGGCTGACGCTCACCCTCCCTTCACCTCTTTGGTCCAAGCCCGAGAGCAGCGGGTGCAGCTCTGAACCTGTCACCACCACCCCCCTGAAAGCAGCTGGTTCCAGTTGTAACAGCAACAACGTCTTTCCTTCCAACTGACGATGTCCCGTCCCACAGCCGAGCCCCGGTGCCCCCCCGGAGCGAGGAGGGTCGCTCCCCACCACCCAACCTGCTGGGTTCACCCAACCCAACCGCAAACACCCCCCGCTAGTGCGAACTGGCAAGAACGTCTTCCGGAAGCTTTCGACCCACTCGTCGCTGAGCTTTTGCAAATTCCCGGCTTCTTAACCAGCCCAAGAGCAGGAACAATTAAAAGGTTATTATGGGATGAAGCAGCTTAAACCCCACGGCACGTGCAAAGCTTCACCCTCCGCCTTTGCGAGCCGCGGGGCAAAAGCACATCCCGGGAGCAGGTCCTGCTCCAGCCCCAGGGCACGTGCCCCTTCGCTGCGGGTATTCCGGACCCCCCTGCCCACCCGCTTACCTTACTCCAGTTCCCCACGCGCCACGAGGAGCACGGCCTCAGGGAACACCTCCGAGCGGGGACGGGTTTGCTGGCGGCGGCGCAGCCGTCGTCGCTGCCGCTGCTGCAGCGCACGCTCCTCCAGATCGCGCCCACGCCGCAGGTGGCCGAGCACTGCAACACACGGACAGGCTCCCGCGTCCGCCCTCGCCCACCGCCTGGCACGGCTGCCCCTCGTGCCCCTGATGCCCCGTGGCTGGCTCTGGCCAAGGACAGAGCCCCGTGGCCCAGCAGGAAGGTCCCTGGGTGCTCAGCTCATGGGCACAGGGAGGGGAGCCGGTAAAACTGGGGCGTGCGGAGGCAGGGCTGCAGGATAACGCGGAGAGAGGAGCTTTCCTGGACGCTGTGCCCAGCACGGGACTCAGCCCCATAGCCAGAGGCTCCTCTCTGACCAGCCCCACATCGGGCAGCCCTCAGTTTGCGGGAAAAAGGAGGAAAACTCTCCTCCATCACCCATCTCAGTTGTTTCTGGTCTGGCTGGGGCTCTCCTTTCTCTCCCTGCTCAGCCTTTGGCTTCCAGGAGGAATTTTTGGGGAAAAAAAAATAAAAATCACCTTCGATACAGAACAAGGGCTTGAGATTAGACTGTGGATGGGAGGGTTAACCATAAAAGATGCTGATGTGAAGAACAAATCGAAATGGTTCTGGGATATTTTCTTCTCATTTTGGGGGTGCAAGCTCCTCACGCCCTGCATTGTCAGTGGAGAAGCTCAGGGTGAGAAAGGAAGCAGGGGGGTGGAGGACCTTTGAGGTCCCTTCCAACCCAAACCGTTCCATGATTCTATCCTCTTGTTGGCAGCTGAAGCCTCACACCTCTGGATCAGAGGCACGATCAGACCTTGTCCTGCAGGCTGGGGAAACTGAGTTTATTTCGAGGTCACCAAAGCAGGTCACTTTTTTTTCTTTTTAAGCATGAGCCACTTGGCCTTGGGAGGGCACGTGATTGCGTGCCTGGTTTTGGGGGGTGCTCCTTTCAAGCGTGGAACGGGAGAAAGGCTGAGGGATTGTCAGTGCAGCAGAAACCAACTGCTCCTCAGCTTGTAATACTGAGTGACTTCGCCTGAGCGGGCGCTAAGCCAGCCCAGCTGGCAGCCCAGCTTGGTGCCCTCCACCCAGGAAAGCTACGGGCACTGAGCTCTTTTTAGGTGTTCCTTGCTGTAAGAGAGATTTGAGTCCCAGCTCTGAGCTTTCTGAACCTCAACAAACCACCAGCAGGGCCGTGGGAGGACAGTGCTGATCGCTGCCCATCCGCGTGCCCCGCACAGCCCCTTCCCTGTGCCAACCCTGTGCCAACTCGCCCCTCGCTGTGCCGTACGCTGACGCCGAAATTTCTGTCGTTTCACGGCACGTTTTAAGACACTCTCCCTGTACAACGGCAGGAGTTTGCTCCCGTGCCAGGGGGTCTCCCCCGGTGCCCAGCCCTGGCAGGGGCTCTGTGCTTGGCTGCTCCTTGGGAGCGGGCAGGGATCCAGGTGGGGAGCGCGTGTCCCTGCCCGCCTACTGCCACCAGCGCCCGCTGCCCGGGCACCCTCCCTGCAGCGCCGGGGAACGCCGCACACGGGCGAACCGGCCCCTCCGGAGCAGGGAGGTGTGCCAGGGCAGCAAATGGGCTGCCTGGAGATGTGCCGGGACGGGCCAAGCCGGGCACCGCAGAGTGAGAGGAGCTGCTGCAGTGGCTGGTGCCCCAGGGAGCGGGACAGGACGGAGCGGGGCAGGACGGAGCGGGAACAATGCCCCTGAGCCCAGCCAGGAGATGGACACGTCTCTCCCTCCGTACCAGCCGCGTCACGCTTTCAACGGCACTCGACACGTACCTCGCTCCAGTTCCCGACCTCCCAGCTGGGCATCGCTGTAGCTGCCACGGTGCTTGGTGGAGGAAGTAAAACCTCCTCCTCCTCCCTCTCTTCCTTCTCCCAGAACGGCAGCGGGGCGGGGGTGGGCTGGGATAACCCGTGCCCCCCATCACTGAAAGCAAACACCCCCGGGGTTGGCGAGTGCTCCCCCGGAGCGGTGCTGCCAAGCGGGACCCTGCGGGAGGGCGGCTGTGCATGGGGCGATGCCGTCTCCGGGTGGTGGGACACCCCCGCAGTCCACCACGCCAGGGGGGACTCGGAGGGTGATGCTCCCACCAGGAGCGTGGGAGGGCTGTGAGCTGGGGCCGCGGGCACAGCCAGCGCTGGGGCATCTTGCTGGGTGAGGCCGCCGGAGGTGAGCGGGGCGATTGGCACGGGCACAGTGGGGGACGAGGACCCTGCTGCCAGGAAGGCTGTCGTGGCCACCGAGGGGGCCACGGGCAGTGGGGGGGGGGTGCGGAGCTCCGGCTGGTGCCCCGCCTGCCCCGCGGGGCTGGGACTCGCAGTGGGATGGGTGCTGCCAGCGCTCCTTCCCATCTCCCACGCTGTGCCCTGCGGGGTGGGCAAGGAAAGTCCTGCCCTCTCCATCCCGCCGGTTTGCTTGTTGGCCGCCGGTGCTGCAGCTGTGCCCGTCGGCCCCTCCGGCATTTCTGCCCACCCTTCCTGCTCCCTGGTCTTGGGGGCAGCACCATTCTCATCACCAGAGGGGACACGATCCGTTTCCCTTGCATCTTCACGGCCTCTCCCCGCAGAGCTGGCCTCGCCGTGCTCCTCGCTGCCGGTGCTCCCTGGCACCGCTGTGCCCGCACGCCCCTCACCGTGGCTCCCCGGCTCTGCCAGGCTGTCGGCCATGCCTGCGCCAGCACTGCCCCTGCCAGCGGGTGGTGGTGGGGAGGGCCGGGCCGGGTAGGGAGCCAGGCTGCCGGCCGGAGCATCCTGCCCAGGACCCGTCCCCGTTGGCACAGCTCCCCCGGGTCCATCTGGAGGCGGGTGGTCGTGGCCGTTTGCAGAGTCGTGACTCGTGGTGCTCGGGGTGGGCAGGTGGTCCTCGGAGTGGGGCACAAGCGTTGTGTTCTCCTCCTCACCCACGAAGTCGGGGATGGCAAATTTGGGAGCGGTTGTTGCCGTGTCCTTGGGAACGACGCTCCAGAGGTCATTCGTGGTGGATCCCCCAGGCTCCGTCCCTCCTTCACCGTGCACAGGAGCAGAAGTGTTTGCTTGGCTGGTGCCCAGGTGGTCCTCGCTTCCTCCTCCTCCTCCTCCCGGCCTGGTGGTGTGCAGGACATCAGTGGGCATCTCACGGGACCCCTCCACGTCGTTGGGGCTCAGCTCTGGCTTATGCCCCTCACCTGTGGGCTCCTTCTCCGTGAAGGGGTAGTAGGACAGGTCCTCGTGGAAGTTGATAAAATTGTAATCGTAGTAAAAGTCATCAACAAAGACATTTCCCTTCCTGGCTGAGAAGTCTTCCTCAGTGATGATATTGATGTCATTGGACTCTGGAACGTTTGGAATTAAGGGGCTAAATTTAGCAATGTGGTTGCTGGGGATGTAATGGATTTCATTAAATATCTCTCTGCTGGAGGACCCACTGCCAGACCAGTCAGTGGTGGGGCCGTCCAACCTCTCCTGGCACTCGGGCATGGAGCAGACGGTTTCCGAGCCGGGTCTCTCCGCGGGGTCACAAGCGGCTCCGGTGCTGTTGCTGCAGTAAACGAGGCGACTCCGTGTCCCGTTCCCACACGTGGCAGAGCACTGGGAAAGGAACAGAGATGTGACCATCAGGGCGCAGCAGGTGGAGCGGGGAAGGGGCGGCAGTGGTGCCGTGGCAGTGCCCGTGCCCTGCGCCAGCGCTCCCCTCTGGTGTGGGTGCTCGACCGCCCCACATGCCGCAAGGCTTTGGGCACAGGGCAAAGGGGCTCCATGTTGCGCTGCCACGCTCCCACCGCCCACCCGGGTCCCAGGACGTCTCCTGTGCCTGGCCCACCTGTGGCACAGGGTGCCGTGTACCAGGGGCAGGAGGAGGGGGTACCGGTCACACCGGTAAGCACTGTGACTACTGGCCAAATCCACCTCTGGGGCCGCATCCCCATTTGAGACCGTCCCAGCGCAGGGTTGGCATCGCAGGGCACTTTGCTCAGGGTGAGCCCTGACCTGTGCTCCAGCCAGAAACAGTTTTCCCAGGAGATGGACATTGCGAAGGGCATTGGGTGAGATGATCTAATAGGTCTTTCCTGTGACCTATCACCATGAATTCATCTCTTCTTCTAGAAGAGAACGTTTTGAAGCAGGGGATAATAAGATGGGTGTTGCCCTTGCAGGGAAAAAGCAAAGGTCAATGAGCAGCTTTGTTGCAGACACCCCCTGCTCCACCATAATGGTCTCTTTGAGACTCTGCAGCATGAAAGAAGGAAAGGAGGAAGCTGGAAAGCAGGACAGCAACGTCTTCTGCTGCCTGAGGAAACCACAGCGCTGCTAACGTCAGATGTGGCTGCACAAGCCATGGGCTGCTGCAGTTCGTGGTGGCAGATGCACAGAGCATTGGTCACCTACATCGAAGCGCCTTACGTGACCCGGCCCAGAAGGACAACCCGTCAACAAGGCAAACAAACCCAGCGGAGGGGATTCCTGCTGAAATCGTGGATGTGGATGAAAACGGATGGGCCGAGGTGAGGGTTTGGTGCACAGCAGAAACTAAGAATTTAGGGTGGATGTGCAGAGCCGCTGGGCTGGGCTGGCTGGGAGGTGTGCTCCTCACACCAGAGATACTCCTGTATTTTGGGCCTTCCTTGTCTTTGCCCAGCCCTCGTGAGGACCAGGTGCCTGGTTGGGACCTACCCTGCTCCCCACGCTGCTCCTGGTGGGCTCCCGGGTGGGTGCCCACCCTGTGGGATGTCTCCCCTCAAGCAAGGGCTGGATGCTGACTCAGCAGCCAGAGCCCCCATGCCAACCGACCATGGCGTTTCCAGCTCCGTGTCTCCTGGGCAGTGCCAGGCAGGAGCAGAAATGCCCCTGAGGACCGTGCCTGGCAGGAGGGACAGTCCATAACACCGCGTGGCCACCGACAGGCATTTCCACCCGCCCCACTGTGCTGCTGGAATAAAACATTACGGCATATTAACATCTGCAGGAGGGGGTAAGCGAGCTGCTTCTCCCTACCGGGATGGCCAAGGCAGCCAAGAGAGCTCAATGCCCACAGGGTGCACCTCCAGCTAAAATTTCTCAGCAAATGCCTTCAGCTCCATCCAGCAGACAAATTCCAGGTACCGCCGCTCTTGCAGGGAAATGGAAGGGGCTTATCTGCCACGGCTCGGGTATCAGGAAAGCCTCCAGGACACGGATAAGGAACGAGGGCTCTTAGGAGCCTCATGGAGGAACACCCAGAGCTTGCAGGAGGCTCCGGCACGGAGCGTGTGGCAGCAGGAGGCACTGCAGCAGGTGGCACGGTGGGAATTGCTCCTGCCAGGAGGCAGATCCTGCCATGTGCAGACCCTCAGGTCCCACCAGACAACAAATAGCTCCCGAGCACACCCGTAACTTCTCTGGGAAGCCCACGGAGCTGGACACAACTGCTTTAGGGTCCTCCTGAAGGCACTGAGCGCCAGCGTTCAAGCACTCTGCTGGGCTGCCCAAGCCGCGGGCAACAACCTCCTTTTACGGCTGGACACATTTCTGGGGAGCTTCCAAGCACCTCAGATGTCTCTACTTACTGGTGGTGGTGGAAACGGAGAAGAAAGAGGGCTGCTGCTTGACATGAAAGCAGGACAGAAAAATTACAGACGACTCAAAATCTCGAGCACGTTTTTCCTGGGCTCGTCGAGCCGGCGATGCCAACACCCCAGAGGACGACCGCGACAGCACAGACCCGCCGGGGACGGGGGGGTTTTCCCCTCAGCTGCCGCAGCCGCCTCTCAGCCCTGGAATTGCGGCTTTTGGGGGCCCCTAGAAAAATATTTCTAAACAGCTCTCGTTTAGCCTTCGCGTTTTCTGTCCGCGTTTTTGTTCTGAGCGTCTCTTAGCAACACGCTGGGTTCCCAGGCTCTCCCATTTCTCTCCCAGTACTTGTCTTCGTGCTGAACACTGTGAAACCGCTGCTTAAATCAGGAGTTACAATTTTCTGGTTAAAACCCTCAACCTGCGGTTACGCTGATTCACAGAAATCGAAAAATAAGTAAAGGCTACACAGTGCGCCCGCAGACCGTGGTATTTTATACACAGGGTTCTGGGTTTTTTTTTGGTCTCTCCTTCTCTTTTGAAATAAATCATGGAAAAATTCCCCTTCTGAGGACTCCAGTGCATCAGGGCACAGGGGCTCTGCCCACCCCAGACACGCTGCCGGGGACCAGATGTGCACGTGCACGGTGCAGCCGGACCCCACCTTGCCCCTAACCCCCCACCTCAGCAGGGCAAGGGTTAAAGTTATTAAAGAAATAACTTCAAGGCTTCTGCTGAAGCAGAGGGGAACGCTTGTGGTGCTGGGAAATACACCGAAGGCTTGAAAGCCTCTTGTTTCTGCCCTCCTCACATCACGCACGGAGCGTGGCCACCACCCTGACCAAGGGTGCCACGACATTCCCGTCTGTGCGAGCCCACAGACACACATCCATGGGTTTTCCCTGCCAGCAGGAGCGTGCCCACCACTCTCAGGCGGGCTGAGGATGTCCGGGGGCACTCGGTCCCCACCTCCCACTAGCTCTGCAAGAAACCGGGACGCCCCCGATGCTCTGTCTCACCTCTGACCAGTTCCCCACAGTCCACTGGGAGGGACAGGGGACTTCTCGGTGACAGGGGGCGGTGGCCTCTGGTTTGGAGAGGTGCTGGCAGTCTGCTGGCTGCAAAGCTCTCTGCTCGTCCAGCCCCACGCTCTGGATGCAGAGCACTGTCCTCTTCGTCAGCCCCGACGGGCCGCAGGTGGCCGAGCACGCCTGCCACTCGCCGACCCACCACCTGCGGAAACGGGGAAGGGGAAAGGTCTCAGCCGGAGCGAGCGGCCACCACGGCGGTCAGGCAACCATGGGGGTTCCATCCCACGGACCACGGCAGGGTCTGGGACCCGCTCTGCGCACGAGGGAGAGGAGAAGTGCAAAACCAGGGGTGCAAACAGCTGCACGTGTCCTGGTGCAAACCGGGCACTGCAGCGCCAACATGCCCAGGACCCCGGTCGTGCTGTCGGGGCCGTTCGGACACTGAGGCTCTGCCGGGAACCGGTGAGGGGGGGTCCAGCAGACCTGGCCGGGCAGGGCTCCTCGCTGCACGTCCTCTGCTGGTCGTCGGGGCGGGTGAGCGCGTCGCAGAACCGCTCCTCCACGATGCCAGCCAGCTTCTCCACGCAGTGCACCACCTGCCGCTGCACCCCTGCGGACACAGGCCAGGGCTCGGCTCCAGGCGGAAACCGAACCCAACCACGGAGCATCCTCTGCCAGCAGGTGAGAGGAGGCCCTACGGTGAGTCTGAGCCACCAAAACCAGGGGAAATAAAATGAAACCGCCACTGAAACTGGAAGTCAAGAGCCCACTTCTGCTGAGGTATGGATGCCCTCACAGAGCCCAACGGCACCAGTGCTCCCAGTGTGCCCGGGAGGGAAAAGCAGAGCTGACACCTGGCCTCAGTCCAACACATGTGTGATGAGACCCATGGAGCTCAGCTGGGCTGGAAAACGACCCTGGAAATGCAGCTGCAAAGCAGGGACACCTGGGGCTGCATGGATGGACAGATGGGTGGATGGATGTGAGCAACACTGGTCCAGCCAGCACACAGGCTCCCGGGCACTACAAGCAGGAGACAGCAGCCAAAACCCATCCCTGGGGCTGGCAGGACACGGTGTCTGTCTGTCCAGCACTCGGCAAACCGCAGCTCCTGCGCTGAGGCCGAGGCCAGGGCTGCTCATGCAGAAAGCTAAAACCAGATCCCAGAGAGAGGAGGCAAATCTTGTTCTCCCTATAGGAAAAAGCTGCCGGATTATATCTGTTCCTTCAGGGCTCCGGGATGCCAGGAAATACCTAAGGAATGGCAAGAGCTTCCACTGAAGGTAAGGTGAGGACAACCATGTCCAGAGCCGTTGGCAGACCCCAGACTCGGAGACACAGCTTACTTCAACCTCGCCAACCCCACGGGATGTCTCCGCTCGCCCTCCCGGTGCTTCACCCCTGGACCAAGTGGTTCACAGGGACAAGACGGGTTAAAAGCAGGAACACTGGCACCCTTCTGCTGGCTCCCACTGCCAAATTTCTGCCATGACCCCAGCTCGCTCCTGGTGGCCGCTGGCCATGGCCTTTGGTCACAGGCAACTCAAGGAGGGGTGCACCATCCTGGCACCACCACCCAGAGCTGCATCCAGCCATCGGAGCACGCACGTGTGGATGCACCCACAGACACACACACACACTCTAAGGCTGTTGGCGGGGGCTGTGTCCGAAGCAGAGCCAGCTGGCAGCAGCACAGCTCTGTTTTGGCAGCGCTCTGCCCCAGCCGCAGCTCACGGACACATCGCCCACTGCAGCCTCGTGCCCACTGCACTCATGGGGTGACGTTTCCGAGGATGACTTCACCCGTGCCACACGGCCTTACTGCCCGCATTCGTCCTCCTTTTTGCAACACGTCCTTGACCCACGTCCTTAACTGCTGCCATCGGCCGAGATTGATAGGAGCTGCCGGACCCCGCCGGCACGGCCGGGACGTGCTCCGGCTCCAGCACTCCGGAGCTCCTGGGACCCCGGGGCTGCCTCTGCAGAAGAGGCTCAGCCTGAGCTCTCCCAAATCCATGGCTCAGCTCTCCCCACCATCCAGCCCAGGGAGAGGGCTCAGCTCTCCTCCGGCCGCTCACGGTGAGCATCCCCACCCGGCTCCTGCCTGAGTTGCTCCTGTACTTCCCTTCTGTTCTGGAAGCCAAGCGCCCAGACCTCGCAAAGGAAAGCTGGTTTTAAGCAGAAGCCCTCTCCTCCTGTCCTCCTCGACTCCCGCTACTGCAAATCCACAGCAAAGAGCTCGGCATATCACACATAAACCACCCTGCCGGCTCCTGCCGCACCACAGCCCTCCTGCCCCAGCAGGAACCCACGTCCATCCCCCAGGAACGGGCAGGAACCATCTCCTGGCACTCTGGGCTGCCTAGAAAACACGAGTGTCCTTCCACTCCCTTTTTTTCAGTGGCAGCCGCTCTCAAGGAAGCACTCGCTGGTCCCAGGCTCCCCCCTCGCAGCATGCCCGGACCGTCCCCCTCCATTGACCACCCCAAAAGCTGCCCTGGGCACCCTGGGACACCCAGCCAGCAGCGCAGCGGGGTGCAAGGGGGAAGCAAGTGTCTGACACCATGGGGCAGTGCAGGACACTGGAGCTCTGCCTGCGCCAGGTACCCTCCCGTGTGCTCTCCATAAAACCCTGGACACGATTCCCCCCGGAGACGCCCAGCCAGGCGGGAGACTGGCCCTTCAACACTCCCTGGATTTGTCCCAAGCTCTTTTGTCTCCGTCACCCTGACGCCGAGGAGCCCGGCGCGGTAACAGCACACCCGGCAAGAAGCAAAGCGCTGATAAAGCGCGGGGTCTGGCGGGCGAGGGCGGTGAGCGCACTGGAGCGCGGTGACCTCAGCAGGTGCCACCTTTTCCTTTTACCCCAAGACCTCCTGAAACAAGAGGCCCAGGAATTTCTAAAGCATCCCCACGGTACAGGCACGCTCTGCCTGCTGCTCTCCTCCACCACCGCGGCCATGCCCTGGGGTCCCGCGGGAGCTGGACTCACCGGTGCCGCACGTGGCGGTGCACGTGGTCCAGGAGCCGAAGCGCCAGAGGAACTCTGCCTGCTCGATCTCGTTCTCGCTGTCGGCTGGGCGCTGGATGGTGTACTGGTACCGCACCCCGGGGTTGGTCTCCTGGAACAGCAGCTGCGGGGAGACACAGGGTGCTCAGGGAGGTGGCCGAGCAGCGCGGGTGGCATCGGCCACTGCACCCCCAAGGGCTTTTCAGGAGATAACCACCCGCCTGGCACGGCCACAGAGACATCACCCCATGTCCAGCTCCGTACCACAGCTGCATTTGTCCCCCGGCGCTGCTGGTGGGGGACAGTGAGGGTTCCAGCTGCTGTACCCCAGCAACAGCACACAACCCTTTTGGACATGGGGTTAGCAAAAGGCCAGAGCAGCGCAGGAGCAGAGGAGCTGCCCCAGCTCGGAGCGTCGGGCTTGGGGCAATGGCAGATAAGAACAAAAACTAACAGTGAGAGCACCGAGAGCCACTGGGATTTGATTTTATGTCTCCCCTGATGAAGAGCCTGGAAGCATTCCCCTGTTCATCCCGCCCAGTCCCGCTGCCAAACGCGGCCCCATCCAAGGACTTTCTCAAGGTTCAGCACAGTGAAGGCCCAGGACAGCTGGACGTCCCCTTCCCCATCCCCTTCCCTGCAGCTGGAGCTGGGAGGGTTTTACACGTGCCACCGCCGGCCCCAGCCCAGCGCCGGGTCCGCAGCACACAGGGCAGGAACAACCCCTCCTCCCTCCACCCCCTTCCATCACTCTTCCTGAACTCTCAGCGCGCGATGGTCCGGCTCAAGATGCCAGGTACCCTCCGCAGTCCCCATCTGCACCTCCACCCTGCCACTGACGTGTCCCAGGCGGCACCAGGCGAGCGGCGTGGCCATGCCCCGTGCCCAGGGTGCACTCGCCTGCTGCAACACCCCACCGCTGCGGCGGAAGAAGGTGCTGGGGCAAACCGGAGGGAGCTGCTGGCAACAAGTGCCAGCGATGGCCGGTGGGAACGCGGCACGAAGGAATGTCATCAGTTGCTGGAGATGTGGCTCTCGCTGCTCTCAACACGCACAAAGCGGCTCCTGAGGTTGGCACAACTCCTGCCCCGAGTGCCTCCCGCTCTGGCGCTCGGCAGAGGCTGGGAGTTCAACCTTGTTTTTCTTAGCCTAAGTGCTCCCATTATTGCCAAAGCTTTGTTGTTCTTGGAGCTTTGCCAGGAGCGAGGGCATCTCTCCAAAACCTCTCCGTGAATATCGGAACATTTTTTTTCAAAAGGTTTTAATTACGTTCCGAATCCCGGAAGGCGATTAGCGGGTGCCGAGCATGGCAGCGCTCCCCCTAACAGCAGCACTTGGCAACAGACGTGCCCGGGATCCCGCTCCCGTTTCATCCTGAGCTTCTGCTGGAGGAAACGCTACAGGCAAAGACTTTGGCTGCTTGGCACGGCCGGGAGCCAGGGCCGGCTCCGCAGCGGGGTTCATGCTCCGGAGGAGCGCACCAGGCTGGGCAGGGGCTGCTGGGGGTCTGGGGGATGCACCTCCGGACACACCTGATGCCAGCTGTGCCATCGCCCGTGGGATGATTCCCACCGACTTCTCCGGGGGTAAAGCCTGGCCCCACGGGCACGAGGGTGTTGGCTCCCCAGAGCTTTGCATCCACTGGCAGCTCCCTCACTCCTGACCGTCCTGGTGGCCATTCCCAGGGGATGGAATTGCAGCACACAGGTCCCGAGGGCCCTGCCTGGCCCCGAGCACCCGTGCCGGGCTGCCTTCCTCCCACCCTCCTCGCCGTCACCCCGGCAAAGCCGTGGAAAGCTCGTTAACATGTACAGCTGTGCCAAAATGTAATCCCCGGAGCGCTCTTTTCCATGGAAACAAGGTGAAAACGAACCGAGCGGGACTGCTCTGCCAAACAAAGCAATTCCAGAGAAGAGCTGGAGCTGCTGCTGCGGCAGCGGAGGAGGGAGATAGCGACGGTGCAGTTGGGCTCGTTCCAAAAGCGTTGGCAGGTTGTGGGAATTCCAGAAGGGGGTGCCCGGGGAGCAGGGGCAGCGGCCGGGGGCTCGGAGCAGGAGCAGTCCCCGGGGGATGCGATGTGCTTCCATCGGTGGGGCGAAGACCGAGACTCTCCCACCGACCCAGGGATAAAAGGACCATCGGGGTGAGTGGGTCACGTAGAAATTCCCAAGTCCCCAAGTTCATTATCCGCTCCCCCAGTGCCTGCTCCGCACAGGGGCTGTCTGCTGGAGGCAACGCCTGGCAGGAGCAGTGGATGGGGAGATGCTCTCCTCCTCTCTGCGGCTGCCATCCTGGAAACTCACTGCTGCAATGCCATTTTTTAAAAAATTGTGGGGTTTTTTTGGACTATATGGTTAGTTGTAACCTCTCCTGCCCAAAGCCAGGCAGGCAGAGCAGTGGGTCCCTCCTGGGCCCCGGGAGCCACGGCTGATGCCCGGCAGCATCGCTCTGCGCCGGGGCTCACCTCCTCAGAGCCTTGGGGCTCTGATGAAAAATAACGACTTATTCCGGGGAGGGAAGTAGCTTTACAGAAATCCCCACGTGCAAAAAAGAGGGAAACTTGAAATTTCCAGTTGTTTCAGAGGATTTCAAATGATCCTTTTGGATTTCTACCTCCTGCCTCAAGGACTTTTGTGCAGAAGTAGAGCCTGACCTGCAGTGCCCTGGGCAGTATCGCCAAGTCCTGAGCACGGAGTGGGACGCCGAGCTCCATGCCACGGCGCCCAGCGGTGCAGAGGGGGGCATGGCACCGGCCGGAGCGCAGCACGGCTTGGGGGTGACGCGGGGCCACCCTCCACCACCACACATGGCACCACGACAGCTCCCGGCTCCCACTGCCTCCGCCAGCCGCTCCAGCCTTGCCAGGAGCAGCGTGGGCTCTGCCCAGGCTTTTGGTAGGATATGGGAAAGGGGCTTGCTCTCCTCATGCCCTCTGCTGCGTACACGTCATGAGGAACGCTGCAAAGGGGATGGGGCTCAACTGGAAGTGGCATGGCCTGGAAACACGCTCCCAGGGCCGGCGGTGCGTGCTTGGCTGCTCCCGACGTTGACTCCCGGAGAAACGCGCTCGGCGAGGAGATGCACAGCCCCATCCCTTGGATGGCAGCTCAGCCCCGCACAGAAAGGCCGGAGAGCCAGCGGCTCTGTCCCCCCCTGTACTCCCCACCGCACACCCCGGCCCCCCGCAGAGCCTGCACCATACCTGGATCCACACAGGCTCCACAGTGGGCCCCGGAGAGGTGAGATTCTCCCAGTTCCCCGTCCTCTTATAGGTGAAGGTGGTCCCCGCCACCCTGTAGTCCCCGTTCCACTGGATGGTCCAGCCACCGTTCAGGAAATACTTCTCCGGGTCCTCGCTCCGCAGCGCCAGAAAATTCCCGGCTTCTGCGACTTCTTCAATCCGGATCTCCC
Organism: Tauraco erythrolophus; assembly: GCF_009769465.1. NCBI lineage: Eukaryota > Metazoa > Chordata > Aves > Musophagiformes > Musophagidae > Tauraco > Tauraco erythrolophus. The sequence goes on from NC_141478.1 coordinate 950,768, forward strand.
GCGCTCCCACCGGGATAATCCCAATATCGACGTAACCTGGGAATGGAACTGAGCGTTGGTCTTGGGGGAGTCAAAGACACGGCAGAGACAATGCATACCCTCAGGTGGGTGCTAGCATCCCTTGGGTGGGTGCTGGTGTCCCTTGGGTGGGTGCTGGTGTCCCTTGGGTGGGTGCTAGCGTCCCTTGGGTGGGTGCTGGCGTCCCTTGGGTGGGTGCTGGCGTCCCTTGGGTGGGTGCTGGCGTCCCTCGGGTGCCAGCATCATGCCAATCCTTACATCTCTGTAAGGCAACAGCACACACGAAACGCCCCTGGCACTGAGCCTGGCTGCGTCCCCTCCTGGGAGCACCCACGGCAGAGCGAGACGTTCCCCACGCGGGCGCTGGGAAGGCGGTTACCACGCTTTTGCCATGTCCCTGTCACACACAAAACCCTCTTAAACCTCTCCAGAGCGGCTCTGGAGCACACAGGTTGTTTTCAGACCAAAGGCAGTACGGGGACATTTTTCTTCCGAGGAGCAAGAAGTCGAATGGCAACGCCGCAGCTCCCTGTGCTGCCCTCCGGTCTCATCCCACCAAAATTAACCAGTCGGGATTGAACACTGCCCTGCCAACGAGCCGCAGCAGCGAGCCCGGCTCCGAGCGGAGCGGCTGCCCGGTGCTCCGGGGCCGGAGCCCAGCGCCCTTACCCAGCCCCTCGCTGTCCTCGAAGGTCTTGCTGACGGTGTGGCAGGTGGAGCCGTCGCCGTGGCAGACCCCGCACCGGTCCTCCACCGCGTTGGAGTCGATCTCGTAGTCGCAGCCCACGTTCTGCAAGGCAGCCCCGTCAGCGCCCGCGCCTGCCCCCTGCCCGCCCCGCGCCACCGCTCGCCGACGCGGGAGACGCAACCGTCCTAAATGGTGGGAAATAAGGAACATGGACGGGAGAGCAGGGTGAGCTTTTTGCAGATGGGCAGCGATACAGGCACCTGGGCTGCCATACGGGTTTCTCTGACACATCCAGCGTGGCCAGTGAGAGGGGGAGGTTTCTGCGAATGGTTTTCATATAAGAGGCTGTAAGGAAATCCATTGACTGGTCATTTTCCCCTCTTTCCTGCTGCTCTTTGTGCCTATTTTTCCACAAAGCCTTTCAGGGAGCACCTTTACCCAACACCCGTGTCCCCTCCCGTGGGTGTGCGTCCCCGGTGACCCATGGCCATCAGCTCCGCAGCAGCGTGGCTTCGGTTCGTCCCACGGTGGGACTTTGCCCCACGGACGACAGTGCCACGGCAGCAGATCGCCACCTGTTCCCTCATTTAACAGAAATCCAACACCCTACATGTGCGCTTATTCCTAAACTTCAGGACCGCTTCCCTAGGGAAAGGGAGGTGTTAACGAAGGGATGATCTCGCTATGACCGGAGGCAGCTGGAGGACCCCAGGCACAGCTTGGCAAAGCACCCTCGGCCACGGCAGCATCTCCCAGATGATTCCCAGCATTAATCGTGCCATCTCCTCCAGATTCCCAGTGCCTCCCATGCTGGGAGATGCCCTTCCCAGTTGGCAGCCAGAGCATTGCCACCGCACATCACACCTCATTTGTAGCGAGCTTCCAAGGAAGAAAAACAACCCAGGAGGACAAATCCCAGCGCTGGGAGGGGCTGCCAAGCCAGGGGGGCATCTCCATCACTGCAGGTCAGACCCACAGCCATGCTCGGGGTGCAGGGCTGGGCTGGGTGTCCTCTCCACACACCCCTTCGTATCTCCAACCTTATTTTTCAGCTAAACTATTCCTCCTCTACTTCCTTGGGTTTGTGCTCTATTTCCTTGAAGCCAACAGAGGCCGAAATGTGGCCATTCCACGTATCTCGTGGATGCACGGAAAGCCTTCTGAGTGGGGAATGACAAAAAGTGTAAGCTCAGCCCACCGGTGCGTGCGAGGGGACGGTGCTCACCCACGGGGTGCGTCACGGCGCCCGCCCCCACCTCCCCGAGCACGGGGGGTCCCTGGGCTCCCTGCCCAGAGCGTCCCGGCGCGGGACCCACCTTGCAGATGCCGTTGATGCACATGTCACGGCTGGCGTTCATCTCGTAGCACGGGGTCCCGTCGATGACGGCGTCCCGCAGCTTTTCCGCAAAGTATTCGTCCTCGGGCCGGCAGTGCAGCTCGCAGGGGTTAACTGGGGGGCCAACGGGCAGAGACGTAACCAAGGAGCCAGGGGACCACGTAACCATCTCCCAAATCCTACATTAACCCTGCAAGCCCAGCCACAATTTAAAATACGGCACAAACACGCCGCACGGCAAACCTTACAGCCGCGAACAGCAACACCGAGCCGTCAGCGAGACCGTGTTCCAGGATTTCCAGCGGGGCTGCGGGCAGAAACCTGGCAGCGGGCTCTGCCCTCCACTCACCGTTGTTGGGCACTGGTGTCCACCTGTAGAGTTTCCCTTTGTAGAGCATGGGGTTGAACTGGCTGCACTGGACCTGGCGGAAGGACGGCTTGTCGGGCGGACACGGCCTGACGTTGCAAATCCGGAACCGTTTCCGCTCCCCCAGGCAGTACCTGCCCCCGTACTTCGGCCTGTCCAGGGGAGGGAAAAGGGAAAACCAGAATCACAGAAGGGTTTGGCTTGGAAGGGACCTCCAAGACCATCCAGTTCCAACCCCTCTGCCATGGGCAGGGACACCCTCCACTACACCAGGTTGCCCAAAGCCCCATCCAACCTGGCCATGGACACTTCCAGGGATGGGGCAGCCACAGCTTCTCTGGGCAACCTGTGCCAGTGCCTCACCACCTTCATTGTAAAAAATTTCTTCCTTGGATCTAATTGAAATCTCCCCTCTTTCGGCTTAAACCCGTTATCCTCTGTCCCATCAAATACAGACGTACCGCACCTGCGGGGAACTGCCTCTCTACCCCCCGCTGAGGGTGGGTTTGTACCTGCTGCTCAGGTCTGATCTCACGAGGTTGGGTCACGCCTGAGTCAACGCGGAGTCACGAGAGCTCTCCCTGTCATCACCCGCACCCGCCGCTCTGCTGCAGTGCCCCTGGCAGGAAGCTCTGAACCCACCACCCACCCCAGAACGATCCCCACTCCACGCAATAAGCTTCGGAAACGGACAGCCACCACGGCCCACGTCCTTCTCCTCCGAGTCCCTCCCGGACCAGCTCCCTGCTGCTGCTGCGGCGCCGCGCTGCCCTACGGGACACGTGTGGGGAGACCACGGAGCAAAGGTGGCTTTTGCCGAGCGACGGCTGTCACGACGGACGAGCCACATCCCGGGTCTCATCCCCGCGATAATCTCTGCTTAACGCTGCCTGGGACGCTGCGGACTCTGCTCCTCTGCCACCCGAGGGAACGGCCAAAGCTGCCACTTTTGGAGCAAGAGGGACTTTAAAAGCAACAGCAGGTTTTTCTCAGATGCCAACAGACCCTCAAAACACGGCCGCTGCCTCCTGACACCTTTTCCTCTGGTCACAGCGCTCCCTGCAGCCCCGGCCCCACGACCTCGTCGAAATTACCGAGCGGTTCGGTCTGGGCACACTTTGCTGAAGGGAACAACGTTAATGGGTATTTCAGGGCTGGGTTTGCTCACCCTGCCCTGAGGAAATGCCCGTGGGCACCGGGCTGCCCAGCGCACACATCCGCTCACTCCAGCCAAAAGGCAACGCCGAAGGTTTACCCACGGCTGCCAAAGCAAACAACTGCCCAGGGAAACCTCCTGCTTCTCCAGTGCCTGCTCTCCTGCTGCCCACAGCTGTGTTTGAAACACTCTGTAAGCTCCAGCCACATTCCTGCCACCAGGCTCGTGTCAAACACCCGCCCAGCTCTTGACCAGCCCAACAGCGTGTGCCGAAACAACGCGCCCAGGGAAGATACTGGGCAGGAACCACATCTGGGCTCACTGGAGACCCTGCTCCCGCAGCGTGCAGCTCCTCATGCCATGGAAAAGCAACTGCCACCGGAACGCGGCTCTCAAAGCCCTTTTACCTCCCTGCCCCGGGGCGCTCCAACGGCCGGGCACGCCGGGGCTCTGCCTGAATTTGGCACAACAGCGAGTGGGTGTCAAAGGGGACACCTGGGAGCAGATGGGTCAGCGCAGAGATGACAGGATGGGCAAGGCTGCTCCTCCAGCAGTGCCCAGACACTGCCAGGCGAGGGGCAGCACTGGCCGTGGCACCAGCAGGCTGGGGGCACACACCAGAAATTGCTGAGGGAAAGCCATGGGGTGATAAACAGCAGTCAGGTTTTCCAAAACGACTCTGGATGAGGCTCAAAGAACACCTATCTGTCTTTTCTGTCATTAAGGGACACCGGATACGCTTTACGTCTACAGGAGCGGAGTCTTTGCTCTTTGTGTCATATTGCAACCACTGCCTGCACGGAACGGGAACGATGTGTGTGTGGAAGGAGACCCAGGCAGCTGGATAACCCCGGGAAACGAACCCCCCGAGCGCTTCCAAAGCACATTGCTCAGCCCCATAACGGCCTCAGGCGCGGTTTTGCCGTGCGATGCAGACAGGGGCAGGATGGCACTGGGCAGGCGCCGGTCCCTGGCTCTCCGGGGCCATACGGAAGCGTTGGGCTCCTCTCCTACACGGGGTCCCGCGGAGGGGCCGGGCGGCGGGAGCGAGCGCTCTTACGTGGGGCTGCTGCAGTGCCGCTCGGCGCTCTGCACGCCCGCGCCGCAGCTGCGCGAGCAGGCGGCCCACGAGCTCCAGGAGCCCCAGCCGCCGTCGATCGCGTCGGGACGGTAGCCCACGGGCACGCACTCGCCGTTGAAGCACCACTGCAGAGGGACAGGCAGGAAGGAGAGAAAACAAAGTTTAAGGATGGAGTAACTGATGCTGAGTCAGAGAGCCTGGCCGCAGGGAGCATGGAAGCCCAGCACCCATTTTGCCCTGGGAAAATCAATGCTTTGCTCGCACGGAGATGCTCAGGGGTCAGCTGGGCTCTGCCAGAGCCTGGTGCACCTCTAAGCCATGGGAAACTCAGAGATGTTGAGGATTTGTCCCAGGCAATGTACTCAAACCTCCACCAAGACCCCTCAACAAGGGGATCCACAGTCCGAGCTCAGCCCAGGCGGAAGGGCCGGCGAGGCACAGCCGCGGGCAGTGGCACGGTGGGAGGTTTCACCGGGAGCAGTGGCTAAACCCAGGGACATCCCCGGTGCTCTGGGGCCAGGGCTTTGGCGGGGCACTGAGCCTAACGAGGAGAGATGTCTACAGATACTTTTATAACTCCACAGTTTTATGCTACCTCGGGCAGGAAAACCCTGTTCTGGAAGAGTGTCATGTGACAGCTCCATCCCAGGGCTGCTGTGGCACCGGAGCCAGCATCACCCACCCAAGAACTGGTCCCCTCCACACCCCGTGCCTGCCCAGCTGCCGTGGGTGCTGCCGGACCCCCCGTGCCCCAGAGCGGGGAGGGGGGCAGGTCCCAGAGATGAGCATCCACCACCGCAGCAGCGGGAGAGCAGAACAAGGCTCGTGCTCTCCTGATGTGGTCATTAACTGCGGGTTTCACCTTCCCAAGGTATTTTCAGCTTCGCTGAAGGCTGTCCCTCCCTGGCAGCAGTGGGCATCTGGGCAGCGCGCTGAGCTGTGCCGGAGCCTGCGAGCCCCCCCAGCACGCAGGACAAGGAGTGTCTGCAGCCACGGCGGGGCCCGTTCCCGTTACCTTGTCCTCCCCGCAGGCTGTGCCATCAACGGCGGCATCCAGCTTGGAGTGGCACGTGTTGCCCACCGTGCACCACAGCGTGTTGCAGACGCTCTGCAGAAAACACGGTTGCGCAGGACACGGTTACCGCGCCGGCCAACGCATCGGCACGAATTTAAGGTGCAGGGAGAGGATTGCCCCGTGCAATGCCCCCCGCCCCCCGAGAGCCCCCCGAGCAGCACAGCCCGCATCACGGCGGGGGGACCCAGGCTTACGTCCATGTCGTCGCAGAAGGTGGAGTAGGCGCCGTACTGCAGCCGGCACTGGTGGCCCACGTCGTAGAGGACCCCCGGGGGCACCAGGGGGTAGTCCAGCACCTCCCGGGCAGGGGGGTCGTCCAGGCACAGCCCCCAGCCCCGGCTGAAAGAGAGAAGTCAGAGCAGCATCACCACCAGGCTGGCACACCCAGCAGGTGGTAACGGAGTAACTGAACATCTCATCGATGTCCCACCACAATGAGAAGCAATCAGGGCTTCCAGCTGATGTGACCCTGGCTCTCCAGTCAACCCTGGTGCTGCTCCAGTGCACGGATGGGCATCTGCTTTTCAGAGTGGGTGCCCGCTCCTAGAGCTATCGCCCCACAGCCCCTGGGCACGGTGGGTTATGGGGAAGGAGAAGGGGTAAAAGCAGCAGGAGCTTCTCTGTGCAGCTGCCGGAGCAGTGCCCTACATGCTGCCCCTTCCCCTCTGAGATGTCATTGTCCTCCTGACAGAGAGCCAGAAACATCATTTTCCCTGGGAATAATCCCCTGGATTTTCATTTTGTGACCAGGTCACCAGCTCAGCCCCCAGTCCGGGCCCGCGTTCGCCATGCAGGGTGAAGGGTTTCACTGAACAAACATTTCACTGCCGAGAAACAGACGCTGTCCTGGCGTCCGTGCATCACGCTGACCCCAGAAACGTCCCTGCGGGCACCATGACCCGCGTGCCAACGCGCTGCTAACAGCAATAAAGCAGATTGTCAGCAGCAAAACGCGCCCACCCTCCTCTTTGCTGCTACAAACTGCCCGAGCCGCGCCGGACAGGACAGCTTCAGAACAGGGACACGAGAGCGGAGCCCCCGAGGCTGCCGCCGCGGCGGTGGTCCGGCTGCGGGAGCGGCGATGGATGCTCCTGGCCGCCCGCCGCCGCTCCCGGTGGGTTTGCTACGGCACTTCACAAACACACGAGAAGCTGTCGCTGGTTCAGCTTTCAGTGTTGATTTAAACAAACTTGTTTCCAGCACGGCAAAGTGTCCGGCGAGGCTTTCTCAGCAGATTAGATTACTTTGGCTCGTTGTGATCGGGAACCGGGCTGGAATAACTCAAAACAAGACTCCTTTTTCACCCAGAGTAGCAACACGGAAACGGGGGCCGGCAGCATGGGAAGGCTCCTGACTCGGGGTGCCAGCAGTGCCACGGGGCGATGCCCAGCAGAACCAGCACCCCCTCCTCCCTTCTGCATCCCACCCCAGTGGGGCCTGCACTGGACACCTGCAAACAGCTCGCCTGGCTGGAGGCAGCCCCCTAAACACCATATATATATATTTTATGAGCAGCTTCCTTGTTGGAAAAACCAGTAAATCAGTTGCGTTCAGCAGCCCAGGGGCTCGGAAGTCCCTGTTTCCAAGTCCTCGCCCGTGGGAGCATCCCACCTGTCCCAGCCCGGGACCACCGCGGGGCACGCAGGGCTGAGCCGCGCACGGAGCCGGCAGCCGGACGCAGCGCCGTGGTGCAGCCTGGCTCAGGCACATGGCGAAGTCACTGCATCGCACCTCCAGAGGTATTTTCTTTACTTGCTGGTGGAAAACACTTAAAAAGAGTGTTTTCCTTAAAAATTGAAAGAATGACATCTCTTTATAGAGAAAAATCCCGATTTAAGCACCGGGCTCCTGCACGTGCGACATGCACGATACTGGTGATCCTCTGGACTGGTTCACCAACTGCCCATTCAGGTACCAGGACATGGGGCCCTGTGTGTCACCCCAAAACTGCCCCCAACCCTCCTCGCCCCCTGATCTGCTCGCGGCACTTTCCATCTTGCCCCAGCTTAGGGGAGAGGTCTCTGTCCCAGTCTGGGGGTGATTTAGATTCGCTGTCAGCTTTCCAGTGCTATGTTGAAAATCTACTTCTTCATTAAATGTTTTGCAATCATCCTACTGGGCTCTCCAATCGGCCAAAGCACACGACCGAGCCAGCAAAAATTGGCAGGAGTTTCCCTCTGGCTTTGCAGGGATATGCCACAAACCACACTCCGCAGTGCAAACACACAGGGGGCTGCGCTGCGTCTGCCTCTTTCAGCCTGCTCGTTAATGAGCTAGATGATGGAGCGGATGGGACGATGATTAAATCCCCATATGTGAGCAGGCTGCGAGGATCTGCAGATACATCTGAGAGCAGGATTAAAATTCCAAAAGCTCTTGGTGAACTGGAGGAAGGGTCCAAAAAGCCAGGACGGAATTCAATAAAAACAAAGGCAAAGATGGGAGCTCGGGAAGAAGCAGCTGCACGAACAGGGGATCCGCAGGAGCGGCAGCGCAGCGATGCAGCAGGCAGGGCTGGGGCACACCAGCCGTCCCCCGGTGCTGGGGAGGTGGGGATCGGCTGGAAGATGATGGAGGAAGACCTCCAGCACTGTGCAAAGAGGCTGAAAAACTGGTTGTGTGATTGGGCGAAAGGAGCGGAGGGAGGCGAGACACCCTGCAGCCGTGGGGCCAAGGGGGGCTGCACGCAGGGCACCCGCGGGACCCCGGACCCGCTTTACAAGGGCATCCCACCCCAGCCAGGTGGGGAAGGGGCTCCTACCATGGCGAGGGGTGGGGAGGAAAGAGCCGTACAGCATCTTCCGACTCCTCTGAGGATCAGAGAGGAAAAATCTCGCAACGCCAAAAAGGGCTTGACTGGGAAGTGCTGGCACGACCCAGGGCTGACGAGATGCCCAGGTCTGGCATGGTCCCTCCACCACAGGAGCATCACCGCCCTGCACCAGCCCCCTTGTTAGCCTGAACAAGGGATGCTCATTCCCTCAGGGGACACAGCCCCAAGGCAGGGAGTGACCCCTTCCACCACCCCTGGGTGCCCGGGCGGACCCCGACCCACAGCCTCACCAGGAGGGTCCTTCAGCCCCAGCTGCACCCAGGGCCTGACCCACAGCACCACAGCCGTGCCGCTGCCGAGGACAGGAATCATTTTCAGATGCTTAAACGTTCATCAGCATCTGTAAAATAACAATCTTTTGTAAAATAATAATAATAATCATCGCCTGACAGCGCTTTTTTTTTTTTTTTCCCCAAAGGCGGGGTCTGTTCCAAGCAACCCCAGGCCAGCAGGGTCTCATTTTCTGGCTCCCGCCTTCCCCTTCTCCTGCCAACACCACATTATAACACACTCATGGCTGCACTGGCCACGGCCTCTCCCTTGCCTGGGGGATGCTGCAGCCGGGGAAGGATGCGTGCCGGGCTCTGCTCCGCGCGTAAGGAAGAGCTGCTCCTTCAAGGGGGGAGCAACGAGACCAAAACCCAACTGGAGGAGCATCCAGCTGCTCTGTCTCTTCCCCATCGCAGCTCGCAGCAGCCCAAGGTCACTGCAGGCAGGAAATCCTTCATCCAGGAGCGAGGGTCAGGAGCAGAGGGCCAAGAACGCTGCGGATACGAGAAAGCGCCGTTCCTCGGAAAGCCATAAATCACCAGTAGTTCCCCGGGCCGAGCCCACAGGTTCCAGGCTGGGCTTTAGAAACGGGAGCTCAGTGCCGGGCAGCCCCCTGCCACGGGACTGCCACCCTGTGCCCAGCTCTGCCCAGTGCCGGTTCCTGCCCACGCTCTCGCTGTTTTCCAGCCCCCCCGCAGCAGGGACGGAGAACGTTTCTCCAGCGCGAGGCACTGGCTGACAAACGCAAACCTCTGGCCGCGTTCCGAGGAACTTCACAACAACGGGCTGGAAAACGAGCCACGGGGCGCTAAAAATAACCGAACGCACGGAAGAATTTGGCTCTGTCCCCTTTCCTCACGTGATGCCTCCTGCCTCCAGGCAAACACCATCTGCCCCGCGCAGAGCCCCCCAGAAAAGCGCCCAGAGCCACGAAGGAAACTGCTCCGGCTTTACGAGTTCGAGCCACGCGCCCCGTGCCACCGCCCCGACGCCGAACCCCCATCCTTCGCGGCGAGGACGGAGGCAGCCGAGCGAGACAAAAGCATCCCTGCGCGCCAGGGCTGGCTCCCGGGCACCGGGCTGGCTCCCGGGCACGGGGCTGGCTCCCGGGCACCACCAGCCACGTCTGTCCCCGGCATCAGACCCCCCCGAGCCCCCCGCCACCCCTGGCACCCCACCAGCGAGGGAGAAGAGGAAGGGAGGACTTACTCGAGGAATCGTGTGATGTACTCCCGGCTGCAGCGGGACCAGGTGAGTGGGGACGTGTCATACAGGAGCTGTGGAGACATGATGAAAGGTCTTTTCCCAACTGGCTCACAGTCATTGCTGCTTCCATCATGCTGAATCCCAAAACTGTGTAAGAGCACAGCCCCACAAAGGAGAGGTGAGCCGCACGCCGCTACAACCGCGCAGCCTCTCTGCGTCCCAGCACGACGCCGCGCCGGACACCCGAACCGCCCCGGCTCCGCGGGGACTCGCTCCTTAACGGGACCGGGGGATCTGGCTGGGGGGGGCGACGCGTTAGTGACACCAGGGCCACTGCCCCGAGCTTTGTCCCATGCTTTTATTTCAGCTTTCTTACTGAAAATTCAGCCAGGGAAAAAGTAACGAGACTACGGAATGCGATCAAGTCAATTAAACTTACGAGGTGTGTGGTTTTACCACATAAAGATCTCGACTGTGAACTGCGACGTTCAAGTGATCTTGTCAAAATTTGACTGAAATCAGGGCAAGCAAAATTCTGTTGCCGGTTCTATACTCAGACCCTACACTAAAATTTCTTAGTGGGCAACCCTCTTCTCCAAAACCCTCAGCACCAGCAACGCAGGACGATACACAAATGCAATGCGTCCAGGTTGCCGTGGACCACTTCCCTCGAACAGGTTGCCCAGAGAAGCTGTGGCTGCCCCATCCCTGGAAGTGTCCAAGGCCAGGTTGGATGGGGCTTGGAGCAACCTGGTGTAGTGGAGGGTGTCCCTGCCCATAGCAGGGGGGTTGGAACCAGGTGACCTTGAAGGTCCCTTCCAGCCCAAACCATTCTGTGATTCCATGATGATGTGATTTTTCATTCAACCTGGGGCAACCAAAAACTGAACTTAAAATTAAACTCCCAGGGTAAATTCCCCCGGGAGCAGGGGAAGGTTTGCACCAGCGAGGAACCGCTCAGCAGACTTCTCCCAACTTCCACCCGTGCCTTCTCAAGCCCTGACCGAGCAGCGCAGAGGACAGAGGAGAGGAGGAGGAAGCTGGTGGTACCTGTGTCCGAGCTCATGGGCCACGGTGAAGGCCAGGGGCAGCCCCGTGTCCTCGTTGATGTTGCAGCTCCGGTGGGGCTGGCACATCCCCGCCACGTGGGACAGGCCCAGGGTCTCGCAGGGTCTGTTCATCGCCGCGCAGATGTCCTTCCTTGGGCGACGGAGACAACGGACACACAGACACAGAGCAAAGAGGGTGTTTGACAGCAGCAAAACCCAACGTGAGACGCGGGAAGGAGCACGGGACGTGTCCCAGCCCATGGAGGAAGACACACGGACACCGGCCAAACAGAAGTGAGAACGGAGACGTCCAACGTCTCTCCGCAACGGAAAGATTTACGACCTTTCCTTTCCCCTTTCCCCTCCTGGTATTCCCAGCTTATTATTAAGCCTGATTAATGGGAACTGCTAGCCAGCCTGGCTATGTTTGTTCCATTGCATAAATAAAGCTGATGCTGGGAATAATTAAGCAATTACTACGTTGCTTGGGGAAGTACATCCCAGGGGTGCTGCGGGCCAGGGAGCTCCAGCCACCCAGGAAGAACGACTCCATGGAAGTACATGGCCTGAAGTGCCTTATTTCTGCTACAAAGCAAACTTCCTAAAGAAGATAAAACTGTTGTGGGTTGTGAATCATCACACAAACCACCACGAGACTGCCAACAGCCAAGTCACTGCAGCCTGAAACCATCAAACTACGTTTTTACTGCAAGGTATATAAACTTGGCCAGAGCCATGAATTCCTGCGAGCTTCATGGGAGGTCAGGGGCCTCCTGAGAGGCTCCTCTGCCAACCCCAGCATTAGCCTCCAAGGCAAAAGGGAGAGTTAATCCCTGTGTACATCTCCTGGGAGGATCCAGCCATTCTGGGGCTTGGCAACAGGGCCCTGCTGAAAACCTGGTTCGGAAGCCTCCGCTGCTAGTCAACTGGAAGCTGGCTCCAGGTTTGAACTTGAGTGTTGAGACCAGTTCTAGCCACTAAGACCAGGTTATCTTCAGATTTCATGTTACACATCTTATGTGCAGGTGTCCAGGCAGGGCTCAGACACGGAGAGTGAGATTTCAACCGCTCCCACTGAGATGTTCCTCTGGCTGCCCGTATTCCCATCTGCCTGCAGCTGGCAGAGGAGTTTCTAGCTGCCAGCGTAGCACCTACAGCATCAAATGAGCACATGGGCACAATACCTGGTGAGCAGGACCGCGACGTCGTGATGCAGGGGATGGGAATCTCCTTTAACGTTGATGCTCTTCTGCCATTTGCAAAAGCTTCTCAAGGTGTTGTCCGCATGGTGGGAGATCTTCAGATCCTCCTGCCAACATAATTCAAAGTCTGCTGTCAGATTGCTGCCAGATCTGTTTGGTTTCCAGGAGGTAGAGGGGAGGGGTCTGATCTCAGACACATCAGAGCAAAATCAGGCGTAACACCCATCCAGATGGAACTGCTCCATATTTATAGGTTGTGGGACTGGGTGGGAATAAGTCCTTTTCTGCTTTCTTTTCATCTGTGATTCAATCAAAACATTAAACCATCTGATACTGGGGGTTACGAAACACTGCGGGAAAACATCCCGCCCTGGCCGATGGCGAAGGACGCAGCTGGGGAGCCCGTCTGAGTGGCATCAGGCTCCCCGGCTGGGGGAGCACAACCAACCCACTACCGGCAGCGATGCTCAGTTATCCGAAATTATCACAGGAACCAGACCCACAGCTCCTCTGCCCACAGTAGAGTCGCACCAGGGCTGCAGCCCACGCAGAGGACAAGGCAGCCAGGCACAGCGTCTGCCACCCCTGGCACAAACTCCTCCAGGCCGTGAAAAGGGCACGAGAGAGACCTCGAAGGCTCCCAAGGGGCGGCTCCTCCAGAATCCCAGCCTGGTTGCCAGGGTTGGAGGGTGAGTCACTGTGTTTTCCTTTTACCTCTTCTTCCTCCAGCAGGATGAGCCGCACTATGGCGATGTTGATGGGGTTCCCGATGCTGGCGTGGTGGAACAGACCCGCCACCTGCAATAGCAAAGGACAAAGGACTAAAGCCGGAAAGAAAGACCTTACCCTGCGACACTGCTCCTGGTAAGCACATCTGCAGGGGAACATGAGCTCCAGGGGAAGCTACCGAAGGCTGTTGACAACAGCCCAGGGAATTCCCCAAAACAAAAGGCAAGACCAGATGCAGACCTGGACTAAAGCGCTGGGAGGGTGATGACATCCCGGTTGAAATGGATATAATCTGTGCAGCACATTGAAACTCAACCAGAAACCACTGGGGCAACACCTCTGCTTCCACTCCTAACAGATGTGTTTAGCATCTCAAAGGAAGCCTGTGCCTTCTGGGTGCCTTCACCAACCCCCAGAAATCCAGGGATGTTACTGGGAGGTCCTCTGCCCAAACCCACCCTCTTTTCTGACCACAAAGCCCTCTTCTGAGATGCAAATAGGTGCTACCACCACAGCAGAAGAGAGAACAGACTGAACCAACTCACACAGAGTTATCTGCTTGTTCGACAGTGCCAGCAAAACCTCCCCCCAGTGCCCAGTGAAGACCACCACAATCTGGTGCTACTCTCAGCCCCTTCCCTTGGCTCTCCTCACTGGCATCGTCCCATGAAAGCCGTGCACGTCTCTCCTGCCAACCAGGGTACTGCTGGCACCGGCTCCGACGGTAGCTGTCCTGGAGCACTCCCTCTGGGGGCACGGCCAGTCCCCAGTTCGAGCGAGCCTGAGCCAAAGCTCCCAGGTCCCTGCGGGTCTCCCCCCCCACGAGGAGGTTTCCTTACCACGCAGAGGGTGGTGGGTGGCCCCAGCACAGGCTTTGGGGTGGTTTTAGCTTCAGCTACATCCCCGTGCCCAGCTGCCTGCATGCCCGCCTGGGGAGAGCCATGGTGGCAGCACCCACCACCTCCCTCCCCTGGACCAGTGGTGTGGGACGAGCAGCCCTGCCCTTGGGGCATCTCCCAGGGAGGCCACATTATCCCTCCCCATGGAGGGAAGGAGAAAGGAGCAGCCCCTGAGCCCATGGGGCAGGTGAAACCGCTGCAGGCTGAGCTGCTCCTGCCTGCACGGAGATTTTGGACACCGACCCACCCTCCACCGACTGAGCGCTGGGCGATGCAGAAAAGCCAACGCGGGTGGGAACAGCCTGTTTGGCCAGAGGTTTGCTGAGGTCCCACCAGGGATGAGTCCCGGCAAGCCCAGGGGTCTTTACGTCTCACAGCCACGTCCCTCTGCCATCGAGAGGTCCAGGACTCACCATGTTCATCACGGTCAGCACGTATTTCTCTATGTTCTCGCTCCCGTGGTACTCTATCATCTTGGTGTCTGCCACCACCAGCGTTTCCACCCACTTCTCCCTGCTGATGGAGCGCTGCTTTATTCTTCTCTTCCTGTGCTGCTTCTGTTCCCATCTTTCCCTCCGCTTCTCAGACCTCTCCAGGCTTTCCTGAGATTCTGAGGGATTAAAGGGGGGAAAAAAAAGACTTGTTTTTTCTTGTAAAATGTCTGCAACTTTACTAAAATATCATCAAGGTCTTTTTTTTTTTTTTTTTTAATTCAAGAAATAACCTTTTGGTGTTGAGAAGGTGGCCCATGCTTAGACCCATAACCTACGTGTATTTTGCTGTGCTGTATGTTCCAAAAAATCACGGGGGTGAAGACTCTGACCTCAGTGTTGCAGAGCAGCATTAGCGTGACAGAAAAATATTAATCAATAAAGCACTTGAAGTAATTTCTTTGACTGGAACAGGGTTTGCAATACTCCATGAGGAACATGGAACTTCCCAGAGCGGTTTGTATGGACACACGAATTTACAGGCAGCCCTGGAGAGATGCCCGAGCGTGTACCACTGAGAAACATCGGTGGCCCAACATTTCTGATCATCATCACAAATCTGCATTTTGCAGAGAGGGGCAGTTCCCCAACACGATCAGCTCCGCGCCCCTGAAGCCGGACTGATGTCTTGAGCCGAATCCTGAAGACCATCAGTGTCTTGGGTAAGACCAAGACGTTGCAGGACCGCACCGAGATTTCCTCAGCCACACGGAGACTGAACTCTGCTCCTTCCCAGGGAGAAACAACGGGAACATTCATGGGGCTGAAAAGGGACGGGAGGTGGCGGAGGGCTGGGACGCTCCTCACGCACACCAGCAACTGGGAATTCTCATGTGGAGACTTTTCCTGTGACGCTCCAAGACCAAGGTCAGGGTCAGCCCCAAGCTGGGTAAAGGCTTTGCAAACCACATCCCACACAGTGGGAATTGCTTTTATGACCAGTTTCTGAGGACTCAGCCTCACTCTGTTAACAAAAGGCTTTTACATTTTATGGACTATACTGTACATGAGCTGTGAAAGAGCGTTCTATCCCCCCCAGCCTGAAAAATCCCAAGTATCTGGATAATTTGATGAATTGCTAATACCGCTGTGACAGTTTAATCGCCAACAGCTTCCTTGGAGCTTGCTTCCATGGTGTCCTTTGCTGCTAAGCTTCCCGCTGGGACGTGGCGGGACTGCGGAGAGGGTGGGTGCCGAGGGCTCCTGGGACCCTGGGTGGGCTCCCACGGCATTTTCCCTTGGAGACTCCTCTAAACACTGCCCAGCTGTACACACAGCCTGGTAATAACAGAAGGTAAATAACACCTCAGAGCCTGACACCATCTGCCTCGGCCACGTTGTGCAAAGACAACCGGCCATACACGGTTGAAGGGAAAGGCTTGCAGTCATTAAAATCCTACAGCCTCTGGTTCCCTGTCCAGGGCACCCACATCACAGCCCCTTTGCTGGCCCAGACCGCGGCGGAGACCCACGCGCGGTACGCAGGGGCCGTATCACACCCGCTGAGATTCATGTACTACGAATAGAGTTCAACGTCTAAAAGTCATTATGATTATTACCATAGATTAAATAATTAATTTAGATTAATGGAAGAATGCTTAAATATAACCTGCTTATAGAAAAAAACCCAAACAGTTTCCAAAAGCAGAGAGCTCTAGGAAATACACAAACTCAGATGCACTGCCTGGACGATGCAGACAAGGAGTAAAGTGCCTGTGAGCTGCTGGGGATGTGCTGAATTCCTCATTACTTGAAATGTTGTGTTTGGAAGCTTTTCCAACCCATTGGCTCTAGACAGAGGGGAAGGGACCAGCACGTGCTCCCTGCCCTGCCGCAGAGAGACTCCCGGGGCAGCGACCGGGTCTCACTCCGAAAGTCCAACGCCCCGGCGGGTCAGAAACCCGCGTTTGCAAGGAAATGGAAACAAACAGCCTCCCCATCGCGGGATGCTCGCTGCAGGGCCAGGAGGAAAAGCTGAGAGTGAAGGCCTGAGGTTCAGCACAGATCGAGTCGTGTATGAGAGAAACATAAGAAAATACAGAAAAACTGGCAAGGGAAAAAACCCAACCCTGTGCTCCACGGCGATTCCCGTGACTTGTGGGCGCCAGTCACTAACGCCACAACCCACATGTCGGCAAGCGACCTCTCCTGACCAGCAATTTAAACGAGGCTTCCCGTAATCAAAACGCCTGTGGGCAGGGTTTTGTGGGCACCCCGGGGGCCACGGGGCTGCCCACCGGCCAGCAGCTCCAGCCCGTTGGACACACGACCACCAGCAGCATCGCGGCGCTGCCGACCGCGAAC
The DNA here is from genome assembly GCF_009769465.1 of Tauraco erythrolophus. NCBI lineage: Eukaryota > Metazoa > Chordata > Aves > Musophagiformes > Musophagidae > Tauraco > Tauraco erythrolophus. The sequence goes on from NC_141478.1 coordinate 967,472, forward strand.
GTCCTGTGCCCAACGCTGCCACCGCGCAGCGGGATGCCCGCAGCCCACGGTCCATCCCCTCCCCACTCCCGGTTCAGATTCTTGGTCTGAGGGTTTTCCTCCTTGCCAGCCTACGTGGCAAGAGAGACCTTCAGCCCAACTTGTAAACTCCAGCTGAGAGCAACCAGCATCACTGATGGGCACTGGGAGCCGAACGCTGGGGTTTAAGACCAACGAGTCTACGGAGGCAACGCAAGGACCTGCTCCCTTTATCCTTCTACGCTGTGCTTCACACGAATCCCAGGACCCAGCTGCTCATCACAAAAACTCAAGAGAAAGAGGACCATACCTCGCACACCACAGGTCTCCCGTGGAGCTGGTGGCCTCCTGCCTCGCTCTCCCCCGTGCTCGGGCACCTGGCGCTTGTATATCCTGTGGGGCTGCGCCGCTCCGTCCTCCCGAATGCTGCTGGACACCGGTTCGATGAAGTAGTCCTCGTTCATGAGCTGAAACACGCCTTTCTGGCAGGGAGAGACAAAGCTGTCACCATGAAGCCATCTGCACCTAGCAAGGACTCACGCTGAAGAAGCTGGGAATGGGAGAGGGTGCGCAAAATTTTCCAGGGGGAAATGGGTGTTCTCTAAAGAAACTGTTTTTATGGATATTTTAGAGCTCTAAACTCCCAGGCAAAAGAGAACGAGCCAGCATGGGTCGATCATTAAGACAATAAAAAGCTAAAGAGATCCCACCACAAGTGCAGATGGGTGGGAAGCCCATGGGTGCTGACCCTGCAGAGCCCAGGGATGCCGAGATGGAGAAACGCCGTCTCCCGAGACCCGGAGCACACCAGGAACAGGCGCACGTACGGTCGCAGACTGTGCTCCCTCCTCCGTGTTCAGGCCACCGCTCTCTGCCCTTCCTGGAGACACTCCGGGGAGTCAGGAGGCAGCCTGCTAGCGATGCTTCCCTGGCTCGTGCAGTGCCAGGGAAGAGAAAACGGCTTCCTCCGTAATTAACTCCTCGCAAATGTAAAATAATAAGGAGGAAACACCAAGGGGATGGGGAAGGAAGGGAAGGAAGCCACGGATACGATTCCTTCTCCATTTCCTGACGCAGGTTTTTCTGAGCCAGGACGGGAACAGACACCGCTGCCCCGGCTGAAACCCGCCCAGGGTGCCCGGCCCAGGGACCACGTTTCATCACCAGTTGGTTCTGCGGCAGCACTGACTGGCGTTTGCCACCCATGAGAAGGTCCAGTTCTCTCTAAAACACACCTGCTTAACACTTCTGCCCCTTGCGTGTCCCAGTCCGCCCCAGTAAGCAGCGCCAGCATCCCTAACCCCTGTCTCCCGCTCCCTCATCATGGTCTGCAAGAAGAGTAAGACGTAGCCTTGGAGAAGCTGAAATCACACTGGAAAAACTACACAAGAGCAGGACCCAGCTCTTAAGACCACATTTTACTTAAAAACGATGGACAGGAGGAACTCAAAGCCTTCCAGCAGTGCTGTAGGAAAGGCAAAACCTGCTCACGGAAATGGGGCGCTCGGAGGGCGGCCAAGAGTGCCCAAACACACGCCCGTGCGCTATACCAGGACTGACGCTGGAGCAGGGGCTGCACCAGCCACGGGGATGGGGGGCTCGGCCCCTCGAGGCGCTGATGCCATCGGCTCCACACGCCAGGCTGCCACGAGCAGGGATTTTGGGACGGCCCGACCATGCTTTGCAACCAGGAACAGCAGAGCTTTCCAAGCAGCACCGCGGGGCTCGGAACGCAACGTATCACCACCACGTGTAAACGCAACGTACTGCCCAGCCTCCAGCTCTGGGCTTTCCCACCCCAGTGGTGTGTTCCCCGTTCACACCCGGTGACACCGACCACGTGAGCGATTCCCCGTAACGAAGCAGCGGCTCAGAACACGCTTTACTTTCCGTAATAATTACGAGACCCGCAGCACACGGCTGAGCGCGGTTTTCCGTGGTTTCTTATCTGTCTGACAAAAAGCCGTGGTTTAGAGCAAAGCAAAGGTTTAGAGCAACTTAAGGCTGAGGTTTGCTCACCACTCACAGTGCACGGACTGCAGACCCTCTCACAACGTTGTGTAATGCCTTTCGTGGCTAAAAATTTGTTCTGCTTCTTAAAAAATAACACCGATCCGTAGCATTTGCATGATACAGTTAATTTTCAACACACTTTACAGACCTTAGCGATGGGGGTTGCCACACACCACTATGAAATGGGTGTTTTCCAGCGACACATGGTGTGGATGACAAATTATTTAACAAGCAACTTATTTTTCTGCTCTCCTTTCTGTGGTTGAATCACAAAGAGAATTCTCTTCACCAGAATATACTTCAAATGACCTGGGTGAACATCCCTCAGCCCGTTCACTATCACCAGCTCGGTCTTGCCTGACTCCCGCCCCAGGACCGGGTTTCTAAGCCTGGTGGCAGATTTCGGCTCATCACCAGGACGAGGCCACGCAAACACTTCCAGAACCATCCCATATTACCAGGGGCGTCCATGTGTCAGTAGACACTCACGACAGCGTTCACGACACTTCCTACAGCTGTGTACGCTGCAGCCATCAGTGTTTGTCTCACACAACCATTCCCAGAAAAACGAACCAAAAGGTTGTAGGTCCCTCCAGGTGCATCGCTCTGTTTTTTACCCAAATGATGGGCCTGGCTGTTTTCCGCAGCCTTCATCCCCCTGGAGAAAGGGGTGCTGCACGAAGCACTGGGTGCCAAATGCCCTCAGCTGCTGTTCAATTTGATAGCAAAAGAGCAACCCACACCTTCCAGGACGTGCCCAGCTCCTGTCCTGCCAGTCCTGCCCTGCTATCGGCCACGGCGGGGAAGGTTTCAGCTCTTGCAGCTTCAGGTGACGGAGCAGCAGCAGCGATGCTCCCCGTTGCTCGCCTGCGCCCTGCGCTCCCCTCCCCAAAACCCAGCACACGCTCTCGTGCCTCCAGACACAGCGCAGTGATTCAGGTGGCATCTGCGGATCTGCCATTGAAAAGCCACCTGCTCCACTGGGCTGCCATCATCCCTCCGAGCCCAGAGACGCCGGGCAGCAGCGCTGCTGGTGATCCCTCCCTCCGTCCCCAAAGGGGAACCCACCCCCATACACTCACCGCCTCCCGGGAACCCCAGTGCCTCCGTCATCCCACAGCCCCTGCTCTCTCACAATCCCACGTTTATGCACAAGAAGGCAGCGGGACATGAGAATTGCTCTCTTTGGGAATTTGGACACAAACAGAACACAGCCCCGGAGAGTTCCCAACCACTGGAATCCATGGGAAATGTACAGTCACATCAAACCTACGGGATGAGATCCTGACCGCCGGGAGCAGCCTTGCTATCGCCTTCAGCAGAAACAAGGATTTCCCACACTGCTTCCCTGTCGATGAGGGATCTCCGTACTTACCAGGCCATCGCACGTGCTGAGCGCCGCCAGACCCCCCTTCAGCGCCCGGCCCCGAACCTCCCCGATCATATGGCAGGAGTTGTACGCGTGAGACTGGATCTTGGCGGTCGCGATCCCCCCGTATCGCCTCTCGCTGACGAACCCGGGCGCCAGGAGGTTGTTGTTGAGGCTCAGGTTGAATTTCAGGGGTTGCCCTTTGTAGTGCAGTTCATAGAAGGCGAGAAACTTGCTCCTGGAGGAAGGAGACCTTCGGTGAAGCGCCCGGTGGGACAAATCGTAGGACAGGAATGATCCGCTCTCGTCAACCTTGATGGGATGAACGATGTCACTGCTGGAGTAGGGCTGAGCAGGTTCTGGGAAGAAAGGGGTTCAGTGGTCAGCTTGGGGGTTCATCACTGTTCCTCTCCCGCCCCTTTGGCTGGATGCTGATCTCCCAAGGCAGCCCAGTGGGGTCAGGTACCCAAATACCAGTTGGATCTGGTAACTGGTGTCTACTGCCAAAGGCACGGCAGGGAGCAAGGAAAGGCAGGAGCCCCAAGGCTGTGGGGCGCATGGGGCCCCACACTGTCTCTGCTGCCCATGGTGGGGTCAGGGGTGGGATTTTCCCAGGGAGAGGGTTAAGGTCAGGGTTAGGGTGAGGGTGAGGAGGGATGGAGGTGGGTAAGGGAGGGGCCGTGCAGCTCCGGGACTCTGCTCCGGCCGGGGCCGGTCCCGGTTTCCACGCACACGTTCCGCTGTTTAAATACAGCTGCCGAGAGAAAAAAAAAAAAACACAATACACACAAAAAAAACCCCAACCAAACCAGAAACCAAACGAACAACCAAAATTCCCCCCAAGCCCCCAAATCCCAGCTTTGAAACGGTGTCTGGAAGCCGTCTTGGGGGCAAAGCACCCCCCGGGCACCGAGCGCCCCGGAGCCTCCCCAGCTCGGTGAGCAGCGCCGCGGCCGCGGGCAGCCGGGGGGAGCCGCGGGGCGAGCCCAGCGCGGGGGCTGCAGCGGCGGGGGGCACCGGGCTGCCCGGCTCCGGCTCCCGCGGAACGCCCCGTGCGGCTCCGCGCCCCGCGGACATCCCCGCGCCCCGCCGACGCCCCCGGTGCGCATCTCCGCACCGCCCGCACCCCCCCTGCGCGCCCCTCCGCGGACCTGTCCGCGCGGTCCCTCCGCCCGCCTGCGCGCCCGCGGCCAGCGCGGCGGCGAGCAGGAGCAGGAGCAGGAGGCCGCCCGGGGCCAGCATGGGTGCGGGCAGCGGGCGGCTCGGCGCGGCCGGCGGCGGGACACGCCGGCGGCGCGGCCGCGGCGGGCGGGGCTCCGCGCCTGCGGAGGGCGCGGGCAGGGCCGGGCCGGGCAGCGCCCGCCTCCCGGCGCCGGTGCGGCCCGAAGGCGCCCCCCCGCGGCTCCCGCCGGTGCCCGCCGCTCTGGCGCTTATCCGAACGATGGGGTCACGCTCGGAAATCCGCGCGTCTGCGCGCAGCTCGGCCCTAAAACACCGCGGAGCACGCGTAGGGCGGGCGGGAGTACGGCAGGGCGGAGGCGGGCGGGCGGGGCCGGTGACATCCCCCGGGGGCTGCCCGGGCCTTCGCGTCCCCCCTGGGCAGAGGGAGCAAATAATAATAATGTAGAATATTAAAAAAAAAATTAAACGCAGAAAAGCAGAATAAAGGTATTTTCTCCTCCGCGCACGCAGCACGGCGGGCTACGGCTGCTCCCGACAATCCCGTAGCGTTCTCGGGGACTGGTCGCGTCTGGTGCGGCTCCACTTTTGCCGGCCCCGGGGCGGGATATTTTATTATTTAAGCGATAATGTTAATTATGCAAATGAGCTGGGGCGTGCGGGCCAGTGCCCACCCACACGAGTGACCCCTGGCGGCCGCGCCGCGGAACGGCCGGGACGCGGGCGAGGACACTGTGGAGTAAAGTGGAGGAAAACCCCGACCCGGAGCGCCCGGCTAGCTCAGTCGGTAGAGCATGGGACTCTTAATCCCAGGGTCGTGGGTTCGAGCCCCACGTTGGGCGTATAGTTTCGTTTTTTTTTTTTTCCCCTTACTCTATATTTTCTTTTTCCTTTTTTTTTTTATTTTTTTTTTTCTCACTCTGGCTCCTCACGGCTCTTGCAGCCAAACTGGTGCTTCATCCCCCCGGAGCGCAGGGCCTGGAAGCGGGGTTCTCCCCGCCGCAGACTACAGCTCCCAGCGTGCCGCGGGGGACGCGGCGGGACGCAGCGCGCTTGCGCGGCGCGGCGCGGGCTGGGGCCGGCCGCGCATAATGCGGCGGAGGCGGTGAGGCCCCCGCGGGGAGGGGGCGGGAGGAGGGAGAGTCACTTATAAATGGCGCCCAAGCAGGACCCCAAGCCGAAATTCCAGGAGGGTGAGTGCGGGCGGGGGGTGGTGGGGTGGGCCCGAGGCGCGGGTGGGGGGCCGGGGCCTGGGCGGGAGCGGGCCGCGGGGTGGGGGGGTGCGGAGGCCGGGGCGGCGGTGGGTTCCCTGAGGCCCGGCTCTCAGCGCGCTACCGCCGCTGGTTCCCCGGGCTTGGCAGCGGTGGGTGGGCCGGGGGGAGCAAAGGAGGCGGTTTAAAGGCGGGGGGGGGGAGATGCCGCCGCTGTTCCGCGGGGTCGCGGTGCGCTGAGGCGGCGGGGACGGGCCCGTGGCGGGGGCTCCCGGCACGTACCGGCCCCGGGCAGCCGCGGCCCGCGGCGGGTCTCGGCTCGGGGATGAAGCGGAGGGTGATGGCGGCCCCGGGGCAGGCTGCCAGGGAGCCTGCGGTGTTTGTGAGCCCTCATCGCAGAGGGTGGTTTGGGTTTTAGCCCTGACGGCGTGAGGATGCGTGGAAAAAATGAATTCCTCCAGTCTTTGTCTCTCTTCCTGTTTCTCGTTTTTCCCACCGGTAAGACTGGGGCCTCCCTGTCTCCGGTTATTCTAAATATGCTTCGTTTCCTTGCAAACATGGGCATTCATTGCCGTTAAAACTGTTGGAATCTCCGACGTCTGCGAGGATTTTTATTTTCTTGAGTTTGAAACGTGGTTATTGTTTATCCTCCCTTGAAAAGGGGGCTCAGTTAGGGATCCTCGAGTAGGAGGATTCCTGGGGACAGTGTTCGGGCTGCAGCTGTGGTGGAATCCATGTTTGCAACAAAGCACCGATGAATAAGGGTTAGGATTATGCTTTTTATAAAACTTATTTTGCATACATTTTGATTTTTAGATAATGGTTGTGATTGATACTAATATAAGTAGTGCTTAAAGGGGGCCTGCAGGAAAGCTGGAGAGGGGCTTTGGACATGGACGTGTAGTGACAGGACATGGGACAATGGCTTTAAACTGAAAGAGGGGAGATTTAGATGGGATCTAAGGAAGAAATTCTTCCCTCTGAGGGTGGTGAGGCACTGACACAGGTTGCCCAGAGAAGCTGTGGCTGCCCCATCCCTGCAAGTGTTCAAGGCCAGGTTGGATGGGGCTTTGAGCAACCTGGTGTAGTGGAAGGTGTCCCTGCCCATGGCAGGGGGGTTGGAACTGGATGGTCTTCGAGGTCCCTTCCAGCCCAAACCGTTCTGTGATTCTATAAGTAAATGAAAATGCTGGACAGTGGTAAATGGAAACTTACTTTACCCTTTCTTCTCTGCCCCTCTCTCACTTTGGCTTCTAAGCAAGTCTTTCCATCCGATCGTGATTTGTCTGGAAAAGCACAGTTTGCAGGAGAATGACTGGGAGCTCAAACACCACTAATTGTGTGTGCTTTGTGGCTGCTCGTGTCGGAGTGCGTTCAGTTGTGCGTCAGCGTTCCGTGCCACGCGTTAATGCCAGTGGTGGTATGAACCCGCAGAAATAACCAAGATTTTAATGTGTGATTCATGCTATAATAATTAACGTGAAATCCATTGAACTGCAGAAACTAAAACTTAAGTGGAATTCCAGGCTGAAATTGTGTTCACAGCTGTAGGAATATGAGCAACCTAAATTTAGTACGGAAGTCAACATTTTAAGGTTTTTTTCCACAATGTAAATGTGTTTGTGATTTCAACTGTGGGGTGAAGAGGCAAGTAAAGCCAGAATTGAACGGGATTCAGGCGAGTCAAAGCTAATGATACCATGTGCCACTGGCTGTATTTATCACTGGAATATGCAGAAAGTGGTTTTGAAGAGCAGAGTATGATCTACAGTCGAGAGTAATTTTAAACCTTTGGCCCGTGGACTGGTCCTTGTTCCATCCCAGTCATTCCTGAGCTGCTCAAGAGGAAAAAAAGGCATCCAGAGTTCTGCTGCTGGTGAGACAACCTGCTGCTGCACACCTCCTTCCCAGCCCAATGAGGGGACTGGATAAATACCTGCGTACCCCTGGTGTACGGCCTGCTCACGGTTGACAGAGGACAGCTCTCTCTTCTGTCCTCTGTGTCCTAGAAACAGCAGCAAGAACTGGATGTGTGCTGTGCCCTGGAGTGCATTGTGCAGCGGGTCTCTGAGAATGCGAGGTACTGCAGCTTTCGAGAAGGAAACATCTGCACTCAGATATCCTGTGTTAAGTACGTTCAAATTTCCACAGTGTAACCGCACAATAAGACCTTGCCATTGAGGGGAAAAAAAAAAACGGACTGGAGAGCAATCTCTTCCTACTTAAAAACCACAAAGTGAACAGTTTTTCTTGCTGTTGCACAGACCTGGCACTCCTCTGTCTCACGAGTCGGATGGGGAAACAATGTTGGTGCCTCTCTCTTCCTGACTTCATTGAACAAGCGGTACCCGGTGGTGTGCTTCCTGCAGGGAAAGGAGCACTGGTATCACTGGCTTTTGTTCATGTCAGGAGCTTCAGATGGCATCTCTTAGGAGAGCTGATTTGCTCCTCTGAATCAAAATGCAATGTTTTAGAGACTAAAGAATCCCTTACAGTAAGGTGATTTTACTTGCTTACTGCTTGAGTTCCTAGGCTGAAGTGGTCCATTTGTGTAGGGCCAGTGTGTTTTGGTGTCTGCATCTGGAATTCAAGGCTTGGAAGGAGCTCTGTGTGCCAGCCTTGCAGCAGGATGGAAGGGTGTCTATAACTTGGGTCGTCGGTGGCTGGAAGTATGGGCAAGTATGTGAGTTTTGATGCTAATTGTTTGCTGAAGTAACCAGCTGCTCCATAAAACTCCAGGCAGGCTTGGACTTGGTTTGCATGCGGCTGTCCTTGCACCAGTGCTCTTCAGGAAGGGCCTCAGGAATCTTCTCTTGGTGACCTGAACAATCAGAGCTCTGATCCTCTTCTGTGTGAGTGAATTTGCTTATCAAACACCAGCCTGCTTCTCAAATCAGTGTCTGCCTTTGAATTTCTCTCTAGGTTGACACTGGATTCATTTTGTGTTGTACTTGATGACTTATGTTTTACAGAAATGGCACGTTGGTGATGTTCCAAGATGTTAATCTGCAACTTTCTTTCAGGTGAACGAGTCCTTTGTTTTCATGGACCTCTCCTTTATGAAGCAAAGGTATGTGTGGTTGCTTGTTGCTGCAGACAGTTCTGACTGTTCTCCAAGAAAATAAGGAATTGTATTAGTTTACCTGCTGTACCTCACTAGATGGGATTAAAGACTGGAACTAAAATGAAGGAAAACATGATAATATATGAAATTAATTAGTTTTAAGTCCTACAGCACTATATTATAGGAAAATTTCAGAAAACCTGTGCTATTCTGGTGAACTCCTAAAGGCCAGGTGGCTGTGTGTGGAACATCCAATCCACCTGTGTTCCCAGAACACTGGAAGGAGTTTGTGCCCGCAGGGCTTGGTGCTGGTGCCAATGCATGAGCTAGGAAGTCAGCTGCAGTTTGGGCTTCCTCAGAGGTGGAGGTGGCTGAGTACAATCAGTGGTCTTCAGATGGGACAGCACTGCAGGAGATAGTGCTGGATGAGAGTGACGGGGAAGCGACGTTCTTGGTTCTGGCTTTTCACTGCAGAAACCAGTGCAAGTTTGTGACTCGGAGGAGTGTCCCTGTGCTGCAGCTGCAGGCCTGCACTGCAGCACGCTCAGTGATGTGCTCTTCCTGGGGGCCTTAAGCAGATGTCACTGCCATGCCATCTGCTTTGCTGAAGGTGTAGCTCCTCGTTGGGCTGCCTGTCTCCACCTCCTCTGAAACTGAAACAAAGGGCTTTTGTAGCCGTGTGGATTAGAAGACTTGCAGAAGTTCCTGGGGCACCTTAAACAGAGATTTAAGTCTATAAGGTTTTAGTGTCAGTAAGTGTTAACTGGGACAACTTCAGAGGGGTGGTTGGTGGTAGGGAGGCAGCTAGAAATACCTGACATCTCCTTTCATCCTATCAGGAAATAGTCATTCTAATGTTAAACCAGCGTTCAGACTGTTGACAGGGGACGTGTTTGTCCAAAACATTTTCACTTCAGTGATTCTCCTCTGTTCTCTCCCTTGCTCTACAACTGGAGGACAAGTTCCTTGTGAACGTATGCTCAGAATGTTATCTTCTGCCAGTGCCTGCCCAGGTGCTAGTACAGAGAGGAGAGTAATCAAGGCTTCTGGGTTTGTGGAAACAGACTTGTGTTAGCAGCAGTCTTAACTCTTTGGTCAATGAACCTGCCCGGAGCTGCTACAGCCATGTGCTTCCCCGTGCTGTGCCCTCTTCTCCTTTACGCCAGGGCGGAATGAGTGCTGCAGGAGCTGGCTCTGCCAGCCTGGTGTGCTAGAAGGGATTTCCCAGTTGGCAAGGTAGCTTTTGGCTGGCTGTTTATTTGATTCTGGATTCTTCTGGGCTCCTGGAATGGCAGAAGGAACTGGATCTAACTTTACGAAGATAATTTGTAGGTAGCAATGAATAATAACCTCAGTTTTTCTCTTGTTCCTTTGATCTGTTTCATCCATGATTCTCAGTACACAAGTTATTTTGTTCCTGATGACCATATCCTTGGCTTCCCATAGCAAGATGGTCAGAGAAACACTTGTTTGTGTTAGAGCAGTATGAAAAATTGTGACAAGCAGTAACTGTTTGTACATCCCTCTACAATGCAGAGGTAAATGAGATTCACTTAAGACACTTCTAACCTCCAGCAGGATGGAAAATATTTTGGTATAGAAATGTGCTTGAATCTGCTTTTACTTCATGCTCAGTTCTTACATTCTTCAAAACAAGAAGACACTTTTTAAGCACCCAGTCTGTATTTGGCTGGCTTTACCTCCAGGGCTGTTCAAAGTGAGCCACTGGTGCAGTAGTATATCAAATAAGGTTAGGATATCCTTACTCCTAGTTGCAGGTCTAGGTGAGACTGAGTTTAAGTTCCATACATGGCATTTGGGAGGTTAGGACTGAAATACGGTGTTCTTCCCTATGTTGACAATTAAGTTGTTTTTAATTGGAGAGAGTACAGAAAGGAGTCACCACAAAGGTCTTGAGAAAATGCTGTACAGCCTCCAGACCATAAGCAGTTAGACTTCTGTGAGTCACTTTTCACTTCAATGGAAAAAATCCTTTAAAAAGGAACTAAAAGCTAGAGCCAAAGAGGGTGATTCTTCACCTTCTGCAACACTCACTGCTTCACTGTTGAAGTGGTGCAGTGGCACCTGTGACTCGGTGTGTCCAGAGCAAGACTTTACCCTTCTGGATGAAGCGCCTTATCCAAGCTGAAGTCAGTGGATTTAATTTGGTGTAGCTAAGAAGTTCAGGGACATGAGGTGGGTTATGTGGCTTCTGTTCTGGGCTGTGCTTTTGCAGGAAGAGGCATGTGTCTCTGTTTTTCTTTTGTATAGATGTGGTAGTTTGAGCTCTGACGTGCCAGCCTGCAGGGTGGGAGGAAGCTGTGTTGTTAACTGGGTGGTGCACGTGGCTGTTCCAGCTCACCTGAATGTATTCCTCTGGATGAGCTGAGCAGGGGTCTTGCAGACTGTGAGTAAGGCTGTGCTAAACTGTAAGGCAGAAAAGTTTGTGAGGGATGCTTCTGAACCTTGAGTGATACCGTGAAGTGGTTGGAGCAACCTCGTTGGGTATGATGTGTCCCTCTTTTGATGGTCTCACCTTAGTATTGGTGTATGAGGAAGTTACTGTATTCATAGGCCAGTCTTTTGATGGAAATAACTGTTATTTACCTCATTTATACATTCTTAATGTAGAAAAAGCCCTTACTGCAACTCTTCCTACTGAATATAATGCACTCTCTGTGACTGTAGAAATCCTTATTATTTATCTTACTTTTGAAGGCTCCTCTACTTCAGCCAGCTTAGCTGTCTGTGAGGTGGGGCCTGCATGGGACCGAGCTCTCTAGTGGATGGCTTCTGGCTAACCTGGGGGTCGTGCAGTGACTGCTTCTTTACTCTCCTCATCATCCTCAGGGCTTTCCCATCCTTTTCGAGAATGAAGGTGTCCCTTTGGACAGCTGAGCAGAGTCGCCTGTTTGCCCAGCCCTTCCCAATCTGTAAACAGGCAGTGACTTGTGTTAGAAAACCAACTTTCTGCTGTGAAATAGCTGCTGGGATTTCAGTCGCTTGCATGGGAATCTCTGCATGTTTAAACTCTGAAGGCTAAAAAAAGCAAAACTCGCCCAGCTCTTTGTTCTCATTGGTCTGATGGAATTTCTTCTCTGTTCCAGTGCGTAAAGGTTGCCATAAAGGACAAGCAAGTGAAATACTTCATCCATTACAGTGGTTGGAATAAAAAGTAAGTATTGCATAAAACAAAAGCAGTATTTCATTTTCCTCCATGGGAAAACGCAGGCTTTATCAGTTTGAATGCGAGCTGGACATCCGTGGTGGTAGGAGTTTTTTCCTGAAATTGACCTAAATTATTTTGATACATAAGCCAGTGATTTATAGTAACACAGAGAAAACATTACCTGACCAACTGTTTCCTTCAGAGCTTTGGCTGTGTAGACTGACTAGCTTAGGGTGTCCGTAGGCTAACGGGAATGCTTTATGGAGTTCTGTTTGTTCAAGCTTGAAAACAGTCACCGTAATTCCTCCCTGGCAGAAATATCTAGTACAAAAACTTCCTCCTTATGTGTTGGTAGGAGAGGCAACCCGTCCTGAGGTGGAGCAAAGCTCTTTACTCAGATACACAGTGTACTTTACTCTTACACCACTTTTGGCAGCCAAGTTTGGTAGCGAGGATGTGGAGAAGCATGCCTTCGGGAAGTCTGTGCTCAGAAGGGGAAAGGCTGTCGTAGTCCTTCCCAGGAGCAGGTTTAGCCTGTGTTTCAGTTCTTGCCTCTCCTGCTAAGGTCGTTAGAGATGCTTTTCCCTTCTGCAAAAATGGTAGGATTCTAGCTGAGAGATTTCTGAAGAATAAAGGCATTTCCACAAAATAAATGTCCAGCCTGTTTAAAGGTGAATACTTTCACGAGCTTATTGCGTTTATGAACTTGTCTTTTTCTGTCATTTGAATTCTGTCCTGCCATTGAGTTTTGAATTTAGGAAAAGTAGGGGCTTTTTCTTAGCGATTAAAAGCTTCAGCTCTTCAGACTGCAGAATTCCTTCAGGGAGCACTTTCCTGTTTTGTTGGATTTGGTTTCATTTCAATGCTGCAGACTCTAGAGCGAAGACTTAGTCACTAGTATCTTGATCTCACTGATGTGACTAAAAGCTGAACTTCGTGTTTTAATGCGGAACTTTTTTAAATGCATCCGCACACCCTCCCTGCCAAAGGGACAGGAATGTTTTATTGCAAACACTGGGTTTCAAGGAGCATAATTGGTTCTGATGGTGGCTGCTGTATGTTAATGAGGCAGCATAAATTTGACACGTCCTCTCCTTGTGTCTCTCTGAAGGGTGCCAGAAGTGATGTCGTGACTCCTGCTTTTCTTGCTTCTGCTGTTTGAGGGTTTTTTTTGCCTTCAAGCTTCCAGTCGAATACATTGAAAGTGGCATTGCTGCATGATCTAGACAACTGGGGCAATAGAACTCCTTGATTTTTGTTTCTATGATTACAGTCCTTTGTTAATTGCTTAACTTGATAATTTTTGCAAATATCAACAGTTAGGATACCAAAAAAGTTTCTTCATCATACAGCAGAATGTGCCACACAGTGTTATAGTACTTCTTTTGAAGGTCTCTTGCAGATGTACAGGCAGGATTGAGATAAGTGGCTTAAATATCTGACCAAACACTATCCTAAAAACGTAATCTTAGCATGTGTACAGCTGGACATGTGTTTCTCCAACACTTGGATGCTGAGCTTGCCTGAACACTCTTGAAGACCTTGTGCTCCTGGAGCAGGATTGATTTTTGACACCTTGGTGTTCTCAGAGTGGTAGCTATTGCCATGAAATGAAAATGGTGCAGAACTCTTTCTATATAGAGCTTTAACTTGCCTACTGTGGAATATCTTGGCCACTTCTTTTAATGTGTTTTATTTGAAATAAACTGTCAGATTGCTCAGATAATCCACTTGTTGTCAAAGTGGAATTCTTGCTCATAATGGCAATGTCCCCAACACCTGTTCTCTTAAATCGTTCACTTCAGATTCTTCAAATATTCATGCCATCTTGGTTTCCTTCACAGACAGAAATCAGAGCTCTTCTTCTTACAGTAAGATCTTATTGTTGAATTTGTTAACCTATAAAATGTTGGAATAGATAAAGGAAACTTGCTTCATAATATAGTTATGGCTACAGGTGTCCAATAATTTAGTAAGCATAGAAAACTTTTATTTTCCTGAGATGCTTCTTTTAAATTAAAGACAGTCCCTTCCCTCCTAAATTGCCCATCCTTCAAGTTTGGGAAACTCTTTGGAAATGACTGAGGGTTACACTTCCCTAGAAAAATTGTTAACAGCTTCTGTCAGTGGGGAATGTATTTGGTAATTGACACTTTGAGTTGTGCCCGTCTGTGACTTGCTACAAAAGCAGAATTCAGTCTCAAATTCTTTGAAGCTTTTAATTGACTGTTGTGTGTAGAATGTAATTATCCAATGTTTTTGAATGATGGTTTCATTTTTTATTTTTTTTTTTTCAGCTGGGATGAATGGGTTCCAGAAAGCAGAGTGCTCAAATACGTGGATACCAATTTGCAGAAACAAAAAGAACTTCAAAAGGCCAATCAGTAAGTATTTTTGTTAGAAGGCCTTGTCAGTAAATGATTTTTTTATAGATCTTCAGTCCAACAACTGTATATCAAGGGAAGTTAATGAGTTCTAAAAAAAAGCCTTCAAGACATATTCATATGTTCATTTATTCTTGAGATGCTTTGGCTTAGAGAGGTGTTCTGATCTTTGTCCTCTAGCAGTTTAGAAAGAGCAAACTGCTGCTTAGTGTTTAAATGGTGGCTTGAAGTTTTATGGAAGGGTGGGCTGATGGCACCAGTACATCCTGTAATGTGGAAGTCAGGTGGCTAAAAGTGACCCTTGTGCTGTATCCTTAAAAGATACTGTTAAGTGGTGAGGATCTTAGCTTCAGGATGCCTACAAATACTTTGATTTTGTGAATGCTAATCTTGACTAGAAATGCTTTTATGGAGAAGTTGGTTTGTATTTTTCAGCAGCAGTGTGCTGCTTCCGTGTGATTCAGAGTAACAAGGATGGTGGAAGGGGAAGGAAATGGGTGTTCATACTGCTAATGTTGCATGAAGAAGTCTAAATTTTCTTGATGAGTTGAACTTGTTCTTGCTCATGACAGACACTGATTTGCAAAGCCATTTACTAGTCGTTCTCTAAATGTTTTGCATAATCTGATCTCCTTTGAGGGAAAACAAGCTGCTTTTTCCTTTAGAGTCCTATTTACAAATTTGCTCTTTTAAAGGGAACAATATGCAGAGGGGAAGATGAGAGGCGCTGCTCCGGGCAAGAAGACTTCTGGTCTGCAGCAGAAAAATGTTGAAGTGTAAGAAGATTTTTATTTAAAACAAACAAAAAAACCAAACCATGAACCAAAACACCACACAAAAACCAACCAAACAAAACGACTCCCCCCCAAAGCCCCACCCAAAAAACTTGGCAAACTTTTGCATGTCAGTTTTACTGTTGATCTTTAAGTAGTGTTTTTCTTAGAATGGCTCTGCAGGCTAAACTCATTACTTCTGACAAACCTGTACCAAAGTTGTGGTTCACTTCTGTGATACCAAAAGGCCTTTGTTGAAGTATTTTATTCAAACTGCCACCTTAGATTTTGCAGTGTTTAATGCTGAAGCAAGGTGCTGAGCAGACACCAACACTCTGTGCTTTTTTTGCACTCTTCCTCTAAATTTAGTGAACTGACGCTTAAAGTGGTGAGTCCTTGTAAGACTCGTCGTGTACCTTGGTGAAATCTATTTCTGTATAGAATTTTACAGTTCTTCCAAGCTGTGCAAGCACTTTTGAACAAAATCCCTGAAATGCCTTGCCTTCTTCCTGTTCAATTGTTAAAACTGCATTTAAAGTCTTTGTTTTGCTCTTTTTGACTAAACTAAGCCCATATGCTATTAAAAATGGTTTTCCATTTTAAGAGACCAGAAGCAAGCTCAGACATTTATTAGAAAAAAATAATTTCGGGATGTAACTGTCAGATTTCTTTCATTCCATCCTTTTTGTTTTTCAGAATAGGCTTGTATGGTGTAATGTTTAGGTTCTCATGCCATCAGTGCAGCTCTACTGCTTTGCTCATGTGTCATAAACTGTTCTGTTTGGGGTAGTGCTTCACTTAATTATGAAGATGGTCATTACTAATGTGACGTTTTGAACTCCTAACTTCATTTATGATGCTAGTCTTCATGAGGAAGCTGTTGAAATGACATCAGTTCCTAAGAGCAGCCTCAGATTTCATGTCTCATTTAGGGACAACTTTATGTTACAGAACATTTCTCGTTTGTTTGAGAAGTGTAGTGGTAGTGGGTACAGGTTTGGGTTTTTGTTTGTTTTGGTTTGGGTTTTTTGGTGGTGGTGTTTGTTTTTTTTCCTCCAGATCCTGAATGCAGATTTCACTTTGGGGTTAGTCAAAGCCTAGCCAAGGCTGTAAGTGGGCTCGTGGTCTCTGGAATGGGTAGTCCAATGGATCTGGACATAACGCTGCATGCATGCTCCCTTCTGGTATGTTGCTGTAGATTCTGAGGGGCTTTCACACCATTGATGTGGTGTCCTCTGTCTGCTCAGGATGGACCTCTGACAGGGACCTAGTCACTTGTTTGTCTTCATTTGAGGGTGAAAAAACCTCCAAACCAAATGTCTGTTTTGACAGTTCCTAATGAATATCATTAAAATCTAATTAAAACAGACCTAAATTATGACTATTACTAATTTGGCTGCTTAAGGCGTTGTTGCACCTGAGTCGTCTTTCACTTTAGTCAGTGGGAGCAGAAGTATTTCATGTGTAGCTTTAACACAGGTAGTGATGACTCAGTTGTGAATGCCTACGATTTGCATTGCAGAGACCAGACCAACAGTCCGTTCAGGATTAGGTTCCCCATGCTGTCAGCTTTAGTCATCTTGGTAGCCCAGTCTGATCGCAGTGGGATGAGTTGTTCTCTCTGGCTGAGTAAATGCTAAATGTTAACCTGTGCTTGAAATCAAAGTTGGCTTAGTCCTCTCAACCACACCTCATTATGTTGCATCCAAGGGAGACCCACGCAGCAAAAATGACTGCATCTTCAGCCCGAGAGCATGTTACCAGGTCTGTCTTTCCTCTCTGATTGAAACCAGTTGGGGAAAGGGAGTGGCTTTGCTTTTTGTGGTCATCACTATCCTAAGCATGGGTGGTTGTTTCCATCATAGCAAAACAGACCATAAGCTGATTCTCCGAAACTTGCATTTCATTTCGATTGGAAAAATTAAGTCCTTGATGAGTTGTAAAGGGGAGGAAGGAAAACTGTTGTCATTAGAACAGCAGTGTTATGTTGTGAAAGTTACTTGTAACAGGGTCCCATATGCTTGTTGCACTGATCTTGCTCCTAGTCTCTAGCCATTACCAGCATCCAATGCATCCTTCTAAATTATACCTGTGCTTCTTTCAACAAAGTCTCCCTGTTTTCCTTCCCTATTTGGAGGCCGAGGGAGAGGAAGTACTTGGACTTACCCTAGCAGTGATGCAGGGTTGTGATACTGATTGACCAGGCTACTGCTTACAGCTAAAGGCAAGATGGTTTCTGAAAAAAATCTCAAAATACAGTTCCAAAATAAAACTTCTCGATTGTTCTTGTGTTGTAAATTTAAGGTCATTGCAGACACAGAGTACTGATGGTGGGGAGGGGGAGAAACTGATCATGCAACTATTTTAAGAGGGTAATACTGTCAACCTATTTGGGCCTCAAAATTTACCTTTTGCAGCATTCTTGGAGGATTGGACAAAGGGAAAGGTAGCTTATATTTTGAAACTTACTCTTCAGATAGCCAAATGACAACGGAAAGGAAATAACTAAGTGCAACTTATCCTCCAGGAATGTTCAGTCAGACTATGATATGCTGCTAAAAAGGTAAATTTTTGAATCTTAAATAGATTCTCTTTAAGGCTAAACACGAGGTCTGACATTCTTTCCTTAACTCAACCCCCATTGTGCCTAGATTTTTCAGACGAGATGGAGCGCATACTGTTTGCTGTTTGGAGACCCCTACAATATCGACGCGGTGAGTTAAGGATGGATTGTCAAACCAGGATTGTCATCCTGAAATCCAAGTCTCCTTGCTTTCATAGATTTCTTTTGAAGAAAGTTCTCAGTTGTAATAATGTAAGCTTTGGGAGCAATTCAATTAACCATTTTAAGTGCTGCAGTGTATAATTTCGGGTTTTCTTTTTAAAGCTGCTATGGACGACTAGTTTTCAGTTTCTCTGGAATGTACACCTTTCCAGTTGGGATAGGGTACAATATGAGTAGTCAAATGCAGTCAGTGTGTCCACTCATTAAAAAGAAACAGGACAACTGACTGCAGATTTTTGAAACTGGATAGTTTCAGGTTACCTTTGGTCACCATGTGTACTGTAGCCTGGAGTTCTATTTCCATGGAAATCAGCACTAAACTGCACTATCTTCTGTAAGTCTTGGGAGTGAGGCTGCTAGGAGGGATGGTGTTGGAAATATGGGGTTTGAACTTGCTCCTTAATGTGCTATGTTTTTATTGTTGGCTTGAGTCTGTTCAGAATAACTGTTTCTGTAACCTGCAGCAACTGGTTCAAAAAGCTCTTGAGACTGTTTGTAAGCAATATCATGCAGGTTGTGTACATTTATTTTCAAAATAATTAGCAAGATAACAAGAGGCTATCTTACCAAAAAATGTGTATGGTTGGAGCAGGTTGCCAAAAATGAAATACAACACTACAGGTCCTGGCTTCTCCAGGCTGTTTTGTATGTAGCTCTGCTGAATTCCAGCTCTAAAAGTGGATGCTGCCTTTCATGTGCCTCATATGACTAACTTGCAAAAAAAGAGTGAACAATCGGAGTTAACGGGTGCTTGGAAAATCAGAAGGGCGACTGAGAGCGTTCTGGAGGGAAGATACAGCCCTAATCACAAATTTGATCTGGTTTTAAGTTCTATCTATACAAGCAGTCTTGTCAGATACACTCTTAAAACGGCGTCTCGCTTCAACATGGGAGTTACTGTTTTTTTCTTCTAGTACAAGTCTTGTTCTTAATCTGGACACATCACTCAAAAGCACATGCTTCTGCTGCCTGTCTCGTGTGGCGTCCTCTGCTGTGGCACAGCTGGGAGCTCTCACAGGTGACTTCAAGCCCTCTAAATGCCAAGCAGCACACGGACGCTGCCCACATGCCAGTTGTCTGGGGCTGTGATAACATCAGAATGACAGCCCCGACTCAAGCCGGAGATTTCCCTAAGCTCTTCTGCTGTCTGATGGTCACCAGTAACACGTGCTTAGGGAGATCGAGTGAGTCGAGTCTAGAATGCTGTTCTCCCTCAAATACCCTTTTTCTTCGAGCAGTCTGTAATTGAGGGACTTTAGAGCTGTAGGCTGTACCCATCTGATGGCTTTAATAACCCTTTGTAGGATTGTCTTATATTCATCTAGTAACTTCAAAACCGTTTGGACTTCTGGCATCGCCATCATCTTGGCAGTGTGTTCTCATTTTAATTCAGTACTGTGTCGAAGAGGGGAGGAAGGAGGATGACTCCTATCTCTTTAATGTCTGCTGCTTTGGTTTTTTTTTGGTCTTTTTTCATCTGTCTTGTGGAAAGATTGATTAATTCTTCAAGCATCACCTTTTATTGCTAATGATAAAAAGCTGCCACATTTCCCCTCTTCTTCCTGCCCAGTCGTCAGCCTGAGAAAGCCCTTGTCTGCCTGGTTACTCCTGGTGTAGAAGCTGTTGTACACTACTGACTCTTCTTTGTTCTCTTTACCTCTTCTAGTTTTGTGTGCCTGACCAGGCACAGGAGACATACATGGATATAATCATGGTTTTTATCCTTTTTGCTAATAACATTTGGTGGTTTAACCGAATCTTGATAGGACTGCTGCTTCTCACAGCTGAGTTAGTGACCAAGCTGCTTGAGCAATGGTGCCTGATTTCATGCTTTTTCCCCAACATACTTATTTTTCATACTTGAATCTTTTCACTTAGCTTTTTTCTTACTAGTCATCTTGTATTAGGAGAGCCTTTATGATTTCACGTAGCTTCAATGGTTACAGCTGTTGTTTTTATCAGTAAACTGGCACCTAATCTCCTTTTTCTGGCATTACAAATGTATTGAACTGAAATGTTTGAGGCCATGTGGTAGCTACCTTCATTCTCTGCTGTGATATCTTAACCAATTGTAGGCAGGTTCTAACAGATCTTTTAAGTCCCTTTAAAAGACGCATGGATTTGGGGAAAGCAAAATACTTGTTACTGTCCACAACATTTTTATCCACCTGGTCATGGACCACTAACTGTTGTGGAGTGAGTAAACCTTCCAAAGTCTTGTTTTTCCTGATGTCATTTGTCTGCGTTGAATTCTGTTTTTCTAAGCTATTCTATTTTCTGCTGACAGTCCTCTAGACATGTCCCAGAAGACACTGGCTTCTTGAAGTGGTACCCAAGGCTCTGTAACAGATACTTGATTTCTTCTGATGAATGTCTGTGGGAAGGTGAAGTGCAGTCTTTCAGTGTGTTGTCTTCTATGGCATCCTCTTCAGTCTCACTGTTTGATCGTGAACGCAGTCCTGGTTTGGATACTGAGGTTGGAAGTTCAGTATTCTCCTCTTGTGGCGCAGACTGCTTGTTTTCCTTTTCTGTCTGTCACCTTTAATATATAGCATTTCATTGTTGTGGGCTATTCTGTACACTCTAATACTGTTTGTTTTCTGCTGACTGTCTTGTTTCTACACAATTTCAGATGGTTATGTCAGTAGTTCATTTATTTTTGGCTTTTTAATTTGGTCTCATGTTTTGATCCCTAATACTTGAATATTCTTGTTATAGCTGTGTGTTCTTGTTCTGTTAAAGTCACCCTGCTATGAGGACTGGGTTACTTCTTGCCAGAACCCATGGCTGACCCTGCTTGTTTGAGGAGGGAATGTCTGACTGCCGTGGGATGCATCCTTTAAGTCTGAACTGTGGGATCTTTAGCACCTTGTGCCTCTGTTCAGGCTCTTAATTAAAACTCTTCACAGAAACTTCCTTGAAACTTCCATGCTGCTTTTTAGTTCTGCTGTCAGTTTTCAGTGAAAAATGCCAGTCAACAGAAATACGTGAGTGAAGAGCAGCAGCTGAGCTGTACTTGCTATCTAAGGAGAAGTCAATGAGAGCTTTTGTGCTGCTTCTGTCCAGCAGTGTGGGGCCTGCTGTTCATAATGTCGTGGTGAAGTGGCACAACAGGGTGTGTTTTAACCTCTCCTAGCTACGTTTCACCTTCTCAGGCTACGACTTCTGTCCGTGGAGCTGTCTCTAACCTCTGTGATACAGAAGCTGCGTGTTTCTCTTGGATATCGAGCCCGCTGCACGCTTCACTTGCTGTACACAACACCTGGCACAGCTGCTTTCACCTAGTGAAGAGTGTTATTCCAGACAGCCTGCTGTACAGGCTATCAAAAATCTTCCAAACGCTGATGTTTTGTCTCTAACCCCAGCTCTTTCTGTCTGTTCTCTAACTCAGATTTGTCTTTTAGACTTTGCAAACAGGTGGCTGCTTTGACTTGAAGCAGAGGCATATGATTTGAAAGATAAGAAATGAGGTGGGAGAGCACAAGCAACTGCCTAGAATGGTTTGTGCCAGACTTTATGCCTCAGTGACACAGACGTGGTTTGCTGTCTTGATTGTGGCACTTCATATCGCCTGTCTGTTCGAGTGCTTTGAGACGGCTTCTAGACTAATGCTTAACACTGTTCTTATCTGGTGATTTTAATTCTGGAAAGAATGCCCAGTTCCTCCTTGTTTACTCTGGGTTTGAAAGAAAAGACTCTCTTCAATAGGCAAGTCCCTTATCAGTGACTTAACTTGGCAATTGTTCCTTCTTCCTGGAGAGAGATGCTCTGCATTCTGCCCACAGTTTGAGCCTAAAGCTTACTTGTGACTTGAACTTGAAAAAAGCTTTAATCTTCCTGTTTTCAGGCCTTCCTAGAAACTTTGCCTGCTTCCTGACCCAGATAAACCCAGTTCAAAGCCCGAATACAGGAGTCACTTGAGATGGTGGTGAATTTCCAAGGAAATAATCTTGTACTGGTGAAGAGTTTTATCCACACAATCTGCAATTTTTTGAGAAGCTTAACTGGACTCCTATTAATAGTCGGCAAATTGAGACCTGACTAGTAGTACTCCGAATTAAAATTTTCTGAATATGGTTAGTAAATATACAAAGTTCAGCTAATAACAAAAATACCTATTAGGACAGTTTAATTTTGTCATTGATACTCTAGACCTATCTGAATATTTACATGTCGTGTGCATGGTATTTCAGGTGTCTTTAAAACTTTGGGAAGTACCGCTTTTAATTTGGAATAAAAATGAGGGCTGAGGATAGAGACTTGTGAAGTGTGTAAACCAGAAACAGTAAGTGTTGAGAGAAGCATTTGGAAGAAGGTAAAGATTAGGGACAATGCTATTTAGTGCTGTTCCAAACGTTTCTAATAAGTGACAAGTGGAATTGTGATCTCCCCTAAGGCTGATGACGGAATTGTAGGCAGTCCGTGCAGCGACATGCACGGAATTCTGATAGTGCTATTTAAACTTCCCTGCACTACTGTAGTGATAAAACTATGTTGTTTCAATGCTTTACTGGAAGTTGAGATTTATCTGATAATTCCCAGCACTTCTGTTTCCTTGTCCTGTATTCTGCCTCTAAGTGATCCTTGAAATGTAGAAATAAACCATCTAGTTTAGTTTTCCAAGGGCACTTGGAAAGTATGAAGCATCTGTAGATGTTACTTGCCTAAGTGTCAGTCAGTACTGGTTTTAAATACCCAAATGTTCTTGGTGTGCCTTCTGGGGTTTTGTAGGCTTAAGTTTAGTGATTTCCCTCCCAAAATGGTGAATTCTAACCTGTTACATGAAAAATCTTGTAGTATCATAACTGTGATGCTAAATCATACCTGATGTTTCTTTCACGTGCTTTTATCTAAATATTCCGTAGGCCACTGAGTATTTGCTCGTTGTTCTGAACTTGGTGGACAATTTTTCTGGCTTTCTACTTTCAATTTTAAGTATTGCTGTCTTTATATTTGCAATAATTTGTGTTCTTCTTGCAGGAAAACAAAAAAGAACAAACAGAAAAGTAAGTATGTCTTTATTTTGCATGTAAGTGGACATCCTTAGCGAAGGATCCTTAGCTGGAATAAGACTTTAAATCTGCCTCAACTAAGTTTGCTTACTGTCACCCTGTGTTGTTCCTCTTGGACTTCAGGTGTCTCTTCCTCTTGGTCAGGAGGAACGCGTACTTTTTTGGTTTGGACGCAAACTACTTGCTTCAGTCTGTCAGGATTTTGGCCTCTTGCAAATTAAAAGCAAAGTGATATCTCCATGGATCTGTTGAAATAATTTCATAAGTCAAACTTATGTTTTCTGTTGAGATGGAGATGTGACACGCCTGCAAAGCTGAGCTGCTGGATCCAAAATTTCTTCTGAAGAACCTTACAGATACTGGAACGTTGATTTGTTTTTTAGTGTAGAAACCTCCATCTTCAGATAAGTGAAGACAGCTCAAACTGTCATAAATCTGTGGGATTTCCAGAATACAAGTAATACTTAAAATTAAAAAAAAAGTGAAAAGGTGACCTGAGAAATCTAAGTCTTACTTTTAAATCCTTCTTCCAAGTTGTCTTTTACTGATATTTCTTACTGACTTACCAGGTTTCCCAAGCAGCATAATCTCTTTTTTTCTGTGCAGCTCCAGGAATTGGAGAAGGGAGCAGTACCAGTGAGACTCCTCAGCCTCCCAGGAAGAAGAGGGCTCGAGTAGATCCAACGGTTGAAAGCGTACGTGTTTCTGATTCTGAGTTTTTGACAGCAAACAGGGAGGTTGTTTTGGTCAGAAATACAGTGACACTTTGTCCTGCAGTATGGCAGTGTGAAGTGTTACAACTTGCAAAACTAAGGTTCCCAAGTGGTCTTGAAAAATCTAAGCTATTTCCTTGTTCCTTGTGGACCCTACAGGGATTACTGTAGCAGTTCCTCGGTCCAGTGGTGTATTTCAGTTGTGAAAACAAGAAATATGGGTGACTCTAGCTTGGACAGTTATCTGAAAATAATTAGTCTGGCTTCACTTTTTTTCAGGAAGAAACATTTATGAACAGAGTTGAAGTAAAGGTGAAAATCCCAGAAGAGCTGAAACCATGGCTGGTAGATGACTGGGACTTAATCACCAGGCAAAAGCAGGTAATTTGGCAGAAGAGCCATCTGGCCATGTATAGGCAAGGACACTGAAACTGGAATTTCATATCCCTTTCAAGTGCAGTGTAGTGAAATCTCTCATAGAGTTTAAGAGCAGACTGATGGCTTACTTGTCAGTTCTCATCCCAGTTGGGTTTTAACCCTGTGGCTCAGCAGAGTTGCATGTAAACTTGAAGGATAGATGTGGTCTAATCAAGCATAAGCCAGAAGGGCAAATAATTTAAAAAACCTGTTTAAGCTCTAAGTGTGGCGTTAACTGTATGTGTGCTTGGCCTGCTGGTGTGATTTGAACAGTTTGCTTGGCTGGCAGAGAACGGGGCTGCAGGAACATGCGATGCACGTGTTACCTGACCTCCATCCTTGCCTTGCTTGTGTCACTCACTGCCAGTTCTGCCAGTATCTTGAGTTGTTCTGCAGCTCTGACAAAGCTGTCACTTAAGATAGTGATTCTTGACTTCTGCTAGGCTTCCCGAGACAGTAAATTAAACTTTACTTTCCATTTTAAAAGTATAAAACCTTGTCATGAATGTAAAATGTATTAAGGAATCCTGACTTGTTTCTTGTGTGAAACTGCTTACTAAAATCAGCCAGAAGCATAGAAAATAACTGTTGAAAACTGTTTGCTGTAAAATATATATATAAATATATCTGCATAAATTAGACAACTTGTGTTTGTTCGGTTTTATTTCTTTTGTAGCTCTTCTATCTTCCTGCCAAGAAGAACGTTGACTCCATTTTAGAGGATTATGCAAACTACAAAAAATCACGAGGAAATACTGATAACAAGTAAGTAGTGGTCACTTCAGACTTTAAATACTACTTTTGCTGTTGTTGTTGGACTTGTATTTCATGGAAAATGTAGTAAGGTTGTTGAACATGTCCCAGCCTTATGTCCAGCTTCACGTTCCCAAACCAAGGTGATCAAGGAGCTTAGAAATCTTTGAGGAGGTAATTCAAGAACGCAGTTGTGCTTTCTGGGTATTATTTCTGCTTCCCCCACTTTTCCTAAGCATGTTCCTAAAGGAAGCTGATAAAAGCCAAGCAAATAATTCTCCACCCCTTCATTCTGGCTCAGGCTTCCTGCGTGGGGTGAATAAAGTCATTGGCACTTGCCATGTACAAGCTGAACAAACTATCAAAAAAGCTTCCTGGCAGATGAGCAAAGTGTTTCTGTATGGGTGGACCCTCTGGTGGAGGTAGCGGGGTGGGGGACAGGGAGATAGATGACGACTTTAAAAGAATCAGATGGGCAGAGCTAATTACCTTGAGGTGACAGCTTTGAAGATCCTTTCTTGTAATTACCCCAGCAGTCCAGCCCTGACAGCAAACAAGGTGTGTTTATCCTTGAAGGAAGTTTTCCTGTTTTAAAGGAGAGAAACCAGAAATGCAAAGTTATTTTCTTCTGTTCGAGAGGAAGTGTGTTCACTTGTCAGGGTGTTTTAACGTTCTCTTATGTAATTGTCCTAATGTCTGTTCTAAATTTGTTCGCAGGGTGGAGTGAGGGTTATACAGTGTCACAGCTAATTCCTGCACAGTTATTCTTCGCTTAGTTGTGGAGTTGGAGACCTGCAGGAGTGTGGCATTGAGAGGCCCAGTTAGAAAGGGTCAGTTGCCTGAAATACTGGGTGGCTGTCCCCTTCTGCTAAGCAGGAGTTCAGTCTGGTTGCTTAAAGTAGTTTTGTACTTGTAAACTGATGTGAGTTGGGATTAACTTTGGTTGAAAACAGAGGAGCTGGTAAGTGTCCTGATAAACATGTGTTGTTGCTTCGAAGCTCTAAGAGTTTCTCTGAGTAGATGACTACAAGCAAGGCTTTTCTTGGCTTGCCTAAATTCTTCCTGAGTTCAGAACAGTCCATTTTTAAAGGAGCTCTTGAAATGCATCACTCTCTGCAGCTGTATATTGTGGTCTCCAGACCTTGAGAAATCTGAGGGCTTGTGAAAGATCTTTATGAATTTCGATGGACTCGCCCAGCCGACTCTCATCTCGTGTCCATCCAGCCACTAGAACAAGACTTGCAGTGTTTTCTCTGTTTACCAGGGAGTATGCTGTCAATGAAGTTGTGGCTGGAATTAAAGAATACTTCAATGTCATGCTGGGAACTCAGCTACTGTACAAGTTTGAGAGGCCTCAATATGCTGAAATTTTAGCAGATCACCCAGATGCTCCGATGTCTCAGGTCTATGGTGCCCCACACCTACTGAGGCTGTTTGGTAAGTAGGATGTATGGAGATCTGAAGAAGAGCAGTTAGAAGTGTCCAAATGCTTCCTTTTCCTGTCTTGAGTCTCTGGCTGTGAGCTGCACAAATTCAACAAGCAGCTACGAAACACATGGCTTATTCGTTCCTCACTCCATGTACCTAAAATGTTCAGAGCCACCCAAGGATTTGGAATGGACATGGATTTTTAATAGTCTAATTATTTTACGTGAGCTTGTACATTTTGGAATAGATTCCTGGGCTGCTTTTATGTGCTAGTGCAAGGTTTTAGACCTGAAATACTGAAATACTCGTTAAAGTTGTTGTTTATAACTAACAAGTGCTGCTTCTTTTGAAACAGTGCGAATTGGAGCTATGCTTGCTTACACTCCTCTTGATGAGAAGAGTCTGGCTTTGCTGTTAAACTATTTGCATGACTTCTTAAAGTAAGTACTCTTTAAGTCTTTCAGCGAGAAGGAAAAAACTCAGGAAGCACAGGCTATTGCCATGTGGCCTATTTCCAGTGAACAGTTGTCATGTTGGAATATATGTGTGTGTGTGTAAAACCCTGGGCTTGTGCACGGTGTGTTCAGCCAAGCCTGCAGTGCAGCTTTCTCAAACTGCTGTACAGGAACATGAGTAAGACTGGTTTTAACTTCTCTTCAGCTATATGGAGGTTATTGCCAGTTAAAAGTGTTTGCTGTCTATTAGTCTGCACTTTTAAACTGTCCAAGTCTGCTACTCATTTCAAAATAAACGTTGAAGCGTTTATTTGTAGTTGCTATAAAAAGCAGATGACAATTACAGCAAACTATTAAGTTACACAACAGTTACTCAACAACAATTGAGCAAATGTCAAAAACTGATGAGCCTTACTAATGTTATTTCTGGGACAGACTGTTATTGTAGCTGTAGTGCACTGCAGTACCCTGTGATGCTGTAGACATGTTACATTCAGGATGAAAACCTCTTTCTAAATAATGCAAGACCAAAATGCAAGATGGGTTTCTAAAAAAAATTAAATCATCAGACATTTGATTTCCTTACTGCCATAAGGAACTGTGGAGTCATTTGCTGCTTAGTTCACCTGTAAATTCTAAAGTTCACCTGTGAGACTCTAAAATAGAATTAAACTTGAGTGTAGTGTCTGAGGGGTCACACCTGTGTTCCCCCATATGTACATGTGAACTGGCAGATTTTCTTGGTCAGCTTTTACTAAAGCCGTAAACTTCCATTTGTGATAGTCCTGCAGAGGAGAAAGGTTCTGCTTTAGTGGTACACTGATAGTGTTTGGAAATACTGGTTTGTAAATAACTAGAGTAACAAAGGGTTAAACTGTTTTGCCAGTAAATAATGGCTTTTACCTCCGTGTGATTGGATAAGCTATTGGAAGTTGGAAGAAAACCCTCAGCAAGTCCAAGACAGCTCGGCAGTAGAACTAGAAATGGATCAGCCTGATTTCCAGGGCAAACTTGTCTTGGAATGGTCCTAGAGTCTCGAGTAGATCCTAGTCTTTTGGGCAAGTCTGAAGTAAGCACAAGTGCCAAAGAGGTTCCAGCTGTGAAGATGGGAATGTGAAGCCAGTGCGGCGACCAGAAATCCCCGAATCCATTCCACGAGCAGCAATGGCATATCATGCTTATCTTCTGCTGGTGCACTCAGTTGGCTGTTGCTCGTTTTGCTTCAGCCATTTGAGTTCCACGTTTGTGCAGCCAGAGCTTCGGGGTGCCCTGCTCCTTGTCCCTGCCCCTCGGAGTGCCCTCAGTAGTACAGCAGCTGCCTGAACCTCAAACACAAACTTTCACCCTGTTAATCTTACCCTCCCTGTGCTCACTTGGAGCCAGAGTTGCTTGACAACTTGTTTGGAACTGATTTATTTTTACTGTTTTTTTTGGCATGACCTGTCAAATCGTTAAGTGCTTTCCACAGCCGACTCTTTAGTAGATACGTGTGAGATTTGTGCTCTTGAAATTATGTTTTATGCTCTCAGCAAACACCCAGCAATTCACTCGTGGTGCTAAACGACAGAGACGGTAGGCCAGAAGGTAATTTAATCTTTTCATTGTTTTTCATAGATATTTAGCCAAGAATTCCTCTGCGTTGTTCAGTGCCAGTGACTATGAAGTAGCCCCTCCCGAGTATCACCGGAAAGCGGTGTAATCCTGCGCTGCCTTACAGCGAGGCCGTGGTTGGATCCTTGTAGTACTGCCCACTTCTGCATCTTGTTCTTCACCTTTTATTGCACATTTCTCTTGCACAAACTGCGTAAACATAAAGTGAATAAAGTTGTGTGTTTAAAATGGAACTGGCATTTGTAAGTTCTGAAGATTTCTTGTCCTGAAATGGAAGCTTGGAGTTTAGCAGGAGCTCTCTGGTGTTTCTGGCTTGCTACTGTTGTTTGCATTGATGGAATGTAAAAAGAATGCATTTTGCTTTTTCATTGTCTGAGCTCTCTTCCGTGCTCGTGGGTCTGTTTTGGCAGTAAGGTTTGCTTCACTAATCCGCTTTATTGCATAGTAATGACAAACACAGACTCGGCCCCATGAGGGCCGTGCTCACCTGGTGTTGGTGCTATTGATTAGTCACATTTTCAAACCCATGTACTTTCTTGGTGGTGGAAATGAAATGTTTGGTCCATAAATGTGTGCTTTTATTTGGATAGTTGAAGGACTGTGACTTTTTTTAATATTCTAACAATAGGAAAATGTATTATCATATTGTAGTGTCTTGGAAATGTTGGTCTTTCACAGAGCTGTTTTACAAATCTTCAAATAAACTTTTTTTAATTTCAGATGTTGTTTCCAATGTTTGTATTTGCATCAGTCACTACCTTATGACAGTGTCAAGTATGATCTAAGTGTGTTAAGTGTAGTATAAAGCTCTGCAATATTAACTTGGAGACACTGTGTTTCTTTTTAATTCTAAGGGCTCTTAGTGACACCCATGCATCCAGTTCCAGTGGGGGAAGTGGATTCTTTTTCTCTAGGATCATCATA
Source organism: Tauraco erythrolophus (assembly GCF_009769465.1). Taxonomy (NCBI): domain Eukaryota; kingdom Metazoa; phylum Chordata; class Aves; order Musophagiformes; family Musophagidae; genus Tauraco; species Tauraco erythrolophus. The sequence goes on from NC_141478.1 coordinate 996,750, forward strand.
GAATCATCATAGATGATCATCATACAGTCTGTAAGTAGTGATGATGCAGTTTCCCTGCGTTTGTTGCAGAATTCTGAAAAGGTTTGTTCTTAAAAGCCTGAACCCTGAGAGCACACTTTGCCTGGCTTCTGTCAATCACTTTGGTTTCTTTATTCAATTTTATATGCGTAGTAGCATCTTAATGGTGAACTGGAGGGCCTGTGAGGTGTGCTGAGAATTGCACTGCTCGGGTTGCTGCTGTTAACTGTGTCCTGGAAGCTGTTACAGTCCCTCGTGCTCCCAATTCTTGTCTCAGTGCTGTTTCAAGAAGAGCTGTGGCAAAAGCTGAAATAGGCGGTAAAGAAATAATTGTCAGAGAAACGTGAACTGATGCTGACAGGAAAGGTGTGACAGTGAGATGCCTTGTGTGTGTTCTTTCCGTGGGCAGATGTGTGTTGTGCTTGGCTGTGACCTCTCGGGATCAGGCATGCCAAGCTTATCTCTCCTCCTGATGTTGCAAGTTCCCTGCGAACTTGCGCACTTTTCTGGGAAGGTCGCTGGCGGGGTCAGCCCTGAGCTGCTCAGTGATACGTGGCTCACACTGTCGTGCCTGTCCAGCTTGCTTGTTTCTCTTCCTGGCTTCCCTGTGTGTTTCTCAAGACAGCTTGTCCGCGCTCAGCCATCACAAAGTCACAAACTCACAGTTCCAGCCCTGGCAGCTAAATCCTGTCTGGGAGCCATCTCCTGTTCAGGCCTTTTGTCTCCTCCTGCCCTTCGGCCTGTTAAGGAACTCTTCTGTAAGGGCTCATTTAGATCCATTTTATAACGACTCCTTTCTGTGTGTAACTCCGTGCCCACGCGCATCACTACTCAGAAGCCAATTCCCAACCCAGTAAGAAGGGAAGGCGGCGCCAGACCGAACTCGGTGCATGAGGCTCACTTCGCCTGGCAAAGGCTTTTGTACCTCGATTCTGTGTCTGTGGGACAGGATCTGGAGTTCCTCTGGAAGTGCCTTTGTCTCCTGTGGACAGCAAAGTGTTAAACTCCATCTCCTCTGTGTCCTGCACCCCTTCTGCCAGGAGAGCAGCGCTGTTTGGGGCGAGTACGGGAAGGACAAGTGAGGTTTTCGGTCACATCTATTAAAAGCATTGCATGACTTGGCTGGGGTCTAACTAGCTGCTGTTTCTGGGCAAAATACCGGGTTTTAGTCACAGATGTTGTTGCAGGAAACCAGTGTCGGAGGGTCTGGGAACTGCTCTGCCAAAGGGCTGCTCTGGTGCTGGTGGGCGTGAGTGTGCCCTTTCTGCGGGCAGGCTGCGGAACCATCCCTGTCCCTGCTGCTGTGGCACCAGCTGGCCTGGAGGGAGGCTCCGCAGAGGCACCCGCACACTGCCCCGACGTGGGGTCCACCCTTCCCAGAACAGCTGCTTCCATCTAAAGATGGGAGTGGGCTAACTGGGGCCCAGGGAAGGTGTAAGCAGACTCAAATTCTTGGTGGCTGTCGCTGGGGTAGGTGCCTGGGCAAGAATTCAGCAGGGTTCTGCCCCACCCTCTTCCATCTGCCCTTCTGTACTTATAAATGGATCCTGTTTTGTGCAGGGTGGTGCTGGTGGAGGGGTGGTCTGCTGGAGCACAAACCATCCTGAACTGCTAAAAGGAGCAGCAGGGATCTCCTGGTAAATGGAAAAGAACAGTGTTGTGCAATGGTGTGAGTGGAAGTTGCCAGGTAAACTGAGGCAGTGCTGGGGAGCAGCTGCCGTGCCTTGTTCCCACCCAGGAGTCCTGTCCAGAGGAGTGCCGGGGCTGTGGGTTCCTGTGCCCAGCTCTGGCTCTGGACTGGTGGGAGGAGAAGCCCTGGAGCTGCGTGGGGAGTGCGAGTGGGTGCGAGGAGACGCGTGCTCCGCTTGCTGCCTCTGCGCTCTTCTCAGCGTTTAATGAACAGCTTGATGGAGCCCGTTAGCTGCTGGATTTTACTTATTGCGGTCGTTACCTGGATGAAGAGTCAAGGTCGTGTCCTGAGTCTGAATGGTGGGTTTGTCCTTTGCCAAACTGCCCCAGGAGTGAGAACAGCCTTTGCTGTCAGCGTGCTCGTCTTGTGGAACGGCGTCTGTACCTGAGACCTGTTGGATCTTCTGCTGATCCCTCGGTGGTTACTTGGGTGGCTCCCCAGGAGCCGGCTGGAAAACCGAGAGCAGGACACCCAGGGTGTGGGTGGGAGAGGGAGCGGGAGATGGTGCCCCCAGAGCCCCCTGGGCAGCGCCCGTACCCCAGGGACGGTCACAGGGCTGGAGCCTCCTGCGTTTCCCTCTGCTCATGAGAAGTTATCCATTCCTTTTTCCTGGCTGTGTCTGCGCGTGGTGCGCTGGGTCGCTGTGCAGGAGGCACCAGCCGTGCCCCCGGAGCAGTGAGGTTTCGGGAGCACCGCAGCCCCGTGCCCCGGCTCGGGGCATTCCAGCTGCAGTACTGGAAGGTTCCCTCAGCCCTGCTCCTGTGGCACTGAGCCCCTCCAGGGAGGGGATGTGCTGGGTGCATGGTGCCCCTCTGAGCTGGGAACCTCCGCTCCCTTCCAGCTCTTCCTGGGAGCGAGGGCTCCTCTCCCTCGTTAGTTGAGCTCAATATGGGAAAGAGGGAGTGAGTGGAGCTGTGCCGGTATCCGTGTGTCTGTCTGGTTCGTGTATCCCTGCAGAGGTGGCTGGTGAACCGAAGAGCCTTTGGCTGGTGCAGCCCCCGGGGAGGTGGTGTTTGATCACGGGCCCGGTGCCCCGGGGAGGGTCACGGCTGCCGGAGAGAAGGAAACGGAGCGTTTGCAGATGTGGAGTGCTGGAGCCCAAAGCGGGTGGCCGGGAAGGGTGACATTGGCACTGAGGCATCACAAGCCCCGTGCTGAGCCCCTGCCTCCCCCTGGCACACAGCACGGGGTGCCCCAGCCTGGGGGAGCTTCACGGGCCGAGTTCCCTCCTGCAGAAAATGCTTTTACACGTGGAAAATTATTTTATTTAGGAGGCTGCTGACAGGCAGTGATTAACTGTGCTCCTGGGGCTGACTCCGGCTCCGTGGCTGTCAGGTGGTGCTGGGCAGCGGCCGGTGTTCCGGCCATGCATCCTGCCCCATGCATTGTTCCACCTTTTTCCTGCCTTTACTCCCATCTGGGTGATTTCCTGCACCGTGGGGTGCGGAGGGCTGGGTGCATCCTCGCCTTGTTTTCCTGCTGCCGTTTAAGAGTCTGCCCGGCACAGCCCTGTCTGTGTCAGATGAGATCCTGGTGCTCCTCCATCCTCGTGGCGAGTCCCCTCTGCGAACTCGCCTGCCTCGCCATCGCTCCGACTCCGTGGGATGGACGGGAGAGGAGAGGAGGCAGCAGGGTGCTTCGTCCCACCTCACCCCAGCTTGGCCATGGCATCCTTGCAGGTCAGTGCTTCTCCTGTGGCCTTCGTGTGCAGTGTCTGTGGTGCTCCAGGATGTGCCAGGAGCAGCGTGTGCCCCCCTCGGGCAACTGTGCCATGGCAGGTAGGGCATACAGAGCCGTGCGCCCAACGACACTGTTTCTCTGCTCTTTGCACATCACATGGTGGCACTGTGTGTGGCTGTGCATGGCAGAGCTGCTCCAGCTGCCCACGAGCGTGGGGCTGTGCCAGCACGTGGGGGCTTGGTCCTGCCGGGGGCACTGGAGCTGCCAGCATGGCCTCCACGTGAGAGCTAAGGAGCTTACACCAGGGAGTAAGGAGCTCATAGGTGCCCCCGCGGGGCTGGAGCCAAAGTCCATTAAGTCTACGTGTGGCTCCCGGTTAACTGCAATAGGCTTTTGTGTGCAGGTGCTCACCGGGCTTTACCCGCGCTCTGATGCCATGCGGGGATTATGCCAAAGCCTTGCCCCGCTCGCTCCTGTTAATTAGTAACACAAAGTGGAATTAGTGAGTTGAATGGTGGAGAAATGCAGAGAGCAGCTGCAGAGCACCCTCCCCGAGTGCCCCTGGCCCACCATCTCGAAGGACCCTCTGGTGCCCCCAGTGAACACGGCTCCAAAGCCCCCCTGGTCCCCTGGCGGGGTCTGCTTCCTGCGCTGCCTTCCGGCCTGTCAGCAAACTGTAACCAGCTTCTCTCCAAGGAAATCAGATTTCAGGGTCCGGGAAGGAGCACGGGGTGCTTGGAGCTGCCAGAAACCGTGTCTCCCGTCAAGGCTCCTCTAGCAGCTGCTGCTGGGTGGCACCATCAGGCTTTGATTGTCGTGGCATTCTCTCTCTTTTCCCCCCCTTGGCATCTTACACCGGCTCTGAGAACCTGGAGACCCAGCATATCTGGGGAGCAGACACTCCGAGGAGCACCGTGTCCCTCTGGCCGCCTGCTCTTCCTCCCTGCTCGGTGCATCTGGTGCCCGCTGTGCCGAAAGCTGCAGCTACAGACGGCTGCTCCTCTCCGAGCCGGTTTGCAAAGCATCACCCAAACCTCCCTGTTGCTCTTAAATGTCTGGGTAAAGGAGGGAGAGAAAGGGAAAGGCTGGAGTTACTGCCCAGGGGGTCCAGAGGTCTGCAGGGGCTCACCCTGGCATGGGGAAGGGAGGTGGCAGGGGGGGCACCCCAGAAACCACAGAGGAGCCCCAGTCCGTGAGCCAAGGTTGGCGTCTTTACAGCAAAACTCACGGTGAGCGGAGGAGGAAGGTGAAGCACAGTGGGTGAACCCCGGCCGTGGGTTCCTCTGCCGCCTCCTCCAGCTGGTGCTGTCTGAATGGCCCTGCAGGGTCGGAGCTGGGGCTGAGGAAGGACGAGGGGCTCTGCCTGCTCCCGGCCCTGCCTGCGGGGCTGCCGGCGGATGGGATTTCCAAGGGCGTCCTTCCTGCCGAGACATCCCAGCCCACACTGGTACTTTCTGGGAGCCACGAGACACGGCACCTGCTGCCCTCGGAGCCGCAGCGGCTGCTGCTGCCCGGCCACAATAAAGCTCAGGCTGGCTCCTCCGTGGCTGTGCCTGGTGTGCTGCTTGATTCTGTGCAAAGATCACAGCGTTTCTTCCCGATTTTCAAGCTGTGAGACTGGGAGGGCAGGGGTGGTGATGCATGGATGTGCCTGCAATGCTTAATGCTCTTAAAAGTGCCCCCCTGTTTGTGTCAGCCTTTGGCTGTGTCTCGTGCCCGAGGAGGGGTGCCCAACAAGCATGGAACCACTGTGGCGAGTGCCAGCTGCCCAGGACTCATTTCCCAAATGGCTCCACATCACCCTTGGGTCCCCCCAGTTGCTCCGTGGGTCCAGGAGCCCTTGGCCAGGCAGTGCCTACTGCCAACATGGGAGAGTGGAGAGTGGGAGCCCTATGGGAGGTGCTCAGCCCTGCACGGGCACCCATCCTGCGCAGGAGGGCGAGGAGCACCTGGCGTGGCGCAGTTTGTCCGCAGCTCCGGGCTCCGACGCTGCTCGTCACCTTTAATTTGCACTGAAGGGTTGCTAAATCCAGAGACAAAGGCTGCTCACTAATTAGTTTATTCTTTAAAGCAGCCTTGCAGGAGCAACTCAGTCATCCTGGAAATGCTTCCTCCTGCCAGGGCTGCACAGGGACGTCGCTGCTTCGCTGGGTCGGCTCGTGGAGCTGGGAATAAAAGAAAACGCGCGCACGCTCCCTCCTTCCCGTCTCCCGGAGGGTGCGGAGATCAAAGCCTGGGCTGGAAGCGACGGTTTGGACCAGCTCTCCTCCTCTCCCGGTGCTCCATTAGAAATAAGGAGTGGAGAGCCAGGGTGGGGTGGTGTCCCCCTGGAGTAGTGCCCCTGCCCGTCAGGGACCCGGGCGCAGCACCGCTCCCTCCCGGGGTGCGACACATTGCTCCGCCGAGAGCGTTTTTAAGAGCGGACTGGCTGAGAAATCACAATAATTCCCAGGATAGCTGGGATTCTGTGGAGAAATGCGAGAAATTCCATGGAAGGCCATGGGTGAATCGTGCATTTGAACCAATTCCACACATCAGACACAGCGCCTGCCCTGTGATTTTTTTAGTTCTCTCTTGGCTTTCTTCTCCCGCCCTCCCTGACCTCCCCAGCGGCATGTGGGGCAGCTGCAGGAACACGTGTCCTCAGGGTGCAGAGGGGCACCAAGTTTTAGGAAGTTTGAGAGGTTTTTTTTGGTTGTTTTTTAAATTTGGAGAATGTTGCACAAAAAAAAAAAAACAACCCACCATGTTTTACCTAAAATGTCTTCCTTTTCTAAATGCCCCCCCCGTGGCTGTGTGCTGTGTCAGAAGGGGGTTTCTACCCGCTCCCAAACCTCTGCTGATTCCCAACGACGCCCCCAGTCGCTATGTTTTCCCTCTGTGCAGCTTCCAGTTGTCCTCTGGGAAGCAAAAGCTTGTCCTTGTTTTCACTCCAGTGCTCAGGAGCTCTCGGGTGCACCCTGGAGCTCTGCCCCGGCTCCCCGGGGGCGTTCAGCTGCCCGGGACGGCTTGCGAAAGCGCCCGGTGCCCGGGCACGCCTGCACGTACCTTGTCATTAAAGCCTGTTTGCCGTGTGACGCTGCCCGCAGCTCGTGTGTGCCAGGCGTGCTGCTGCCTGGGCCGTATCCTGGCACCTGCCCTCCATGCCTTGACACGGATCATTTTCCACCAGGATTTTGGGTACTGGATTCAACTGCCGTGCTCGGGAAGGAGGGAGCGGAGCTGCTTGCTGGGGAGCGGGACCGGGTCCCCCCAAGCCCACGGGGGCTCGGAGCTGGGGAAGGGGCCGCCTTCCCCCACCCCTGAGGTTCTAGAGCCGTAGCTGGAGGATACGGACCCTGCTGAGGAAGCTCCAAGTCCCTCAACAGCAAAATGAAATGTGCTTAAAAGACAAAAAACACCCCAAGCTGCTGTTTTTCCCTCAAAACAGCCCCGGTTTCTCCTGTTGGTCCCTGTGCCGTTTCGGTGTACGCCTGGTTTGTTGGCCCCCTGGCACTGCCCCTCGCCCCGGCGGGCTCAGCTGGGGACGATGGCACAACCTGCTCCGCCAGCTGCTCCTGGCCTCCTGCGGTGACACCGGAGGGAGAAGCTGCTCAGCTGGTGCCGGATGTGTCCCCGTGGGGCTGGGGCTGTGTCTGTGCCCCGGGAGAGCTGGGAAAGACGCTGGCTGTGGGGCTCTGGGTGACGGAGCCCTGCCTGGGCACCGGGTGGCACAACCCTGCCTGTTGGCGGGAGCGATGCTGTGGGCAACCACAGCTGCGGGTCCTGGCTCTCTCTGGCTTGTTCTGCTCCTGCCTGGAAACACGTTCCAGAGGACGGGGGGCAGCAGGCAGGGAAGAGGCAGGTGCCTGATGGGCCTCCCTGGGGCTGGCAGAGATGCTGGCGTAAAAGCTGGTGTTACCCTGAGAGCCCACAGCTGCCTGTGCCCTGCATCGGAGCCCTCGGTGGGTCGGGGGCGTCAAGGTGAGGCTGGAGCTGCTCGGTGAGAAGCTGCTCGTGGCTGACAACCTCTCCGCAGTGTCCCAGAGCGTTTGTGCCACCGGCTGAGCGGCACCCAGGAGGGCACCGGGCTGGAGCTCCTGTGGGATGGGGCAGGGGCAGGCGGTGGCGCAGCCCTGGGTAAGGGCAGCTGGTGGCCAGGGTGCAGGGAGGTGAGGACCCCCCATGCCGCACAGGGCAGAGGGGCACAGCGGGATGGATGTGTGGCCAGTGTGTGCTCTGGGAGCAGAACTACCAGCTGGTCCCCAACTGGGGGACAGTTCCTGGCAAAGCTGCTGTTTTGAGAATGTTTCTCCTCTTGTGGCATTTGTTATTGCTGGATGTGTCGGGCGCAGCACGCCGATGGCTCTGACTCCTGCTCCTCTGGAGCACCGAGCTGGTGCCCGAGATGAAACGCGGCCCCGTTCCCACCTGCTGTCCTTTCGCTGCCGTTTCCTCCAGCGTTGGCCCCGTGGTGGCATCACCAGGTCCCGGGCACAGCAGATGGGGGTCCGTGGGTCTCCGGTGCACCCGCCCGGGCTCCGGGCCCTGTGGCAGCCCTGTGCGTGCCCCGAGCGGCTCTGGCACGGGGGGTCAGCCCGGAGCACCCGCTGCGCCCTGGTTCTGCCGCCGGGGCAGCCGCCCGTGGAGCTGCGGCCGCGTTATCAGCCGGACGCTCCTGCAGCTGCAGTCGCGGCTTTTGTTTTTTAATTGGGTGGGGAGTGGAAACCCGGCGTCCCCTTTCGGTGCAAACAGGAGGGGATTTTTATCCAGGGGCCCAGCTCTCTGACTCGGACTAACGAAGCTCCCACCCCTCTCTCAGCTCTCCACGGGCTGAGCACCGTCCCCGCGGCCCCCAACAACGCGGGGTTTATCAGGGCACGGGCAGATGTGCCCGAGGCTGGTCTCCAAGTTGGCACCGAAACAGCTCGGGGTCCCCGGTGTGGTGCTGCCGACCTGTCCCGGCCCCACAGCACTCCCGGCTGCCCGGCGCTGCTGCTCCGATGCCTGTGGACATCTGAGGGGCACTGGGACTGAACAGGGAGCTCATGGCAGGGACTGGGAGCTCTGTGGCAGGGACTGGGCTGTGCTTGGTTTCACGGGATTTCCACTTTTCCCTGTTTGCTCCCTGGATTGCCTGAAGCACAGGAGTGATGGTGTGGGGGCACTCTGGTGTGAGGAACGCCAGGGCCGCCGAGCTCCTGCCTGCTGCTGGCCGCCCTCGCCAGTCCTGCCATCCTGGTCCTGCCACCAGCCCAGCCCAGGGCCGGTATCTCCACCGCACCCAAACCAGTGTGACGGGGCTGCCGCTCGGGAGCCCTGACCCACGTGAACCCCCAAGCCGCTGCCTGAACCCAGCTGCGGATGAAGGTGCTGATCCTCCTCCTCCTCCCGAGGCGGATAATCACTCGCTGGGGCCTTCCTTGCGTGCCTCTCGGTCCGTCGCTCCCAGCAATCAGCCCAGGGAGCGGCTGGGGAGTCGTTTCTCCTGTCGGTCCTTTCTCACGGCGGTTGCACATCAGCAGCTCTTCCCCGTAATTTGCTCCGACGTGTCCTCTGCCCCGGCTGACCCTGCGCCGCAGCCGTAACCTCACCTGCCCTCACGTCACCACGAATAAAGAGCCCGTCCTGCCGGGATGCCAACAGCCGCGGTGGGGGTGAGGGTCGCAGAGCTCCGGTGTGTCTCGTCCCTGCGGCTCGCCCCGGACCCTCTGCTCTCCGGGAATGGCTCTTCCCATCTCCGCGCAGCAGAGGTGCCTCCAGTGCCCACACAACACCCTGCGCACAGATGCAGGCACACATGCCAGTGGGTTGGGGTTTTTTCATCCTGGGAGAATTAATGATAGAGAAAAATTAATTTTGATTGAGAACTGGTGTGTCACAAAGCGTTTTGGATTTAGTTTTTTTTTTCCAAAGTGAGGGAAAATTGACCTACCCTGGGATAATCCCAAGCTGCTGCCTGAGCCAGTCCTCTGAGGCATGCAAGGAGATGAAATCACCGGAGCAGGGGAAACTGAGGCAGGAGGAGGTAGGAGGAGGCGGAGGGGGCTGGTGCTGGAAGGAGAACCTGCTGTAGGACAGAGACTTCTTGTCTCCCAGCTGCCGTTCCGCAGTCGCGGGGAGCTGCCTGCGCTGGGCCTGGGGACGCACTCGCCTCCGCGCGTCTCACCGCCCGGTGCTGCCGCAGTGCCAACGGGCAGTGGGGCTGAGGTGGAGCACGGCAGAGCCGGCGTTCGGCAGAGGTGACTGCAAGTTTTGGTGGTCGACCTTCAGAGCCCTTCCTCTGGACACCTTCCTGCGACCCCGAAACACCTCCATCCCATCGTGAGCAGCAGCTGGGGGCTGCTCTGGGCAGAGCCTTGTGGCAGCATGGCACGCAGCACCGTGGCATGCAGCACCGTGGCACGCAGCATCGTGCCGGCATCCGCGCTCCTGCCTGGTGCCGTGTTTGTGCCACGCTGCCCGTGCCACGTAACCAAACACTGTAGGTGCCCCGAGCGGTGTCTGGGATGTTCCTGCCCACCCTGAGCGGAAACGGGCTGCAGCGACGGGCCGAGGACGTGGCATCCGTTGGCATGTTTCTACTTTTAAGATGTCAAAGATCACGTCTGTAACCTGCTCTAATTTCAGGCTGCGGTCTATCTGCACCGAATTCCCGGCGCGGAAGAACGAGTGCAGGTGTAAAATTAGCTGGATTATTTCGGGGCCGGCGGTTACCAGCGCAGAGCTCGCCGGTGTCCGCACTGCTGCCTCCCAGCTTCACACCGATCGCCGGCCGCCGCGTTCCCACCCCGGGATTAGCCTGCCATCCAAATCTTGTTATCCCAGCGGAGGCTTACAGGGAAAGGCACCAGCCCTGCTTTAGGAACTGACCCACGTTAGGAGCAGTTAAACAGATAAACGCACGCTCGCGGTGGTGTGGCTGGCAGGAGCTGGAGCGCGCGGCTGACCAGAGACCGAGCGAGTGTAAACGGCGCGTTTCCAGCCTCTGCCACAGCTGGAGAAAAGATTGTGTGAAAGAACTAGCAAGGAAATGTTAATCAGCATTAGCTGCCGTCCAAATTCCATTATCAGGAATGCTAAACACAGAGGAGCAAAGTGCTCGGATTAGGGTGGCTTGGCAACACTCTCTTCCCCGACGTTTGGGTCTTGCGCTCCAGGATTTAAGCTTTTCTTTAAAATACGAGGGATTTTCTGTCCCTCGTCAGTAGGAACAACAAAAACATCGAAATATGCAGCAGCTGTAAGTCAGCGCAGCGCTGCGTGCGGGCAGCCTGCAGCGCTCTTCCACGGGCACAGTAAAGCCAGCACATCCTGGCATCCCAGCACATCGCCAGGCATCCCTGCCGACGTCTGACCGGTGGGGCTCTCCCAGAGACGCGGGTCATGGAGAGACTGGGACGGGATGGGGCTGCGGGAGCCCCGCTCCGCCTGGCCGATGGGGGGGACTCCAGAAGAGCACTCGGTGTTTCCCGAGGCCTGGCCTGGGTGGGCAGTACCTGAGTGTGCAAAGCAGGATGTGAATCCCGGGCCCCTGCCACGTGCGGGCAGGGCACACCCGTACGGAGCCGTGGCACCGCACACCGCGTGGCGCTGGGGGCAGCCTGCGGGAAGGTGCGCGCCCGGATGCAGGCTCCCCAGTTTTGGTTGGTGAATACTGGTTTTTGTGTTGTATGAGACTGTTCAGTCCCTAGTTTTGATCCTTTCCACGGCGCGCTGCATCCTGACCCTCGCATCCCGAGAGTTTGCAGTCAGTATTTCCCAGGTAACTCAGGCTCCTCCGCTCTCACGCGCGCTGGACGTGCCGGGGGGACGTGGCCAGGGGGGGTGTTTGCTGCAGAGTGGAATAGGACGGGGGGGAAATCCTTGCAGCAGAGCTCGCCCCCATCCCGCAAACTGGAACCGAATGGGATTTATGTGCTTCTACTCCCCTTCCACACGCCGCACGAGGCTGCCCGGGCGCTCCCGGGGTGGTGGCGTGTGATCGCGCACGCGGGGCCATTGCTGCTGCAGAGCTCGCTGTTGAAGAGCCCCTCGGTGCAGAGGCCACTCACGAATGCCTCCCAGGCTGTATCCGAGGGGGAATGCGGGAGCGGAAGCCACCCTGTTAGCAGGACAGGGGCTATTTCATAGAATCATAGAATGGTTAGGGCTGGAAGGGACCTTCAAAGGCCATCTAGTCCAACCCCCCTGCAAGGAACAGGGATATCTCCAACTAGATCAGGTTGCTCAGGGCCTCGTCCAACCTGGCCTTGAACGTCTCCAGGGATGGAGCATCCACCACCTCTCTGGGCAACCTGTTCCAGTGTTCTACAACTCTCATGGTAAAAAATTTTTTCCTAATATCCAACCTGAATCTACCTCCCTCTATTTTAAAACCATTACCCCTTGTCCTATCACAACAGGTCCTCCTGAACAGCCTCTCCCCATCTTTCCTGTAGGCCCCCTTGAGGTACTGGAAGACCGCTATAAGGTCACCCCGGAGCCTCCTCTTCTCCAGGCTGAACAGCCCCAACTCTTTCAGCCTGTCCTCATAGGAAAGGTGCTCCAGCCCTCTTATCATCTTTGTTACCACGCAGAGTGCTCACTTGGTGAGAGTAACTGAGCAAACAAGCGTGCCCAAGTAACATCAATCCAGGAGAGATGAAGACTGGCACTGTTTGCAGGGCTGGAGTCTCACCAGCTGCAATAGCCCCGAATTCAGGCACCAAGTGCAGGAGCAGATGTTGCCCACACGGCCAGGGAAGTGCGCTCGGTGAGAGCCAGGGAGCAGCCGTGCGGGGCGGACGGGCCATCCCCGGCGTGCTGGAGGAGCTCTTGGCTGGCAAGACAGCGTCTGGTGTCCGCTGCGAGTGCACCCTGGCACCTGCAAAAGCACGTGGAAGGGGCAGAGGAAAGGACACTTTTCAGAGCAGTCCTCAGGCTGCTTGGCTGCTTTGACCCATGGGAATTTTTTCCCCCTCTCCTGAAATGACAAGACTTTGAGAAAATCCACCCTTGAATAGCTCTGGCAGCGCGGCGAGCCGGCTCGCGTTACGGTATTTCAGGCAGCCTCCCGCTGCCTGCTGGCTTTGTCCAACGTGCTGCGGGGAGGCACAGCGATTAGGACACGGAGTGCCACCTTCTTCCAGTTCTGCTCCAAGGGCTGAGGCCTCAGCTCTACAGCTAGACCAGCTCCCGGATTTGGGTACAGATTGCTGCCCAGCGTGAGCCAAAGCTCCTTTCCAGACTGAATCCCATTCACAGGAAATTCACACCCCGTTTACCACCACAGCATCCGAGAGGGCGCAGTAAACGCAGGCGCAAGATTTATTTTGCAGGAGCACCATGAACGCGGCGGGTGCAGGAACTGGGCAGCACTGGCATGAGCTGACGGCCCTGTGCCAGCCCAGCAGGTCACCCCGGCATCCCTGTCCTTCCCGCATCACCCAGGGGTCTGTGCACCCCCAGCCTCCCCTCTCTCCGCTGCAGCTCAGCTCTGGCTCCTCCGGGGAGCCCCAGGCTGCCCCCGGTTGCGCGGCCGCAGGTTCAGCTGCTGTCTCAGCAGAAGGCAGGATTCCAAACCCCGCTGGTTTCCCGCTGATCAGACCAGATGGAGAGCAGACCCAGCGTGGCAGAGATAATGAAGCTATTTTGCGAGGCTTGGAGAGCTGCGTGGTGTTTCTCTGGCTTCAGGAGACGCTGCTGTTCAGGATTCTTGTGGGAGACGTGGTGGTGGCTATAATTACACTGCAAATCCATGCCTGGATGGTTGCTAACCTGAGACCCTGCTTGCTTTGCTGCTCATCAACCTAAAAATGAATCCAGGACCTCTCCTGTGCTGACAGGAGTTCCCGAGAGGAGACACAGGGTGAGGGAGCAGCTGAAGGTCAAGGGGCTCCAGTTTCACCGTTTATCCATGTGAGCTTAAACAAGGCTCCGAGCTGTTGACGGTCCAACCCCAGTCATCACACACACAAGGATGAGAAGCTCAGGAAGAGCTTTGCCTTTGCTCCTGAGTCCAGCGCTAAAGCTTCAGAAACTGCGGCCGGCGTTGCCTGGGAGCTCTGGTTTCCAGTGTAGCCAGCCAGCAAAACCAACCCAGTGAGGATGGAGGAAGAAGTGCTCGTGACAAACAGCCATCTGAGATGTTTTCCTCTGACCCAGGCTGGCTCTCCGCAGGCATCGTCTCTCTGAAGACCTGTCTGCAGCTCTGCTAGAGTTCAGATGGATTTGCACAATGTACATTCCCACATTTTTCTCTCTCTCTTTCACTGCAAATCAATCAGTTGTTAAACCAGAGCATGGTTACTCGTTCCAGCAGGCACACGAAGGCATCCAGCTCTCGTTAAGTTCTTTCTGATCTTTACATTCCTTTAGCCTCCTTATCGACCCTCTTTATCCTTCCATTTGTCTGTCCTCCCTGTTACCGTGTTTATGGCACGGGTTTATCGGCATGACCAAACCAGTCCGTGGGTGGTGGGGCTTTGTCCTGCCATCGCCGTGTCTCACTGGGTACTGGCGCAGGCGCGGCGGGCACTGAGCGCAGGCGGAGGGGGCTGCTGGGCAGCCGGGCAGCTCACGCGCTTGCCAGAGCAAACGGCCCCCGCGGCTCCCCTTCGGCTCTCCGCTGGAAGCCCACGGAGGAGTTGCTGGTCAGGGAGTGCTTACAGGATGAGTTCCAGGTCTCCGCGTTCCCACATGCTTGTTCCATGTTTTCTGCCTCCGCGGCCGTTCCCGAGCTGCTTTGCTGATCCGCGGGGCCCTGCGGGGCTGCGCCCGCTCTCCGTTTGCACAGCGTTGGCGGTTCCACTCCCTGCAGATTTGCCCACGGTACCACGGCATCCCGGGCGGCCCCGGACAGAAGCTCCTGCGTCACAGGAGTTGCGTTATCCGACTGAAGCTCCTGCCCACGCTGCTGATAAACAGGGGCAGCAGAACCCCCCACGTTTCTTTGCGGGGTGGGGAACCAGAGTCTAACGGCGATGATTCCCCGATGCGTGTGGGAACGCGAGAAGTTTTTGGTGTGTCTCTTGCACCTACTTCTGCTCCCAATTCTGGCTGCGCAGCCGAAGCTCCGAGCCGACGCTCCGAGCTCCCACCCTCGGGCACGACCACGGTGCGTGTCACCGAGTCCGAGCACAGCTTCCTGGGGACAGCGCTGCAGTCCGTATGGGACACGCTGCCTTTAGTTTCTCTCGGAAGTTCAGCTCCCTTACACTTACTGGAATGTGCTGCTCAGTTAGTATCATTGGTCACGCAGACGCCGTGGACCACGGTGCTGGAAATACAGGTTTACTGGCTGTCCCTCGGTGCTGTTGCCTCATCACAACAATTTCACTTCTTTGCAAAGGTTATTTGTTTTCTCTCAGCAGCAGGTGCTCGGCAGGGCTCAGAGTGCCAAGGTAAGGTGCCTTTACACCTACATCTTCCCCAGCATTGTTTCAAAATCTTCCCCTTACAACTGGAACTGGAGTCCCATGCAGTCATGAAAATCAAATTAGCCACTTTCCTGCAAACATGCACGTGTGGGAAAATCTGAGGAGCTGTTCTGTCTCAGCCTTTATCCACCACGTGAGCTTTACCCGCCCTCACTGCCAAAACAGATTCCCTTCCTTTAGGGTGTTATCTTCTTTTGGGGTGTGTTTTAATCAGGAATGAATACACGGGACAGCCTGTTCTGTTGGCTGTCTTGGCGGCAGGCAGCAGCCCTAGTTTCTACACCCACTTCTGACCCGACCTACAGCTTTGGGAAGTTGTATCCCACCCGTTCCCGTTCCCATTGCTGCCCCGTTGGTTAGGCACGGGCAGTTGTCCATGGCAGGCTCGGTCCCGCGCTCGGTCTGGGCACCGTGCTTCGCACGCAGGGCTGGGTATTTCCTGTGAGTGCCAGGCTCTGCTCTGGAACAGCCGCCAGGAATAAGTGAGAGCAGCCAAGTTGGCAGCTGAGCCTTTGTCAAACGCAGCTCCCAAGACGCTGGCACACGCTTTGTTTTTCCCCAAGCTTGGCATCACGCCAGGCTGGTTCAGGAGCACGGTGTGTAAACACTGGCTGCGTGGAGGTTTCCGTCTAAGCATGTTTCCTCCCTTCCCCGTTTCTCGGAACTCGGGACAAAATGGGGGTGAAAGGAGTAAAACAAAAGCTGGGACACTGGATTGCTTTGGCTGCACGTTGTTGAAGACTTCCCAGTGCCGACTTGTACGTACCTGCGGCCACCTCTCCTGCCCGTCCCAGCACAGCGGCGGCGAGACGTGCGGGCAGCTTTGCGCACACGTGGCTGGCACTGCTGGGAGATGGGGCTGGCACTGCTGGGAGACAGGGAGAAGCGGCTGTGGGGGAGTCAGGCAGCAGGCAGAGCAGCGAGGCTCCGGGGCCAGGCATGCCAGTGACTACGTGCGTGCTCCGCTGCTCCCGGGATGCGCCTGGTGTGGGAGCGGGAGCCAGCTCAGAATGGCATCGGACAGAGAAGCGTGTCTGTGCCAGGGGCATGGCATGTGGCCCGGGCACGGGACAGGGTGTCAGGCACCCTCGGAGAACAGGGCCTCGCTGTACCCTTGCAGGGAAGACTGTGACTCTTCATGGGAGATAAAATGATATCCTCCTCCATGCATATGCCTGGCATGGAGATTAATTTATCCGGATGATTAAGGCAGCAAGTGATGCAGGAAGTGGCTGGGTAATTTAACGACCTAAGTAGAAAAAGAAAGCGAGGAGCGTGTTTCCCTTTCAGTCCTGTCGGGGTTTGATTTTTGTGGCCTGTTAACAAACTGATTGATAAGTCAAATGTCATGTGTTCAGAATGATGTGCTTTTCTGTCCTACAAAACAGCTGAGAGCCAAAGCTGGTCGAGACTCTCACTGGAGACAGATGTGCCACGCGGTGCCTCGTTCCGTGGGTGCTCCCCAGCCAGCTCCCTGTGTGGCTGCAGGGAAGGTGCCACTGAGCACAGGAGGAGGTCCCGGCGCCACAGCCGGTACGGAAAACGGCTGCTCAGTTGTTCGTGCTGCTCGCGAGCTCAGGAAGTCGGTGTCACCTCGCTTGCTGGATGCGCACCCACCTCGCTTTGTGCTGGTTTGTGGCAGGTTTGAACACTTCTCCTTGACCTCTGACTGCGGGTGAGAGAATTGCACAAATATTGCTCAGCTCACGGAGCAGGAGCGCAGACTTTGGCACTGTGACTCTGGAAAACCCTCCGCCACGGTGAAGCTAGTCCTTCCTCCTCTCTCACGGTACAGCTTGGCTCCAATCAGTTTGTCTCGACAGCTAGATGTGCAGGCCAGCACTGCTTCATTTCAGGGGAACTTGCCAGAGATTAATTAGATCCCAGGCCTGTTGGAGGACTGGCCAGCAGATTTTGTGTGCCATTGACTCAGTACTTATCACACAAACGTTGCTGGAATAAACACACCCTTTGTTGTGCTGCTGCAAGCGAACGTGGTCACAAAAATGCAACGTTTGAGCAGACGCAGAGTGTGACGGTTTCTGAGCTACAGAAGCTGCTTGCTCAGACCAGACTTCAGCCACGGCTACCGAAACGGCACCGAGTGTGCACCGGTGCACGCGGCCCCGCTGCGCTCAGCAGCCCTTTGACACTTCCCCTGGCCGGGCACCCGCAGCAGCCGGGAGAGTGGGCAACAGCCGCCGTGTGCACAGTACTGCTGATGCGTGAGCATCTGATGGGCCCCCACCAAGCCCTATGTCACAGTACACGGAGGCGTAAGTCCGTGCTAGTCATTGTTCCCAAGAAACTTATGGCTTGACGGATAAACTCACAGAGAAAGAAACACGGAGCTGGGGAAGCAGTGGGACAAACCTCTGGCAAGAGTTGCACATTTCTGTTTGGTCCCTGTTTGTCAGCAGTGAAGTGACCTTATCTACCCACCCTCAGGTTGTGCTCTATTGTCTGTGCCCACGCAAAGCAAACACGAGCCGTAGCAGACCGGCTTGTGTTGGCTCGTCTTGCTTACAAGAGAGCCAGGGAAAGCCTAGCCAGATGATCAGGGAGCGAGGCGATGGAAGCCAAGAAGCAGTAATAGAGTGATGGTGAGAGCATACTGCAGAACAAACGAGGATATATCCAGCTAATAGGCAGAGAGGGGCTGGGATGTGGAGCGGGGTGATGTAGTGGGAGCTATGTGCCAAGAATCTTAGCAGCAGCAGCTTGAATTAATTTGGAGAGCAAAGTGAGAAGTCCAGAGAAAAAGCCCGTAGTAGATGTGTCCAGAATCAGGGAATAGTTCTGGCACCGTGGTGAGAGGAAGGGCCAGAACATGGACCCCTGTCCGGACTGCACTGCTGCGGCCCGGCTGGGGCCGGCGAGCCGGAGGTGAGAGCCGTGGCACACGCTGCCGAGGCAGCGAGGTGAGCTGGGCTCCCTCCTGGATCCGTTCAGCCTGGATGCCAGCCAAAGGCATCAGTCGGTCCCTGGCAATTTAACGTGAAACATCTTGTCCCTGTGCCGACACGCGCAGCACCAGGGCTGGAAAATGATGTTCGGATGGGGAGCTTTCTGCACTGACAGCAATGAAAAAGAGGGAAGGTTCCGCTCAGGCTGGTCTGGCCGATGGCTTTTCCCTGCACAGAGCTGGGTAGTGAGAAGCGTGGTGTGACCGGGACAAACTGCGCCCGTGATCAGCTCCAGCAGGAGGAAGCGGGGTCACCAGGCAGCCGCCGTCCTCGTACCGCAGCGGCTGCGGAGCCTTCGGACGAGCAGTGGCCCTAACGCATGTACAGGCGTGATCATCAGGAACAGGGAATGGCTCTGGAATTGGCTGAGCACTTGGAACTGCTATGTGCAGCTTCTCAGCACCGGCTCGATAGCAAGGAGTTGTTTTTAAAATTCTGCTTTCCCTCGTACTCGGGCGACTCGGAAGGAGCTCCCTTTGAACAGCATGAATTGGTGGAAGGAGGAGAAAGCTGCTGCTGTCAGCTTGGTCCTGAAAGTCAGATAATATTTTGTAACGCTGAAACTTTTGGTAATAAAATTTATTTTTAATGAACTATTTTCTGTGACAACTCGGCAGACAATTTTTCTGCTTTGAAACAACTCAAACCAGTTCATCTGTCCCAGGACAGACTGGTGCTGGCGCTTAGCTTTGTGCCTGGATCCGTGAGTGGATGTGAACGCTGCTGGCTCACGCTTCCATGGATCCTTCCGCAAAAAGCCTTTTGGGGTGCCGGGGCTTGACTGCGCTCTAGGAATTTGCTGCTTCAATTCTGCACCTTCAGCTAGAGGAAACCACTGCTTGTACTGCCATGGGTAGAAAATAACTGGGGTGTCCTGATCTTACCAGTTTCCATCTGCTGCTGTCGTTTTACCCACCACATCGCTCTGATTTGTGCCAGGCAGGGTCAGGTTACCTGTGCCAACGGTGACAGGGTGGCAGTACCAGGCTGTAGTGGTGGGAACCAGGGTTCAAAGGGGACCTTTGAGAGCCGGCGTGGTGCTGGCTGGCTGAATGACAGAGGCGTGGAGAGGTGCTGATTTCTGCTCGGAGGAGGAGCTGGGTTCGGGGAGCTCTCAGTGCCTCGAAAGCACGGAGGCACCCGCAGCCGGAACGGCGGTGGCTGCTGGACGGACAGAGCCTGCCTGAAAGCTCAACTCTCCAGGCAGGAGAACCCCGAAACCATTATATGGCATTCAGACCACGGACATTGTTTCTCCAAAGAGTTGAAACCTGGACTTAATCCCTTTTGGATGAGGTTAGGCTGGGGGTCGCACTCATTTGGGAAAGTTTTTGTTTTGGAGGATGCTGGTGCTTCCCAGCGCCCTGACTGCGTGAGATGACACCGGGTGCCGCACAGAGATGTTGATGGACCAGCTCCAGCCCAGACCAAGGTTTTCCACACAACCCACGGGCTGTAATTAAAGAGTCCCACAACCGAGCTCGACGTCGGCCATCCCGGCGCGGTGCCACTGGGCCTGACAGGGCTGTGAGTAAAGAGGCCGTGAAATACACCTTAATTACGCTGTTTTAAGTGCCGCTCGTGAGCTCTCTGGCGAATAAACGCCTCTTTTACTCAGAGAGAGGATGTTTGCAAGGACAGCCATCGCTTCGCATTCTCCGCTCCCGGCGCGCGCACTCCAGGCTCCCCCCCCCCCCCCCCGCCACCCACTCCCCCCGGTCCTCCCGCCTCCATCCAGCGAGCCCAGAGGGACGGCGGCGGCGGGGTGTTCCCGGCGGACGACACAGCCCAGCCCGACCCGACCCGAACCGATGAGGCGCCCGGCCGCGGCCGCCCTCTCTGTGGTGCCGCTGAGGGGCTGCCCCGGCGCCAGAGCGCCGCCCCGCCCGCAGCGCGCCCCCTGGCGAGCGGGCGACTCCGCTCCCACCCACGCCCCCCTCGGGCTGCCTTGAAACGAGGAAGTCCCTCCCTCCACGCTCCCTGCTGATTGGCCACGTCGCTCGCGCGGCTGGGCGGCGATTGGCTGCGGCTGCCGAGTGGGCGGGGCGGCGGGTTAGGGGTGCCGCGGCGGGCGGGGGCCGCCTCGTCCCGGCCGTGGCGGCGGCGGCGGGTGCGCGTGGCGGGGCTGGTGCCGGTGCCGCGCCCGCCCGCCCGGGGCCGCGCCATGAAGAGCCTCAAGTCCCGCCTGAAGAAGCACGAAGCGGTCATCGGGGGCAGCGCGGTGGGTGGCGGCGGGGCTGAACCGCGGGCAGCGGGGAGGGAGAGGCCCCCCCCCCCGGGGGGCGGGGGGCCCGCGGTGGCGGGCGGAGGGTCCGCGGGGCGGCGGGGGACAGGGAGCGCGGAGGAGCTGGGCTGACTCCGGGGCAGGGATTCTCTGGGATCCGGGGCAGTGAGCGCGCTGGGGCGGGTTGGAGCAGCGGCGCCCCGGGGGAGCGGGAGCTGGGTGGGCTTCAGCGGGCGGGGGGTCCGTGAGCCCCCGGGCCGGGGGTGTGCGGAGGCGCAGCTGAGAGGGGCTCGGAGCGCTGGTGGGGGGAAGCGGGGTGAGAACGCGCACTGCTGGTTCGGGCTGCGCTGCGCGGAAAGCGAGCCTGCAGCCGCGTGTCCCCGCTGCCCTCGGCTGTGCTGCCTGGCCCCGGCAGAAATCAGCAGCTTTTGACTTGTTCCGTACGAGCCCCGGGCCAGCGCTGAGCCCCGCCTGGCATCCCGCCCCGGGGCTAGCCGAGATGTGCGTGCTTGGCATCGTCGGTAGCTCGTTAGTAATTCCTGTGGCAAAGCTGGGGCGCTCATCCCAGCGCGCAGGAGGATTTGCTTAGGAAGTGGACAAAAAGCTTTCCAAGTGGCTAGTGGCTTTACGCAGTTGCGATTTCTCATCACCCAGTCTGGAAATACTGGGCCTGGGGGAGTTGCAGCCTCTGGAAACGAGGTCCCTTGGTGATGGTGCAATTGTCTGTGGTTTTTTTTATAGCTTTCAAAATTCAGGCTAGTGTTAACTGCCTTTAAATGGCTTTATTTGCTTTCATTTCTACTTCACTCCTCGCTGCAGGTGACTTTTGGTGAGAGATATCTTTGTAACTGAAGAAAGCTGTATTGGGAAAGTTCTTTGTGTGGTAAATATCTTTAGTTGTGACCATTCAGTAAATGCTTCCCTGGGAGTTTGCTGGGGCAGTCGGACTCCTAAGGTTATTGCTGTCTTCCTGCGCCGGTTTGCTCAACGTGCCGCATGGAATAGCGGAAAAGGGCAGGTTAATATGATACACTGACTTTTATCAGTCATCTGCTAAGATATTAGCTATCTTTAAAATACTCCTGCATGTTTGTCTTGGATCTGAAGTTATTACTTTAAAAATAATAGCTCATTTGAATGATATGTAGAGATTCAGGCTCGTAAACTGCTGACGGAATCGTCTGACAAAATGACAGCTCCGTGGGGAAGAGCACCACCGCGCCGAGCATCTCGCTGTGCGAAGGAGTGATTCACAGGTCTGTTACGATAATTTGTAGTGTGTAGGCTGGCACTGGCTTATGCTATTCATTACTTGTCCTATACTTTAGAACTGTTTGTTATTTCAAAGTAAGCATGCAATAATTAAGTTTCAGCAAACACTTACAGCATCTGCATTTGTTTTTGAATAGCCGAGGAGACTTTTCCCTTCCGTAGGTGAAGGCTCAACAAGCCTTCCTTTCAAAGTAGGTTCGAGCAGTCTTAATACCTCTGAGGGCTGAAGTTACTCCAGAATATGTGAAGGGAAATTACTTTCAGTGAGATCCTTTAAAAACTGGGGTTTGTACCCACGATGTCCTTATTTCCCCTGTTTATTACATATTTTGGTTACATTATCGCTCGCTCCACTGGCTAATCAAACACCAACTTGTCACCTTCTGTATGGGACGGTGGGCAAAAATCCATCTGCATGGGTGGGTGTTAGTAGTGAGGCTGAAGTGGGGGATGACTGGGCAAAGCTGAGTCTCTGTTCCTAACTGCTGGGAAGGAGGGGAAGTGGGTGGGAATCCTGCCAGGCTGAGCTTTATAGATCGTGCTTGAATGGAGAGTGAAAGGGTTGCCTGTTTGAGTAACTTCATCCCTCTCTCCTGTCCCCACCCAGTGCTATTTCCTGGGGGGCGGGGAGAAACTTAATCCCTTCATCATGCTTCTGAAAACTTTCCTCCAGGTTAAGGCAACAGTTACATGTCCTCTGTCTTCTGATGGTGATCTTTTGGAAATGGCTTTATTACCTGTCTGGGGATAGACAGAAGCCATGAAAAGCAGCAGAAAGTAAAAATGATAGTTATTACCAGTTCCATAATTATCCAGAATGTTTTGTCTGAAAACGGAATTATCTGGTTTTGCCAGCTCCCGCTGGTTGGTGATGCTTGGAAAGTAATCTGAGCAGCCTGCTCAGTAACTTCAGTGCTCTGAATAGTGAGACAAATGCCACCTGCAGTAGCGTAGGCTGGAAGCTTTGAGACCAGACTCTGTGGAGCACGAAGCCTTGAGGGCATGCTCCCCATTTCCAGTCGGAGATGGATTCACCAACGTTAACAAGATAGGTTTTAATTAACGTGGTCCGTGCTGCTGGGGTGAGGGTGACAGCACGCACTGTTTGTGTTTCTGAGATCCCAGAACACATGCTGATACTGGGAGTGTGTGTTTGTGATGTAGTTGGTGTTTAGGAACTGTGTTCTTCCTGTAAAGTTAGAGCTTCTGTGTGCACAAGCAGCAAATATGAAATGCCCACTGTGGGGAGAGATCGGCTTCTTGTTCTACAAAGTTATTTTGTTTCGGACCTTTGCTAATTGACTTTCACTGGGGAGATTCTCACTGTTGGCCCCTGCGGGGGAAGGGTTGCCTACTTATTTCTTGAACACTTGGGAAATAGCTGTGGAGGTGCTCTGTTAAATTTGGGGTGCGTTATCTTATTAATGTGGGGTTTTGACATTTCTGTCCTTTGTGATGAGGTCTGGAGTTCAGGGAAGGGGCTCCTGGGCTGCTTGCCAGAGGATGGCTACTTACTGCTGTGAACCGTGGGGTTCTGTAGTGCTTTGAGCACAGCCGAAGCCGAGCCGCTGAGCAGCAGCAGGTCTGCATCTCTGGAGCTGTTTGCATCCTGGGATACGACATCAAACAGAGCTGGTGCGAGATGCACACGCGCTTCAGGAATCAGCAGCGCTGCCTGGAGCACCTGCAAGTGCTGAGAATGAGCAGAGGTAAAACCATGAGCAAACTTCGTCAATCCTTTCTCCTCTGGGAAAAGTGGCATTGGATTTTTTTTTTTTAATTAAGAGAAACTGAGCATCGTATATAATTAGCGGCAGCCATTGTGCAAGGAACAAAGGTAGGCATCTGAGCACTCGTGCTGGTATGAGGATCTGTGATTATTAAATTAATACCTGAACGAGTTCTGTAGTCAGTGACAGCTGAACTCGTTTAAGGTTACGTTAGCACTTTTTTCCCCGTGGAGACCGCCCAGTTCTCTTAAGTGGATGACTTTTCCTCTGTGTAAGGAGTGGAACTCTGTGGGCTGACCTGATACACAGTTAATTAAACAACTGCCACTTGCCCCGTCAGCAGCAGAGAACCTCTTGTTCTGATCTGACCCTTTTCAGTAATGGGATGGAAGAATACTGTCTGTCTGAATTTGCTAATTAATCGGCAGCACTGTATCCTTGTACGTACAGCAGAATAACTGTTAAAAATGGTTTGTAGCACAAATGTGCTGTAGAATGCATGTTAATAAGTGAAGGAATGAAGTGAAAAAGGCTTTTGGCAACCTAGTTTTAAGTGATGATTCAAGATCACTTCTGTGTTTAACTTATTAAAGAACTTCTGCTGCTGGTGGTACACATCAGTTCGTAAACAAACAAGGTTTTCATGGAGTTTCGTCAGGACTCTGCGACAAAACAGTTTTTGTCAGCCACACTGATCACAATGCTGTGAGCTATCAGCAGAATTTTTCCAGCATTGTTGCTCTTGGCCGGAGCAAAGCTGCTCCTCCCTCTCTCCAGCCCCCCTGGTGTCTGTAGTGGGCACCTAAGGTGACTTACAATGCCATCTTCAGGCAATGCAGCCAAGAAGCAGCAACACTGTGATATTCAAATGCCAAATCCTGCACCGACTGTGGTTATTCTTTAGAGTGTGTTTGGGTTCCAGGAAGCTTTATTAAGGCTTGTGCTAATGAGCGTGTTGCTTATAAAAATTTGTGATTCATTTGCATTTAGTTAAATAGAATTAGATGCTTGGTTGTGGTTGATGCTGAAGAAATGTGAGGTAAGTCAAGATCAGCAATTTGTGGTTCAGCAAAAGCTTTGTGGTGCAGCCTGTGTACAGGTGCATTGTAATTTTCAGGCTCCTTAATGAGGAGTATTTGTGAAGGCTTTATCATTTTGGAACGTAGCGATGAAAAATATTTTAAAATTGCAGGTACAGTGAGTGCCTGTGTGCAAGTTAAATGTCCTTAGTTGATTTGCAGACATACTTATGCAGATAAGGCTGGTTATCTGTTTTAAGTTCATCTGACCTTTTGCTCAGGCATGACTTCTAAGGTGCTTTGTCAGTATTTAAATATTAATATTTATTAGCAAGCAAATGCTTAAAATATCTGAGAGACTGATACTGTCTCCGTGTTTCCATGACTTCGTGGTGACCAAACAGGACCGAACCAGGCAGTGGGGTGGGATTGCCCTCTCCATGCAGACGTGCTTGAGGCTGCTTGCCTGCAGGATGGATGTAACAGTCATGCTGTGTTTCATCACCCCCTGATATTTCCTGGCGCTTTGTTCCTAATAAATGGAAGTGCACAGATCAATCGGTCCTCGCCTGAGAACTTGATTTCAGCCTAATGGTTTGCCTGAGCCCCGAGCAGGCAGTGTGCTGTGCTGCTCGTGGTGGCACATGGAGCCAGCTGGGCTCTGACCTTCCTGCTGCTTTCTCCCTGGTTCGAGGGGAGGTGGCTTCTCCTGGGCACTGTGGTTGCTGGGCTGCAGCAGGAGCCAGGCTGCCAGGGCTCCCCGTCTCTCCTTGCTTTCGTGGGGAAAGCCGTGATGCTCTCCGTGCTGCAAAAGGGTGTAGTGTTCTGTGATGTGAGTCCGGCCCCAGTTACCATGAAGTGCACTGAGCAGACTGGTGTCAAATGCTGCAGCTGCACCAGTTTGTTTCCAGAGTGCATACGGGGTTCTGATGGCTTTTGTCAGTGTCCCAGTTGGTCTGTACCTCGGGGCTGAGAATTTGAGGTTGTTTTAGCAGGACAGTGCGCTCCAGCTGTGTGTTGGCAAAGAGATACAAGGAAGTTGTGTTTAAAAACAAATGGAAAAGATTTTTATTTACTTATTTAGCAGACCTTGCCTCCTTCAGGAGCCGTACGCAGAGTTCTAACACTCCTGCTGTAGCTTGTGACGTTGTTGTTGATGGTGTGTTTTCCCCCCCTATCCCAGCCATGTGGAAGAGAGAAGCTGGCTATGCTCGTAGGCACGTGTCACTCCTTGGAGATAGAAATGTACTATTTGACACGGATTTAGAGCCCTTATGATGACTTTGAGAGGAATCGTTGACATGTCACATAGCTAGAAGTGATTTGAATACTTTCTCGATACTTATTAATCTGATCTCGATGGATATGCTCACTTGTAGCAGGAAGGAAATACCTTAAGAGTAGGGTCAAATCAGAAGTGTTTATGGTGAGGTTTTGGACGGTTACTGTTTGTTTTGCTTTAACCTGTTCGTTAGGAGACTGTTACCTGTATTAACTACAGCATGCAGTTACGTTTAGAAAAGCCACGCAGCAGCACCCCTGTGAACAGGAATCCTTGGCACGAGCGTTTCGAGCAGTGCAAAACCAAAGCGGTGCTGGGCAGGCGCTTGTTTTTGGTGGCTGTTCAGGCTAAGCCTTGCCCACTCTGTGGCATTCAGTGATTTTTTCCGTAGAGGGAGAAATTGCAGTAAATGAGGGGATAACATAACGTGCTGGGTGGAACAGGAACCCTGTGTTCAGGATGTCTGTTCTTCAGTTGCTTGGGCTCAACAGTACATCTTAGTCCTGCCGTTTTAAACTCCAGAAGGTTTGTGTGTGAGTACAGACATAACCTGATAAGCTTATAAAATAGAAAATGCCATGTCACATCCCCCCCCGTTGGAGCTAACCCTTTCCCAGACCTGGTATCTGCAGTAGTTTCTAGGCAATTGCAGATAAGCCAAAGTCCACAGGATGGATGGGTGGTAGCTGGTGTACATCTGTACTGCACCTGGTGCATATCTTTTAAAAAATAGTCTCAGTAGTTCTAACCTACCCTTTCGTTTGGTCAGTCTGTGCAGTCTTTAAATAAATCAAACTACTTCAAAAGCAATCGTCGTTTCGTGCCATAAAAAATCGCAGGGTGTGCCCGTTCAGACGTTGGTTTTTGATCACAAATGTACTCTGACCTCTGCAGAAGGAGCAGGAAAATTGAATGTGTGGGCTGATAGATGTGCCGAGCTGCTCTTCTCATCCGTGCTCGGCTCGAGACACACGTACAGGTCCCAACTGTCCTTGTCAGTGAGCGCCCGCCTTTCTCCGTGGGAAAACCCGTGAGACCTAAACTGGGAAACTCAATATCTTGTGACAAAGGTGGGCCTGAAATGAATAATTCTCAATCTTCTCGTTGACAAGAGTTATTCTATCTAATGGTCTTCCCAGACTTCAGAAACTGCAGTTTTAATTTTATAACTGCTTCCATAAAAGTATGACGTTGGTGGTTTTTGTCTGGATAATTTTTAGGACCGTTCCTGGTTTTGTGAGCACTTGCTGTGAGTGGTGATGGCAGATCTTTGATCTCAGTACGTCTTATCTGCTCATGTCACCCGCTGATGGCATTAGAGGAGGATGTGCCCCGCTGGGTTTTTCCTTAATGGGATTATCCGCCTAGCCCAGCAGTGACCAGGAGCTGGGCTCGCTTTCACAGGTTTATGTCAGCTTCGGGCTGAAAGGTTTAAGAAACTGCTTGGAATTACAGCTGGTGTTTCTGAGGTGAGCTAGATGGCTGCTAAAGGTTGTCCGTGTTTTATTTAAATAGGCTGTTTATTTATGCAGTTGGTGTTCTGCAGCTATGTAGGCAAAAGTGTTCAGGGACTCTGGGTGAGCATTTCCCAGTTCAGGGGGAAGTTTCCTGAGCAATACTTCTATTTAAGCAACAATTTTTTTCACTTCAGTATTAGGACCAGTATTTCCTGTGCCCCTGGCCCTGTGTTGTCTTTTTAAAAAGGTCGGTGCGTTCTCAAATGGCAATCGTGCCTCGGCGGATGTGCTCAGACCAGTGACCAGAAATCTCTCCTGGTGGGCTTTTTGCTGGCATGGAAAGTCTTGGAAGTTCCCTTCTGGCTGCTTGAATTTCACTCTGGAGAATGTTTTGATTGAGAAAAATCTCAGCAGAAGATCTGCTGGGATTAAAGGTTATGGATTGCTTTCCAAAGGCCTTCAGGGTTGGGATCTTCATTCGTCTGTCCTTTTTGGGTCCCTATAACCCCAGTAGTATTCTCTCCTCTTGTGTCTCGATCACTAATAGAGCATTTTCTTTCCTCAGAGTTCCTCAGTGGGGACGCTGGGGTGGGTGGTGGGGTGTGCAGTAACACTCTGCATGGCTTCAAGGATTCTACCTGCTTTTCTTTTTTTTATTTTTGGTTGAGAGGGAGAAGATGCCCAGTAGCTTCAAGCTCATATTCCTGAAGTTTGGTGCTGTTTGTTTATTGATATCCTATAACAGTAATAAACTTTAAAGGTGAACTTTGCTAGTTGCCTCTCAGGTTGTCAGCTGGGTACAAATATATATATTTATTTTTTGTAGCCTGTAGAACTACCCTTTCTGATAGCACCTCCTGGCTTTCATTGCCAGCAATGGTGTGCCCTGTCCACTACCTTTGGTGGCTGTAACATCTTCCTTTGCTCAGGAAATGAGAGTAGTTAATGTGAGTGCCAAATGTGCCCTGAGTGTCAATACCTGTAGTGGCCATCACTGATGCTCTCGCTGCTCTCATCTTTAAATACTTAATTGTAGTGATGGATGAGGACAGGCTTGGTTTTGAAGGCAGCAGTTTGAAAGCATCTCCTGTAAACTTTGAATACTCTGTGTGCTCTTCTTGGGAAACAACTGAGTGGTGATATTTACCTGCTGCCTGGATTGGTGCTGGTGGAGAGTATTGCAGTGTACAGGGTAGGAGGATATAGTAACGTTACGTGATGGTCCAAAGATAGCTACAAGATGAGAACTGCTGGTGGGTGGAGTAGCCTGAGTTCTGATCTGCTAAATGTCTGATGAGATCAGGGGGTTTTGGGTCAGAGAGAACAGGAGGAGATAATTGTTCATGCAACATGTGGTTAAGTCCTGCAGTTCCTTATCAAAGGGTGTTGGGGATGCTAAAAGCTTACCTGTCCTCAAGGGAAAACTGCATGAGTTAACAGAGCAATGAAGTCAGAATTATTGAGCGTGCAGGTAGAATCCCTCTACCCCAGGAAGCTGAAATCATCACTTGAAAGCTAGGAGAGCATTTGGAAAAGTATTCTGTGCTTGTTCAGTTTCTCTTCTTTTTCTGAGCATGCTGGTGTGAACTCTCTCTGCACCACTCTGAAGGTGTCACAGTACCAGATGGATGCAGGGAGCGCGTGCAGACACCCACCGTATCTACTCACTAAGCCCTCAGGCTGAGAGCATGCCAGATACAAGCTGGTAGGAACAACTACTGCTTTTGATCCTAGCCAGATGGGGAAGATGGGATACTGCCTTATCTTTGGAGACCTGGAGCTGGGCAGAATTCTTGGCAGGCTGAGCTCAGGAAAAACAGGTGCTCTGTTAACAGCAAGCGGGCAATATTGGCCTTAGCCAGGCATCTGTGTGTTGGGCAACTCAGCTCCTCCAGAGATCTGTAGTGCTGGTGTGTCTGATGATGGCCTTGGTTCCGAACAACCGAATCTGAACTGGGTTCCGAACTTCAGTGCCGCTGCAAGAAGGAAACACGAGCATGTTTCATGAGTTTGTACCCTTGGAGCTCTCTGAGACTCAGCTGCCTTGGAGAACAGTTCAATGGGTGTGAGTTTGTTGCTGAGCTGTGTTTACCGAAGCTAATCAGTGCTGCTGGAGCCAGGAAAGCTGTGTGTCCTGAGAATGCTGTCTGTGCTTAGTCTGAGCTGGGCAGGAGTGGGGAATCTGGTTTGGCAATCCGAAATCTTGTGGTCAAGACTGTCTTGGGAGGATCTTCAGCGTAAAGGGACTGTAGGATGAGTGCAGCTCACGAGTCATGAGGAATGTCTGCAGGCAGATAAAAATGGAGACAAGTAAATCCTTCAGGATAAATAAATCCAAGACTGTTCACCTAGAAAGCATAATCTTTCTTACAAGGTTTCTCACCAAACTGATTTCAGCTAAGTGTTGTGTGTGTTTTTTTTTTGCTGTTGCTGTCACTTCTGAAGTGTATTTTATTTTTTTCCTCCCAAACTGCTGTTTTAGCTCAGACAGGCTTGGGTCTGGTCAGCAATAACTTGAGATGCCATAGTCCATTGCACTTTTTTGGAGTGGCTTTGTCACGTGGATGCTAATTGCAGAGAAGTCTTGGAAGGTTCTTCTGAGAAAACCACGTTGTGCTGCGAGGCAAAGGGCTGGTGCTCGCTGCAAGCGATGTGGAATAGTTTAGAAGTTACTGGAGAGAGTGGGATTGTGCAGATGTGAGTGAGTGATTTTTTTTAACATCCTTTCCTGAGACGCCCCATTTGTTGGGTTTCTGCAGTCTCCTGTGTGTGTCCTCCAGGGTGGCGTGCGTGTGGCTCTTCTGGCTGCGCACTGTTTTCCCTTCTGCAGACAAAACAGTGCATGGCTTGGAATGTTGACCTGGCTCTCTAAGTATGGCACTCCGGAGAGCTCCATTTAGAT
Source organism: Tauraco erythrolophus (assembly GCF_009769465.1). NCBI lineage: Eukaryota > Metazoa > Chordata > Aves > Musophagiformes > Musophagidae > Tauraco > Tauraco erythrolophus. Next base: position 1,026,389 of record NC_141478.1, read on the forward strand.
TTAAAACTTGTGAGAGTCTGCATCTTCCTGCTGTTAATCATTATGCTGTCTATTTAATGTTTTGACAGCCTCTGTGACTCCTCTCGTTTGACATGTTGGGAGACAGGCTGGCAAGCAGCAGTAAGCTGAAACCAGGTTCTATTCAGAATGGGTTTCATCACTGTAAAAGAGATTTATTTTTTTTTTTAAAAGCAGAGGCATGTGTGTTTTCTAATTTAAAATCAGTTACATTTCTGTCAAAATAGGATCATGCATTCCATCTGCTCTGCAGTTGTAACTGTCTGAAGTCTGATCGTGAGTCTGGCTTTGTGGTGTGGTGGAATGGGAAAAAATTACTCCTGTGAGTATTTCAGTCCTGTGTTATTAGTGGCGATAAGTATGTCCTTCATTTAATGTCAGCGGACAGTTAATTTGACTAACGTGTTTGTTATTTTAAAGTGAGTGTTTGCATGTCGGCAGAACATAACAACACCGTAGTAAAGTTTCGTGCGTGCTTCTATCCTGAGTTAACACGGAATCTCGGGTGAGTTACTCAGGGCATGAGCATGCCCAGAATGTATTAATAGCTATCGCCTGGCTATCAAGTACTGGCTTATCAGAAAATAGATCTGGGCTGAGAGACTGTCTACGTATTGTTTACAAGATATTGGGATCTGGGCATATTACTTGTGAGGTCTGAGTCACTCTGGCAGTCTGTTGCAACGCAGAAAACAGGAGCTCGGCGAGGGTTTTCCTGGGACTGCTGGGAGGGAGGAAGAGGCTGAGCGGGCGGCTGGACCCGCGAAGGGCTTTGCCGGCCGGGCAGCCTCTGGCCAGGGGTAGCCCGTAGGTTTTTTAAGAGTATGAAGTCTGAAGATGATCCTGAAGATGGGGAGAATACACCTGGGGGTCCAAGCTAAGTGAAGGATGGAACCAGATGAATTCAGTGCAGTGGAGAGAGCACCTTTCCTGAAGCAGCTGGCTGGGACTCTGGCTGGGTGCTCTGGAGTTGCAGCAGTTTGTAGCTGGATGCGAGATAAACTGGTTGCTTCTGGCAGCAAGAAGCTGTGAGTTCCACCATGCCTTGTTGGTTTCTTGTGCAGCTAAAGACACAGTAGGTATCTTGGATTTCTTACCCATGGCAGTAGTTTGCAACTGCAGCAATGGAAAGATTGAAGTTTGTAAATGTTTGTAACCATTCCTTTTTAGTTAATGTGAGTTACAGCTGTCTTTAACAACTCCTCCTGTGAGGAGTTTTCTTTACATGTTAAATGCTCGGGTGACAATATTTGATTCAGTACATCGTAAGTACTTGGTATCCACTTCCGAAGTGTTACAGGCAAAGGAAAAAATATTTATATTAAGATGATAGTAATTTTTTTAAAAATACTCTTGTTAATCAGAAGACTTACAAAATAGGAGGAAAGAATGGCTGCTGAAGGGCTCTCTATGGATTGGAGTGAGTTTGTGCTAGCGAGTATAAACGAGTTTGAAACTCAGCAAGCCAAGCCCAGTTGCAAACGTGCAAGATGCGATCGCTTTCCTCTACGGATGTGAAATGTCATGCAAAAGGACTTGGAGGGAACAGAGCTTGAGCTCTGTGTGTATGTTTCTGAGGTATTTAAAAATAAACCATCAAACTTGCTTAATAAGGGAGCTTACAGCCGAGGAGGCTTTGCCAAGCTGCAGAGGAATACTGCTTCCCGGAGCTTTCCGTGGTGTCGGCAATGGGGACACTCCATTGTGCCAACGAGGCTGGCTCGGCTTTGGGCTAATGGATGTTTTATCGGATTGACAGCTGGCGCTGCCCTTTGGCAGTGTGGCACTAGTGGTGTAATTTCCTAGTTGTCCATTGTTTCGTGTGGCTTTTAGCAAGTATCCTACTGATAAGCCGTCTCCGAGTCTTCATGATTACTGTCATCTTGTTTATATTGTGAAAATGGGGAGTAAAGACAATGATTATTGCAGCTCCTTTATGCAAGTCATCGCACAGATGCGGATGTGGCAGTGGGTTTTGGGTTTTTCTTTTATGTCTCCTCTTTTAACTGGCAAACCCTGGCTCTGGAGCGAGGTGGACCTTGCGGCAGCTCTGGGCTCCGACCGTCTTTGAGAGCTGGCTAGTTGGCATTGGTGCCCTCCTTTGTGGATCTTATTACTTTACATCCTGAAAAATTTTAGTCTTTGCTAGTAAGGCAGTCTTAAAGAATGTAACTTTTTTAACATGAAGGTTACATACCTCTTGTTTTTTACCTAATGTTCTTGCTTTCACATGAAGAGTGCTAAAGCTTTTGCGTAGTGGGTTTGGTGCTTTAGGGAGGTGGAGGAGTGTATTGTCATGAACCCAACGTGAAGGATATGGGAGTGGTAGGTTACTTTCTCACTTAAAACGCCAAAAATTTCAGCTGCTCTGTTTTGGAAATCTTTAGATTTACCAGTTTTCATGTTCTGTTCAGTGAGATGTGAAACTTCCTGATCCACAGTGATAAGAAACTTTACACACCTGCACTCTGCTCTTACGAGTAAATTCTTTTTCTGTATAGAGTTAGATTTGACCATAATACTCCTTTATAACCCTTTTTCTTTTTTTAAAAGCTTCTTGAATATCAAGTCACCAGTGTCCAGCTTGGCCATGAGGCTTCTGTCACAGAACAGATTTCCTGAAAAGCGTAAAGCGATTCAGAAAGGATGATTTAGGCAATAAAGAGAACAGGCTCCATGTTTTGGGATGGGGTGCTTGGCCTGTGGCCTGAAACTCTAATTTGAAGGAAACATGGAAAAAGCGGGGGTGACAAATGTCTGAGACTGAATGCGTGGTGGTCTGTGTGTAACTTGTACTTTCGTTGGACTCTACCTTGCTTTGGTAACTGCAGATAATTTAAAGCTATAAATTCTGAATTTCTTTCTTCTACAGCTCAGTAGATGTTCATCTCTTGAAAATTAAACTTAGCTAAATCTTGACCCTTTGAACAGCCTGACAGAGTCAGGAAAAACTGTGTCCTGTTGCTATGTTTAGTGCATCCATTTGATGTTAAAATCTGAAGACTGCTTGGGACGTAGCGGAGCTGGTTCAGATCTGTTTTTAAGAATGGCCAAATTCAGCGAGTTGAATTAGGAGTACACTTCTGCACTGGTGTCATGTGTGTACCTGTGTTGCCTTGCAGCATTTCAGCATTTGGTTTGGTACCGTGCAGGGTTGGGATACGGCCCGGTGTCGGATCGGATCCGCTGCCATCCCCGGCTGCGTGCTGGTGCCTCTCCCTCCTCGGTACCTGGCTGCGGGCGGATCGGCTCAGCGAGCTGGTTCCGTGGCAGCTCTCCGTGGATGTTTTCTCACGGATCAGCCTGTTGGGCAGGTGCAGGGTGACCGTGCTCCCCTGGCCCGAGGCGCACGGAGCGGAGGGATGCTCCATCCCTGGAGACGTTCCAGGCCAGGTTGGACGAGGCCCTGAGCAACCTGATCTAGTTGGAGATATCCCTGTTCCTTGCAGGGGGGTTGGACTAGATGACCTTTGAAGGTCCCTTCCAGCCCTGACCATTCGATGATTCTATGATTCTATGCTTTTCCCGGCACCAGCCCGCGGTTACGTGGGGCGGGAAGCAGCATCACACTCTGCACTCCTGCGAGTGGATGAAAGAGTGTTTTGAGGAAAAGCAAGTTGTGTGAGTGGATAAGGTGAAAATAGGGACTCTGCTTTTTGCTTCTCCATTCTTTCATCCATTTTAGTTGTGCCTTGGATGCGAAAACCAGCGTAACTCTCAGTAAAGCTGCGAAGCTCAGCTGTTCTTCATAAATGTGAACTTGGTTTAGAGGGGCTAAACTTAGTACAGACTTCGTGTCTTGCTGACTGCTGAATTCATGAAAACTGAAGTCTGCTGTCGATTGCATCACATAATTGTCCTGTTCAAATATCTCTCAAAGCTTTGTCTCTCTGTTGAATTCTCTGGTACCTTTAATATATAAGGTTGATAGAGGGAAAATTGTAGCGGCGGTGTCTTATCTGCCCACTTCTGTATGAAACAGTTTTTAATGAATACTGAAAAGCTCGCACTGGAGATGATTACTTAGGCTGGAAGCTGTCAGCAGTACTATTTTGGACTGTTATTTGCAGTTCCTCACTTATCTGTTCCTTTGTGCTGCATCTTGTTTCTTAATTTTTAAGTTTTGAGACATGGACAGCTATTTTATATATATTTATGTATATATAAATGAAACTCTTGATTGTTTCATTTAGACTATGAAAATGATTGACAATAAAATGAACAAAAAACCTCCAGTTTTCATATAATTAATGGAGTTAATTGACTTGCTGAAGCGAGAGAAGAGTTGATGTGCCTTCTCTAAAGGCATGAGGCTGAGACAGCTTTTCAGATATATAGGTGCTGCACAGAAAAGGAAGGGGGGTTCTTAGTGTGTAGTGATTAAAATGTGATAACTAGGCATCAGGAAAAATGTTCTATGATATGATTAGTGAAGGACTGAACTGCAGGTCTCCTTGGATGCTCTACCCCTTCCTTCAGTGGAGCTTTTGAGAGTTAAACAAGACCAGGACAAGCCACATAGATACAGCTGATCTTGTGTGAGGTTCCCTGCCTGCATGACCTTCGAAGTCCCTTCTAGACATGCTGGGATGCTTTTGAGATACTACAAGTTGCTATTCTATACAGTGTGTATGTGTACAAGTACACATGGTAGCCCTTCCTGCGTTGTGCGAAGTCCTTGGTTTATCGCAGCCCTCAGCAGTTTTTTGAGTTTATTAATCAACCACTGTGGGAGGAGAGACTTTTTTTCTGGTGAGGATGGAAGTATCTGTGATGAGAGAAGAGGAAAGTAAGATGCAGTGAAAAGAAAGCTGTCCTGGCAGCCTCACGTGACAGATCGAGGGGCCAGAAGGAGATGTGTAAAGGCAACCTGATATGAGAAACCATCTGAAAACTTTATTTGAAGATGAGGATAGGGAACTACCATGTGGGGCTTCAGTTTTACCTATTGGAACAAAGCAGAATGAGAGGAAGACCAAAGAGGTTTGATCCTAAAGGTCTCTTTTAGGACCAAAGTGCTGAACCGAACTGTCTTGGAGTACTGCATATGATAACAGCCTGGCTGAAATGCTGCAGTGATGTTACACATCAATAACTAAACATTGATAGGTACAACTCTATCTGTAAACCACGGTGTTTTTTTTGTTGTATCCTCCCAAATGCATGATTCAGCCTTTTATTGCAGTTCCTTTAGTAGATCAGTAGTGTACCATAAGCTGACTGGCTTTTCTAATTCTCTCTTACACAGCTGAACACAGACTGGAACAAATATGATGACAGGTTAATGAAAGCAGCTGAAAGGGGTGATGTGGAAAAGGTTTCATCAATCCTTGCCAAAAAAGGAGTCAGTCCTACTAAACTGGATGTGGAAGGGAGATCTGCGTAAGTAACTTCCAATACTACAATAGTGGTTACTCAATTCGAAATCTTGCAGCTGTTCTAAAAACTTTTTAAATATAAATCTGTTATGCCTCATGTTAGATTCAGGCTCACCTAAACTGGAATACCAGATAGCTAGAATGTCAAAGTCTCATAAACAATCTTCACTTCAAGGTGAAGATCAGTATTTAAATACTTGCTCTTGCCAGATTTGAATGTTAAAGAGAAATGGAAAGCATATTGGTGGCTCACTGGCTCAAGGTAAAGAGTGATTACTTCTCCAGAAAGCTGTCTTGTTCCTTAAAGTAAAATCTGCAAAACTCTTAGCTGGATTTGGATGCTCTCCAAAGCTGAATTTGTGCTGTGTAGTGCTCTCGTATGCAGCTGTTTGCTTTGACTTTCCTGATTAATATTACTGCTTTTGTGTCTCAAACAGCTGTGCTTAAGCAAGGTGTGTTTTGGTTTTTAGATTCCATGTTGTAGCATCAAAGGGAAACCTGGATTGTTTGAACACCATCCTTGTTCACGGAGTTGATATCACAGCCACTGATGCTGCAGGTAGGCTTCCTCAGCTGTCCCTGTGCAACTTGCCAAAGTTCTCAGCTTGGTTTTTATTTGGAGTGGGATTAAGCTAAACTATAGGACAGATGTTCTTCCTTTCCATGGATTTGCCTGTGGCTGGCAAAAAAAAAAAATCTGTGTGACTCGTTGCTGAAATTAGAGGAAACTTGTCGTGTCCAGTAGTGTAAGGTCGTGAACACCCCTGACATGCAGCAGAACTTGTGGACTTTGGCTTTGTGCTGCTGTAACTGTGTTATAGTCTCTTCCAGGCTCAGTAAGATCAGTATTTCTGGTGGAGAAATAAAAGCATAAGAACTGTTTCAAATGAATTTGTGTTCATTTGAATCCTAAGTGGATTTCACTTGAGGTTGATTTCACTAGTCGTGGACTGGGCTCTTTGGTTGCAGTTTGTCTAAAACAAAAAAGACTTTAGCAAATAGTGAAGGATGTTTGAGAGAGACGACTTATAGTACTGGCAGAATTAAGGAAAAACCTGACCATTGTATTTAAGATGATGTGGATGTTGATCTCAACTGCCTCTTGGGAAATCAATCGATCAGTCTAATAACACACACATATCTTGATGCTTCATGCATCTAACGCACGAGCAGTGATGGAGCATATGGAATTATGGAGGAGGCAGAAGGCGTTTTTTTGTTGAGACGAGATTAACTGTGCTAATGCTTTAGTGAAGCGCCAATTAATTTCTGATGAATTAGCATTATGTGGCTGGTAATAGCTGAGAAACAGCATAGGTGTGAGTTGGTGTGGTGTTTCTAAAGGCATGGTCAAAGCATCCTGAATTGATGTTGATGTCTCGTTCTAGGTAGAAACGCGTTGCACCTGGCTGCAAAGTACGGACATGCTTTGTGTTTGCAGAAGCTGTTACAGGTACTGAAAAATACAACTCGCCCTGTGTTACGTTTTTGATTCTTGAGAGGAGATAATGCTCTTAAATGTACTGACTCAAAATTGAGATACGCCGCTCTTTTCCTTTTTTTTTTTTTTGGAAGAATGTAATTTAAAAAAAAATGGGGGAAAAGGCCTTTTTGTGTTAAATAACAGGGTGTGGCTGAGTGCTAAAATCAGAAAAATAAACATCTTTTAATGTCTTCACTTAGACAATCAAGTGAAGTTGCAGTTGTCTTAAAGAAAATGGAATTGAATATCTTCTAAAGACCAGTGCTCCTTTTCTGAATACATGTGCTTTTGGGAACGGTAACACTGAAAAGTCTGCTCAAGAGTGGTGTGTTCTTCCAAAGATGGGCAATTGTGTCCAGTCGTCTTTCATGAATGAAACAATACTTTGTGAGGGGTTGTCTTGGGCTTGTTTGTGTGATTGTTACTTTACCTTCCGTTACTCCTGTTGAGTTCATGCTCATTTGAACCTTTTTCAGCTTTTAATGTTTTTTTCACCTTCTGGTTGCTTGATGCGTGTCTGGTACGTTCTCTGCGGAGTGCCAGAACTAGCAGTGATACTGGCAGGGAAGGAGTGGTGACAAATAGTGGAGAATCTGAGCTGTAGTGAACAAACGTTTGAAAGTGTTTGTGAAAATAGTGTTTTAATTAATTGTGTGATTTCTTTGCGCAGTCTTAGTTGGCTTCTACAGCTTTTGATCAATGTGTTTAAAGGTCTGTACGTATGGCTCTTTCTTTCACGTATGTCAGTATACTTGTAAGCTACAACTGTGTTTTTTTTTCCTGTGACTTTTTTCAAAGTCACTCTTTGTTGCTTTAATTCCAACCTCACCACATTTCGTGTTTTGTAAGTGTAATCTGAATCCTAATTGATAACTGAGGTTACTTATTTTAACAGTACAATTGTCCAACGGAGAATGTGGATCTTCAAGGAAGAACCGCTCTTCATGATGCAGGTAAAAGGTTTTTGCTTTTCTGGTAGCTGTAGTATGAAATCTAGATTTAAATAATGGATTAATTTTCAGGTGGGCTGAATTTTTCTCTGTTAATTTTGGTCACTGTAGTAGGAGAAAATGTTTTACATCGTCACAATATTCGTCCGCAATAGCAAACTCGTTAACAGACTTGGCAGAGGCTGTAGGTCTGAAAGTTTCTTCTGATAACCATGAATTGTTTAGTAAAATCTCAAGCAAGTATCACGAGCAGTGTTTTAGAGCAATGATCTTAGGGTAAGATACCTTTGCTCTGGATTGTCTGAATCCTCGTTACGCTGTGGAGTACCTGGAACAGTCGTGTTTGATTTCTTTCTTTTCAGATTGTGTGAGAACTAAGCCGTAGAGCCTTGTCATGCTCTAATTTAGTTGCATGAATTTTTGTGAAACAAATACACCCAAGGAAGTGTTTGACATTTCACAAAGACTGTTTTCAGCAGTATATAACTTGCTCTTTCTTTTTCTCTTGAAAGCTATGTCAGACTGTTCCTCTAGCATACAAACTACTGTGGATCATGGGGCCTCAGTGAATTCAAAGATGGAGTAAGTTGCTGCTTACAGCTCTTTCCTGTACAAACTCTCTTGGAGTTCTTACACTTTCTCTGCTTTCTCTCCCTTTACTTATTTCTTTCCCCCTTCCTCTCTTCAGGATGGGAGGACACCACTAGTGCTGGCCACTCAGATGTGTCGTCCCACAGTCTGTCAGCTTCTGATAGACAGAGGAGCAGATGTTAATGCCAGGGACAAACAAAACAGGTAAGGGTGCAGAGTGGTGTCGGAACACCTGCGGACTTAAGAGGGTAGAAAGCTGCCCTTGGCTTTCAGGCTACAGAATGGTGCTGCTTTTGGCTGGGGCAGAGTTACTTTGCTTCCCAGTAGCTAGTGTGGGGCTGGTTTGGATTGGTGCTGATAACGCAGGGATGTCTCGGTTATTGCTGAGCAGTGATTACACAGTCAGGCCTTTTCTGCTCCCAACCCTAACCTGAGCAGGCTGGGGGGAGACAGAAGAAGCTGGGAGGGGACACAGCCAAGACAGCTGACCAAGGGATATTCCATACCGTATGGCATCATGCTCAGCAGATAAATCGGGGGAAGGAGGAAGCGGGGGATGTTGTGGAGTGATGGTGTTTCTCTTCCCAAGTAACCTGTTAGGCACGATGGAGCCCTGCTTCCCGGCGGTGGCTGAGCACCTGGAAAGCAGTGAATGATTCCTTGTTTTGCTTTGCTTGCACGCAGGGCTTTTGCTCTACCTGTTAACTGTCTTCATCTCAACCCATGAGTTCTCTTACTTTACCCTTCTGATTCTGCCCCCCATCCCTCCGGGGGTGGTGAGCGAGCAGCTGCCTGGTTGCTTAGTTGCTGGCTGGGTTTAAACCATGACAAGAACAAATATGCTCAAGCCAGTGGAAAAGAACCTGGGATTTAATTTGGAAGTAGTTGTGCTGATTCAATACTGTCGATAAGTGTGGCCTTTTTCAATTGCGTGTTCTTGCATCTAAAATACATACAGGCTTGTTACTGACAGCAGAGAAACTGCACATGGTTACTTTCAGGGTTTTTCTATCCAAAGCTGCTTCTTGCACCCTTTGGGATCAATATGCAAAAGGGCTTTCCGTTTGTAGCTGCTACTTCTGCCAGTTATTCCTGGAGAGCGGCTTCGTTGTGGCCAAAGGACGTGAGCTGCTGTGGGACAAAGCCTGGGTACTTGCATTGCACGTTCTGAAGCTGGCAGGTGTTGGAAGGCATTGCAGGGCTCCCAAGGCATTGCCAGGGCTCCCAAGCACTTGCCCAAACTCTGTCTAAACTTTTTGTCGCATGTTTGTCGTGTCTATTGATGTTTGTACGTAAATAGAGAGCAAGCCAGAAGTCATGTGAGCTCTCAAAAACTGGGGTGGCTCTCTCAGAGGCAGTAGGCTTATGCTGGGTTTCGTGGAAGTACTGTTGTTACAGTGTTTTTGTTTGCTTTTTAACAGATATTTAAACATTGACTAAATGACTCTTTAAAGCTTAGTTTCCTCTCTTGGTAGAGGACAGATTCCTTGCCTCAAGTTTCCGTGGTTGGACATAAGCTTACAAAGGATGATTTCTGTAAGTGGTTGCTCCGTGAGTCTCTGAATGCCATCTCTCTTCCCATCCCCAGGACTGCCTTGATGTTAGGCTGTGAGTACGGCTGCAAGGACGCAGTGGAAGTTTTGCTCAAAAATGGTGCAGATGTTAGCTTGACTGATGGCCTTGGTCATGACTGTGCTTACTATGCCAGAATTGGTGACATATTGACATTTTGGCTTGATAAAAGCTGCCGTTGAGGATTCCAGCAGAGGTATGAAGAATGTGACTTATAGCAGTTGGCTCTTGTTCTTTCATTTGAATTGTGTATCTTCCCACCGCTCTGTCTTCAGGAACTGTTTTGGAGGACAGCTGTAGTCATTTGAACAAAAAGGTGATAAACTGCCTGTTTGGGAGAGGAAAGAAGGCTTTTGTTTCTGTTTGCTTCTCATAAAGCTTTAAGGTTAATGCAGGCTCTGCTGCCTCAAGGTGTTAACCTTGCTGAACCTGGCATTGCAGTATCCATCGTAAGAGTTATTTAGTCTTATTTGTGGAAAAACTTTGTGGTTTTGAATGTTTCCATATCTGATTAACTGAGGATGGTAACTATTTCTTGAAACGTCCTCCCAAGGTTGAAACTTGACAGAATTAGTTGACTGTGTTGCATGAGTCTGACTGAATTCACTTTTTAACTACCTTTTATTGTGGTGCTTTTTAGGAAGAGACACCATGAAGAAAGGCAGCCTGAACAAAAGGTAAGGCTGCTGATACTACATACCTCCCAAGGCAGTATATTGCTGGTATTGTTGAGAGGGTGATTAAATTGTCTTATGATGCAAAATTAGTTCAGTATTTTTTGAATTAACTTCATATGTAGCTGAGAAGATTCCCTCTGTAATCAGATGGTGTTCTATTTCCATTTGAAAAATACTCGATGATGTGCATATTCGGATTAGAGTTTTGACAAGCATCCCATTTACTGTCTGGGTGAGATCATGAGTGACCTCTTACTGAGAAGCAATCTGTCAAATATGAATGTTGGTAGAATTGTCCCTCAGAGGGAGCTGGAATGGAGGCTGGGAGCAGCCCACTCTGTCCCCCCACCCTGAAATGTATGTCTGCAGAACACAACAGGAACAGAAATTAATGCTTAACTGTTGCAATAACAGATCAGTAACATGTCACAGAAGTGGAACCGGCTGCATGCACAGGAGGAGGCGAATGTCATGCTGTATCAGAAGAACATAATGCTCAGGTAAGTGAGCAGGATTTCTGTGACCCTGCGTGTTCCTGTGTGCGTGATGAACCAGATGTGCTAAAGACCAGATGGCTGTAAGTAGGCGTTAGCGATTCCGTTGAGAAAGGTCAATATGCTGTTTGCATAAAACTGAATTGAAGACTATCTAATGCAGCAGTTATGCAGATAAGCTGTAAAGTGTTCAGGAAAAAAAAAATACTTGTCTTTGTAATAAATAGTTGCAAGTCTCTTCATGTCTTAACTTTTCTTATCTCGTAACCTTCTATCTACTACTTTGCTTGCAATGAAATCATAGGGTCACAAACCAGGAAGACTGATTTTTTTTTTTTTTTTTTTTAACATTCTCGAGATGTATAAGTGTCTTACTAAAAGTAACCTGGTGTCATAGTTGTTCTAATAACCAATATTAACTTTCTCATCTCATTACTATGTCATTACAGTTTTCAAAAAGGTAAACAACGTTTTAAGCTATGGGGAACAAACCACTGGGAAATTGAGGCCTTCGTTCTGAAATGCTTTGTAATAAAAGGATAAAGATCTCTAATGCACCTTCTCTGGGTTGAGCTAAAGTAGTTACCACAGTTCAGAAGGCGATTATCAGGCAAGAGTTGAACATGCTTTCTTGTTTGCATGTGAGCACTGGACTGGTTGGCAGCACAGAGACCTACCGTTCTCGTGTTGGGTTTGTTGTGCGGTACTGGGCGATTCGTGTGGCTGCTGGGACAGTTGGCACGTTTAAAGGTTGCTGTGCTTCATGCCAGTGAGGCTTTTTCGTGACACCTTTGGCTGCAGTGGTTGGGTTTCAGGAGCTGTTTTGACATCAGTTATTTTCACCTGTTAACAAACAGCAGGTAAAGCAGCTTCTGAGTGCTGTCAGCATTGGATACAGTCGTACTCTGCTCATGCTTTCAAAACCGTATGTCACCTATATGAGAGAGAGCTATCTAGAGCTGAAAAGCTTGAAGGACTCTGGAGCTTGTGCTTATGTAAACCTTCAGAATGCAACAGACCTGGAATAAGGCCACAAAATTGTCAGGGGACTTGTCAGGCAAGGCTTGTTGTCTTTAATGACTTAAGATTGTGGTTCAGGTTCTTTTAGATTTCTCAGTCTGTGTGTAATTCAGAGGTGTTTTGTTTTTTTTTTTTAATTTACATTTTTTTTCTTTAAGGAATTGGAGTTGGAAAATCAGATTTGAAAGATCGGATGAGAGAAGTGCAAGAGGAGCAGAGGATGCTGCTGGGTAGAATCAGTGGGCTGCAGCTACAGTTGAATGAGGTAAACCCAGTACTGGAGTAACCACCTGCTGCTGACGGTGAAGGCTGGTGGCAGTGGAAAGGGAAGCACGTGTAGTAGACACAGGCTTCACTGCTTTCCTGTGAATTACTTCTGTATGTGTCACTGTCATCTGCTGCTGCAGAAGCCTTTGGTCTTGTAGTAATGGTCAAAGTGCGAGGAGCCGTGTTAGTGTCCTTCACTGGTACTCGTACGTGTGAGCAGCAGCATCTATGGCTGTCCTCTGCAGTGTGACAGGAACCATGAGGTGTTCTGGGATGTCGTAATTTGGGCAGTAAACTTCTCCTGCACAATTAAATATACGTGTTGGTGTCAGTACTTTATCACAGCTTGTTTTTCAGCTGTATTGTAAGTGGAAACAGAAGATCTTCAGTTGGCAAAATCGGAAACAAGGGTTTCAACTGGGAATTTCTCACCCAAATTTGAAGCCCTGTTTTGAAAAAAGTTCCCCCTTCCTAGAGGTCTAAATGACCAGTACAATTGTGGAAGAAAATAAAAACCAAGACTTTTTTTTTTTTGCTTTGTGGAGGCTCATGTTTGCTCTTTCACTGTATTTTTGCAGAGGTATGTTTCAAAAGTGTGTGCAGCTTCCCCTAAATGTAGCACATGGATAGAAATAGTATTTTTTCTCATAATCATTGGCTTGTCTGCACTTCTCTTAAGCATTACCTGTGTAAAACAAACAAATTAAAACCACATATTAACTCCTTAATAGTCACTTTACGAAAATCAGCAAACTTCTACTGAAAAACCACTCTTCTGCCTCAGTAGTGTGTGGTCTAGAGAACTGGAAAAGTATTCCAGCTTCCTAGTATGCATGTCAAGAGACATGGCTCTGTCAAATGTCCTTAGCTTTGTTTGTTTTTATCTCACTTGCCAGAGGTTAGGTGGTAAATGGAAGGGGAACAGTCAGAAGCATGTAGCATTAGAAACTGGGGTAGACCTGTCAACTAATAAACTTGTGTATAAGCCCCTTAAACATTATTGAAAAAATGATTTGTGGGGGGATTTTTTTTTGTTATTTTTGCAGGAGCAAATGTTTGCAGATGATCTTGAAAATGAGGTATGATGCATCACTGTAAAGTGTAATAGAACTAAGAAATAAGGGAAGCGACTATCATATTTCAGTAATGGTATTTAAAACTATAGAGAAAAGAAAAGCTATCTATAAATGCTAAATGAAATAGCTGATATGTACTCAGTTTATACAGCTGTACCGCGTTTATGTTCCTACAAATAATATACATAATCCCTATGGCACCTTTAAAACAGTCTTAATGTTGTAAGTATCTCTTTAGCGACTTTCAGTATTGCAAGGCTAATAAATGCAAATAAACTAAAGAACAGCAAATTATGTTGGTGCATGTTCCCTTGACTTAACCTTCAAGACTCCTTGTAGAGGAGCAGTGTTGTAGAAGAACTTCAGAATCAAAAATTTAGGTATTCTTTCAGCACTGATTTTGGTTGAAGTTCTCCCTAAACTTTTTTTAAAAGTTACTTGAGATCTTATAAATCTGGCCATTCTTATGGCTTTGGCAATTTGTCACTCTTTCTCTTTCAGAAAGATGAGTTGAAGAAAATCCTAACTACCAAGGAAAAACAGCAGGAAGAAAGCTTAAGAACTATTGAAGCTCTCAAAGCTAAACTCAAATATTATGAAGTACGTTAATTGATTTGTAATATTATCTAACATTGATACTTGCAGTAGTAAATACTTAAGCAATTTTAAACTGTTGAAAGTCTTAAATGATTGTCTTATTGTAAAAGCTTTCCCTGCCCTTTAATCCTGAGCTTAACACACAGTAAAAACTTGGTATTAATTTTCAGCTTTATTTTTGTGTTTCTTGCTGCTTGCTTTTAGGCTGACTTTGCGGGACCTGGAAGTGGCTTTGGTAATCGTGAGTATATTGAATTCTTAAAACTCGCCGTGCGTGACGCGGTGTTAGAATACACAGACCAAGGGTGGGGTTTTGTCACCTCTTCCTTGTGTTGGTCCTACCAGTAGCCAAGCCCGGTGTGTGTGTGCCCACGTCAGACCCCAGCGTGCAGTCTGGTTTGTGCAAGTGACTTCGAGCACAAGACCTCGGCTCACGCTTCTGTTGGGAATTATTCTGTTTCTGGAAGTCAACGTCTTCTGCATCCAACTGGGTTACAGGCCTGCCTTGCACTTGTGTAACTGAAAATGTTACTTAATCCGTGCTGAGCTGTTGGGAGCTGTCTGCCTGCCTGTCGGGAAGGGTCAGTTATTGGGAGTGCAGGAGTTTGCTTTTCCCTGGGGTGCTGGTGTGCAGGCATGCCCGCAGCTCAGGGTGGCTCTCGTGACTGTTCTGCAGAGCCATACCCAGCCTGGCGTAGCAGGGGTGGTTTATTCCTTAGCAGAAGCTTGTCCAGACTTCCCTTGTGACTGAATTAAAGTGGAATTGTTTCAATACCGAGTACTTACGCACCAACTTGCAGCCTGGTGCAGTCCCACTGAGCACAGTAAAATTAGGAAGGAAAATCATAGCTCTTGTGTTGCTGTTTCTAAACGGAGGCTAATGCTGTTTGCTTTGCAAATCTAGGGAAAGAAGATTTACTGCTTAAACAAAGCCAAGTGTTTGCTGTGGAATCACAGGTAATAAATATTTTTCCTGTTGAGAGAATATAATGAAGATATTTAGCTTTCCCAAGCATAACTATACCTACAAATGTACATGTATTAAACATTGCTTTGGAATACACCATTTTCAGTACTATTTGCTTTGTTTATTTTTAACTGCTGGTGCCCTCTAGAGTTACACATGTGGCATAGCTGTGAGTGCTGTGGGACGGTCTGGTCTGTAATGGGCATCCTTAAAACTGAATCAACAGACTACTGGATCTCATTGTAAAATGCAATTGTTTTTTTATCTCCATTTTTTTATACTTGAAATATTTTGTTATACTTTAAATTCAGCTAAAATTCAGAAGACTTTAATTTCCTGCTAGTTATACAATAATTTCCTGCCAATTTTGTTTGCTGACAGCAGCTAACTACCTTTTAAAGCAGCAATTCAGTTATAAACAAGGTCCATCAGACCCTTAGAGTCCTATATGATAAGGATTGGTCCTAACTGACAAACTGCTCTTACACTTGAGCATCCCAACTGTAACGCTTCCAGAAGTAAGTGATGGCTCGAAATAGATCTGTACATCCTACACTTTCTTGCCAGATTTCACTGATATATGTATTTTGTGTGTTCTGGTAACACAGAAAAATCCTCTCTCTTCTGCCATGTTTTACATAAGGTTGTCCTAATAGTCTTAACAGGTTTTTTTATTCTTAGTTGGAGTTTAAAATGAGGTCATGTACAATTCTTGAAAAAAAACCCCAAAAAACAGGGGGGGGTTTGGGCATAAAAAACCAATCAACCAAAAAAACCCAAACCATGTCCCAAGCAGGAGTTAAGTGGCTTTAAGCTGGTCATGCCTGGAAGCTACATACTGCTTTGTGGTCCTTGGAGCGTGGATGAGATCTTTGGAGTAAGCTTGTGCCATGAAATAGCTGTCATGGCTGGTGGTGAAGCGAAGGTTGGTAGTGAAGACCACATGGCAGGAGGGCAAAACTGGTGGGTTTTCTTGAGATGACCTTTACTGGGCAGTTAATCAAATGACTGTTCCCCCTTAGTCTTTTCAGAGAGAATGTTCTGTTAACCATGATGTGCTCTGTTCTGTTTCCTTTTAAAATTATATTCACATGCTTGAGGGATGGAGGACATCTCTTAAATTTATTCTAGCAGATGAGTGATTAAATATGAATAATAAGGGAAATAAAATATACTATACCTGCACTTTAATGTCAGTGGGGTCTGATGATTGGGAATTAGTAAGGTAGAGCTATATTCAAGATTTTTATTGTTAAAAACTGAAATATGCATGTTCTGTAGTATGGGCAAGAACAGATGAGTGGTGTTTCTAAGAAAACATCTCTTGGATAAATTTTATGCTCATATCATCATAGGTTTAAGACAGTTGTGTATATGGCAGTTCATATGTGTGTGACTTGTCAAACTTGTAACCCTATATCTATTTTGTGCCCATTTATCTTCAGTCTCGGTCTATGCTGAGACCCCTGGAGCTCTCCGTACCGAGCCAATCATCCAGTTCAGAGAAGGAAACTTTAAAGAAAGAACTTGACAGCATGAGGACCTGCTATGGTGCAGCAAAAGAAGAAATTAGCAAACTGCAGAGAGAACTGTCTCACAAGGTATCTGAATGTAAAGCTTTGGCATCAGAGTGTGAAAGAACCAAGGCGGAATCTGATGGACAGATAAAACAACTGGAAGATGCTTTAAAAGATGTACAGAAAAGAATGTTTGACTCTGAAGGCAAAGTTAAGCAAATGCAGACCCACTTTCTTGCTCTGAAAGATCACCTGACTAACGAAGCTGCTTCGGGAAACAGTAAGCTAACAGAGGAGCTGAAGGAGCAGTTGAAAGAAATGAAAACAAAGTATGAAGGAGCCTCTGCTGAAGTGGGAAAACTAAGGAACCAGATTAAGCAGAATGAATTGCTGGTGGCAGAATTTAAGAGAGATGAAGGAAGGCTAGTGGAGGAAAACAAAAAGTTGCAGAAGGAACTTGTTAAGTTGGAGATGGAGCGAGATAAAAGGGGAAGAAATGTCATGGAGTTAGAAGGGCAGCTCAAAGAAACGGCAGTGAAGCTAGCCCACTCTGTAACTTCAGAGAAATTTGAAAAAATGAAGAGTTTGTTGTCAAACGAAGTGAATGAAAAAGCAAGGAAGTTAGCAGAGATGGAAGGAGAGCATGAAAAACTGCAGGCAGAGATTTTGCTTTTGAGAAGGGAATCTGAGAATCAGAAAGCTAAACTTGCTCAGCACGTAAAGCCAGAAGACCATGAACAAATGAGGAGTGGGTTTGAGCAAAAAAATGAGGAGCTTGGGAAGACAATTTCTGAATTATCACATAAGAATCAAACTCTGCAGAAGGAACTTGAAAGATTGCAGATCGATAACAAGATGCTTAAGCAGCAAATCCAAATGCTTAAAACTGAAATTAAAAGCCAGAATGTGCCTTTAAAAATTCATGAAGAATTGAAGAAAACAAATGATCTGGCTGTTGGTGACCTGACAAAAAAGCTTTTGAAGTAACAAAGAAGTACAATGAAAGCAAAGCAGAAGCTGAAAAGTTGCTGGCAGAGAAGACCAAGTTAAGTGAGAGTGTCGGCCACTTCCAAGCTGTGTACCTGTCTCCAGAGCAGCACAAAAAAGAAGTGGAAGCTCTAAAATCTAATGGCATTGAACTTGGAAAGCAGCTTGCTGAGCTTCAGAAGAAGTATGATGATGAACAAGCAAAAGTGTGCAAACTAGTCTCTGAAAACACGGTCGTAAGAGAAACGCTCAGGGATCAGTACGTGTTGGCTACAACACACGAGGAGATCAAAACAGTCTTGAATAACACACTAGAAAAGACTAATAGGGACCTGTCAGATCTGAAGGAAAAAACTGAAGAGATAAAGCAAGAATTCCTGAGGGTAAATGAAGAAAACGGAGCTTTGAAAAGTAAGGTGAAACTCTTACAGAATCAGTTACAAACTGAGTATATAAGTTTGAAAGATCATGAAGCTGCAGTGACTACGTTAAATAAAAGCATGCAAGAACTCCAGGAGAACAACGTTGCGATTACAGCTGAATATAAGAGGGGTCAAGAAGAAATCTTCCAGTTGCATGCAGAAATTGAAGCCCAAAAGAAGGAACTCGACACGATTCAAGAATGCATTAAGTCAAAATACGCCCCGGTTGCCTCCTTTGAAGACAGAGAACAAAGCTTTGAAGCCACAGTGAAAGAATTAAAAGCACAGTTGCAAGAACAGGCACAGAAGTGCAGAGAAAGTGAGGAGGAAAACAAGAAGTGCAAACAGGAGAATGAAAAGCTCAAAAACGGCGTTTTGTCCATCCAAAACGACTTGCAGCAGAACTATGTACTCGCTGAGAAGTCCCGTGAGATGGAAAAAATGTTCACGAGCAAAATGGAGGAGTTGAATAAGCAATTGAGAGAATTGCTGCAGAAATACACAGGGCAAAAAGAAGAGAAGGATGAGCTGCAAGAGAGTACCAAGCAACCCGTAACTGTGCAGGCTCAGCATCTTTCAGTAGAACAAATGGAAGCCTTGAAGGAGGCTCTTGGTCACACTGTGGAGGATCTAAAGGAAGCCCTCAGAAGTAAGAAGGAATGTTATGACAAAGAAACACTCAAAGTAGGAGAACTACAGCAGGAATTGTCCGATCTAAAAAAATCTTCAATACCTTTGGTAGAATATACACGAATGAAGGAAATGCTGGAACAAGAAATCGTAGCAACCAAAAACAGCTTGAAAGAAAAGGAAGAAGAAAACAGAGTTAAAAATGAGAAATCTTGACATTGCAGTCCGAGGTTCAGCTTACTCAACAAGCTTTAACGGACTTGGAGAGCAAAGAAGTGATTGACGTATCAGAATACAAATCCATGAAAAGTACTCTGGAAGCCCAAATTAATAGCATAGCTGAGAATTTGTCCAATATGAGTAAGAAGTACGAGGAAGCATGTGAAGAGGCTCTGCAAGCTAAAAGAGTGAGCTTGCTTTGAAGGATGAAAAGGAGCTGCTTCAGTTACGGAGTTGCAGTATTGAACAAGAAATTAAAGACCAGAAAGAAAGGTGTGATAAATCACTGACAACAATTATTGACTTGCAGAAGAGAATACAGGAATCTGCAAAGCAGGTGGAAGCCAAGGATAACAAGGTAGGATGTGTCTGTTGATGCTCTTGATGTTTTCAGGTTGGTGGTTAAGGAACTAGACTTCAAATACAGCTACTTAAGCATTCAGGTGCAGCTTTGTGTGCTGAGCGTTAGGTACCCAGGACTGACCCAGATCTGCTGAGGTGAAGTCCTGGGTTTGGTAGCATGACACTGAGTTTTCTAGTTCCTTGTGTTTCAAACATCATATATAGTATTTAAACTCTATTAAAACTTCCAAGCCGAGTTTCAGACTCTTGGGATATAAGCTCGTTCTTCTATTGGAGCTGTATTTGTTGAGCATCTCTGACTTGCCTTCTGACTGTTCATTGTCCTTTTTAGAAATTAGTCCTGGAATATTTTGGAGCATAAGACACTTCTGTTGCTGGCTGACCTCCAGGGTCCCACAGACTTCAATGTTAGGAAGCAGAATGTGAACCAGTGATAGGATGAAGCCCTCTATCTTTGTGAAATCTCTTGGCCAGTGTGATGGCAAGCTGGGACAAGACCCTTCAATGCTTGCTGATGGTCACCAGACTTCAAAAAAAAAAAAAAGTTAAAGAATATTAGTTTTCAGTAATGGAGACATCCTTAAATGATGTTTTTGTGTACTTTTTTTTTTAAGATAACAGAGCTGCTTAATGATGTTGAGCGGTTAAAACAAGCTCTTAATGGCTTGTCTCAACTTACTTACACTACTGGGATTCCCTCGAAGAGGCAGAACCAGCAGGTTGAAATGCTGCAGAACCAAGTGAAAACATTGCAACAACAGCTAGCTGTAAGTAAT
This sequence comes from Tauraco erythrolophus, assembly GCF_009769465.1. Lineage (NCBI taxonomy): Eukaryota > Metazoa > Chordata > Aves > Musophagiformes > Musophagidae > Tauraco > Tauraco erythrolophus. The sequence continues at coordinate 1,046,393 of NC_141478.1, forward strand.
TAATCAATGTGGTAGCATTGCCTGCTGTTTCTTGAATAATGAAGGTCACTGGAGCACTGGGGTTGACTGTAGGCTTAGGCTACAAAAGTAAAATATTAATGATTTTTTTATTCTTGGGAACTTCTATAGATGAAAGGGACAAACAATTTGGAGAACTTAAGCTTACGAGTTATGCTGCTATAGTCCATACCAAGACCATTTCTGTATGTGAGTTCCATGTTAATATTTTGTTGCAAAAACCACCAGCCATGTATTTTCTGACTTTCTTTCAAAGTGAGGTGGTCCTTTCTTAATGGATTTGACTTTGTGTTCCCTTTTCTGCAAACAGTGTGGAGTCTATTGCTTATCACTAAGTACTGAGAGTAAAGGGGAGCACGGTGGTAAATACTGTGGGTTTGTGCACAAACACGTTTGTGGCCCCTGTGACTCCAGTAAAGCTCATAATTAAAGCTACATAAGCGAGCAAAGTTAGTGATTTGTGAATACAGAAGCAGGATCCATCTTTAATAGTATTTGCAAGGTTGACTGTTACAAGGCAAAGTGTTCTTAAACTGGGTGGTTTTAAACAAATAGCTAATGCTGTTGATGAAACAAGTGTTTACTCCTAGCACCTGGGCTGCCACACTAGATCAGCCTGTCTGGTAGCCTTTCAGCAAAACTGCTTTGCTGCAAGTCAGCAATATAAAGTGAAACAATGACTTTTTTTCTTGATTAATGGAGGGGATATAGCTAACTTTAATCTTGAAATTCTGCTTTGGCTAGTCTGGAAGTGCACAAAACCAAGCCCACGATGTTGGAAGTAGGCAAGAGTAGATGTTAAAAACTTGATGACTTCACCTCCTCTTCCTCTCTTCTGTTTTTATAGGATGCTAAAAGGCAGCATCAAGAGGTAGTTTCAGTTTATCGGACACATCTTCTTAGTGCTGTACAGGTATGACAGGTCCAAGTTCGGGTGGTTTTACTCTGTCGTCTCAATGTAGAGATTCTTGAGGCTTACTTCTAACTGCCATACTGGGAGACCTCAAACTTGAAAGTTGCATCAAGTACCTGCGTTCATGTTCAGAGTTTTAATTTAGAACAGACTGATCCAACAAAAAAGCAAACACACCCCACAGCTGGAGTCTGATTGTGCCATCTGCTTATTGCCATTTGTCTACGTGTAACTATACATAACAGTCTGCTTTGAAGGGTGATGGTGTCTGATCCGAGCGTGTTATTAATTCTGCATCGTCCCAGCTCGTGTTGGAGAGAAGTCGAGTAGAAGTTGGAAAGTTAATGCAGACTTATCCAGTGGCTCTCACCGAACGAAGAGCTGATCAACTAATTTAAGTCTTGTGACTTCAGATACTTAAGTGTACAAAAGAGACCGTTACTACAGCAGCAGGCTGTGGAGTCCAGAGGATAGGATCAGTAGTTTTTTCCCCACATGGTGTTTTCATAAAGGAAACTGCTGTGTTGGCAAGGCAGACCCTTCTTTCTCTCATGAGGGAAAAAAAAAAAAAAAACAAAACAGGATTCCTAAAGCATTTCAGATTTTCCCAGAGTGGTGAAAACACAGCAATGAGTTAAGACTTTTGGGTAATTCTGAAGAATCTCCTAATGTTAGTGATGTATGGTTGACACTTGATGGAATCTAAAATTTTTCTTTTAATTGTTTGCTTGCTCTAGGGTCACATGGATGAAGATGTCCAAGCTGCTTTACTGCAGATCATTCAGATGAGACAGGGACTTGTCTGCTGACGTGCTCAGTGCCATTGCTCTGGAAGGCTGCTGCGTCTTGTAGGAGTGCTGTGATTACGGTAGTGATAACTTAACGAGATTTATATAATTATGATCATATAGCTGCAATCAGAACCTGCAAATACGAAAACGTATAAAGCTGAAATACTTTGTTCTTGTAAAACAGCAAAATAGGGCTACTGAGTTTGAGATCTGACACTTCTTTCATTAGGGTAATAAGAGATGTAGAACACCTTTTAAAATTGGTATACAAGCTGACTGTCAAAATGATGACATAGTCCTTAAATGGTTTTAATGTCTGATTGACCACTTCTTAAAGCAAGGTCTGTACCCAGAAACTCCAGTTTATCCTATAACTTGAACTCTCACAATATGGTTAAAAATAAATGATGTTCAAATGAGCTTGGTTAAGTATTGTAGCTGTATATCTCCTTTAGTGATTAAGAGAAAGTGGCTATTTTGTCACGTGAGCTGATGGAGACACACTACAACGTGCTTAGTAAGTCAGCTGCAAAGGTAGATGAAAAGTGTTTAGGTGTATATGTTGTAACTTGGCTGGCCAAGTTACAGACTTTATTTAAATTTAAGCTTAAGATGTAGTGCCTTGGCTTTTTGCAAGACTTAAAAATCAGGTTTTCTATCAGAACACTAACTTTTATGTTTGCTTCCCCTTCTCTCTGCCCCCCAAGATTTGTCATGAATGCTTTGTAGTTGATTAGTGTAGGCTGAAATAGTGGCACTGGAGTGTTGTGGCTTGTAGAGCAGTGTTTTGATCTAAATACAGCAGTCCTGCTTCTGTATCATTTTGTTCTTCATTAGGCCTGGTGTGGGTGTAGACTGAGCAGCTCGTTCAGCTGTACACTAGATAATTCAGGTATTGGATTTTCAAACACTATCTCATGGAAGTTTTAGGTATTTTCCTCTTAACTGTAAATTATGTACTATAATCTTATTTATGGGGAAAGATGCAATAGGATTAATGAAATGAGAATTTTTACTTGCTTGGAATCTACCTATTGAACAAGACAGGGCTTCGTTTTTAGCTGAAGGATGATGTTCCCATAAGTAAGTTTTATGAAAGAGAAAGTGAAATTTGGGACTATTCAAAGGAAGCAATTGCAAAATGAGCCTGACAAGGTACGTGGCTGTTTTCGTAGAGCAAACGGTGTGAGTGCTGTCACTACCGTGTTACCCTCAGCTTGCTTGGTTGAAAGCATTTGCTTATAAGTAGTGAGTAGGAATCTGGCATCCTGATGCAGAAAAGACAAACTTCTTCCATGTTCCTGAAAAATGAGGTCTGAGGGTGGAGTTCTCTGCTTCGTGTTACTTGGGCTTCCCTACACGCTGTACCTCACAGGCTTAGGTCTCGTTTTTTTTGAGTAGTATTATGTTTGTTTCCTATTTTTGTCCCTTTTTGAGCAGTCCCCTTGTAGAATTACAGAGACAGCTGCCACTTAGAGGAGTATGCAGACATAGTGATGAATGTGCAGGGCAGTTTTTATTATAAATACACTTAATATATTTACTAAATATGTGTCTGTAGTTAAACAGATCTGCTGCTGCTTTCCTTTAATTTCTTAGAGGACTATTACAGAAAACATCTCAGTATATATATGTTACTTTTTAGCCAAGTTCTTTTATTATTGCATTACTTGAAGCTCTTATTAGAGAGAATTTGTTTTGATATACTAACTCTGGTGTATTTTGATATTGTATGGTTCCTTACTGAGGGAGTTCTATGTATGTTTTTCTAAATTTCTTCCCTGTTACATTATCAATAAAATGTTTTCTTCTTTTTTTTATTGTAGTAGTCAATTCTGTAAAAGGTAAAGAAATGCAACTAGTTTGGCAAAATAGTCTGGGTAGTGAAGGATATTGAACTCACTCGAATACTCCTGAATACCAGGTAACACATTTGGTTTTCAGATGCCCACTAAGTTTATTGGGTTTATCCATCTGTTTCCAGAGTTTATGGTTGGCAAAATTTTGGTGACAGTAATTGAGAGTCAAAGCTTCTGCCAGTTACTTCAGAGTAAATCAGCTCTGGCCACTTCTGCACCAACCAGGGCGAGCAATAGGTTTGGGGATGAGCCAGTGGAGTTTTACTACTGCTTTCATTAAAAGCGTGTTCACTGAGTAGCTTACCCTGCTGCCTGATTTCATGCCCAGCAAGCTTTGCAGAATAATTCTTGGCACTACCAACACCTATTGGTTTGGTGTGACTCAAAAGCGAAGGGCCCTCTAATTTCACCATTAGCTTAATTTATTTTTGGTTATTTGGATTATCTTGTCCAGCCAGTGGGACATGAAAATGAGTAAGATTGTCAAGTTTTAGGGTATGAACAGTGTAGGTGAAACTTTACTGTATTTAAACAATGACTGGAACAATGTTTCTGCCTTGGATCTTTGAAGGAGTTGCTTGTACTCCGAGTTAGTAAGCAGAAGATCTCTTTAGGGTTCTTGTAAATCTCTGACCTTGGCGGGGGGGAAGTGTATGAGTATGTATGAATTTGAATTTCTTCTAGAGGAACTTGCACTTAGGTAGAATGTTTCAAGATTTGATGTGTCTAAACCTTCCCTCTGCCAGTAGATACGTTCCATCAGCTTCACTGGGTCAGCTCGTCTGCAAGGTATTGTGAAGTGCTTTTTTCACTGATAACTTTCTGATGGCTCCGTGTGTTCTCAGGGGTACCATATGGGTGTTTTGATCTCCAACCATGTTGTTTTCTGCAGAGTGAGGCTAATTATTTAAAAGCTTTTTCAATTATATTTACATCATCTTTTTTTAGTAGACAAAGTAATTTCTTTCTGCTACAGTATTTTACTTTTTCCATCTTTGGTTCAGGAGGAATGGGGAGATTAACATGTCACTTAAACACCAGCCTGAAACATCCTCAAAAAACAAGCTGTTGGGTGAAAATATTGACTGTTACTCCACTCCTTGCCCCATACCAGTATAGACACCTGGAAATGCTGAGGTGGTACATGTCTAAGTCTCTCACTGTGTTGAGACTTGATTGTATCTGCTGTTCCAGCAGCTGAATTAAAGTGGATAGATCTGAGGTTTCTCATTATGTTGAATGACTTCAAGATCACTTTTGCATCTTCAACCCAACATCATGTTACTTGGAGTATGAATATGATTACTGGCTTCATCCATTGCAGTACATTTTTTTTAAAAGGAATAACTAAAATCACCATTTTTCTATGAAATGTGAATTGATAGCTGGGTTTGGGAAGTTGTGAGGGTGTTTTGGTTTTATTTTTTTGTTGTTTTTAAACTGTTTCCTTAATACTTCTGTGTCTCCTGTTTAATATGATACAAAAATGAGGTGATTAAGTTGAGAAGTTGCTACTTTTTGGGGAGGTGGAGGGAAACCCACCATGCCCAGTTATGCATCTTCTGTAGTAACATTTCAGTTTTACATCAGAAAGCAGCTTCCTTTTTGAAAGAGCAGTGCCACAGAGCTCTTGCTGGCTTAGTGTCAGCAGGTGGTTGTGGAGTTTTAATTAGGGTCACTCTGCCCTTTGCATTACACTGTTCTTAATAGCAGGATCATACTTGGGAAGAAAGTACCACCTGGACCTTCAGGTACTTCCCTGGGAGGAAAGTCCTACTTCAGAAATAAATGCAAGATAGAGAATGCCATAGAAATGAGAAACTAAATCTGAATTTCCTTGGGAACACTGTAATTCAATATTCCTGGTAATACATGGTAGCTCAGACTCTCTTTGTTACCTTGGCGTTGGTGTTACTATAGCGTGCAAGAAAGCTTTGATAGGTGTGGATTGTTTAAATACTGCCCACAGGCTCACTCTGAGCAGGTCCCTTGGCAATGCTGTCTGAAAGTTTGAGGGTTTTTTGGCTCAAGTGACTCATGAAGGTGAAGGTAAAATCTGAGCTGTGACGTCCCCACGGCAGTGGTAATCCGTGTGTTTGGTAAAATCAACCCTGAGGTATCAACCACCCAGTGAAGGAAGCTTTCTGTAGTGGTGTATTCATGGACAAACATCGCCAGTAAATGAAGAAATGAGGTCCCAAATGTCAAACATAAACGGGATGCATCTCAGAGGTTGGAGGGGTGCTTCACAAGAGGGGTTTTGTGCTCTGTTCCATGGAACAGTAAAGCAACGTTAACAAGGTAATGCAGCTTGTAACTGAGTGTTGGCACAGTGTCCCTGTTATGGAATGGTTCTTTTCAAAGTGAATATGTGACTTTTTTTTTGTTTTGAGTAGCTGACTTGGAAATATCTCTGAATCCTGGAAAGTTTATAGAGACTACTGCTTTTTTAATCTAATGCTTCGTATTGCTCTGCCAACTCAGAAAATTAACTTTTAATAGAAAAAACATACATGTAATTCAGTCACAGCTATTGGATCAGATGGATTTTACATTAAGTGAAAAAGATGTTGAGCATTTAAGGGCCATTAAATTGTGAAGCTTTTTATTGTTGGACTCGTAGCCTTCAAGCCAGCGCTCCGCTGTGAAGAATATTTATTTTTACATTTGCGAAGTATGCTAGATGATGGGAAGGGAAGACGTTTTAAAGGAAAATAGGACATGAAAATGTGATGTTTTTCCACTTTGTGAACAGCTAGTTTTATTTCATAATAATTAGTTTTACGCTTCATTAAATGTTGGGGGTTTTGCTTATATGCTTTTAGAATACAGTGGAAAAGAATTTAAAAATTCTCAGCAGGGCATCAAGTTAGAGTTGTAGAATCTAATGGGGGTGTTTCAAAGTAAGACAAGATCTTTTTAAGGGTTCCTCTTGTGGGTCAAGTATACTATAAGAATTATTTTGGGTGCAAAATAACTTCTGGTTGGTGTCTTGTCTTGCCATACTACCTGCTGGAGTTTAGGTCTTGTAAGATATTGACTTATGTACCAATGGACAAACAAAAGATGAGTATAAAGCAAGTAAAGTTGTAGCGGGATCTGGTCACAGCAGATTGGGACAAGTGACTCTGTCTTCAAGCAGCTCTGGGGCTCGATGGGTAGGAGTACTTGTGCCTTTGGTTTAAGGGAGTCTATAATCACAGCTGTGAAAAAAGGTGATCTTCTGTGACCATGCAGATGTAGTCCAACTTGCAAATTCCTCTGAAAGTAGTGAAGGATTTTTTGAGGGGAGCAAGGATGGGAGGGGTGAAGTAGATGATCTTTTGTCAATGGGAAATTCACTAGGAGAAAGTAGGAATAGATGTTTTGAGGAGGAGGGGGAGAAATGTGCCAGCAGTGGGATACCAGAATAAAAACCCTCCCAGAATAATGAAAATGGCTCCAGCTTCAGGGAAACAGCCAAAACTGTTTGTTGGAGTTTTTTGTGCGTATGTCTAGGAGGCCAAGGACTTACAAGGAGTGCTTGCTGCAAGCGAGAATAATGGACAGGTTTTTAAAAGAAATGGGTTGAGAAATACCCATTAAGTATTTATGAGCCCGACTTGAAATTATGAAACTGGAATATGTTCCAGCTGATGAGCTGTTACAGGAATACACTGGAAACGGCAGAATGAGTGGTGAGGTATGATATTAAAACTATCGGTGCATGGCCTAAAATCAGAGAGAACATTGTCCTCCAGGCTTCAAAGCTGCAGCAAGGAGAGCGCTGTCTGTGGGTGGACTCTCACAAGTTACATCACATTTGCCAAAGTTTTAATTTTAGCTGAGGAATGAATTAAAAGGCAGCGGGCCTTTCCTGCTCCGACTGCTTCTGTGCAATCACAGCTGAGATGAAGCTGTGAAGAGGCTGATTGCTGGTGGTAGTGGTTGGGTTAGGAGGTACCAAGAGACCTGTCAAGTTGTATTTAAGTTGGCAGCCGACATCTCTTGGAGCAGGACACAGTGTCGCCCTGTCTAGAGAGAAGATGCAACATTGCTACTAGTGTGGTAAAGCTGGAAGAACATGGAAATCCTCAGCTGAGTTTTACCCGGTAAGACATGAAGAAATATTGGAGTCTTCAATTTCTTTCAGTAAGACAGGGAAGTACATACTTTTCCCTTTTTATGTTTCACATCTGAAGTGAAAATTACTCCAGAATATCTGCTTATGCCCGGAGGAAGATGCCAAAGTGATACAGGCACGAGTGCTTTCTAACGCTGGCGTGACACGTGTTGAAAACAGCTCTGGAGCAGACCAGTCTGCGTCCTGCTGTGTGCCTGGCCGAGGCACGGAACTGGCAAGCTGAGTTACTTGGAGATGTGTTCTCACCTGGCTGTGCTGCCTGATGGCGCACAGGTTCTGCAGCGCACGGGTTGTCCCACGTCTGCAACGCTTCTTGCAGCAGAGTCTGCGCGTGTTGCACCTTCTAATGGGTCAGAAATGGGAGAAGCTGATCACAGTTTGAAATGGAGTGGGGAGAAAGCGTGCTGGCAAAGAGGGAGCTGCTCACTGATCTTGTGTGCCCCTTCAGAAACCAGGTGTCTATCTAGAAACCAGGTGTCTATCTAGAACAATTATTTGCTGCTGGATGGACAGAGACTTGAAGCTTTTGCAGTGGATTGCAGGGGGAAGTGTTTGGCTGCAGAAGTGCAAGTTTCAAGTGTAGGTGATAGGTGCAAGACCTTTAAACACTGGTCTTGCAGGAGCTAGGAATTCCAGCATCGACTGGATTCCAGCAGTAGGGCCTGTATTTTCAAATGGTGATATTCTTGTTGTCTTCTGCCTAGAAGGGAATGACCTTGCCTCCTTTTAGGAATCCTGGCCTGTTGGCAGCTTGCTCTGATCTGAAGCTCAACAGAGTTGTCAAATTCCTATAAATCTGAATAAAAGACAACTCTGTGTGTATCTCAGCTCTCACATCTGACAGTGTCAAGCTGTTGGAGGCTTTTCTGGAGGTGCTGTGTTGATAACTTCCACCCATACATGGAGTGGGTGTGATGCACTCAGAAAACATGGGACCTCTGGTGTTCATGCGTTTTTTTTGTACGAGAAATCTGAGGCAGAAATATGGTGACCCTATTCCAGCAGCCTCCCAGCCTCGGGCAGTCAAGTCTCTCACATCCTACTGTTGCTAAAAGGTAAAGAAGATCAGTGGGCATCTAAGTAGTGACACGCTGTGATAGAGGTTTTTTGGTAAAAAGCAAAAACTTGTAGGAGGTTGGGGTGGAGGGAGAGCAGGGTCTGAAAAAAGGGTAACAGGGTTCTCTTAAGCTTTCAGATTTAGCAGGGGAGACCGAGGGAAGTACAAAAATACATTAATTTGGGTAGCTTTGAAGAATCCTGGCAGTCTTCTGCGATTTTTTTTTTTTTTTTTTTTTTTTTCCTCTTCTGAATGAGAGTAGAAAAAGCTGGGGGAGGAGGGTACTATTCCCCTGGGCACAAGAGGGTTCTTGAGATTCCCTGTGTGTGCCCGTGGGGAGAGGGCTGCGGATGGGAAGGAGGACAGATGATTGCTCACCACTCCAAGAGGGTCCTTAATGAAGGAGGAACTGCATTCCGTGCTGCTGAAAGATTTGCCCCAGCTGAAAGATTTGCCCCAGCTGAAAGGATGGACTCTTGCTGCTCAGACCTACTTCAGCAGAGCACTGGCTTCAGATTTCCCATGTCTGTCTTGTTCTGCTTTATAGGTGCTTCTTCTGAATCTCAGTCCAGGCTGGCTGCCGGCATTCCCTGTTATCCTTGCCAGAAATGTGACCTTGGGAAGCCGAAGTGAGATGATTTCAACACCCCAGCACTCGCACCAGCACAGCCCCCATGCCCTGAATCCACACACCAAACCCTGTCTGATGGTTTGCTCGTGGCGTCTGACAGAGCGTGTGATTTAAAAACTTCCCAGGTCACCTTTGCAGTATCTCAAATGCAATTGATGGGGAATCCAGGGACACATTTGAAAGTAAATTACATGGAACAAATAAACCAATCTGCTTCTGAAGTGCTCTTGTGCCTTTGAAAACACTGACGCTATCTGCTGGGTTTTTAACGGTACTTTTATTCATTCTAATTGAGTTGACTTTAAAAAAAAAAAAGGCAACTGGACAAAAAACCCACCCCAGTGATGTGGGTGTCTGCTTAGGGAGTGTCTGTTTTTAATCTATGCCAGCCTGCTCAGCCAGCCCAGCAGTAAGGACACTGCAATTACTCCCTTGCAAAAGGCTTTTCTGTGCCCCAGAATCTGAGCTGTGGTGCCAGCTGGTGCCAGCTGCTACGGTGCACGGAGTGCGTGGTCATACGCTTGGCCGAGAGCAAGCAAGGAAAAGTCTTAGAGCAGCTTTTGGCAGCTGTCCCTTTGCTAGCCTGGAAGGAGAGGAAGCCCACGGGAGCATCATTCTGGTCAGGGCAACATATCTGCTCTTTGTCTTCCTACCTTTTCAAGGTAACCATGCTCTTAGCCTCCTTGCTCTGAAGCAGAGGTCCGCTGCTCCGTGATGTGCGTGCTCGTTATCGAGGTCCCTCGGGATGAGGCAGAATCCATTGCAGTGGCTTTGCACTGTGGGCCATGTTCCAGGTGTTTCTGACTGCGGGCTAGTGATCATGAACAACGTGCCTGTGTGCCATCAGATCACCTGGCAGGGCAAATTTGTCTACCTCAAGCATGATGCTGTCATCATATTTGTCAGACCAGCTAGAACAGGCAGTCCTGAGCTCATGCTGCCTTTGTGGGTTTTGTGCCAGCCGTGGGATAGCAGCTGGTACCTGCTCTGGCATAACCTCTGCTCTGCAATCAGATAAAGCTGGGCTGAGGACAGAGGTTACCTGATCTGGCACAGAGCCTGCCAGGACAAAGTTGATGTGCCAACACTTCTGGAATGTGTTTGAACTGGCTCGGGGAGTTTATAGTGGATCAGCACTTCTGGGCTACATGCTTATGGCATGTCTACATCCTGTATGGGGCAGCTTAGAGCTGAAAAGGGATTAAAACACTTGAAAGAGGATCTTCGGTGTAGTCTGTCTCTGGCTGTTGTGTTGCAGGCTGGTTTTATTCCTGTTCTTGAAAGCTGAGTGATTTGGAGATGACATTCTCTCCGGCACAGGTCTGGGTTTGGCCACATGGTTATTCAGGTGGTGGTTTCTTATGGCAATGGAGAGCTAACTTCTCAGCATCCTTTCTGGGAGCAGGAGGAGGCTGGAGGGTGCGAGAGGGGGAAGGCTGTATGGTTTTCTAGGCAAGATAAAGAGCTGGAAGGGGCTATAGACCCTGATTAGTAAAACTACTATTTAGCAAGTGAGTGCTGGTGGGGAGAAGGCATCTTCTTTGTCACGTGAAGATTCCTGTTGGATTTGTCTCTGAAAGATGCATGCTTTCCCCTGTTAGTTTCAAATGCATTTAATTGTGATGCACTTACAGAGCTTCTGCCTGTAGGCTCTGGCAGAGATGATGTTCTGCCCTGTGGCTCCGAGGTTTTTTGTGCCAGCTGACTTTTCTAATTGCCAGTGTTCTCTCTGCACTGATACAGCAAGTCATAAACTGTGTAACAAGTGTTACGGGGTAGGGAACAGTGGTGAGAGGATTCTGGCTCTACCTTGATACGAAACACCCAGGAATGTGCTTATCTGGTGTATTCCCATCTCAGGCACGAGATGCTCTTGTATTTCTGTTGAAATAGAGATTCCCAGGAGAGGTCAAAAATGGTGCAGATGGACCTTCTTTGGGCTACAGGAAGGTATGACGTTACCTCTGTCAGCTGGCTTGCCTCGTCAGGACAGAGTGGGCATGTGGCTGTCCTCACTGTCCCAAAATCCTGGGAATGTGCTCTAGGGGGGCAGGAGAAGGGGAAGTGAACACCATAGATAGTCCGAGCTGGGCAGCTCGTCTGCAGGACCATGGCTCACCATGCTCCCCTGGAACGGGTTCATGCTCAAACTGTCAGATTTCTGCAACCCTGAAACGAACAAAAATTGTGTGTTAATCCTGTTTGTGGAAGTGGAAAGGGAAAAAGTTTGTTCATTGGTTGTGGGTCCTGGGAAGCTCAGACTGGTGCAGGTCTGGCTGTGCAGGTGCTTTCCCAGCTTACAAGCTTCTAAAAAGAGATGGGTGGTTTGAAGTGCTGTAAGCATTGCCTAATATGAGTGAATATCTGAAAAATAACAAGGTGGCAGGTGTCCTGACTTCCACCAGCATCCAGGGTGAATGAAGAGGAAACAAATGCTGTTAGGCAGAAGTGTTTATGTAGGAAGAAAAACGCCTGCTGTGTGGCATGTCCTGTACAGCTGGTCAAAGGTATTGTGGAGAGACATTTGCTCTCTGAATGTTTGCGTGGGCACTTCTTCAAAGCTTCCCGTGTTTGCTATGGAAATGTTGTGTGGCATGGAGAGAGAGCTGGAGAGTAAGTGGGAGATGCATTCTTTAAGAGAAATAATTGATTCTCAAACTTATCTCAAAGAGAATTCCCATAAATAGGCAAGTTAGGGAAAGAAGGACTTCTGAATACCTGTCTTAGGGGAAGACATTGCAATTAATTCTGATTTAAAGGCAGTTTGCCCTATCCTGGTGTGATCGGATTTCATTGAAGAAGGGGCCGTGGTGGAAGCAGAGCTGCTCAGCTTCCAAGGAACCTGGTGCTTTGGGATTGCCCATGGCTTTTAACACTGGGCACGGACTTCGCTGCTGAATTGTGCACGCTCTGACACGCTCCCCGAGACCAGGGTTTGGACTCCCACAAGCCCTGGAAGTACTGCTGGGAGGATCTCGAGGCCGAAGGCTCCGATTCTGTTCAATAAACTCCTCAAAGCACCGATTGAGCCTCCCTGACCCTGTCCCGTGTGCAGTTTGCGTTGGAGTGTCTCACGTGGGTAACTGCCTGCGTGGGGAGAGCTGCTCCTGGCGCCGCTGCTGCTGCGGGTGGCTCGGGCAGGGTCCCGTGGGGTTTGGGTTTTGGCACGCCTGGCGGTGTGATGATCTCCCTTGCGGCAGGAGCAGGTTGGATGTTGTTGTGGTTTAACCCAGCTGGCAACTAAATGCCACACAGCTGCTTGCTCAACCTCCCCAGCCCCAGGGAATGGGAGAGAGAGTTAAAGGGGAAAAGGGAAAGAGACCTGTGGGTTGAGATAAGAACAATTTAACAATAATAATAATGGTTTGTATATATCATTTTATATATATTGATATGAGTGATGCACAATATAATTACTCACCACTGGATGACCAGTGCCTGTCCCTTCCCAGTTAACTGTTTTGGAATTGTTAAGTCCCGATGCTGCAATCCCAGATGAGCAAGAGAGAGAGAGCACTTTGAGAGTCCAAGAGAGCCCTCGGAAGAGCATTTCTGGAAGAGCAAAAGCCCTTCTTCCTAGTCAACCCTCATCTATGACATCGCATGATCTGGAATACTCCAGTGGCCAATGTGGCCCTCAATCTTAAGTCTAAGGTCGAATCCTAAGGGGAGTCGTGGGCCCTTTGTCCCGGCCGTGCCCCCCCAGCCCGCTGTGCTCCTGCACACCGGCAAAACCCGGGAAGCTGAAAGGTCCTTGATGTCTCAGCACCGACTCCAAACATCAGTGCGCTGCCAACGTTCTTCTCACAGCGAATCCCAGGCTAGATCCAAAGCACAGAAGAAAAGCAAAACTAACCCTGTCCCAGTCGAAACCAGGACGATGCTTTTGTCAGCTGCTCTCAGGAGTTTGTTCCACTGAACCGCGCTGCTTGCACGGCTCTGCTGCTTGTAGCTTCTGGCCTGAGCTGGTTCACGTCCAGCTTTGTACCTGTTTTGGTCTCACACCAATGTTGTCCTTCAGCATAGATGCTTTTCTGTGTCCTCAGTGCTTACTGCCTCTACACCTCTGTGCTTCTGAATAGTGTTCCAGCACTCTTTGGGTGGTGAGGCTCTTCCAGACTCCTGAAACTGTTCTCCCAGGGCAGCGGCAGTGACTCTGCATCATCTCCTCAGTGTCTTGAGCATGCACCAAACAACCCACTCTGTTGGCTCCTGTTGATCCCTGGACTGATCTCTGATCTGTGAAGGACTCCAGCGTGTGTTTGGAGCAGCCTGATAGAGCCTCTTCAGTGCCTGCTCCCTGCTCTCTCCTCTTAATGCGTTCTTTATGCTGCCGTTTCCATCAAAGGTGGGTAGTTCCATGGCGTATGGCATCGGGTGCCTTCTGGGGGGTGCAGCTGAGGCTCACCACTGTCCTCTGTCTGGAAGATCAGTGCACCCAAACCCAGCCTTCTCGGGCAGCCTCGCACAACCTGCCGGGGAGAAGCTCTGCATGGTCCTGCTCCACTTTCCCATTTATCTCCATCGCATCAACTGTTCTTTGAAACTTGCTCTGAAGTGTCGCATGGGGGCTGACCTCAGTACTACTTCTCATGCTGTCACTTGTGGCTATGGCTGTAGAGGCTGGGCAGCAGAAACAAAAGTGATTTTTTTTTTTGTTGTTCTTAAATAACCAAAACACCCGGATTCTGTAATCTGCTTTGGAACCTGACGAGCAGCAGGTGGCTCCACGCTCTTTGCGAGCACCCGTCTTCTCCAAACCCAGGAATAACTACGTCATGTTGTTCAGCAGGCCACAGAAGAAGAGTATTTTAATCCGACCTTGCTCCCCCCTTCTTCCACCCCCCACCCGTGGTTTGTTGTCTCACTCAGTACCTTGCCATAACGCGTTTGGTCCTGCCTGCCCCTGATTGGAAACACGAGGCCCGGCTTCATTACAAGCCCGATGGCTTCCCCCTACACTTAACATACCGTACAAATTGTTTGCTCAACTTTGGCATCTTGCCTCGGAGGATTTTTTTGTCATTTGAAGGTTTTCAAATCAGCTATTTGAGCCGCTCACAGTTGTGACTAAGGGGCTATTAGTTTATAAGAGACGTGCTCGCGGGCGTCGCGGACCTCTCGGAGGGATCGCGCTGCCTCTGGAACCCAACGCTGGTAAAGAGAAACCCCAAAACACTGCCCTGGGAAAAGTCATTTATAGCGAATAAGTGAAACGAATAGACGTTTTTAGCCACATGTTACTCATTTTCTTTTTGTTGCTTTAACATGTCCTCGCTGGAGCACGTTGCCGCGGGTGCCAGCTGTACACCTGGCTCGGGCTGGAAAGCAGCAGAGCTTGGCCTTTCATCTCTCCTGCTTTCTGTTAGGATTGGAACCAAGGATTGGCTCCAGATCAGACAAAGGGTGAGCTGAAAACCATCCTCGGCGCTGGTTTCTGGAGGAAGCCTTATAGGGTTGTGTGTGGGGGGTTTGGATTTTTTTTCCCCTTCTCTTTTTGGAGCTTTTGTATCAAGTTTATGTACTGGCAGAGGCAGGAAACCATTGTGTACAATATGGCAAACAGAGCTAGCAGGCAGCCAGGCCAAAGGCTATAAATTATTATTTTAATTTCTTGGTTTATGGTTTCTTGTTGACTCCAGATCAATAGGAAAAAGGTGCACTGAGCCACCTCTTTTAATTAAAAAGGCTGCTGTGATTAGGCTTCAGCGAGGGATGGAGAGGAGCGTGGAAAGGATGTGCCTGGAAGCAGATGCTGGTTTCCAGCGCGGGGTGTGTTGCTCTGCTCTGTGCTGTGTTCCTTGCTCGTGTTTCCTAGAGGCCAAGTTTCTGGAGGAGAAACCCAACTGCAGTGCAGCACGCTTCTGGCCTGTTTTGTGTTTGCGTCCTCACATCCTAAGCCAGCGGACCTTGTCTCCCGTAGCATAAAAAGGCAGCGTACTTTAGTGGAATCTTCAGCTCGCTTTAAAATAATTCCAATTTCATTTCACCCTAAACTCAGGACACTTTTCCCGTAGTGCTGAGAAATCATTAACATTTTGCACCTAACAGGTGCAGCAATATTTTTCTTTCCGAAGAATTTCCAGAGCGAATTGCACATCTGCAACAAAGCTTGTATTTTTCTGCTCATCGCCTTCAGACACGGCCGTAATTAAATGCAGATATTAAAACTGAAGCCCAGTTTATGTTCCATAATTCTTAGGAGAATGACCCATTGTATGATACTTGTTTGAAGTCTTAGTTAACCTTTAATCATTTGATGCTGAGTCTGGCTTTGATTTTGCTGCAGAAAAAAAAGTCTATTTTGCAAAATCTTAAGGAAGGAAATATGCCAATCCTGGAGCGTTTCTCAATGTGCTGGGAATGTTACGTTTGAAATCTCTTAGCCTTCATTCCACAGGCTTTATCACCTTTCTCCACTGCCGTGCTTGGGCTCTGCCTCTTCTAAGGCTGGTGTCCAGCATCAAAATAATGACTCGAATGCTGCTAAAGCTAGTACGTGTGGTGGAGACTTGGGATGGTGGAGCAGGATGGCTTGGAAAGTCTGTGATACGGAATTTCCTCAATACTGAGCTGTGCTGAGTAGGTACTTGAGGAGACGCTTACAGGTGTTCAGAAAAGCAGCGCTAGAACTGTTAAACCTTCAGCACATTCCACGACAAAACCGGAGCCAAAAGGTCCTCAGAAGCATGTCTGCTTGTTTGGTTTTGCCTTGTGGGAGGTGCTGTGGTGAGATAAGCTGGGTGAAGGATCCCCCCTGCCCGCTCCCACCCGGGCGCGCGGGGCGGGAGCCTGCGCTGGCGCCTGTTCGAGTCGTTGCGGAAAATCCGCCTTCCGCAGCGGGTTTGGCTCAGCGCCTGGCGAGCTGGGCTTCCCATCCGAGGTGGAAATCCTTCGGCTCTTCCGCTGCTTGTGCAAGGTGGGCGAGGAGCCAGGTGCCCTGGATCAGACCAGCCTCCCTGCACCGGTCTCCCCTGAGCAAACCAGGCTTTCCAGCGCTTCCGACCTCCTGAATTGACCTCCTGAATTCTTCATCCCCGTGCCAGTGGTTGCTTTTCACCGCAATTCCTTCCCCATTAACTATCGCAGCTGTTTCCTTTTCCAAAGAATGAGAAATAAACTCCCCTAGCTCCAGCCAAAACCCGATAACTGCTGGTAAGTGGCTTGTCAGCAGGGACTGGGACAGGCGACGGTGTGAGCGAAGTGGCAGCTCGTGGAGGGAGGGACACGTGCTTCTGGCTGGCGTTGGGAAGCTCATCCCCTGCATCTGCCACAGAGTGGGTAAAGCTGCCAGGGCAAGGGCAGCGTGGGGTATGCCCGGGGTCCCCTGGGCTGCGGTGACGTGCTCGGGTCCAGGTGTTGCCCGGAGGTTTGGCCAGGGGATGTGCAGCTGGTGGACAGATCAAAGGGAGGGTTGCAGTGGGCATGCGCTCCCTGAAGCGTTTTCTTCCTGCCACGTACGAATCCTTGGCCTGTTCACTTGCAGTTTGGACATGAGAATAGAGTGATATTGGGAGGGGGCTGGAAATAAAAAGCATACTGGGCTCGGTATGGGATATTCGGGCTTTGTAAGTTGGTACCTTCTGCCCTTCTGGTGCTGGTTGAAGCTCATGGGGCATCTTTCAGCCCTGACTTACAAATGCTGTCGCGGGCTTGCTTTGGCCTGCGAGCACTTCCAGGGAACCCTGGTGAGAGCCGGGCACGTGTCCAGGAGCATGTGGGATTAGATCGGCAGTCCTGTAAGGCTCCGAGAAACCCTTTTAAGCTCACGAGCTTTGAAAAATATTTACTTACCCCGTGCTGAAAGATCTGCGTGGGCAGCCCCGTCGTGTCACAAAGGGCTCCTGCGTGGTGAGCCGAGATGCCGGGAGAGACGCTCGGCTTCTTGGGCTCACCGGTTTGGTCCCAGATCGCTCTTTGCTTCAGCTTTGTCTGCGTGTGGATGATAAAAGCGCCGATGATGAAAGCGCTGCTGTGTGTCTCCAGGGCCTTGGGAGGATAAACACACCAGAGACTTGTGAAACATTGAACGTGATAGGAATTGGGACTGGTGAGCACTGGGAGGGCCCTGCTGACGGCTCCCAGCACCGCGCCGCCCGTTTCGTAGAGACTCGTACCAGATCTCTTTGCTTCCCTGCGTGAACTTGGCAGAGCGATCCTCACGTTGGGAGGAGAGACTGTTACACCGTGTTGCAGCGCTCATCTGGGCTGGCTTTGGGTTGTCAGCCACGAGCTGTGGCTAAACACCCAGTTCTGCAGGTCCTGCTGCTTCCCGGGCCCCCCGGTCCTTCTGCAGGTCCTGCTGCTTCCCGGGCCCCCCGGTCCTTCTGCAGGTCCTGCTGCTTCCCGGGCCCCCCGGTCCTTCTGCAGGTCCTGCTGCTTCCCTGCGCTGCCTCCTGCAGATGGTGCCAGAGGCGCGGGCAGGAGCCCGCAGCTGCTGCTGCATCTGGGGGATGCTGCGCTCGGGGGCACAGAGGTACCACGAAGGGGATACCGGGGAGTTAAGTGGAAATCGAGAGGAAATCTGTACTGAGAGTGTTCCGAGGTTCAGGGAAAGCTGTTATAAAACCTGCTGCTTTAGTTGAGAATATTGCCTTGAAGCAGGAGAAGCATTGAAAACAAGTCTAAGATGTGGAAAAGGTCCCTCACTTATAAGAAGTTCTTTATAGCTTTGTCATTCTTCTGCATTGTCTCTGCTCTAGCACCAGCCAGGTCTGGTCCTGGACCTTCTTTGTGTGGTGAAAGATGATGGATGCAAAGAAGGCAGCAAGGTTTGCTCGTTAAGTGCTCTGTGAAGTAGAATATCTAAAGGAGGTGCACATCCAGCTGTCAGTGCACATGGCTATCCATCCTGTCTGGTATTTCAGCTGTTCCATGTGCCTCTCCCCTGGTTCTGAATATCCTTGAAGACGTTTTCATTAATCTCTCAATCTGAGAATGTTTAGCACAGTTTAGAAAAACCCTAAGGATAGGCAGGCAGGCTATTGAATTATTCTTTCGTTGAGAAAACAAGGATGTCTGGAGAGCAGCAGTATATCTGCCATGGTTCATAGCTATCGTGGGGCTGAAATACTTGATCTCTTAATTTCCAGAGATGTCAGATTGACTGTTTGTTTCCCTGTTAAAAGCACTTGTAGTTGGTAAGAGCTGGGAGTTGACTGCAGGTTCTAATGAAAGAAATGCCCGATCCCTCCTGCTGAAAGGGACGTCTGCTTCCAGCGCAGGCCTGGCTTAAGAGCTCTGTTCATACTGGAACCAGTGGACCTGCACAGCCAAGCACAAGCTCTCAGGGGAGCATTGATTGTACGTTGTACGGAGTTGAGATGCATCTTTTCTTCTGAAAGAGATGAAGCCTTCTGCAGCATCCCCCAAGACCAAGGCCTCTCCCTACTGATGTCCAGGAGCAGCATCTCCGGGGCAAGCTGGGACCAAATGGGTGAACTGGTCATGGGTAGTACCCAACCAGCCTTGGCAGACTTGGCTTTCTTAGCAAAACATGCTTATTGGCAGTGCTCCTGCCATGCCACACGTGTCTGCTGTGCCCGTTCCTCTGCTGAATCCTCACTGATAGGGCCACGTGTGAAGGGGATGTTAGAGACAGAGGCTGACTCTTATCTGGCTTTGCAATAGCCTGTGGACATAATTATTTTCTGTGGCTAATCCAGCTGGTTGCCGAATGGGGTAGCAGGGATGGCATTTTCCTTTTCAAGTTTGGTTTCTGTGGAGACTAGTTTCCTCATAGGTGATAACTTTACAGAGGAGACTAATGACCACGTGTTGATGAAATACTGCTGTGAGCCCATCTGGATCTGACCTGCTTCTTTGGGTAACAGCTGGTGAGCAAAATCAGCAGAGGGAGCTGCCCTAGCAGAAGTGGAAGAGGTTGACCCCTTTTCTCTCTGTCAGGGCTGTTAGCTTTTTAGGATCAAAGCTTTTCACATTTGGTCCCTGCACTTGAAGAAGCTCAAGTGTTTCCACTGCAGACATTAGTGATTCTGGCTCTGCTCCCTGCCACCCATCCCCAGATCCACTTTGCAAGCATTCTCCTTGAAACTGTAGTTTACAAAAATAAAACCTAGATTAAAGCCAGTACAGCTGCCCTGAGGTTTGAATCAATGCTGGTATGATGTGTTGCCAAAGAGAGAATTACTCAGGAGTGTGGATTAGAGCTGTTTGTCTCCAGGAAGACCTAGTCTTCAAAGCCAGGGAATTTTCCCAGCTATAGCTGGTGCATCTTCAGCTACAGGGCTCTGGTGCCCTTTTCCATGGGCACCAGGCTGACAGCTATCTTGTTTTTATCTCAGGTTCTTCATCTCCTTTCTCCCTATCTGGTTCAGTATTCTCCATTGCTCTTACTTTGGCCAGAATTTGCTGGCCAGGTCTGCCCTCCAGCCTTCCTCGTTGCTGTCTCTCAGCAGCTGTAAAAACTTCAATACTTCTGAAAAATGTTTTTCTTCCTGTTGGGAGAGAGGTTAGGTTTCTTTGTTTGCTTCTTCTAAACAATCCACGCTCCTGCAGCACTACTGAGGATCCAAACACTCGAGGAAAGCTCAGAAACTCCAGCTTGAGGCAGCTGGTGGGTCTGGGGAAGCGCTGCTGCTGCTGAGCTCTTGCAGGAGTTGTCTGTGCCACGCCAGTGCCACATGGCAGTGTCCCAAAGCAGCAGCGCGGGGGCTCGTGTGCCGTCTGGCACGTGGGCAAGGCGGAGGGTTCGGAAGAGCCAAGGGCTCGAGTCAAGGCTGGTGTTCAGCACTTGGGGCCAAGTTGTCCTACACCCAGTGCCCTGACAGTGCACGTTGCACTGCGCCACTGGAAAGGGCTGCAGCAGATGGTGGCTGATGCCCTCTCCCAGCTGCAGCAGAACGGCAGCCCTGGCCACGTGGTCCACAGCAGGTCCTGCCCGTCGCAGGGTGATGCTGGTTCCCCAGAGTGCCCCGTGCTCCGGCATGCTGTCTGCCTTGCTCTGCAGAGGCTGCTGGCACGCTGGCCCTGTCCCAGCAGCACCCGCTGGGCTGAGCGTGGCTCTGCAGCAGACCTGGGCGGTTCTCCTTTGCTTGGATGACTTCAGCCTTGACGTTGATGTGTCTGACCAGGACATGAGCTCTTGACCTGGCTCTAAATGTCGGCTCTCTGTAATTACCAGTTTGCCTCGAACTGGGATGAGGTTGCTCAAGGAGCCATCTGACCACGTGTGGGAGGAGAGGCAAAGTAGAGAGGGTCATAGTACTTGTAGAAGTGCTGTGAGAAAGTGAGCCTGCCCAGGGGCACCTGTCCCTCAACCCTGTCCTGTAAGGTGGGTAACCCAGGACCTCAGCCTGTACCCCCTGAACTTCCAATGAACCGATGAACTTCCCAGGCTCACGGGTGCTCAGCACTGGCTTGGGCGCTCAGTCTTCATGCCCAGCTCCTGGGCCTAGAGCTGAAACCCTCTATGAAGGTTTGGAGTCCTGCTTTGGACTGAAGCTTGTTGTGGATACCTAGTGCTGGTGCAGCCCGTAGGGCTACGTCAGAAGTGAACGCTGGATTTCTGGCTGCAGATCAGAGCAGATGCTGTTGGTAGGAGGGATTAAGGGCGGCACCACCGCACCGAGCAGGTTGTGTTGCCTCCCGACTCCAAGCCCAAAGGCCATCGCTGCCAGGCATGCCGCGGAGCCTTGCCTCCATCTCAGGCCAGTGTTTGTTCTCCAGGGACTCTGCATCTTCAGTTTCTAGAGCCAAAACTCGCTGTGGCTGTGATTGCTGCCTTTGAAGCCTCCACGGGTGGTCTTCGGACAGCCTTGGGCTCTGGCTCAAGCGTGAAGCGTTCTCACCCCTCCTATCACCTGCATTTCTGGGGATTTGTTTCGAAAGTATGTTAGAAGGGGAGGAAGACAGCAGTCCTGGGGGGGTTCTGCATGGCAAATCCCATCATACCATCCACAGGTCACACCAAGCTGAAGCCATCGGAAAGGAACTGAAGCGTGTGGTGTCCGATAGGAAGGGAGCTGGTCCTTTGAGCAGGCTGGAAGGAAACGGTGGAGAGGAAGGTGCTGGGAATTCTCCAGCGTGTTTTTGGAGAAGAAATGATTGAGTCGGCGGTGGATGTTTTGATGGAGTCAGGCTTTATTTATTAATGTTCCATTTCTGGCTTGTTTGTCCATCTCCTTAACAAGGTCATGGCTGTAAAACAAAAATAGCATCCATGATGGATCTCAATCTTGCCTGTTAAATCTCTTTTAAAAATGCAGTCTCGATCTTTAAAAATAAAAATCCAGCCTGGTACAGAGGAAGAGCAAGCCACCAGATTCCCCACTGAATAGAGGATTTCTTCCAACAAACGAGGACCTGCTTCCTTATGTGTCGAGACCCCAGGATGGTTTAATTTCTGTGTCAGTGCTAATTGATTGGAAGCAACAATTTTGCCAGACAAAGCTGTAAATTAGTTTCAAATGGGGGAAACAGGCCACCCACTGCCCAAATATCATATTGCAGTAACAACATTAAACATGGAGCAAACCATAACCCGGGGAAGGAAAACCCAAGTGAAACCAGATTTCCACTCCTTCCCTTTCCCCGGGAAAGTGGAACCAGATGGTTTGTGGCTTTGATAATGAGAGAGACTGATTCTTTCAGATCCAGCTTAAGCTAAGCATCACACAAAGGGATGGGCTGAGAAGCAAAACCTCACAGGCATGAATTCTGCCTCTGGAGACCGCCGGCATGTGAAACCCTCCCAATAAAAACATTACAGAAAATCGTCTTCCTAATTGCAGCGGAGCCCTCCTTGCCCGGCCGGCCCCTCTCATCGCCTCCTGCGAAACGCCGGCACGGCTCCCACCAGTTTCAGCCACACGCAAATCCCTCCTCGCTCCCGCAGCGCCCGCCCTGCCTGGGAGGGGGTGCGCAGTGCCCGTGCAGCGCCGGGCTCGGCCCCGCTCCCGGCAGGCAGCCTCGGATAACCGGTGCCTGCACCCCACCTCTGCGGCCAAACTTTCGGCCGGGGTCGGGGCCAAGGGCACTGAGTAGCCCCAGGCACGCGGTGGGCGCCGGGTTTCAGCCGCGAGCGCTGTGCTCCAGTGAAGACTCACGTGTTCTTGGTTTGCCCGTGTTGAACGTCAGCTTGGTCAGCCTTCTGCTTGTGTAACTTTCAGGGCTGGCTGGAGAGAACCGGCAGGTCCTTCTGGAGGCCAGGTGGGCTGTGTTGAGCATCAGCACACCAAAACCCTTATCTGATCCAGGTCTGACATTCAGGAGGCAAAATTTCTTCTGGGTAAGGATCTCTTTTGGCTTCTTGTTCCCTTGTGGAGCAGAAGGCAGGAACCCATCATAGGACCATTTGAGTTGGAAGACCTTCAAGACCATCTAGTCCCAACCTCCCTGCCATGGACAGGGATACCCTCTACTACACCAGGTTGCCCAAAGCCTCATCCGACCTGGCCTGGAACAATTCCAGGGATGGGGCAGCCACAGCTTCTCTCGGCAATCTGGTCCAGTGCCTCACGACCCTTGGAGTGAAGAAGTCATTTTCATGGGGAGACTCTTTCTGTCGTGCCAAAGACAGCCCTGCCTGTGCTGTGCTGCCTGCTTTGTCCGTGTTTCTTGCCCTAACAGGGACACTGGCAGCAGCAAATGCTGCAGTATGTGAGGAAAGTCCCCACAGGGCCATGGAAGGGTGAGACCTGGTTCCAAGTTCAAACCAGTTGGGCAATTATCCCTGTATTCCTGTAGCAGCCAGTGCCCTGTTCCTGGGGCAGCACGTTGGTGTGCTGGGGACAGACGAAGCCTGGTATCTGCTCTGCTAAAGCTGGTGGAAATTCCTTATGAATTCTGTGGAGTTTGGTTCCGGGCACAGAAAACTTCATCTCCTCTGGGAAGTCCTCCTTTCTCCCGGCCGGTGCCTCCTGACTGTCACGGTCACTCTGGGCTGCTGAGGGAAAAGCTTTCTGCCTTTTTCTCCTTTTTGGGTTTCATGTTTGGTTTTGGAATATTACTTTTTTCCAAGCCAAGTCTTCCCACAGCCGCCCTGGGAATTGGCTTGGCGGGGGCGTTCCCTGCGCTGGCGAGGAGCAGGTGGAGCGGAGACAAGGAGCAGTGTCTGGGCTGCCCGGCGCTGGGTCCGGCGGAGCTGCGTGTGCGTTGTGCTTGGACGAGGGCTTTGGAAAACCATCAGCAAAGGATTGCAATTTCCTCTTCGCCTGCGGTGAGGCGAGATCCGAGGCTGCGAAACCGCTGTGGCTCGCTGTGCCGGCGCCCGCGCGGAACGCTGCGCCATCCCTTCGGAGTCGCTGCCGGTTGCTTCGGCCGCGGGCGCAGCGGCTGCCGTCCGAACGCACAGCGGCGGGCGGGTGGGAAGTGCCACGCAGACCGACGTGCCTGCGGGTCCCTCCTGGTTGCAGAGGGGTTTTTCTTTCCCTCCTTCTCCCAGAGTAATTGGGGAGAATCAGGGTTGTGTTCGTGCACGGACCCACCGGGCTTTTGGCCACGAGGTGAGATGCGGAATGAGGGATGAGGTGGGCGAGGGCTGGCTAACCAGTCCCTCCAGGAGACGGAGCGAGCGCTGGACGTTGGTTTGTGCCCTCGACTGGGCTTGTGCAGCCGTCACACCCCTGGAGAAAGCCACGTCCACGTCCAAGTGCGCTGGGGCCGGGCTGTGCCTGGCAAAGCTGCTTCCCTGTTCCTTCGGCAAAGTGCTTGTGAAACAGGGGATGACACAGCCTGGGAGACGGGTAGGAAATTCCCAGCACACCCGGAGAACACCGCGTGGTCCTTGAACTTGTGAGGACTCGCAGGATCATCATGCGTGCGGCATCTTCCCCCCGGGCGCCTGCGGAATTACAACGCCGGGTTCTCCCGGGCTAATGGCTGTTTTGAACAACAAGATTGATTGCTTTCTCCTTTAATTATCTGCAGCTCACTGAGACTTTGCAAAACGCTCTAGGTGACAGAAACCGCAGTTCAGTGTGTTAGTGTTTGCCCGTCTTGGGGATTTTCCAAGCTCAGCCACCAGCAGGGCTGTGGGAAAGGCGGTGGCGAGCATCTCTGTCCTCCCATGACCCGACTTGGGCACATGCATCACCGCCTGCCTTCATGCACAGCTTTGGGGAGCAGACTGGGTGTCTCCTCCCAGCCCCCCATCCCTTTCTGATGACTGTGGGTGAATCTGAGCACTTAACAGCTTTTGGCTGCCAATTTTGCAGCTCAGAACCGTCGGGAGCAAATTAGACGGTGCCCGTTTGTTCCCGCTGTTCCCGACGGCAGCACCTCCAGCACTGTCCATCCACCCCGGGCCAGGGGCTCTTGCTGGGGGTCGCTTCTTCCTTCAGCTCTGCTGACCTGGAAACGTTCCTGCGAGTGCTTTGCCTGCGAGTTGTCTGGCAGAGGCTCGGCCCGACGCGCTGTTGGAACCTCGCGGATCCGCGCCGTCGCGAAAGGTCACGGTATCTGCATCGACTCCGCCGCCGCGGCTGCTGGAGGGCTGGGGGGATCCCGCGCTTGTCGAGTCACATTCGGCGGAGAGCGGCTCTTCTTTTGTGGCGCAGAAATAGCTGTTCTTGTTCTGGGGAGGGTGCTTCGCTCTGGGCTCCTGCGCCTGCCGCGGGGGACGCGGCCGCCAAGTCAAAACGCGGGGCTCATCCAAGGCTGCGGAGTCACGGCGACGGGATCTCCCCCGGAGCTCCCGCCGAACAGCGCGGTGCGAGGCCGGGAGTTCTGCCGCTGACCCAGTCTCTTCCAGCATCTCACCTCCATCTTCTGCCTCCTGAGACGTGTGGGGGCTCGGCTGTCCCTGGGGTGGCCCCAGCTCCCGTCGGGAGCGGGGGGACCCGTCCCAGGCCAGGTAGGAGGGTGCCGAGTGCCACCTTGCCCGCTTGACTGACGATTTTTTCGTGCCGAAGAAACAAATGAGCTGTAGGGACATGCACGTCTGCCATGTATTTCCAATTAAGGCACAGCTTGGTGCTGATTAGATCTAGAAGTTACATCAAGAAAGGAGAAAAATGTAAATAAGCAGAATTATTTGTTATTTCCCCTCGTCCTTTCGACAGATGGAGCCACGCTGATTAGATTATCTGATCTCTTTCTCAAGAACAAATTGTTGATGGGAAGCTGTCTCTGTGGGTTCCAAGCGTGCCCGGCGCTGACTCCGCTCCGGCTGCGGGAATGACGCTCTGTTTGTTCCCCGCGTGCCGAGCCGCTTCCGCCGGCCCCAGCAGGCAGCCGGAGCAGCCTGGGCACCATCCCCGTGCCAGTGTCAGCCGCCACCGGCCGCTCCTGCCGATGGCGGGCCGGCTCCGTCTGCTTTCGGCAGTAAGGTTTTTCTTAAATGAAATCACTTCCTCGGAGTAATTGCATCAGCTAATTAAGGACCTAATTGGCTAATTAGAGCAAAGTGACAGTTCCTTTGCTGTACAGGGAAGGAACGCGGTGTAACGGCAGGAAATCGGCGACGCTCCTCGCTGCCAGCGCCCGTGGTGGTGGAGACAAGTGGTGGAGGAGATGATGGATGAAGCCGTCAGCCTTGTCTGGAGGGACACAACTCCAGGCTCCAAGAGCTGCCGTTGGCAACAGGCGTTCCACTGTGCCCAGTGCCAGGGATGTGGGAACTGTGTTGGATCAGTGCAGAAGGTCTCATGGGGAAGCGGGGCATCGGGTGCCATCGATCTCCAAAGGCATTGTGGGAGGCAGTGACTGGAGCATGGCAGCGTGCTGCCAGCTTGAGCCTTCTGCCGGGGCTCGGTTTTGCTGGCATGTCTCCTGGTCAGAAAGGGTTGGGAAGGACCGAAGGGAAAGGATGGATTTTACATTCACTGTCTTGTTGTTCGCTTCAGACAAACCGAGGCGCGAGCCTGGGTCTGTGGTTTGGTTTGGCTGCATCTTCGGGAAGCCCTTGGATGTGGTTCAGTTGTCGAGGGCCTGGGGTGGGAGCTGGAGACCTGGATGCTGTTCTCAGCTCTGGCACTGGTTTGGTGTGGCCTCGAGCAAATTCCTTCACAACCCTAGGCCACTTTTTCTGCTCTTTTGCCAGCCTTGCCTTGTAAGTGATCTCCTTGGAGCGAAAACGTGTCTGTGTGTATCCACAGTAGAGCTCTGATCTTGTTTGGAGCCACACGCTCCATCTCAAAATGACTTGGGCATCTAAATATGGCCTTACTGTTCCTGTGAGCATCTAGATCGGAAATTTAAGTCCTTGTTCATGTGTGATCTAACCCTGGAGGACCGTAAAGTCTGGTTGGTGTGTGTGTTTCTGCCAGCAGGATCCTGAGGCACCAAGATGTCCGTTGCCTGTGGTTCCCAGCACATCTGAGTCTTGCATGTGCTGAATAGCTTGTGCCTGCCTCCATCTCGGGATGCACAGAGTAGGTGTTCCTCAGTTGTCATAGCCAGGGACCTCGGTCCAGCTGCAGTGAGAGCCCCAGGGGCTGCAGCAGCCGGAGGTGTGATCCCCCAGCTTCCCCTGCCCCACGCGCATTGCGATGGGAATATAAGAGCATGTTTGGTACCTGTGCATCATCCCTGTGTGGTGGGCTCGTTCCCATGACTCAAGAGCGTGCGATCTCCTCTTTGGAAGGACTGAGGATTTTCAGGTCTCATGGTGTAGAATCACAGAACGGTTTGGGTTGGAAGGGACCTCAAAGACCATCCAGTCCCAAACCCCTGCCATGGGCAGGGACACCCTCCACTACACCAGGTTGCTCAAAGCCCCATCCAACCTGGCCTTGAACACTTCCAGGGATGGGGCAGCCACAGCTTCTCTGGGCAGCCTGTGCCAGTGCCTTACCACCCTCAGAGGGAAGAATTTCTTCCTTAGATCTCATCGAAATCTCCCCTCTTTCAGTTTAAAGCCATTGTCCCATGTCCTGTCACTACACGCCCTTGTCCCAAAGCCCCTCTCCAGCTTTCCTGTAGCCCCTTTAGGTACTGGAAGGTGCTGGAAGGTCTCCCCAGAGCCTTCTCTTCTCCAGGCTGAACAGCCCCAACTCTCCCAGCCTGTCTCCAGAGCAGAGGTGCTCCAGCCCTCGCATCATCTCCGTGGCCTCCTCCGGACCCGCTCCAATGACTCCATGTCCTGTATGACCCCATGTCTTTCCACATCAATGCGTTCTTTCATCTTAAAGCTCTAGATAAGCCAAAATCATGGCCCAACAGAGCCAGAGGCACTCCCAAAGTCCATCCTCCCATCCCTCTCGATTCCTAGAGTCATCCCAAGCTGTGTGTTGGTGCCGGTTCTGGCTGGGCAGGCCCCTCTGCTGCCTGGGAGCAGGACCGGGGCTGGGGTCTGCCGCTTTCTGGCAAGCCCAGCGCCCCAGGCAGGCTCGGTTTCAGTGACTGAATTTCATGTGAAAACACCACAAAGTGAAAATTTCTCACGGGCTTCACCCAACGATGAAAGCAGCAGCCTGAGATCGCTCACATCATGAAGGATAGAACCTGAGCTTGCAGTTCTGGACCGAGGGCCAAAGCCAAGAGAATTTCGTGTGGTTTTAGGTTTACTGGGAACATTTCACCAGGTTCTGACATAGAGTCACTTGTTCTGGTAACTGCTTATTCGGTGTTCCAGTTGCAGCACAGGATGCTCCCTGTGACGCTGTAACGCGGTCTGCAATCTTCCTCCTGCTTTACGTACTCGCCACGAGGTCCCACGCAGCCACGCCACGGCCCCGCGGGGGAAAAGTTCAACCTGCTCCCAGATGTTTTTGCAGCTGGAAGAAAAAGGCCGTGTAATGCTTAAGGATGAATCGGTTTCAAAGTATTTTTGCAGTGCATGAAATAATATTTTATATAGAGAACAAAATGGGCAAGGAAACGATGTTAAATTCCTCCAGTAAATTGCTCAGGGATTTTTTGTTCGTCTCCGTTTCTACTGGAAGCAAAATCTGACCGTGATCGCGGCATTAAGTGCCAAGCAAACGCCGTGACCCAGAGCCGAGGCTGCCCGCGGGCACCGGCAGCTCCAGGGTGGGAACGGGCACGGCCGGGCGCTGCTGCGGTGGGGGCTCGGCGGAGCAGAGCATCCCCCAGGCACAGCCCTGGCATCCAGCAGGATGGAGACCTCAGCTTGGCACACACGGGGGCAATCCCAGCCCCCTCGGATGGCCGGGGGGGGTTTCCTTCACCCTCACTGGATGGTGGGAATTCACTTGGGAACCAGCATCTTCCTGGCAGAAAACTTTTGATATGAAAAAAATGTTTCCTAAAAGTGGTTGTTCATAGAATTTGGGTTTCCCGGGGAGTTTGCAGAGTTTTCCTAGGAGAAGGCAGCACTCCTGAACAAACCTTGCTCTTGTCTCTCTTACTTGAAATCCAGTTTTGGTTTCTAACGTAAAACAACAAAAAAAAATCAGTTTCGAATCGACGTTTTGACTTGAAATGTCATTTTGTTTTTAATTGAAGAACCAGAGTGAAATGACATTTTAAGTCAAAATGTTAATGTTTTGTTTAGACATCCTCCCATGGGAAAATTTAAATGTTCCATCAGAGCTGACATTTGCCTGCGAAAGAATCCCCAAAAACCCAGAGTTTTCTCCAAAGAGGGGTGAGGAGGGTTTCCACGCCGGGCGTTGGAAGAGGCAGGACCGCCCTCGCGTGGGTCGTTAACGGACCCGCTGGCGCCGCTCCGGATGGCGGAGGGGGAGCGGAGGGAACGCTGCTCCGGCGGAGGCGAGCGGGTCACCGGGCTAATGCCACGCTGTTAAGCCTCCACATCCCAACGAAATCCTCTGGCACTTGAAATAATGAGCTCTGCTAATTCCGTGTGTTTTACACGCCCTTGCTGAGCTGGAGAGATCCTGCCTTTCCTCAGCCGAGCGCTCCGTCCCCAAAGCTGGGGGGTTTCGCTAATTCCGTGCCAAGGAAGCGCTCAAATTCCTGCCAAGTGGAGGTTGGCTTTGCAGGAGCAAAATCTTTGCCCGTCTGCAGAGGCGCCCGCCTGCGCAGCAGCGAGATGCCCCTTCCGCAGGGCTTCGCCCGGACACTGTGGCCATTTTCAGGGAGAAGGGAACAGAAAATCAAACTCATCGGAGAGGATTTCCTGCCCGCATCACCCGACCCGTGTTAGTGGTGAGGTTTTTCTAATCCTGTTGTGCTCCTGTGGCACAAGGGCACGATTTGCTCTTGCTCCGGGGATGTGTCCGTGACTGAGCAGCTGCGACGTGCAGGAGCAGGTCCTGGGCTGCCCTGGGAAGGGCAAGGGGGCAGGATGAGATGGAGCCCATCGCGGGCTGGGAGCAAATCCATACTGCGTGGGGTCCCAGCAGTGCCATGACGATGGGCAGCGCTGGGGGTGCTGGGGAGGGTCCTTCCCTTTGGCCGCCTCCCTGGACTGCAGGATGGGGGGATGCCCACCTCTGCTCCACAGTGTCCCTGCTCTGAGGAGCAGGTCTCCAGCTCCCAGCAGGTTTGGACCACAACTCCACCTCTTCTTCTTCCGTGTTCAATGGAAACAGCTCAAAGTCAGACAGAAATTACAGGGCAGGAGCGTTACCCAAGAAGGCTGGAAGAGATTTTGACAAAGTAGATCATCTCAGTGGCGAGATCAGTGAAGTGGAAACGTTCAAGGACGGGAGAGGGAAGAAACGCTCTTGGGGAAGGGAGTCTCCTGCGGGACCAAGAGCTGCGTGTGCCTCTGGTAGGCTCACGGCCGGACTGCTCCGGGTCCAGCTCAGAGCAGAGAAGGGTGAGGACAAGACAGGAGCTGTGCTAACGTCCGCCAGCACCAGCTGGTTCATCGCTGCAGAGCCAGATCTCGTTCCCTTCCGCTGAACACCTTCGTGTGGGCGATGTGCTCCTGCAGCGGCAGTGCTGCCGGGGGGCTGCTCCCCCAGCGTGAGCAGAGAAACTGCTGCCCACTGTCACCAGGGATCGGGCGTGAGAGCAGAGCTCAAGCCAGCCAGAGCATATTCAGCTCTGCGTGGTTTGCTTGCAGCACCTCCGTTTTGATACGTGCTGTTGTTCCGTTGTCAGTATCAAATGAAGCAAAAAAACCCAACCTCAAAACAGAACAGAAGCGGACAGTCCCTGCTGCCTGCTTTTCTTTCTGGCAAAGAAAGAAAATCATAGAATCCCAGAAAGGTTTAGGCTGGAAGAGATCTTCAAGAGCATCTAGTTCCAACCCCCCAACCATGGGCAGGGACACCTTCCACTACACCAGGTTGCCCAAAGCCTCATCCAACCTGGCCTTGAACACTGCCAGGGATGGGGCAGCCACAGCTTCTCTGGGCAACCTGTGCCAGTGCCTCACCACCCTCAGAGGGAAGAATTTCTTCCTTAGATCCAATTTAAATCTCCCCTCTTCCAGTTTAAATCCATTGCCCCTTGTCCAAAGCCCCTCTCCAGCTTTCCTGTAGCCCCTTTGGGTACTGGAAGGTGCTGGAAGGTCTCCCCGGAGCCTTCTCTTCTCCAGGCTGAACAGCCCCAACTCTCCCAGCCTGTCTCCAGAGCAGAGGTGCTCCAGCCCTCGCATCATCCTTGCAAGTCTCTGAAGACACCAAGCAATGGCTCCAGCGGCCACAGAAGAAGCAGTTGACAGATTTGCCCAAGTGTCCCGTAACACCCGAGTTCTGGCTGCTTCAGGTGGTTTTGGCTTCCCTGCACCCGGCGATACGTGAGCAGGCAGCCCGCCAGCTCCCAGGAGCCAGGGACGGTGCTGAGCCTCTCGGGAGGGAATTAAAAATCCATCTGTTCTTATTCTCAGACACCTTGCCCGGGGGTTAATGCAGTGTCTGTTTTTTTCCCCCTTAACCAGAAAGAAAATAAGTTTCAAGAAGCTTTGGTGTTTGCTTCTGCCTCGGCGGTGTCTGCGCCGTCGGAGCGTGCCGGGGGGCTGGGCTGGGCTGTGTCGGCGAGGGGCTGCCGGCGAAGGCGCAGAGCTGTCTTCAAAGCAGGAAAGGATCTGGCCCTGAGAAACGGCACGGGAACAAGGGACGTCGGCACGGGCATCGCTCGAGGCCGTTCAGGGCCCGTCTTCTGCGCGGAAAAACGCTCGTAGCCTCTAAACGAGGGTCTGGGTTGGAGCTAACAAACGCTGCCGGCACAGAAACCCACCGTTTCCCATTTATGCTTTCCAGCCTTGCTGGGCCCTGGGCGCTCCGGTGCTTCCTGGCGCGGTGGGAGCATCACGGCCCTCCGCCCTTCCCAAGACACGTGTTTTCCATCTCTTTTCCTGTTTTTGTTGTATGACAATAAAATCCCTGGGGCGACGCAGAGCTCCGCGAGCGATCCCTGCTGCTGAAACACACCGATCGGCACGGCAGCCACCGCAGCCGGGGAGGGAGCGTTGCGCTTGGGCTTCGTGTTGAGCTTCGAGGTGTTTGCAAATAGAATCATAGAATCATCGAATGGTCAGGGCTGGAAGGGACCTTCAAAGGTCACCTAGTCCAACCCCCCTGCAAGGAACAGGGATATCTCCAACTAGATCAGGTTGCATACTAACGTTATCCTTAATTGTTGCTCAAAACCAAGCGAATGACATCTCCTGTGTCCACCCCGCCGTCTTGAAGCACCGGGCTCAGCGGCGGAGCCAGCTGGCAGGCGCTGTGGTGTGCCAACGCGCGGCACGTCCTCGCTGCCAGCGAGCCCGAAAGCCTGGAGGGGCGAGGAGGAGGAGGCTTTTGGCTCCTTGTTGTGCTCTCACGGGTTGTCAGGCCACTTCATCTGCCCGTTCGCGTTGGCCGGGGTTATCTCGCCCGCCGGTGAATCGGAGGAAGGAGGCGGTGCTGCCGTGGTGGTGCTGCCGTGGTGGTGCTGCCGTGGCGGTGCCAGGGTGAGCGCTCGGCCGCGGCAGCACAGGAGGGTGAGCCGAGCGAGGGTGGGAGCGGAGCAGTCGGTCCTTCTGGCTACAGCACGCATCCCTTAATGTCACGGGAAGGTCCCTGCCAGCGCGCGACCATCACCCCGCTTCAACGACGTGGCGGGGCTCGCCGAGCCTCCCCTTCGCCCGGCGTTCCGGCTGGGTTTGGCCAGCCCGGGCCGAGTTCCCAGCTCCGGCTGGACATTCCGAGTTTCCCATTACCCAGAGAAACCACAGAGCCGCCTGTACTTTAGTTTAATTGCTGCTTTTCTGAAACACTTCAAAGAATGTTTCTAACCGCAGTATGTGGCACGTATTATTAGATTTGTTTTTGGAATATAATGATAAACTGTTGCCATTATGGAGGTAGACGTAATTATCTGAAATCTATTTTAATCTATTCTGCCTTTTAAATATTCTATGTTCCCTTTTAATAAGAGGTAGCATCCACCCTTTGATGTTCTAGCGGAGGTGTAGAAAGCTCTCCTCTCCTGGCTGCAAATGTTAATTGAATAGCCTCCCTTTCTCTTCATTAGCTGCATTAGCTTGCATTAACACCTTTTAATATCTCTTTAAAATCTTGTTCAATTTACTTTCTTTAATCTTTTCCTTTCCCAGAGTGTTGCATCACTTTGATCCTCATCTTCTTCTTTTCTTTGATGACAACTTCGAGTTTAATTTGTATCTGAATTGAAATGGAAATTTCCTAATTCCCCAGAATTCAGTTTGCATTTTACACAGTTTTGGCATCTGCGTTAGCGGCGCGGGGAGGGGGAGCTGGTGGGGGAGGGAAGAGCAGGACCATGGAGGTGGCTACCAGCGCCCACCGCTGCTGCCCCAACATCCCGTCCCTGTGCCCGCGGGCAGGTGGGTGAGCTGCTCCGCTCGCAGCTGCCTTGAGGGTCCCAGACGAGGTTCAGAAAGGGCTTTGCAGCACCCAGTTCTCCGGGACCTGGCTCCCAGACTCCAGGTGTTTTTGGTCGTGCCATGCCGCGCCGTGCCAGTGCTCAGCACTTGCAGGAGGTGCCCTTGCAGGAATGATCCTCCAGTCCCCACCCACCCCAGTGGGCAGCAGCTCCCGGGCAGCCCGCGGAAGCCGTTCCCAGTCTGAGCTGGGCTGGACAGGGTCTCCCGGGCACAGGCACGGAGCCGTTAATCGCCACCTGCCCCGTGGGCACGGCCAGGGATGCTCTGTTAAGGCTCCCCTGGGTTTTTGCAG
The DNA here is from genome assembly GCF_009769465.1 of Tauraco erythrolophus. Lineage (NCBI taxonomy): Eukaryota > Metazoa > Chordata > Aves > Musophagiformes > Musophagidae > Tauraco > Tauraco erythrolophus. The sequence goes on from NC_141478.1 coordinate 1,079,766, forward strand.
GAGAGCAGGATGGGTGATGTGGTGCATTCCCCTCTGTGACCCTCTCCTTGCTGCTCTCCAGGCCGGCTGGGCTTGGTGGCAGTGTGGGCAGGGGAGCTGGTGCCAGGGGCACAGCCAGTCCCTGCCTGCCCGTTGCTGCACTGCAGGGGACTGGGCAGGGATCCCCACCCCACTGCTGCCTGCGCCAGGAGGGACGAGGCACCGTCATCGGGTGCGGGTGCTTCTGTGTTTGCCATTTAGCAGCCTGAGAAGCAGCGGGATGAGGGGTGCCAGCTGCTCCCCTGCCACCTGCTCCCGGGCAAAGTCATGGAGCAGGAGCCAGGGGCCGTCCAGCCGTCTCAGCCGGGCTCACCAGTGAGCCATGTCTCTGCTTGTCTCGTAGTGCTGCACGTGGTGTTGGGCAACAGGCGGGCGCAGCTTCTGGTGTAGTGCTGAGGGACCTTCCTTTGCCGTTCCCTGGTGCCCGGGGTTCACTCGCGGCGCGTTTCTGCTCCCGGGCACGAACGGTGGAGGATCCTGTTCATCACAAAGTGCTCCCAGTGCCGAGTATCGCTGCATCCCGCCCAGTTCTCCCTGTGCTGGTTCTAGGTGCCTGTTAGACCTGTAATAGAGGTGTCGGTCTCCTTTCTGCAAGTCCCCTCAGCATCCCCTTAACCCCGGTTCTTCCCAAATCATTTGGCCCGTTGATCACAAACCCTCTCTGATGTTGATGAGCAGTCGCCAGCCTGCACCGAGTGCCCGGGTAACGACGTGTAGCCCTTGGTGGATCTCGACGCCCACGAGCCCGTTCCTCCCGCGGGTCGGCGTGAGGAGCTGTGCCAAGAAGCCGTCTGCAGCGCGCGGCAGAGCCCTCCCTCAGCAGTTGGCAAAGCGGGTGAGTGTGACCGAGGGCCCGTGGCCACCACAGACCAGCATCTTCCTCCCTCTCACTCCTTACACCCACGAGTACCGAGAAGTGGGGAGGTCCTGCGAGCCCTGGAGGCTGCCTGGGGCCAGGAGGACATGGCTGGAGCTGCCAGGGAATCACATGTGAGCTCCTTCGGGGTGTCTTCTGGCCAGAGGCATTCCTGATGTTCATCTCTGGGTTTTCCTGGTTTTCCTTCTTGTTTTTCTCATGGAGAGTGGTCGGGCTGGTGAGGCTGACTGTAATGAGAACTGAACGTGCGTGCTACGAGGCCGGGAAGGTTTATTGCTCTCTCTGCAATTAAATTAAACACCAGCAATGGATGCTCAGGGTACACATGGACGGTTAATTGAGTTCTCCACGCCCTGCTCCGAGCCACCGCCACCCCAGGAGCTGCTTTGGCAGCGATGCAGAAAGCTTTCTGCATTTTTTTGGTTTTTTTTTTTGACTTAAAGTATAATAAATCAGTTTACTCTTTAGAAAGAAACGTTAATTTTTTAAGGGCTTTGTCCCCGATGCTCTTCATCAGAGCACTTGGTATCTACTCAGAACAAATCGGCGTGGATTTCAGCAATGACATCAGAGATGAATCACTGTTTTCTGAGCGCTTCGAGTAGGACTTGTTGAGCCCGAAAGAAAAGAGGGTTGATTGATGCACTATTCACAGGCTTGATTTCCTGATTTCTACAAACGTTTTCCTTCTCTGTGTGCGTTCGCCCAGTCCTTCAGGGGAGCCCCGTGACCCGGTGCTGCTGGGTGACGTGGCGCGGGTCTTGTTTTGCAGCGGGCCACTTAGCGCAGAGGTAGTTCGGAGCAGAGATGAGTCTGGGGTCCCCCTCCTGCCTCCCCCAGCCCGAGCACCGGGAATGTGGCAGTCGTTCCTGGCAGCGCCGGGCAGATGACTTGTCTCTGCGTGACCCACCCCGCAATCACCCTTGACATGACGAGGGACCGGAGACCCCAGCGCCCGCAGGACCTCGTCGTCGTGGGCGTTATCCCTGTGTACCACCGCAGGAGCGGCGTAACCCGGAGCTCGCTGGATGCTGGATGTGCTCCAGCCCTTTCATCTGACTCCAGCCTCCCAGGCCTTCCTCAGGGCACGCCGGGGGAAGCCACCGGTCCCCCCCAGCCCCCCGCGGGGCTCGCCACCCCCGTCGCTGCGTGCCGGCGGGTCGGAGCGCCGGGACGTGGCGAGCGCTTTCGGCACGGAGGGATGCTTGCTTTCCAAATGAAGCCGTCGGCGGCTCGGCAGCGGGGAGGTGACGTTGTCCTTCTTAAAGCTGACAAATGATTCTGTCTCCAGCGTGGGAATGAACGGATCTCAGATCTCCGGGGAGAAGGCGTTACGGTCGCGGAGGACGGTGCCACGCCGTGCTGCCCTTGTCAGTCGACTGCTCTCGCCTCCGTGGCTCTGCCTCGGAGAGATGGGAATTTATGGGATGTTTTGCATCTTTTTCTTCCTTTTTAATCCCTGTAAAGGAAGCTCTGATTTTTGAAGCGTTGCTGTTTTTTCCCTTCTCTTCCTGTTCTGGGAAGAGGAGCTTTGCTCGGAGGCTCGCGCTTCGCAGATGCTCCTGGGGAAACGGGAGATTTGTCACTTCCGAATCGCTGCGTTTCCACCCGCTCTCTGTGATCCTCCATTTAAACCAGAGGCAGCATCTCAAAGCACCTCTCAGGCTGGCAGGGAAGAGCTGCGTAAGATGGAAGGATACAGGGAAGTGTCTTTAAGGGATCACAGCTTCTCAGTGACAATAATGAATTCCCCGGCTTGGGAGGCACCTTGATGTCAGGTTACAGAGCACGACCTTCCCCCAGGCACCTGTCCCTGGAATGAGTCCGTGGCAGATGTGATTGTAAAAGAGTGAGACAACCGCTGCCCGAGAGCCACAACTTCCACCGTTTTCTGTCCTTCCTCCGCCAGAGCCCTGCTCCTCCTCCTCCTCGCCGCAGCTGGGCTGCGTGTCCTCCTGGGTGAAAGGGTGAGGTTGTCCCTGTGTCAGGCTGAGGTCTCCTCGCCTCTTGAGTCGTTTGGGGGCTGAAAGGAGCACGGGGATGTTGCTGACCTGGCGTCTTGGGGAGTGCTGCTGTTTGGGGTATGTGCCGTCACGCTGAGCCTCGCACCGTGCGACGTCCCTTCCCCAGCCGGGTCTGCGTGGGGCGAGGACCTGCACCAGTGTCACTGCAGCGGATCGGGCAGCCGCTCTCCCCACTCTCGCTGCTCCGTGGCCCGCAGGTGCAGGGTGAAGAGGCGGGGGTTGTCTGTGGACATGGCAAAGTGCCTTTTCAGTCCCAAATTTGGACTGAACCTGGTGCGTGTAACGTGGTTTGGGCATGCTGTGGTCCTCGCTGTTGCTCCAGCTCCCTGGGAGAGAGAAATAACCTGGGGCACTGTTGGTTTCCCTCCCTTCTTACATCCTGGGGGCAGTTCAGCCTGGAGAAGGCTCCAGGGAGATCCTCCAGCACCTTCCAGTGCCTAAAGGGACTACAGGAAAGCTGGAGAGGGGCTTTGGACAAGGGCGTGTAGTGACAGGACACGGGGCAATGGCTTTAAACTGAAAGAGGGGAGATTTAGATCAGATCTAATGAAGAAATTCTTCCCTCTGAGGGTGGTGAGGCACTGGCACAGGTTGCGCAGAGAAGCTGTGGCTGCCCCATCCCTGGCAGTGTTCAAGGCCAGGTTGGATGGGGCTTTGGGCAACCTGGTGTAGTGGAAGGTGTCCCTGCCCATGGCAGGGGGGTTGGAACTGGATGGTCTTTGAGGTCCCTTCCAGCCCAAACCATCCTGTGATTCTGTTCTGTGATTCTATGATCCGTCTGTTCACCATTTGATTGAAATTACTTGCATCTTCCTGCTCATTTTCCCTGTTTCCAAACCCCTTGTGCGCTGGTGAAAACCTCCAGCCCTGAAACCCCAGACAACCCGAGGCTCGGTGCCTGGGTGGCACGGCGGGGCAGGGGGACGGGCCCAGCACCCCTGCCGTGGGGGCTGCTTTATGTCCCCTCCGGAAAAAAAAACAAACCCACAACCCACCCACGCCCGATGCAGCTTGCGCAACGCCCCGTAACAAATTAGTGCAGATCCAAAACCCCGACCCGGGAGTCTCCCGTTCCAAACACATGTTGGTGCCTGATCCTGCCCGCCGGGCCCCGGCGCTGCGCCCGGCTCCCCTGGGAGCTTTGCATGAAGGAGGCTGTGGAGTTCAAAGCGATTTCGTGAAGGTCTGGTGACTCCACCTCGTGAGAAGCTTTCCTCGCGGTGTTTACAGTGCTGTTGGGACTGTGTTGGGCTTTTACACTCAATGGTATTTATCTCGTGATTTCCAATTAAAAAAAAAAAAAAAAAGACACAGAATCCAAAGACTTTCCCTGGTCAGGTTTAATTAGTTTCTAGATTTGGACTGAGAGCAGCCCTGAGGAGAAGGACTTGGAGGTGCTGGTTGGTGAGAAGCTCACCATGAGCTGGCACCGTGCGCTGGCAGCCCAGAAAGCCACCTGTGTCCTGGGCTGCATCCACAGCAGCGTGGGCAGCAGGTTGAGGGGGGGATTCTGCCCCTCTGCTCTGCTCTCCTGAGACCCCCCTGCAGTGCTGCGTTCAGCTCTGGGGGCCCCAACAGCAGAAGGACATGGAGCTGTTGGAGCGGGTCCAGAGGAGGCCACGGAGATGATGCGAGGGCTGGAGCACCTCTGCTCTGGAGACAGGCTGGGAGAGTTGGGGCTGTTCAGCCTGGAGAAGAGAAGGCTCCGGGGAGACCTTCCAGCACCTCCCAGTGCCTAAAGGGGCTACAGGAAAGCTGGAGAGGGGCTTTGGACAAGGGCGTGTAGTTTCAGGACTTGGGGAGCTCTTGAGAAAAGGCTGCAAGAAAGCAGCTCCTCAGTAACTTTTAAAAGTGTAAAGAAAGGAGGTTTGGGCACTGCCATGAGACTGTGCCCACGTGAAAGGAGAACAAGCCCAGTCTTCCACGTGCTTTGGTCCGAAAAGCAGTGAGCATCCAGCACAAACTCTGCTTTACTGGAGGAGGATGTCTTCTACGAGGGTGGTTTTACTTCAGAGGCCTGTGCACAAGAATGATGGATATTTCCCATTATTAAATCCAGTTTTATTTGCTTATGACTTTGCAGTTAGCTTGGGGGGAAAACTTTCTGTGGGCAACGTCTGCTTTAGGTTGAAACTTCGTGTTTGGGAAGTTTTGGCGAAAACAATCCAACCACATCTGAGAACAATGGGAGGGAAACAGTCCGCTTTGACATGTTTAAAAAACAAAATAAAACGCACGCAACAGCACCGCCAACATGCTCGTTGGCACGGCCGGCGCAGCGAGGAGGGTGCCCGGCTCCGAGCTGGTGTGAGCTCTGGGCTTGGGCTCCGTGGGCAGGGGGGAGCTCCGGCTCAGCACCAGCCAGTGGCACACGAGCTCCGGTCTGCATCAAAGTGATGGGGCATCGTTATTACCCTCGTCAGGAACCCACCATCCCCCCAGCATCTGTCTTCTCTAGCGTTGGGCATTGAAGGTGTGTAGAGGGTCTTCCAGTCCAGAGAGGAATAAATCCTCTCCGGCCTTTTGGAGACCTAGTGACTGATGGGATGGGATGGAGAAAGAGAGGAAAGCAAGTGGAAGGCAGAGGGCTGCAGAAGAGCAGGGCATGGGATGCCAGGAGGAGCACCCAGGGAGTCAAGCTGCTCCTCCACCCTCACCGCAGGGCTCCCGGAGGAAAGCGCGATGCTCTGGCATTGCTCGGGCATGTAGCGAGGAGAGAAAGTTGCTCCCGAGCCCGGGTTTCCATCAGATAGAAGGAAGCACTGCAAATAACCGCCCCGTTTGGCTGTTTGGGGTGAATCTCGGCCCGATGCGCTCCGCTTCCCGCAGGGTTTGGGCATGGGGCTGGATGCCCGCAGGAAGCCTCGCTCCCCTGCCCGCTTCCCGCAGGCAGACGGGGCGATGTGCCTCCTGGCACGCCGCTCCCCGCGCACCTCGGAGCCGCCAGCTCGGGTGTGCGCCGGGTTTGCCGTGTGGGCTGATACCGATGTTCAACGCGCCGGTTCCTGGGCTCCGTGGGTGAGCTCCTCGTCGCCCCACCTCCCCTCTGCCTTTGGGCTCCTTTGCAGTTCACTTTACGGGAACGCTGGAACAACAGAAGCTGTGCCCAGCTGCCCGCGCCGTCCCTGCGGGAGGGATCCCACCAAAGCCATCCGCGAGGTCTCGGGGGGCTGCATCTCCCCGGTGTGTCCCACGGGAGGCTCCAGCCCGTCCCTGCTCGCCGCTGCTCTCTGCTCTGGGGCAAAGGGGTTTCCGTGCATCTCCAGGACACACGTGCCACATCCCCGTATGTGCAGGAGTCCATGGGCTGTGCTGCCCGGCACCCCGCGGGCAGGGGGCAGCGGGGCGAGGATGGGCTGTGCCATGGGAGGGCTGTCGCTGGCAGGAGGGGGTTTGGTGCTGACCCACTTGTCTTGTCCCGCGCTGGGGTGGGGGACACGTGGGGGTTCCCACGCTGTGAGGCCGGATCCTGCAGCCGAGGTGAACCTTTCATCTGGGCTGCCACGCTCCGTCCCCCGCCGGGAGCCACCCCCTGAAACACGCCGCCACCCTGGGCCTGTGGCGTCTTTGCCCGTTTGAGCTAAAACATGCCCAGGGAAGACCAGAGCATCCCTGAAGACGGGGGTCCAGGACTCGGTGAGGTTGCCTGGGTGCAGCAGGATGGACCGTGCTCTCCCAGCATCACTGTCCTGGCACTGGGCAGATCAAGGGGGGTTCAGTGGCTTTATTTCATCCTTTGGCTTGGGGGTCTGGGGGCTCTGCTACAGCCTCTTGCAAGCTGGGAGCATCCCAGGCCCAGCTTCGCTGGTGTTCTGCTGCATCTCTGTTGGTCATAGCCCCGTGTCCCTGGCATGAACCCTGCTGGTGCTGCTGGCCAAGGCAGCCAGGGACCCACAGCAACAGGAGTTACCAGCTGCAAAGACCTGATGGGGAGTTGAGGGTGGAGATGCTCAGGCTGTGTTTAAACAGGAGCAGGTCACTGATACTGAATTTATTTCGTCTGTCCCAAGCTTCTCTTCCTTCCTCTGCTGCAGCTTAGTCCTGCGGCTGGAGAAAAGCACTTTCCCATTAAAAGTTGGGCTGGGTTCTCCCGGGCTGTCTCTCTGCAAATGCAGCACTTGCATCCATCTGTAAGGCTCATTGAACGAGGACCCATTTCTTTGCAGATATTTAAATGGAAATCCGGCAGGGTTATTAAGCAGAGAGCAGTGAATTTATTCTGGTCATTTATTATTGATAGGTAACATGACACTATTTTAATGGTGTTCTCTGCTCCTGCCGCAGCACGGCGGTGTGGGGACGGGAGCCAGCCCTGGGGGAAGCCAAATCCGCTTCCCATGATGCTACAACGTGCCAGTTGGTCTGAGAGCCCAGCCGGTGCTTGGCATTGCTCCTTCCAGCAGCCCAGGTCGGTCCAGTTCGCGGAGTGAGCAGAGGGTGCCGACAGAGATGGTGCCATGGGCTCAGGAGCTCTTGCACAAAAGCCTATGTGGTGCTGCAGCCTCCTGGGCTGAATCCTGCCCCTGTGCCCCATGGCATGCTGGCGGGCGCTGCAGGGCTGGCGGGTGCCAGCCCTCACAGAGGGGCTGTGGTGTGGGGAAGCCACGGGCACAGCGACGGCCACGGTCTGCGCAGGAGCCAGCAAACAATCCCACCATCCGGCTGGGGCTGCGGGTCTTGCACGGGTGAGGGGCCGTGTATGGCCCCCCCTGAGGCACAGGAAGGAGAAGTTGCCCAGGGTATTTGGACACAAAGCCCGAGCAGCTGCGGGAGACCCCCCAGCCCTGCCCAAGCTGCACTAATCAACTCGTTAAGCCTCCCTAAAATAATCAAACCCTCTGTCCCCAAAGCAGACCCCAGGCAGAGCTTGGTGCCAGGCTCAGCCGCCCAGCCAGGCGTGCAGGCGCTGCCGGCAGAGCCTCACCCCCACCAGCTCCGGGCACTGGCTCTGGCTCTCCCCACGGGCAGCGTGGGTACGGAGGCAGCTTTGGCAAGGCACTGGCGAGGCCTCGTCCGCCCCATGGCTTTGCCTCCCCTCCTGCTCCGCAGCTGCCTCGCGATCGTCCCCGTGAACGAGCTGTGGCCTTGAAAAGCATCCACTGCTCCGCCGCTTTCGTCAGGCTTCCCGGCGGCGCAGGACCACGCTGCCCTCGGAGCATCCAAGAGCCTGGTTTCTGTTGGATCCCATTATCGGGTGCTGCGGGCATGGGCGGGCACAGGCACCCGCAGCTCCGCAGCCCTGGCAAAGCCCCGGCTCTTGGCTGGCTGCGTGTGGAGCAGCTCCCTGTCCCGCTGCCAGCCCAGCCGGGTGCCCGCGGGGACGTGCTTTGGGGGAAAACTCCTTCTGAGATGAGCAGAGGTACCTCCGGGACTTCTCGGAGCTGTTTATCCTGACGCCGAGCCACAGCATCGCTGCGCCGCTCCGCGCGGAGTTGGCTCTGGGCTGTGATGTACGGGGGCCTGGGAATGAAAGGGAATATTTTGCCTTTGAACAGGAGAGGGATCGTGTCTGCTGGGGTAAATTCAGAGACCTGGATAGGAAAAAAAACGCGCGTGCGATGAAAAGCTTCCTGCGAGCTCATCCCGCGTAATTGGGATGAGAGCTCTCGCGTTGGGCGAAACCCCGACGCCGGGCGCAGAGGGGATGCGCAGCCCGTAACGGTGTTTGAACACCGCCTGCAAATCCCAGAATGGGCCATTAGAAATTAAAGAGATGCCGTTAATCTGAGTTGGAAATAAAGCAGGACACACATGAGCTCCTCGGGCTGGGCTGGCCTGCCGCTGGTGTCAGCTTCAATTGGAATAAACAAGCGTTGCTCGGCTGTACGGAGCTACTGGAAGGCAGAGCATCGCTGGGAGCGAGGGGCTGCTCCGCTCCCAGATGAGAACCACTTGCCCAATTTCTGCTCATTTTTAAACATAGGCAGTTGTGAAACCGAGAGGGTACTCAGGGGTACTCATTACCACTTCTTCTTCGCGAGAGTTTTCCTCCAGTGCCCATAAAAACACTTCTCGCCCTCACGAGGGATTCCACATCAAATATTCAAGGCAGATTACACCGAGAACCACACAGGAGAAGGGGGAAGGAAAAAAAAAACAAGAGTCTAAACTGTCGAGTTGCTTTCATAAAGGAGCCAAAAAGGTTAATACAGAGAGCAGGAGGTGGAAGGGAGGGGAGAGGCTCCGGGTGCCTCCTCGGGGCAGTGCCGCTGCTGCTGGATGCCAGCGCAGCCCGGGCTTTGCGGCGGGCGCTGCTCCTGCCGAGCCAACTCGGGGCACAGGTTGTTACCTGCAGCCAAGTGCAAAACCCTCGGCGGGGAGAACGTGCACGTGGCCGTTCCCAGAACCTCCGCGCGGGGCTGCTTTAATAATACAAAAAAAAAAAGGAAGAACGACGAGCATTCCTGCCCCGGAGCGCTGGTGGCCGGTTTGAAGGGTTGCTGGTCTCCGCAGGGAGATGTCGGCTATCGCTGCCGCTGCGGGCAGGTTTTGGGTGGAAAGGGTGGGTGTGAGCATCTGGCCGGGCTGGGCTCCTGGAATGGGTCAGTTCCAGCTGAACCCAGCCCTGGTTGAAGGAGCAGGGGGTCAGCAGGCACCCTGGCCCCCGCCAGCTGGGCTGTGCCTGCTGGTTGCATCTCGCCTGCTCCGCGGTCCTGGCTGACCGCACGTCTCAGGCCGCCGGGACGGTGCTGCCCGCGCCCGGCTTTGGGGGTGCTGGGGCACGGGCAGCTCCCTGTGCTGCCCCCGAGCCCCCGCTCGGTGCTGGGTCCTGCTGAGCCCCGTGGGTGCTGCTCGGGCACCTCTGGCACTTGCAAGCACTCGTTAGGGAAACGGCCCTGAGGAGGAATTAACGTGGCTGAGCCAAGCCCTTCCTTGGCCTTTGCGGGAGCGGGCAGGGGCATAGTGACCCGGCGTGGGCAGCGACCGGCCCTGGCCGAGTAAACGGCTTCAGCCCCGTGAATTTTCACCGTAACACTGGTGGACACTGGGACTTCTCCAGCCATTCGTTCCTGCTGCGATCCTCTGGATCCTCTCTCTCCAGCCACGAACCTGCCTTTGCTGGTCCGTGTTTTGTTCTGGGAGATGGGGCAGGGGGTGGGCAGGGGGTGGGCAGGGGATGAGGCAGGGAGTGAGTAGGAGATGGGGTACGGGATGGGGCAGGAGATGGGCAGGAGATGGGGCAGGAGATGGAGCAGGGGTTGGGGTAGGGGGTGGGCAGAGGATAGGGCAGAGGATGGGGCAGGCGATGGGGCAGGGGGTGAGCAGAGGATGGGGCAGAGGATGGGGCAGGGGGTGAGGGTGCCCGGTGACTGTGGTTTTACGGCGGGAGGTGGGAGAGGCCGTGTCTCTGCCGGCGGGGATGTGGCTTTGCTGGGCGTGTGGGTTTTCTCCTGGTGCTGTAGTGCCGCAGTAAAACGTTCAAAACCTGTCGAAGCTCCCGAGAGCGCAGTTTTGCTCCGCAGATAACATCTCCCCCCCGAAACACGCTTTGCTCTGTCTCTCGCATGTTTTTCTACCGCGTAATTGTTTTTCTCCTCCTAATTGTGCTGCAGAGCGTAGCCCCGGCTCGCGGGGAGGAGGCGGTGCGGCGGCGTGTGAACCCAACGCCCCGTTCTGGGGTGGCTGCGAGCGGGCGCGTGCCCGGGGGTGCACGCGGGCACTTGGCACCATGTCACCGAGCAGCACCCAGGGGTTGTTTTCCCTGGAAGGAGGATGCATGCTGTACGTGTGGTCTCTGAGCCTTTCCCACAAGTGCTCGTTTGGGGCTGTTTCGCTGGGCTGGTGCTTGGACCCGGGGTGTCTGTGATGCCCAAAGCCACCCAGCCCCTCCCCAGAGTCGCCCCGCTCTGTGTGGCTGCAGGGAGATCTCCCGGGAGCGAGGGCTGGGGGCAAAGCCACCAAACCCACCCGCGGGGCAGAGCTGTCTGCAGCAGACGTGGTCTGGACGTGGTGGGGGAGTGGTCGCATCCCTCCGTGCGCGGCCCGGGGGGAGTCATTGTGCAGCTCCCTGGCAGCTGCCTGCACCGCGTGTGCCATGCGGCATCGGCCAGCGGGTGCCAAGGGGTGGCCCAGGGTGGGCGCACGATGCCGCGGCCATTTGCCATCACACGAGCGTTTCGCTCTGGGACCCCCGGAGCCCTTCCCGGGGCACCCAGCACCTCCGCGGGGTCCCGGCTCAGGGCTGCACGAGCTCTAATTGCTCGGGATCTGCTTCCCCCCCTCCAGTGCGTAGCCGCCGGCGCTCCCCACGCGTGCAGCACCTGCAGCGCTCTGCAACGGAGCGTGTGAGTCACAAACCACCCACGTCGGGTGTTCATTACCCCACAGGGCAAAAGCACCGGGCTTTGAACACGGGAGACTCACCCACTCCCAGCCTCCACCCCACCCAGCCCCGCACCAACGGCGAAGGGTCCGGCTCTGCCCCGTGAGGGTGGCAGCACCCCCGTGGCGGCGGGCACGGGCTGTGGGAGCACGGGCTGGCCCCACTCCATGGTGCAGGTGTGATCCCTGAGCCGCTGCCAGGGCTGGGGCACGGCTGATGCTCTGCAGAGACATTGCTCCATGGTGGCACACGGTGATGGAGTGGGGAGCCCAGCCCGCACAACGGGGATAAATAACCCGGGAAGAGGGGATGGCACCCGCGCCGCTTTCCCCTCCTGGCTTGCTTGTGGCATGCAATGGTCCCATCCATGCGGCGCGGTGCTGGGAGGGCTCAGCACCCCTCGCAGCTGGCCCTGGGCAGGGCGCAGGGTGCCAGCCTGGGGCAGCACCGGGCTCAGCTCACAGGGTCATTGCAGCGTGTCCCGGGCATGGTCCTGAGAAGCAGCACGGGCTGCTGTGGTTTCGTGCTCGTGAGCAAACGGATTTGTGGCTTCAGTCGATTGACTCATCGCTGAAGTGTCACTCGGGGGGTGGAGGAGAGCTCCCACCGCCAGCGCCGCTCCCGACTCGGCAAATACATCACGAGCGACGGTTTAAGGCAGGATGTGGCCGTGGTTTCTTTTTCTCTTCTGTTTGGTTTTTTTTTTTTGGGGTGGGGGGGTGAGTGTCTTTTCCCCCCCCCGCTTTAAGCTGAAACCCTCTCTGAAGAAAACAAGTCTCGGTGGTTCTTCCCCATTTTCCTTTCTCTGCTCTAAATTTTCGAACCCCGACTCTTGCAAAGTGCCCGTGCTGGAGCGGTTGGGATTTGGGCTTTTTCTCCACAGCCAGGGAGCAGGGCCGGCGTGGGGCAGGAGGAAGAGGAAGGGGAAGAGAGGGGAGCAGCAGCGGGGTGGCACTTTGCTAAAGCACCCGCGACCATAAAAGCTCATTTCCCCCAAGAAAGACACTTCCTCGATGTGGGGCTGGTTCTGCCCGGGCTGCCAACGGAGCAGGAGTGGGATCTGCGGTTCCCGTGACGCTGGACCGGGGCTGATGTGACCGTGGTCCCGGTGAGCCGAGTCCTGTGGGTTTGGGTTGGGGCTTCTCCATGTCTGCCCGCAGCGCCCGCTGGAGCCGGAACCTCCACCTCTCCGCGCCGTCTCTGCTCCCATGCCCCGCTCCGTGTGCCTGCATCTTGCAGAACCCCCCTTGGCCCGAGCCGCCAGCTGGAGCAGAGCCCCGAGGTCGGGGGTGCGCAGCCCCCCGCTGCCAGCCGTGCTCCTGCCCTCGAGTCGCCGGGACCAGCCGCCGGTGACCTGGAAGGAAGTGGTTTGTGGAATGGTGGCAGCGCTGAGCCGGTTCAGAATGTGGCTATGGCTTGAGGTTTCTGCTCTGGAAAGCTGACTAATTTCCACCAGAAGCAAGGCCACAAGACAAAAAACCAAACCCACCATCCCAAGGAACACCTGCGCCGCTCGCCTGTTGGCACAGAGCTTTGCCAGAGGCCGAGGGGCTGGGGGAGGTGGGGTGGGCTGGAGCTGAGCCCTGGGGCCATCGGCACCCCCGCTTTGCTCCGCGCAGGGCTGGGTGGCACGGAGGGGTCTCCATAGGGATGTCCGTGCTGGAGGTGTAAAGTCTTTATTCCTCCGTGTTTGTCGTATCAGAGCAGAAGCCGGTGCTCGAGCGCTCCCTCCCAGCACGTGCTGCCCACGGCCCCGGTCCCATCCCTCGGCCGCTGTCGCGGGGCTGGGGAAGGCACGGAGGCCCTGGGAATTGCTCCCGTCCTGGAGAACTGAGGCAGGGTGCACCCAAAAGGTCTCTCCCTGGGTCCATGATGCAGCGTGCAAAGGGCACTGGTTTTACTTTTCAGGGTTGAACCCTAATTTTACAGCCTGCCAACGTGATCTTCTAGCACACAGAATCTCCCTTGTTAGAATTCTGGGGGGTTTTTGGTTGGTTGGTGGTTTTTTTTCTTTTTAATAGCAGATCCTGATATAAAAGTACCGGGAACACACGAGAAAGTTCATGAGTGTTTTGTTCTGCGTTCCTGCAGCCGTTGCTGTGCTGTCAGCCCTGGCTCTTCTGAGCTGGATGTTGTGGTTTCTTGGTGCTTGCAGAGCAGGCAGCCACATCGTGGCTCTCCTGATTCCCGAGTTGGAACCTGGAAACGCGTCTGCCGGGGGTCCTGGGGAGGTGCCGAGCACCTCGAGCAGGTAAAACAGGCTGGTTCCTTCAGCTGCCACGTTGTGCTTGTCTGGCGGCACAGACACCTGCAAAGGATCCGGCTTTTCCATGAAGAGAGTGTTTCAAAAAGGGAGATGAGATGTTGTTTTTCCTGGAGCTAGTGCAGAGAAGGGGAATCATAGAATCGTGGAATGGTTTGGGCTGGAAGGGACCTTCAAGATCATCCAGTTCCAACCCCCTGCCATGGGCAGGGACACCCTCCACTACACCAGGTTGCCCAAAGCCCCATCCAACCTGGCCTTGAACACTTCCAGGGATGGGGCAGCCACAGCTTCTCTGGGCAACCTGGTCCAGTGCCTCACCACCTTCATTGTAAAAAATTTCTTCCTTAGATCTCATCGAAATCTCCCCTCTTTCAGTTCAAAGCCATCGCCCCGTGTCCTGTCACTCCACGCCCTTGTCCAAAGCCCCTCTCCAGCTTTCCTGTAGCCCCTTTAGGTACTGGAAGACAAAAATGTCCAAGGGAGCTCTGAAAGATCCCTGGTTGTATCTTCCCAAGGCTCAAGATGCCGGCCCCAACACCAGCTGCGGCCCCGCTGATTTCTTTCCTCGGCGCAATTGGGTTTCTGGGGTGGCAGGATGCAATTTGTGTTTGGCTCTAGCGAAACTCTTGGCTTGTCACTCTCAAGGCACAACACGCTCCTTAAATAGCAGGCTAAATTTCTCCACCTAGCCTAAAAAACCAAAATACTCCTCTGCCAAATGAAAGGACATATTCCAGTATTCTTTGTTGTTGCAACAAATTGGGTGGATACTGTCAGACTTCTGTATTCTGGGAATACTTCCAGAGCCTCTCTTTGTGTGCAAGTCGGTTACCATGTAATTGTCAACTTAAATTGCAGTGTTGGATAACTCGGCTTCGGCTGTGCGATAATCCGCCTCTCCCGCGACGCGGCCCCGGCGGCGCGGGGGCAGCGTGGGGCTCTGCTCCTCCCGCGGCGCCCGGCGGCATTCAGGGGGTCCTGCCCTGCGGGGTGGGGGGCATTGGTGGCGGCTCCTTCGCTAAAGGCATCGCTGCCGGTGCGGAAGGGCCGGATCCTGCTCCTGGGGCCGCAGGGACGGCGGCGAGGGCAGGAGGGACGGGTGGTCCCTGCCCACGTGCTGCCGTCTGCGGAGATAAAGCGGCTGCTTTCGACGCGACGGGACTCACCCTCTTCCTTCCCCTTTCGAACTGGCAGCTCGTTGTGTTGTGTTTGTTTTAGCCTGGATCCTGATGACAATTAGCGCTGGAAGGCTAGATTAAGCTGTTTTCCCTTGTTTTCTTTTCCACTTTGATTTCCACCTCCTCCAAATTCTTAATCCTACTGAATATTTCATCTCTTGTAACTCCATCAATGGGAAGTCTCCCAGCGGGACGCGCGGGACCGGCGCTATTAGAGCTGCTTTGCTTTAGCTAATGCTTCCCCACGCCGGGCTGGGCTCGTTGCACAATTTGTTTCAGACGAGAAAACCGCAGCGGCCGCTTGAACGAGAGCCCCGGGAGCGCGCCGGGAGCGGGGCTGCGCCGCGAACAGGAACTGCGGCGGGCGGTGAGAACACAGAGCACCCCGCGTTCCCACCTCGGCCCCGCGCCCACTGCCGGCAGCTTTTGCAGGTGGGAAACCCCTCGCGTGGCTGCGGGTTGGAGATCCCACTGGAAACCTGCTGCTCGGAGGTGGTTGGTGTGGTGGTCACCCGGCTGCCGTCGGCCCCGCGGCGGAGAGGGGCTGCGCCGTGCGGGAGGCGTTTGCTGCGGTGCAGGGAGGTGGCGGTGGAAGATCCTGCCCGTCTGTTTGTCATCCCCCATCACAAATTGCACTTTTTGCCTTTTTTTTTCTGTGACAACGCTTCCTGGGATGCTTTTGGACTTGTTGTTGGGTTTTTGCCCTAAACCTACGCTGTTGACAAAAAAAGCTTTGAGATGGGGAACTTCTTTTTCCCCCTGTCAAAAAGGTGTTTTCCAGCTTGAGCTGCTCTGAGCCGGCTCCGCACGGGGCCGCCCGTCAGGACAGACACGTGCACGTTCCCACTTCTGCTGCTTTCTCCCGTCTGGAAAGGAAGAATGGGTGGATGATTGGGTGGATGATCTACTTAGGGATATGGTTTAATGGGGATTAGGGACGGTTGGACTCGATGATCTCTAAGATCTTTTCCAACCTAGAAATCTATGAAATCTATCTATGAAATCTATGAAGGGCAATCTGGGGAGAGGCTGCCAGCTCCAGAGCTTCAGCATCACATTGGGGCTTTGCAGCTCTTGGTTCTATCACCCGGCTGGTGTTTCCAGCTATGCCTTTTCCCACCCAAATCACCACTTGCTCCGCAATATCCATCCCGAAGTGTTCGCAGGGACGTTTCCCCAGGAGGGACGTGGCTGCCCCCGCCACAAAGCAGGGCTGCCGCCGGCTCTGCCAGCAGCTCCTCTGAAGCTTGCAAAGCCTCAGTGCTCTTCACCTGCGCCACGTGCTCCTGATCAAGAGCCCCGAAGTGGCTGCAGCCGGAATGGGAAGAGCTCTTCACCGGAGCGCCAGCAACCGGCTCCAAGCGC
Source organism: Tauraco erythrolophus (assembly GCF_009769465.1). Classification (NCBI taxonomy): domain Eukaryota; kingdom Metazoa; phylum Chordata; class Aves; order Musophagiformes; family Musophagidae; genus Tauraco; species Tauraco erythrolophus. Next base: position 1,095,838 of record NC_141478.1, read on the forward strand.
CTTTGCCAAGGGAGCTGCGGTGGCATATGCTCGCTCGCACAGCGAGGTTACAGTCTTGACTCATTACAAGTTACTTTTCTCGTTTTGGGGCATATGCAGAAGAAGCCGGTGCCAAGCCGGCGTCGTGCACGGCGGAGCAGAGAGGGCTCGGAAAGGCTCCGCAGGAACTTTGCACTTGTGCTTCTGTCCTTGGTTATTTTGTTTTGAAAGCAGCACCAAGCCAGCCCGGAACGAGCACCGGTTCCGCCGAGGCGGGGAGCCCCACGCGGCGCTGGCGGCACAGCACCCACCGCGCCGGGGGTCCAGCACCCGCTGAGGCAGACCCTCCCTCCCCGAAACCGCTCCCAGGTTATTCCTGCAGACGAGGAGCAGCATGTTTGCTCGGGAACCGAGTCCTGGCAGGGGTGGGATGGGGCAGAGGACAAACCCGGCAGACCCCAGGGGTGCAGGTCTGCGACGTGGCCGGTGCTACGGGCAGTGCTGATCGCCCGTGAGCTGCGTCAGACCCGGGAAATTCAGCACATTCCTAAATAACGGGTCTGGCGGTTTTGCCGGTGCCGAGCCCACGCTAATGGCTCATTGCTGAACCATAAGTGGTTGTGTTATACTTTGGATTTATTGGAGGCCGAGGGATTAATTTCCTGAAATATATGGTCATGATGTTGAGGTTAAATTAAGATCTCATTCAAAAGGATTCTTTTTATTATATTTAATTTGTAACCCCTCTTCTATAGCCATTTTACAGCTATTCCTCCCCCTCCCTTAAATGTTCAGTGTCATGTTTCCAGGAAGAATCTTATTTCATGCAGACTAATAGCATTTTTCAGTATAACCTTTTACAGTTCCTCACCGTTCGAGTTCCTCTGGTCTCGCTTGTTTATACACAACAAGGTCTTAAATCCTCTCTTAGAAAATAAAGATGTTGATGCAAAAGCAACGAGAGCTTCTGGCAGAGCTGAAATCCATCCGTTCTCTCCTCCTTCCCCACGTGCCACCCCCTTCAATCTGCTGTAACTAAAAGCCCTTTTACTTCAGCGCTTGAGCACTTTGATAAAACGTGTGTTGAGTAAATCTTACGTGACATTTTTACTCTGGGCGAGACGTACACAGAGTCGAGCCGACTCGGTGCTGGCCCCGCTTCGCCCTTCCTGACGATGCCGGTATTAAACTGATAAATTAACTCTGGAAATCGATGCTGGGAGATGCTGGAGGCGAGTCAGGAAGGGGACGGGGCAGTGGGGAAGGACGATGGGCTGGATGCAGCCGCCGGCTCCGGAGTGGCTGGGGCTGGGCAGGGTGCTGGGGAGCATCGTCCAGCGCTCCCGCCGCTCGTGCTCGCTGTGCCGAGGGAGAAGGGCAAGGGAGAAGGACAGGGACTGAATCTGCCCAAGAGTCCGGAGAGGACAGCTCCAGAAAACAAACCTTCTACTCCCCAGGTCTGAGTTCTGACAAAACCCCGACCCTCTGCGCGTGTGATGTGTCCAACAGCCAACGTACGAGGCGCCCGTGGCTCACGCGGCGAGGAGGGTGTCCGAGGCCGGGGGTGCGGGGGGTGGTGGTGGTCCCGGCTGCCATATGCAGCTCTTTGCACGTTGCTGAGCACAGCCGGGCACGGGATGCCCTCCGATTCTTCCTGAGTGCTCAGCTGGAGCTCAGGCCAACCACGCCATGCTGCCTGCCGTGCTCGCCGGGCTCTGCCAGTCCCGGCCCCCTTCATCCCAGTGGTGCCAGCGCCTTGCAGGCTGGGAAACAGCCGTGTCCTTTTCTTCTAGAGGAATCTTCCTCCCCTCCTCTGGCAGCCAGAGTGGTATGTGGTGCCCTGGCATGCAAAGCACAGGAAAGGAGGGAAACAGCGGTGGTTTGGGAGGAAAAAGGGGGATCTGATTGACCATGGTGGCAGAGGTGACCCCCAGGCCCAGGCAGGCTGGGCAGCAGGCTGAGGTCCAGCCAGGGTGGCCTGGGCAAGCGTGGCCACCACAGGGCAGATGTGCCAGAGGCAGCTTGAGCTGGGTGGAGAGTGGCAGGGACCCCCCAGCCAGCCCGCAGTGCCGGCAGAGCATCCTCCTGCTGCTCCCCGTCCCCCCGGGACTGTAAAGTTTGCCCTGCAGTGCCCCTTGCCCCGGTTCAGCAGCCATGCCGTGCCGTGCCGTGCCATGCCATGCTGTGCCAACAAGGGGTCCCGGAGCAGGACCAGCATCCCCACCCCTGGGAACCCCTGCACGCCTCTGGGCTTGTGCACCAGCACCACCACTAACCCCATCCGGCACAAAACTCCCAGCCTGGCGTCCCCGAGCAGCGCTGAGCCGTGCTGCCGGCAGCTCCCCGCCCCGAGCTGTCAGCTCCGTCTTCTGCCGGGATTTTCTCTTTTTTTTCTATGATTTTTTCTTCCCCTTTCCCCCTCCAGAAGTGCTGATGGACAAGTTGAGTAACCGTATCTGCTCGTTACAGGACATCTTGAGGCTGATTGCGGAGGTCAGGACTCAACTGGAAAGACCGCAGCGGGTTGCTGACTGGCATCCACGGTCCAGATAAGATAAAAACAACTGATGACAGCAGGGAAGTGAAACAGTCATCTCAGCACTTGGATTAGCGCCCGGCGAAGAGGAAGGGAAAAAAAAAAACCAACAACCTAAGGAGGGCCAGTGGGGAGGGGAAGGGGGTGGAATATGTATTAGAATAGAAACTCTGGAAAAAGCTATCAGGAGGCAGCAGATTTGGGTGTTAAATATTTATGAATTAGTGGCACTTGTCGCGTTCTCCCGGAGCCGCCGGTTTGCAGGACGGGCGCGCGCGTGGCCGCAAAGCCGCCGCCGCCGCGGTGAACAGCGCGGTGGTGGGGAGGGTGAAGGTGCGGGGGAGCGGTGGGAGTGGGAGGAAAGGTGACCCCCTCCGGTGTGTCCGGGGGTGCTGAGATTTGTGGCGGTGCGGGACAGATCCAGAGGAAGGAAGGATAAATGAGGTGCCATAAAAGAGACTATTATTATTCAGAAAATTCTGCTGAAGAGCATCGGAGTAATTAAATCCTAATTGCTTATTGCTCAGCTGAAGTGACTTTGTAAGTGGCTGAAGGTCTGTGACGGGGAGAGCAAAGGGGGTCTCAGCTTTTCTGCCGCGCTCCGGGCTCGCCTCCGTCCCGCTGCGGACGTGAGCGTGCCCGCAGCAGCCGAGCAGCAGCCCCGGCCCTCAGGGAAGGGCGAAAGTCCCCCCTGAGCCCACGAAGCTCATTGTCACCGCAGCGCCCGGACGGAGCACCCCGAGAGCACTGGGGCCAGTGCCCCGTTACCGGCCAGCACCGTGTTACCGGCTGCTGCGGGGCGGGGGGCCGGGGGCAGCGTCGCCACCTGGGGCGACACATGCCCAAGTGCCAGCAGACCCACGTGGCCCATGTCGGCCAGTTGTTCCCGGACACGAGGACCTGGGGGTTAGACTGACCCATGAAATTCCAAGAGGAACGGTCCAAAGGAGCCGTTCCCCACCGTGAAACAAGGAGGCTGCAAATCCCGTAAGTGCTTAATCACGCAGCGATGTTATGGGACGTTTTAAGGGGCACGTGTAATCGGGCAGCGCCGAGGAGACGCGGCGTCGAGGTTGGGAAGCAGGAGCCTTCCCGGCGTGCCGCCCCGCAGCGGGCTGTGCTTTCACCGGCCGGGACGGGATGATAAACTGTGGTTTCAGCTTTAGGTAACGTGTTCCGAATTTTGGTGGTGATTCCTCATTTTGTTTCAAAGTCGCTCCGTGTTTCACATTCTGAATGAGTCCGAAACGAGGTCATCTGGTGCATAAGCACAGCTGAGCATCTCTTATTTATGTTTTTGTTCCCCCTTATTGCTGCCCCCTCCCCACCTCACCCTCCTTCCCGTGCCCTGCCACCCCCCTCATTGGCAACGTCCAGGCTGGAGAGCGAAGGACCAAACCGTGGCTCTGCTCACATCCCATTGCATCCCAGGAGAACTTTCCAGCTGGGAAAGGTGAAGGGGAGAGGATCCCGTCGCTGTTACTGGCTGCTCGACCCTTTTCTGCCACAGTTCCAGCCAGCAGAGTGAAGGCTGCGGTTTGGCACCAAGAGCCAGGCGGGTTTCGGGGGGAAAATGCCAGAAGTCGGATGGAAAAGAGCATCCCTTCCACGGTGGCCTCAAGGATGATCCCATGCTTGCGGGAAGCGTCAGCCTCCGGCGCTTCGAGGAGCGGTGAAGCCAGTTACGTTCCCGCTGGTTGTTGTTTATTTTTATTTTTTTTTAAGTAGCACCCCGGGGGGTGCTATTTCAATGCCCCCCGGCTGCCCCGGCTCCCGCAGCCTTGGCAGGGGTTAAACAGCCGAAGGAGAGGGAAAAGGGCTCTGGTGATGCAAACAATAAAAAGTCTCTGCATTCCACTGAAGTTTCTTGAGCAACTGGCATTTGCCCATAAATGTACTTAAGCAGAAAATCACCAGAAAAGTGCTATAATCTGACAGATTTTTCACAGGCTTAAATATTCATGAATTAAAAGAATTGGCAGAATTTTCTACATTATTAGCTTTCATCATGGCTACAGGAGCAGTTGGTGCACTGGCTGCTCTTCAAAAACTATTAATCTAGTCTGTCATCACAGCAGCCATTTTTTAATTAGCTACTTTACCCAACGATCTGGTGCAGTAGTGAGACTGGAACATTTAAATGGTATTAAAGTTTTAAAGGTGCCCCTTTCCATTTTTAATCTGAGCTCTGAAACGCAGCGCCGGGGTAACGAACGCGCCAGCAGGTTCCTTCGTTTCAATGGTTAACCGCTTGCTTTATTTTGGAAAAAAACCCAAACAAGTCTTGGAAAACTGAGCTGCTTCTACCAGGAGAAGAAATTGCAGGAAAGAAATTGTTCCTCAAACCAAAGTTCAGCACGTTGCTGCCCGGTGGAATCAACACGAGATGTTGGTAGCCGACACACCAGGCTGCGGCGGTGATACTGGGCTGTGGTACTGGGAGCCTTTGGCTGGGCTCTGGTTTCGGTGCCCGGGATACGACAGCACTCGTGGGATCCCTCCCCCTGGCCGCCCAGGACCCACCGCCGCATCCCGCGTGGCTCCGCGCGCCTGCCGGGAGCATCACCGGGGTGGGTGGAGCGCGGGGGGCACCGATGCCACGTCGGCTCTTGCCACGACATTGGTTTGAGTTTTTTTCTCGTGCATTTTAAGCGTTTTGCCGTGTGTCACCCAGAGCTCGGGCAGGTTTGAAGTGGCTCCTTCCCAAAACACAAGGGCCCTGCAGAGAGCACGTGCGGCCGGCTCCTGCGTCCGTGCCGGCTGCTCCTATGTCCATGGTGACTACTTCCACGTCCATGGAGGCTGCTCCTGTATCCATGGAAGCTGCTCCCATGTCCATGGAGGCTGCTCCCGCATCCGTGGAGGCTGCCCCTGTATCCATAGAAGCTGCCTCTGTGTCCATGGAAGCTGCCTCTATGCCCATGGAAGCTACTCCTGTGTCCATGGAGGCTGCTCCCACATCCATGGAAGCTGCTCCTGCATCCATGGAAGCTGCTCCTGCATCCATGGAGGCTGCTCCCAGCCCCTGAACCATTGCACGTGTCGGCTCTGGCCTGCTCCTGGGGAAAGCAGACTCCGGAGGCGGCAATGGATATCCAAAAGCCCAATGGGAAACATCTCCCGACCCAGGAGGTGCCACAGCTCCGGGGTTTAGCAGGAGATGTGCTCTCCAGCTTGGAAGATGGGATGAACCCCCCTGTCCCCGACTGTCCCCAGCCCCGGGTGCTCCCAGGATTGGGGTGCTGGGGGAGCAGATGGAGAGGGGAGGCTCTGCCCATCCAGGACCCTGCTCCGCTCTCCGTGCCAGAGATGCCTCTCTCCTGCCTTATTGTTTGCATATGAAAACACAGCAAAATTACCTCTCTACAGTGGTTTTAAATGTGCTTTTTTTTTTTTTTCTTTTGGCATCGGTGGGTACGTCTCCGATCTCCGCTGCTCGTTCTTGCCAGAGCTTTAATTTGTGCCTTACAGTGTCCTGCTGAGCGCGGAAGGGAACTGCTGCACATTCAAGGTTTTCATCCCCATTGTCACGTAGAGCAAAGAGCGGAAAGAAATTGGCAGCTAAAATGCCAGTGCTGCAGCTGTAACCTTTCGGAAAGGTGCTTTTGTAAGTCCTTCTACCACGAGAAGCCTTTTGGAAGGAGGTTTTTCTTTTATTTGACTTGATGTTGTACTTATGTCTGAAAGGACCGAGCCAGGCGCCGGCGGGATACCAGCGGGTGCACATTGGCATCGGGTCCCATTCTTGCTCCGTTCACAGCTCCAGCTGAAAACCTGTGTGATCACATTTAGCCTGGAAAGATCTGGGGTTTGGGGGTTTTTTTGGTGATGTGGGATAGGGGAAGTCTAAAACTCAGAGAGTTCAGGCAGATTTTAATGCTTTCTAAGAAATAATTCTTTTTTTGAAGTTTGCATGGGTGAAGTATTTTGGTCGTGAGCGTGAGCCCGTGTGAAGCTCAAGCTCTGCAGGGAGATCCTGATTCTCAGGAAAAGGGTGAAAAAATCCCATTCTACTTCTTATCTGCAAGGGAGGAAGGATGGGGAAATATTCCCAGAAAATCTTTTCTTTACAGTGAGTGACTTTTCTTGGAGTCTTCTTGGTTTGTTTTGGTTTGTGGTTTTGTTTTTTTCTATCATGAATAAGTTTTCTGCCTGTTGCTGTCTTCTGGGTTGGAAAAGTAGCTCCCAGCAGGCTCCGGGAGGGATGTTGGCGGCAAAGCCTTGCAGAGGGGCTGAGCATCGGGATGCAGCTTCCACGGCCACACTGCCGGCGCGGGGAGCTCCCGGCACGGAGAGGGAACGGGGGCACCTCCTGCAACTCCGACATCTCCCCCGTGATCGATCAATGCTCGCGATGGTGCGTGGCAGGAGCCGGAAGGATGCACCTTAAATCACAGTTCATGGAATCATGAATTTGTACATGGAATCAAACTTATTCTAAGTTACTTCTTTAGTGCGCAGGCTGCCGCTGTCATGTCCATTCACTGCTAGGCCAAGGTTTGACATGCTGACATACGGTGCGTAGAACTCTGTAGGTACTTTTCCTTATGCCCTGTGCCTCTGGATGGCACCATCCCTGGAAGTGTTCAAGGCCAGGTTGGATGAGGCTTTGAGCAACCTGGTGTAGTGGAAGGTGTCCCTGCCCATGGCAGGGGGGTTGGAACTGGATGGTCTTGAAGGTCCCTTCCAACCCAAACCACAATTCTATGGATATGGGGCAACATCGGGATGGACATTGACGTGGACATCAGGACATCCGAATTTATGTCCCGGGCTCTGGCTGTGGTTTATCTCACAGCCTTGGGCTCCTCGTCACTCCTCATCAGCCCCGCGGGAATCCAGCCTGCTCGCCCTGCAAAACCCTGGCAGCAGGGCGGGAGGTGGGCAAGGGCAGGAATGGCTGTGTCAAAGCCGATCACTCTTACTGCCGTTAATAACTATGATTTATTTTTTCTTTTTTGCTCTGCTTCATCATTTTTTAATACGTAGTCACTTAAGCGAGGCACACACCCTTCTTGGCAATTAGTTGTGATTGTTCCCTGCGAGTTCTTGAACAAAACACTCTCTGTTAGTGCTCAAAGCTTCCAAAAGCATTGCAGATCTGATAGAGATACTTTATTCGGCCGGCTGCACCACACGCTAGCCCGTTAATTACATTTGCTAGGTAGGATAATTTCTTAGAAGAATATACTCAATATGTTCTTTAAAATGTAGGGCTGTCCCGTGCTTTCCGTTGTGTCATACAGGGCTCTGCTCTTCGCTGTTTACGTTAGGAGATAAAAATGAGCTTTTGCATTTAAATTCAGATGAACATCTGAACCAAATGACCGGGTTTGTGGCAGATTAACCCCTGAAACCTCATCATCGGCGCAATGCATGGCTTGAAGTAGCTGGGAAGGAGAAAACGTGAAAGTGATGGGGAACGGTGGGAGCTCGGCCGGGGCTGGGCTGGGATTTAGAGGAAAAGCTGCTGCCCGGGTTGGAGATGGGAGAGCGGCTTTGATTCACCCAGCACGCAGCTCCTGTGCTCCAGAGCCCCTCGGAACGCAGTCCTGGATGACACCGTAGGGCCTGAAAGAAACTTGCACATCTCTTAGAAAAAGGGCTTTATTTTCCCGTGTTTGAACAATGAAGCCATATGTGTTTCTCCTCATTAAAACCGATTTTTTTTTTTTTAAGGAACTCCGCCGCAGAAACAAGCCTGGAAGCCGACATAATTAAAGGCTTCTTTTTCCCCAGCCGTGGTCCTGTGGTCTTTGAAGAGCTCGGGGATCCCTGAGGAACGCTCTGAACTCCGCAATATTTTGATAGCTGCAATAACAGAATCAAAAGCCGCTTTCATGACGAGAGCACCGCGTGCGAAGCGGGGCCGCCCCTCTCCCCCCGCCGGCCGCCGGTTTCATGGGGTCCAGAGCTCGAGCGCAGATGGGCACTTTTATTTTCTGCCTTCTCCAGGCAGGAGGGCTTTTTCGGAAGGTTTTCCTGCGTTGCGTGGCCCCCGCTGCCAGCCCGGTGGTCTCGGCTGGCGACGCGGGCTGGGGGTGACGGGCAGAGCGGGTGCTGCGGGCGGGGGGCTGCAGCCCACCCCCACCCCGGGGCTCCGCTGCCCTTCAAATTACTGCACAGAGAAATTCTCTTCTGCTTGAGAGTCCGCCAGGTTGTTATTCATCCTGAAATCCTCATTAAAGCCCTTTAATGTCTCCCTCTCGTTAGCTAACCGCCTCATCTGTTTGCATGAATCCTTCTTGCTGTGCCCAAGCCATTGAAATCCGGATTTTTTTCCATGTTGTCTCTACAAGCTGCAGCCCCATGCGTGTCCGCTCCACCTGAGTTTTGGCAGCAAGGGCTGTTTGGGACGAGGAAATTGGGGCATTTCTTTAATCATTAAGCTGGAATCATTAAGCTTTAATCAGGCCAAATTAGGGTTTCGAATCCCGCTGTCTCGCATCGGTCTCTAATTGTACCAACTCCGTCACTCTCGAAGCGAAGCTGTCCTGGGGCTCTCTCCTCCCCGGGCACGGTGCCACCAGCATCCCCCACACCAGGACCCGGCGGCTCCGGCAGCAGCGATGCTTTGGAGCCTTCTTGCTCCTACAAGCTCGTACCTGCTGCAGGCAACGGGGGGTCCCAGGGCTGGTCCATGGGGACCCTGCCCGGCCCCACACCCCCAGAGCATCATGGCAATGCCGGGGTCACCGGTGGGATGGGCAGCCCTGTAGATACATCCCAACAACTCCAACCCTGGCAGGGTTGAGAGGTTGAGTCTGTCCCTGAGGAAGCTGAGCTGGCTCTTTCCCTCCCCTCTGCTCCATCCCTGCTCACCACCAGCCTTCCCTGGGTGCACCCGCAGCAGCCCTGGCACAAGGGAGAGCAGTGATGCACGGTGGCATCTGTGCCAGTCGTCTCCGCTCCGACTGGTTCATCACCTCTTGTCTCCCATAAAAGCAGCTATTCACAATGTAATGTGAATGAATTCTCATTAAAGCCTGCTAAATTACTCCGAGACAAAGCAAGGCGCCAGCGCGCGGGCTGCTCTGCCAGTTCTTCACAGCGTGTTTAATTTACCACAGAGTCCTTGCCTTCCAATTTAGGAGGGTGCTGCTCAGCCCCCGGCTGGCACGGTGAGGGGGGCACAGCAGCACCATCCTGCCCACAGCACCATCCTGCCCACAGCACCCCAGAGCTGCATCCCAGCTGGAACCCCAAATCCTGCCCTGCCTTGGGGAGAAGGCAGCTGGGGAAGTCACAGCGCTGTCTGCCTCCTGCCCTTGCCCCACGCTCTGCCTTTGCTCCCGTATTGCTGCGGGCAGGACCACGACCGGCGGGACCCGCGGGAATGCCGGCTCCGGTGACTTGCCACCCCGAAGGGCTGGTTCTGCGCGGTGCTGCACCAACCAGTGTTACACCATCCGGGCTAAAAGTGAGCCACGTAATTCTGTCGCAATACAAGAGCAGAATTCACATTGCTGGTATAATTTCACAGAATTTACCTTTATTTTTTTTTAAATGCGTGTGTTTCCCCACGCATTCTGAATTTCCCACAGCGCCGCTGACTGCGCTCGCTCTCCTCCCACGCACACGTTCATACCGAGAAAACACAAGTGAGAGGAGGACGGGTCGGTTTTGCCTCGATAACAGTTCCCCAGTGCTGCTTATACAGCTTGGGGAACAAAATATGGGGGTTTTATAGCTCCTAAGTACTTACCCCAAACCATCTGAATCCCAATTTAGCTGAAATCTGACTTTTTCTACAACCATTCCCCTAGAGGTGATGCTTTGGAGACAACTCCTGTAGCTCGGTCATGGGCTTGTGCTGGCCAACGGCTTCATGACAGTAGTGGGGGGGTGAATCCTGTACGGAGCAAACCCCGGGACAGGGATGGGGCCAGCACGATGCAGCGTGGCTGGGCCGGAGGCGGCTGTTTCGGTGTGTGCTGGGAACGCCTGGCGCAGCCGTGGCTCTGGTGGGTGACCTGTTTGATGATGTAAAGCGAGATTTCGGGGTGTGTTCAGGCTTTTCAGGGAAAGGACGAACCAGCATGTTTGGTGCCGGTGGGCGCTGTGCCGGGAGCCCGTGGGGCTCTGCTGGCTGCTGCTTTGGTGGTGTCAGAGCCATCGACACCTCCCACGGCTCGGGGTTTTGCTGTGGGTCTGTCTCGTACTTTAAGCTGTGACTTTGTGTGATGGTTTTGCCCCCGGTGAGGTTTGGGACCGGTACCCAAAGCAAAGGCAGTGCCAGCAGCGGGGCGCCCCCCACCCTAAATCCCAGCACCGCAAAGCCGCGTGGCCAAAGGTGCCCGAATTCTGCCTGCCCAGTGCAGGGGATGGTGCCAACCCCCTCCGGCCCATCCCAGCTCACCCATCCGGCTCCCGTGGATCCTCACAACCCACTTGGCACTGGGCCGCAGCACGGTATCGCCGGGTTTGTGTTATAACCTCTTCTTACAAAACCCTCAGCGTTTCTCCGGATTGTTTCGCCTGTTATCATTTTTCCCACAATGCGCTCGCATGATCCTCTCTCAGGCTCAACCACATGGCAACCACATCACATAATGCAACTTCTGTTCTGAGATTATTCATATTTTTTTCCCCCCCTATTGTTGCTTTGCCAAGTTTTTCTTCTAATTCTGAGAAGCTGAATTGAAAAGAGCAGCGTCTCCGGTGCGAGGACACGCTCAGGAGGCAGCGTGAGCAAATCAACTCGACAAGTGTGTTCGCAGGAGTCAAATCGTGGGGGGGGAGCTGTGAAAAAGCAAAACAAAAGCCCCTCCAAATGTCTATTTTTGTTTTATTTCGTTTTCTGGAATGTCTCATCACATGAAATAACAATGCATCCCGGCGAAGAGACTGCAGACAGGCTCCAGCGAAAGGGCAGCTGAGGAAAAAATTGTTTTATAAGAAGGTTTTATACGCAATCTATCACAAATGCCAGTTCCCAGCAGAACGGGATAAACAACAGAAAAAAGGGCTGTGTTATCTGGGATGCGTGTTTGCAGTCGTGCTGCTGGAAGGGAACGGAGCCTGCGGCCACGGGCACGCTGCCCGGGTCCTCGGCTCCCCTGCTGCCGCGGGCACGGAGCGTGGCAGAGGGACTAGGGGCACGGGCACCACTCGGGAGCCGCTCTGGCTTTGGGTCCCGCTTCCCAGTGGGGGATGTGAAGGGCTCGGAGCTTCGTCCAGGCTGGGAGGGAGAGCGAGCGGGGTCTGGGGAACGTGAGCCATGATGGAAAACAGAGAAATGAGGTTGTTGAGGCTGGGAAAGAGCAGGCAGCGGGAGCAGGGAGCGTTTTCAGGCGTTTTCAGGCCATTTGGTTCCCCGGGGCTGTGGGACGGAGGAAGGGGCTGATGCAATTCCCGTGCCCTGGGAAGTCGGGAGCTGCCGTGGCTGAGCCCTGGCCTTGGCACCACGAAACCGCCACCGTGCAAGCCCTGGTGGCCCGACGAGCACTGGGACGATGGGGAAGTGCACCAAAACCAGAGCGTTTCTGCTCAAAGTTTCCCATGGGCGGCAGCCACCGCGGCGCTGCCCACTCTCGCCGTCGTTTCTGGTGTCGGTGCAGCCGGAGGGCAGGAAGTGGTGATGCTGTCAGCGCTGCCGCCGCCCTGGGTCAAGATTTTACCGAAAACGTGCACTTTCTAATTAATTTCCCTGGGAGCAGCCGGCTGACGTGCCGGTGTCACATGCGTGGGCAGACGCGGGGGATGCGGCCGGTGGCCCTTCGGTGCGGGGGGTGGCATCGGGTGGAGGGGGTGCCGGCATTTTCTGGGAAGGACCTTTCAATCTGGGGTTTTGCTTAGATTTGATCTTTAATAATTGTTCAGCTGTCGCTGAATGTCCTGGCCTCGGCGTCCTCCGAGGAGCTGCCGCTGTTGGAGATACCGGCAGATGTGCCGGGCGAGCACCGGCAGTGGAGGTGGAGAGGGACCATCGTTCCCAAAACACCTTCAGATTCAAACCCTTTTTGTTCCTGTTGCTTTTCCTTCACAGCTGCTGGAAACCGGCTTTGTTTAGGACCGAGAATTTCCATTTTGCATCTTTCGCCTTACAACACATTTCCTTCATTTTTCCTTCGTTTCTGCATCTTTTAATTCTTGAGTCATCAGCCGCACTGGCCAGTTTAGCATAAGAAATGAAATTAATTCTCACGCTCAGGCTCCAAATGTAAATTCGTTTATTAATAATTTAAATAGATTTATTTATGCAGTTTGATATTTTTCAGGTTCAGGGAAGCAATTCATTTTTCTCGCGTTGATGATCAACCGACACCGTCATTAAGCTCTTTTTTTTTCCCCTCCGTCCTCTTCTTCCATCCGAGCCTGCTAAACAGATAAAAGATGGGAACCCGCTGAGACCAGCGGGCTCCTGGGAAAGCTTTCCATGACCTAATATAGGTAAATAATTAATTTGACTCTATCTTCTATCAACTTTGGACATTTCCTCCCCAGAAAAGGGACAGATTTTCCTTCCAAACGTGCCCAGTCACCGCCGTACGAAGAGCTTCTGCCAGAGGCATCGACTCTCCAAGGAGAGCGGCAGCACCTCCGAAACGCGGCGGCGAGGCTGGAGGAGATCCTACGGGAAACGTCGACGTCCTAACGGCAGCCACAACATCGTGCTCCTACCCGGATCGGGATAAACGGCGAAGCTGGCTCCGTGGGATGTGGTGGAATATTTTAAACACAAGTCACATGTATTTACTTAGAATTAGATGTCCCCGAAACGAAACCCTCCATCTGAAAACCCGCAAGCCCGAGCCCACCTCTTGGCAGCTTTTTGCACCTGGTTTTCATCTGCACGACGGGCTCACCCAGCCCTCTGGGTAGGGGTGTTGCAAAACTCTGGGAATGTTGGAAATGTTGATCCTTTTCCTTGTGGTTTGGACCCCCCCCGAGATGAATGGAACTTTCGATCAATCTGGATTTGCTTTTCTTCTGCCGTGAGATGAAGCCCCTGTGCCGAACCCTCCCGGCTCGTGTGGGTCTCGCCCAGCTGCACACTCCGTCACGAATATGAAACATTTCAAAAACTCACCGTTTTTTGCCCAGAACTGCTCTGAGGGTTGAGCAAACCTGACGGCATCGACGTGGGGCCTCCGAGTCAGGAGGAACTCCTGGTCTTTGTTGGCTGAAGCTTTAGGAACACGCACCGTGTGGGAGGTTTCCCTTTCATCCCGGGCTTGTTGGAGGCACAGGAGATGTGAGCTCCACCATACTGCGACACCGGCAAAGCGCCGGCTCGGCCGCGGGGCCGGTTTCCTCACCGTCCCTCTTCTGCTTGCTTTTGTGAAGCTTTAGCATTTCTCTTTTATCTCACTCTTGCAAGCTTCAAAGATGCCGTGAAGCCAAGTTCTACCTTCCTGCAGATGGGGATTAACCAGCTCGTGCTTCCCCTACTCGTCCTGCAGAACTGGAATTGATTTATTTGGGTTTCAGCAGCAACTGCACAGCAGTTCCTGGACGGATGCAAAACCAGGCTTCTCAGAGGCTTTTTAGCATCCTGGCTCGGAGGGCGATGCCACCGTCTTCGGCTTTTGATCACCAAAAGCTCAGGCAAATCAAAGCCCTCTTCCCCGACTGCCTGCACGGCCTGTTCTGGCAGGCAGGAAGCAGCATGAAGTTTGCAGGAGCCGTTCTGTCGGAAAACTCCCCAAAACCTCCCCGGCGTGCTCCGGCGCGGGTGTGTGACCGAGGCTCCTCAAAGGAGCTGTGCTCCGGCGCCGGCGCTGGGAGCCGGGCAGGGCTCTGGCAGGAGATGAAGGTTCTCTGCCTTACACAAGTGTCCCACCAGCCTCCTGCCCTGCGAGCTGCACATCCCGCTGGGGGAGGTTGGTCCTGCCTGGGAACAGGGCAAGGAGATCCTGGCATCTGTCACGGGGAGCTGGGAGCCAGCGCAGAGGGCAGGGGTGCCCGGAGGGGATGCTGCCAACGCTCGCGGTGGCACGGCGACAGCCGTCCTGCTGCAGATAAGCAAGAGAGACCCACAGCTTCACGAGATGCCGCTCGTGTTGCTCGGATCACAAGTCTGATCTGTGATCAGCAGACGAGTATCGACTCCAAACGCCATCCCCAGAATAGCAGCAGCGAAGCGTTGAAGCGTTTATTACAGTTATTTTAAACAGTGCAAACGGAGACACGTGGCTGTTTACGTGGCGCGCTGCTTGGCTTTGCCAGGGATGGGTTTTGTCCCTGTGGGCAGCTCTGAGCGGAGAGCCCAGCGGTACAGGCCAGGCCACCGGTGTGTTTAACCACAGCGCTTCCTCTGCCAGCGACCACGGGTGTGAGATACGGAGCACGGCTCCTGGTGCGTGTCCCGGCTTCTCTCCGTGCTGTCCTCCGCCGGATCGCTGACCTGAGGTAGCCTCCGGTGAGCACGTGCCCTGGGACATAGGATGGAGCTGGCAGGGGAGCTTTGTGACCTTCCCACATGGTTGGGGTCCCCAACATCAGAAGAGCTGATGGAGCAGGTCTAGAGGAGGCTACGGAGATGATGCGAGGGCTGGAGCACCTCTGCTCTGGAGACAGGCTGGGAGAGTTGGGGCTGTTCAGCCTGGAGAAGAGAAGGCTCCGGGGAGACCTTCCAGCACCTCCCAGTACCTAAAGGGGCTACAGGAAAGCTGAAGAGGGGCTTTGGACAATGGCGTGGAGTGACAGGACACGGGGCAATGGCTTTACACTGAAAGAGGGGAGATATCGATGGGATTTAAGGAAGAAATTCTTCCCTCTGAGGGTGGTGAGGCACTGGCACAGGTTGCCCAGAGAAGCTGTGGCTGCCCCATCCCTGGAAGTGTTCAAGGCCAGGTTGGATGGGGCTTTGAGCAAGCTGGTGTAGAGGAAGGTGTCCCTGCCCATGGCAGGGGGGTTGGAACTAGATGGTCTTGAAGGTCCCTTCCAACCCAAACCATTCCATCATTCTATGATGCAACTTCTGGCTTTTCCCTGGCCAGGGATTTCCTTCACTTTTTCCAGAGGATGGGAGAGCATGGCGGGTTTTTTGCTGAAACACCATTTGCTGGGGAGCGTCGCCATCAGTCTTGCAGTACAGTGGAGCCGGTTTGCCGGGAGGTGAAGCCTCACTCCCTCCCAAAGAAGATTTGCAGAGTTTCAGCATCGCTGGCAGAGCGGGGGGTTGCTTGGGTGCTGGGAGGGGGGTGCTGGGCTGAAGGAGTGGGTGCACATCGCATCCCAGCCACTGCCATGCCGTGCGGGTGGAAGGTCCCTCCGGTACACCCCGGCCACTGTCACCCCCATTTCCCATCAGCAAACCTTCCCGAGCATCCCTGTGGGACTGGTTTGTTCTTTGCATAATTTCAATTACGTTTGATGATTAATTGCCCAACTGCAGGATCTCAAACAATGGACTGAAGCGATGGAAAACACGGTAATTCAAGGGGGGGAGATGCTTTTGAAGGCGATTCTGCAGCAGATAACGCTCCTTGTAAAGGATTACATGAGATGCTGGGGATGTAACACACCCTGGGTATGCAGATAACGTTCCCAGCTGGGCTTGGGGCTGTGTCTCAGACACCTCCATGGTCACCTGCCTCTTACTGGGATCCCTTCCTGGGGCGTGGAGCACCGGGGGGAGCGTGGCTGGGGGGGGACAGAGGTGTGGAGTCGGCCAGGGTTTTGCTCGGGGAATCAAGAGATGAACAACCCCGCGGGGAGTGGGCTGCCTAGGGCCCCAGGAGGGCCTCCACGCGTTGCTTTGCACTTTTTTCAAGGAAAAAATATTTTTTTCATTGTTTTTAAGGCAAATGATTCTCCTGGGAGGCTGATGTTCGCAGTGTATTCCTCTGGTTCATTCTGTTTTTGTGGAAAAGAATGGACACTCCTGTGCTGCCCTGAACCATCCTGAGCTGGCGCTGGACTGTTCTCATGTGGGAAAATAAAAGTCGTTTTTTTAAAAACATGTGATGTGAATGGTTTCTGGAGGTGCACCGACAACGGCTGATCACGTTTCCAGTAATATTTCTTATTTTAAAAGGTGCATTTGGAGGGAAAGCAAAGCAGGGAGGGCCGCGGGGAGCCGCCGGCCGCGGGGCCATGGGGGTGCCCGGGACCCCCCGAGCTGCCCCCGCTCCCCCTCTCCGCACACTGTTTCAGAAATTGCCTTTCCTAATGTATTGGTTTTTCTCCCTGGCAGGTGGAGAACCGCAGGGCAGCGCTGCGCCGCCTGCCCGCGAGCCCGGCTGCCCGGGAAGGCGGCGGAAGGACATTGATTTATGATCAAAAGGGAAAAAAGCAAAGCCGAATAAAAAAGAATACTTAAGACTTAAAAACAGGGAAATCTCGTTTCTTCCTGTGTAGGTGTTACCTGGGAATCTTTCATCTTGAACTTAAATGGAATTAAAAATGAGGGGGGAAATCACCCCGGGACTCGCGTGGTCCTTGTAGCCCTCTATTAAAATTAATCCAGGCATTGATCCGTACAATTTATTAATAGCCCGGCGCGGGGCGAGGAGCCGCCGCCGCGACCGGCCGCGGCCCCGGCTGGAGCATCACGGCCACGGCAGGTGCCTCGTGCCACCGTCACCCTGGCACCCCGTGATTTTATAATTGATCCGCGTCATTACTGGCCCGCGGAACCAATTAGCCACCGTCCTCCCTGACCTGGGCTTTCGGTGGCGGGGTTGGGGGGGGGGGAACTAAAGACTTAAAATGAAAAACCAAGAGCAAAGACCTAAATCTTTTTGGCTGCCTGATTAATAATCCTGTCAGGCCTATCACAGGCACTAAACAGTAATGCTGGTTGCAGCTGAATTTTTTATACTTTCTATTAATCTTTAATGATAGCTTGGTCACCTAGTCTCTTTTATCTTGTCAGATAAATGTATGGTTAACAGGATAATGAGATTTCTGAGGCTCTGTTCTAGCTTACAGCCGTGCAGCGCACGGGGTGACCCCTGCCCCTGCCGCGGAGCGGAGCGGAGGGGACGGTAATTGCTGGATGTGCTCCGAAAAGGGTTGGAGGCTGATGGATGGTTTAAACTTTGATTTGAGGTCAGGAGGTCCCTTGGCTCTGGAAGGCAACCGTGGTTTTATTACTTGCAGGATCTGATGGGGATGTAATTAGATTTAGCTATTGCTTTATTAATAAGTAATTGTTCCTACTATTGCTTTGGGTTAGCAAATATATTCGGCTGATAATTTAGGGCGTTGATATGGCTTTATTTATTAATAAATGGGAATGTATATTTTTGCCTGTAGCAAAGACCAGCACAGAACTCTGTCTGGCCACTTCTCCCGCAGTGAAGGATTTGTTCTTTATTAATCCCATAATTAACCTAATTCTGGGAACTCGGCTCTGCCGTGGAAAGCGTGCATGTGCCGGCTGCAGCTGCATGTCCGTGCGTCCCACGCCACGCGGGTGCAGGCAGGATAGCACCCAGGGACACGAACCGCAGGGCAGGCTGAGATCCCCAGCACTGCACCCGAGCTCTCCCCCAGCTCGAGACCCCCCCACCGCTTGGCCACCAGCCCCTGTGCCCCCTCGGCCCCTCGGGGCACCCGTGGGGCTGCTGGGAGAGGCCCTGGGACCGAGGGCAGATGGATTTGCTGGGAGCAAGCATGGTTGCCAGCACCCAAGTTTGCTTGCCAAGAGGGTTCTGGGCCGTCTGAGCCCTGCAGACCCCTCGCTTCCCCCCGTGCATGCAGAGGGTGCTCTCCCCCACCACCTAACCCCTCCCCATCACCCCCTGAAGCCATCACAGCTGGGAGGGATCCCCGAGCCCCCTCCACCTCCCCGGGCATCCGCAGTGTTGGCAAGCAGCTGCCCGGAGTGCCCAGGTTTGCAGCCCACGGTGGGAAATGTGTTGGGCTGGTTCCTGCTGGATGCCTTTTCCTTCCCCTTTTACTTATTCTTTTATTTTCCAGAGGCCGCCGGGATAACGAGGTGTTGGTGGCAGTACCAGCCAGGTGCTGAGTGCCTCTGCCAGCCCGATTCCGAAGGGCTGTGGGTGCTCAGCGCGGGCACGCCGCAGCCCAGCGGTCCCCGCGTGCAGCCGGAGCCGGACACCCCTGTTTTGGGAGCAGGGTGGCTTTTTGTTGCTTTGCTGCTCAAAGGAAGCTCCTTGCATTAATTATGGTACCACGCAGAAAGCTCTGGCCCGTCATCTACTTTTTTCTTTTTCTTTTTTTTTTTTTAAGCTCTGTTTTTCATAAAGTGGTCCTAAAATGACACGGAAAGCAGCTGCTTAAGCAATTGTGCCAATTAATGGGTCTCTGAAATTAAAACGCCTACACAGTCTAGATGAGATTTCTCCAGGAGGGAATTCAGCAATTGTCTTCATGATAATCAGGCTTGACTTGTCTTAGCACACATTAATAAAAAAGCAAATGCATTCAAAGAGATGCCCTTTAGTGGAGAATATCCACAATATAGTAATGAGTCTCCAAAAAAAAAAAAAGCGGGGGGGGGGGGGGAGTGGGGGGTGTTGCTGAGTTGGCTCCTGCCTCTCCTCGGGGGAGGGAGACTTGGAATTCATGTCATGGACTCGCTGGATTCTCTCGCTGCAGCTGCCGAACGTAGATCTCCACTTCGCGCCGAAGCGGAGCGGTGGCACCGGCTGAACGGGGCGTCCCCGCGGGGTCGGGCCCGGAGCCGGGTGTCCCGGGGGTGCGGGGAGCGGCGCAGAGCACCCACGCGTTAACCCCCCACCCCGTAACGGTGCCACCCGGCAGCCTGCGGGGGTCTGGGCAGCCACATCGCACCCGGGCTGTCCCACTTCTCCATCCCAGCTATGCGGATGGAGGGACGGGGGGATAGGGAGACAGAGGGATGGGGGACAGGAGGACAGGGTCTGGCAGTGGCAGTGCTGCCTGCCATGCAGTGGGACCAGGTGGGCACCGGCTGGACCAAGATCCTGCCCCTTGCTGTGGGCTCCTCTGCACTGCACAGGATGGGCACCGCATCCCCACTGCCACCAGCGCGGGCAGCGGGGCTGTTTCCAGTGGGATCTGCAGGACAGGCAGCACCTGAGCTTGTTCGAGGTGATGGAAGGAGCGCCCCTGGCATCGGGAGCGAGAGGCGCAGTGCGGTGCTGGCCACGCTGGCTGGTGGCCGACTCACTGTGTGCCATGGGCAGCGTGGCAGGGGATGAGGACGGGCAGGCTGGGCCATGCGACACATGGCATGTACCAGGCAGCGGATCGCGCTGGAGCGAGCTGCCCTGCTGTCACCTCGGCCTCCCCTCCAGCCCCTCGGCTCCTGCTCTTCGTTCCCGGCTCGGCAAGGTCAAGGCTGCTGTCAGCATCCGAGGCAGAGCCCCGCAGCCACCAGCTCGAAGTCTGGCTGCCTGTGCTGGTGTCTTCTGCAGGAGGGCCCCGAGGGTGCAGGGGGCGTAGTTCAGGTTTGCAGCTGACTGACAAGGGGCTTTGCTCCAGCTGTAGAAGCTGAACATCGCGGCCACCATCTGTGCCTGGGGGTTTTCTGGCATCTCCCAGCTTGCCACCGAAGGAGCTCGTGGCTCAGCCACAGAAACCTCACGGCAGGGTATGGCATGATGGCAAAGAGGAGTGTGGTTGTGAAACAAGAGCTCTCTGCTCCATTTGGCTCCTCTTGACTTTGTTCTCAGCTGAAGACAGGAGAGGAGAGGTGCCTGGGCTCTTGAGGGGCCGATCCTGCAGTGATGGCGATGCTGTGTTTCAGGAGGAAGGCAGCAATGGTGGTAGGCAGGGGCAGGCACGTGGCACCGGCTGATATGGGGCTTGTTTGGGAGCCACACCGGCAGCCGAAAGCCCCCGGGAGCTGTTGGCCTGGCGGCACGATCCCTACGCATGGTGGATGGCCAGCTCACCCAAAGTCTGCAAGAGTCGGGTCCCTTCTTGGCTCTGCTCAGCTGTGCCCCTTCGGATCCTGAAGTGCCCTGAAGAGAGGACGGGTCCCAGTGCTGTGCCCTGTACCCTCGGACCAGGGGCTGAATTCATGGCACGTGGTTTTGCTCTCACCATTGACATCAGGTGTGAGAAGGGAAACGTTACGAGTAGCACCTGATGTTTATTTTCCAAGTTAACAGAACTAATAAACTCCGTTATCTCTGCAGCATTTCCAGTGCTGTCCCAGGAGTGCATGCGGCGGCAAGACAATCCTGGACTTTTTATAACGGAAAACGCCTTCCTGGCAAGCACTGGCTCCGGCAGCAGTGGCACTAAGCACCTGCAGGAGCTGGGCACGTGGCATGGGCTGGCCCGGGCCGGGAGGCTGTGGCACTGCTGCTCCGGTCCCGGTTCCCGAGGTGCCATCCTGACTCCCCAGCTACTGTCCTGACTCCCGAGGTGCCATCCCGAGTCCCCAGCTGCCATCCCGCTCTGTCGGGGTGCTTCCGTGGGTCGCAGTGGAGGCACAGGCTGAGCCCGGAGCAGAAACCCGGGAATCCAGCACCGAAGGAGTTTGGTTTCCCTGTTCACAGACATGCACCGTGTGGCAAAGAACTGGCAGTTTGTGCAAAGGGGAGCAGCAGCTTGGAGGCAGCAGACGACGGCAGCTGCTGTGCCACTGGCAGGGGCTCTGCATGGCTCATCCTCGGGTACTGGGCCACCGGGCTGCTCCCCACCGCACGGAGCGGGGTGCCGAGGCTGAGCCCATCGCCGGCGCTGGAGCTGAGCATCCCGCAGGAGAGCGAGGTGGGTTTAGGGGGTTTCTTCCACTTCAGCCCTTTGCCATCACACTTAGGGCAGGGCAGGCGGGGGGACCCCAGGGCGGGACACACACCTCCATCTCAACAGGACAAAGGGACGTGATGGGAAGCTGGGAAGCTGCTTTGGCACTAAACTGTGGGTCTGACCCGGAGGGAGGGATCTGGTCTGGCACCTGGTGAACTCCCCACGTCCCTCCCCAGCACATCAGTGCGCTATTTTTGGAAACAGGGACTTGCATCAGTGTTGAACAGCCGCCCTGGTTTTCCCCAACGCAGACGAGGTTTTGGTGTGTAATTTAAACCACTCGGCTCTATCCCGTGATGCCGAACTGGGTTGTTTTGTGTAAGAGCATCATCTGAACGACAAGGCGAACGCCAGGCAATGCAGGCATCCGCACAGGGATAGGGATGCCCCGTGCCCCCAGCATGGCATCCCGCACGGCCCGCTGCTGGGGAGAACGCTGGTGCTGCAGCTGTGTGTGCGTGCACGGGTGCGTCTGTGTGCACGACTGCATGTACGTGTGTGCACGCCTGAGATACACGTGTGCACACTGACAGGTACGCGTGTGCGGCAGCCCCGGGCACGGGCACACTTATCCCTGCGTTCGGCACCTCGTTTCCTTCCCTAATTAACTGCTCCGGTGGCGGAGCTCTGTGAGTGTCGGGCGGCTGCAGCCTTCTGACAGTTTGTCTGCAAATGTCTCCCCCCACACACACCTTGTTGTTTTCGTTTCAAAAATTTAAGAGGCTCTAAACCCAAAAGTATTTAGAGCAAACACGAGCTTTCTGTATGCAAAATTGATGAAAGAAAAAGGCTTACAGCTGTAACATCCACCGCTGCTGCTTATATACGAAAAAAAAGTGATCAGAGTGGGACAGGCATGAGAGGTGCCAGGCTGGCACACATGCCAGGGTCCCTCTGGCCCTGCTCCGCTGTCCCAGCCCTGCTGCCCCTGGCTCCATCCTGACCTGCTCCCGCTGCACCCGCCCTCGGCCCGGCTCTCCCTTTGGAAGGGTCCCACCCCCCCTCGGGCACCCACGGGTGGGCAGGGGCTGCCGGCTCGGCCCAGGAGGACAGAACATCCTGCAAAACATTCATTATTAATTTTTAATCCTCGATAGTGTTTTAGATTTTCAGATCCATCCTGGTTTGCGCAAATATTTTGGTTGCGACTCAGTGAGAGCATAACAAATGCTGTTTAGACAAAAGCAACACATTCGCTATTTTTTTTTAGACAATTTGTCCTAATATTGTTTTGAATCACGCATTTGTTCCCCTATAAAGATTTGATTACTTTGCTTGTTTCATTAATCTTTATTTGTTTAATCATCTGCTAAATCTGTTTAATCATTGGTTTAAGTGGAAAGATTACATGAAGATATTTAATGCCTTGTGCCAGCGCTGCCCAGGCGGCTAATCCAGCCCCCTCTTCTTTTGTGTTTTATTGCCCCAGCTCCTCGTGGGCTCCCACCCGCTGGGCTTTTCCCGAGTTCTCCGTCATTTCCCAGCCCTCTGCCAGCGATGGGTGGCAAAACCAAAGAAGAAAACCCTCACGGCCTCCTCCCCGCTGTGATGCAAATATTTGCCCAGCGCCGGGGATGATGTGCTGGATGCGGCTCACCCCGGTTGGGGCAGGAGCCAGGAAGGGGGTCCAGTCCCCATCTGGGACCTGGATTTGGGGACGGGAAGGCAATTCCCGTGGGAAGCAGGGGTGCAGCTGGAGATGGGCACCAGCATCTTTTTTACGGACAATGCCTGGAATTCGGAGACCGTAAGCTCTGGGGGCAGAACGGGGCAATTGTGGCTGCAGCTCCCGCAGGTTAAAGCCACTTTTAAGGCTGAAAAGAGGAAAATGTCTTCAGGCGGTTCAGCAAGGACTCAGTGCAGTAGTTTAACACTGATTTTTCTTTTTCCCCTGCCTTATCCTCACTCCCAATGTTTCCCCAGCCCTGCTCCACTGACGCCGGCCGCTCATCCCGCCGCGCTCTGCCCCCAGCCACGGGAAGGGATCCGTATTCCGTGCGGCGGCCGCCGCGTCGTCGCTCGCAGGGGCCGGGGAGGAAACATGCAATGCTTCACCAGCGCTCTCGTGTTTGTCTGCTCCTGCAATCAGCGGCCTCAATCACGGGTGTGATATTTTATAAATTAATAAAAAAAAGATCATGGACAGTCCAGCGGGACTGGGGGGGGAACACGCATGGCAGAATTTTAATGAGAACAGTGGGGAATTTCAGCCCCGATGGCTTTGCTGGGGGGGGGGAAAGGGATTTTATTTTTTTTTTTAGCTTTTTTCTCCCCTTTTTTTTCTCTAGCATCCCCACGGGGGTGCGCGGTCCGGCCTCCCCCTGGGCAGGGAGGTACCGGCCACCCACCGGGCAGGGCTGCGCCCGCGCCGGCACTAATTGCACCGACCATCCGGCAATTTGTGGCGTGCACCGGGCGCTGGCGGATCTTTTATGGCAGATCTTGTACTCATTACTGAATAATTCATCGGTGCATTAATGTCTTCAGATCCCATCGCGCTCCCGCTCTCTCCTCCTCTCGCCGCTCCGCTCTGCCCACTTGGGAAAACTTTATTATGCCTCACTCTGACGACAGAGTATACAGATAAAAGATAATTGCTTGGCTTGACTCCCCCATTGATATGAAAATAAGATTTAAATTATTCACTTCAGTTTAAAGGTTAGTTGAAGGTTATTACGGGGGATAAAAAAATCACTCTTCATAACATTTCTGTTGGAGATGAGACAGGTTTGAAAGGCCTAATTTGCACGGCAGGCCGAGGCGGCTTGTTGTGAATAAACCGGGAGACCCTCAAGAGATTTTAATCGCCGAGAAGTCAATTATTTATAAGCAAATTACGCTTAGCTGCTCGGATATATACAACACAGTGAGTCATGAATAGGGACAAGATGGAACCTCTATAACTTAATGTACCTCCCATTGTACAATAGTGAAATCTTTACCCGGCGCTTTCCTGCCTCTAATCCCGGCTGGAATTTAATGAGCGGCTGAATTTCAGAGAGGGGGGGGGGGGGCGGGCCTGATCCTGGCTCCCTTGGACTCCTCGTTTTTTTTATTCTTCCTCTTCAGTCTCTCAGCTTCCAGCCTCCGTCTCCAGCTCCCTTTTGTGTTGCCGCCTTGTAAATGGAATTAAAGGATTGTAAATTTTCCTGCTGAGCAATAGGTCTTGAAAGCGGGACGTCACTTTGCCCGGCGACCGGCTTTATCCGGCCTTTCACGTAACGCTCTTTTATGTAGGCAACTATTTTAGCGCCTGGTGCTGGCAGAGTGGCAAATCTCCTGTACAGAGTTAATAATTAATGCCGCGGCGGCTCCTGGAAGCGGGGCTGTATTTCAGCAGCGGGCTCGCCCCGGCCGCAGCGCGCTCTATTCATCATCCGCGGTCGCTGCGACGCAAATAAATAGCTGTGGAAGACCGAAATCGTTGCCCACTGTGCAACGGGATCCTGAGCCTCCGCATAGGTAATACGGCCGCATCAATCACTATTTCTGCACGGCTATATGTGTGTAAAGTGGATGTGTAATAGAGAGATTATGTATTCAGGCTTCAAACATAGGTGCATTAAAAAGACGTCTACATCTTCCAATTGGGTGCCTGCATTAATACAGGGAAATGCAAACGCGGTTCTGCGCCCCGGGCTGAGCATCGCTGCAGAGCGGAGCACAGGGCTGGCGGCTCCTTCCCCAGCTCCATCCACCTCCAGGACCTGCTGTGCTGGACCTTGTGGTGCAGACACCGAGTGTCGCTGCTCAGTTGCACCCTGCACCCAGTACCCCCATTCACCCCTGTACCCGATACACCGATTCACCCTGCACCCAGTACCACCATTCACCCTGTACCCAGTACCCCCGATTCACCCTGCACCCGGTACTATCATTCACCCTGTACCTGGTACCCTGATTCACCCCGCACCCAGTACCCCCATTCACCCTGTACCTGGTACTCCCATTCACCCCCGTGCCCCGATTCACCCCGGCACCCTGCTTTCGGCTTATTATCACCCTGCCAAAATGCAGCCTTGGGCTGCAACTATTTGAGTTTTGGGCCAACTCCAGCTGAAATAATATATCTGTTTCCTGGAGTGTTTAGAGGGAAAAAAAGCCTTCGCTTTGCCCCTGCGCACCGCCGGCAGCAATTTGGGATCGCTCCAGACCCCAAAGTTCTCCCCGTGAGGGTTGTGCCGTGCTGGCTTCACTGAGAAGCAGAAGTATTTGGCTGAATCAGGAGCTTTAGGATAATTTCTGTATGGAAAACCCTCCCTACAGGGCAGCAGCTCCGGTCGCAGAGGTGTCCCACGGTCCTGGGTCTCTCTCGCCACGATGGCCCTGGTGCGTTGGTGGTACCTGCACTCCTTTAGGTGGGCAGGACCTCCAAGTGCTGCTGTTAAAAAAAGAAAGTAAAATCTTTCTAGCTAAGAAGAGATCAGTTCTATAAATAAGTAAAGCCATCACAATGTGGACATTGGGTTTCCTGTGTCCCTGTTGGAGATGACCACTTTGATGGGGGTTATGACAGCTTTTAGGAAAGAAGGAAGCTGTACAGTTGTACCCAAAGTCAAGTACAGCCGGACGGCCAGGCCGGCTGCTCCCCCGCAGCTTCGGGATCCACAAACCTCACTTTGGGATTTGAGAACCTTTCATGGCAGGATTTCATGCACTAACACTGTACAATATTTGCCAGTCTGGCATTCTTCAGTTGTGTTACCACTCAACTAGAGTATTCTGCCTAGGTTTGTTGTTTTTTTCGAAAACGCCACTGGCTTTCAATGAAATTGCCAAATTTTGGCGATGGAAAAGGGTAGAGGCCACAAACTGCGCAGTCCTCGTTGGACCTGGAGGATATTTCACTTTTTAAACTGTATTTCTCGTGCATATTCTTGGGTGCAGATTCCTATAGGTACAAACTTCTGCATGCAAACCTCTGTCGCGCATTAAAAACGCAGACCCAGGATTTCCCAGTGGGATTTGAAATGGAAGAAGCGTTGAAACATGCCACCCCCTCCCCAAAGCTGGACCATCCACGTGCCAGCGCTGCTGCCCACCCTCGTGCCCCTCCGTTGGCGAGGGTGGCCGAGCTGCTTTGGGGACAGGGCGACGGCAGCAGAGCCCTGGGGCTGCCCCCGTGCCCACCCCGGGGTGGGGGTTCCGCGCCGGCGGGGCCGTGGCTGCAGACGTGCTGCCGATCAGGCGTCTGCCTCGGCAGCGCCGTGGGAAGCCCGCGAGCCGCCAGCCGGCGTTATTTATGCGCGCGGATTCCGTTTGAAACGGGATGTAAGCAAAGCCCGTGTGCGCCTCCGATCTCCTTTGGAGCAGAAGAAAGGAAAGAGCGAGGAATGTGTTTGCCATCACGTCCGGCCCTTGATTTGTAGCTTTGCTCAGCGTCGATGTGGAGTCTGGAGCGCTGCTGCCTCCGCGGGAAAGCAGGGCCTGAGCTATTTCTGTGGTGTCGTGTTCCAGTTAAACCCTTTTACCTTTTATTTAAAATTCACAGAGGCTTGACAGGTAATCTCGGGAGCTGGATCATTGTGGCAGCCGAAGTAACCTGTAGCAAACGATGCCTGGAAAATCCCCTGGCTGAAGTACCGAGCTGTATTCTGCATCCCTTTTCCTTTCACAGTTAGTGCTCCAGATCCTGGGGTGACAACCCTCACTCTGCAGCAGGACGGGGACGGGGCCCTGCAAAAGCACGAGTAGCTGATAAGATGAGGGGCAATGGCTTTAAACTGAAAGAGGGGAGATCTCGATGAGATCTGAGGAAGAAATTTTTTTACATTGAGGGTGGTGAAGCACTGGATCAGGTTGCCCAGAGAAGCTGTGACTGCCCCATCCCTGGAAGTGTTCAAGGCCAGGTTGGATGGGGCTTTGAGCAACCTGGTGTAGTGGAGGGTGTCCCTGCCCATGGCAGGGGGGTTGGAACTGGATGGTCTTTGAGGTCCCTTCCAACACAAACCATTCTGTGACTCCATGACTCTACGATTCTATGATGCTGTGAAAGTGCTGGGCGATGCTCTGACAGCCACGCTCAGCCATCAGGCAGGTATCGGGGGCTCCCCACTCCCCAGGCTCTGCTCTGCATTCGGGGTTCGGCCCCCGCACCCCAGGTGGAGACGATGCAAAACCAAAAATTATTCTCCAGGATGCCCTGGCCGCAGTGCTGCGCTGGTCAGGAGCAGCCGTTGGTGCTGCCTGGTCTGGTCTGTGCCGGTGGGGAATGTCCATAAATCTTACTGATGTGTTGGGAGGGACAGGATGCAAGACTCCGGGTAAGGACTGAATTAATTTGAAAATCCCCAAAGTCAGAGTCCCACCGAGCACACCAGCCCGCAGCAAGTTTCATGCAGAATCCTGCTGGTGTGAATAAAGAGGCTGCAAGTGGTTTTTTATGGATACCCAAAATAATAATAATAATAATAATAATAATAATAATAATAATAATAATAATAATAATAATAATACAATGCTTGGCTTCCCTGCAGCCCCAGCCCCGTCTCCATGGCAGTGGGAGCGGGGTCCCAGTGCGGGGGCTGCCGCCAGCTCTGCCGGAGCGGCGGAGGCCACGGTCTGCGTTTCGCCCAGCCGTCGCACGCTGCCTGGGCGGAGAGAGATTAGTGAACTAATTGGGTGGAATCGGTGGAGCTGGAACACATATTGATGGGGTTGTCAGGATGATTATATTGCTGAGGGCATGTACAGCTGGGGAGGGAGCGCTTTGATCTCGCAGGAGCCACGTTGCCGCCTCCTGTTCTCGTTATCGGGGCTGCCTGGGGACCCTCTTTTAAAGCACCCCGAGATGGCACCCCGGGAGGTGAAGGTGGCGGATGGGGCAGGAAGGCTGCGGGGTGAAACGGACCGAGGACGAAAAGCATCGCCGGACGCTGCTCCGGCAGCGCTGTGACCAACGCCGAAAATTTCTCAGCCGGAAACGGGTGAGACTCGGCACCCCGTGCCAGCGCCTGCTGCTGCTGCCGGGGACGTCCCGTTATCCGCCGGGAATTGCTCTGCCTGTTACCTGGGGAAAATCCAACGGTAACTGCCCTGCTTCGCAGAGGGAGCGTGCCATCCTCGCCACACCGCAACCCCCGGCACCGCGTATCGGCTTTCCCAGTGTTAAGTGCCTGTGAAATGAAATACCCATCAGGGGAAAAATTGCTTGGGAGAGTTCAATCGGTGGCAACTCTGGGGGGTTCTGGAGGAGGAGGAGGAGGAGGAGGTGCCAGCAGTGCTTTTCCCCACCCAAAACCCCGCTGCCTTGGGGGAGCCTGGAGCAGAGAATACTGCCCAGCTTTTCAGCAGCTAGCGATGGGGCTGGGCCCCTCGTGCGCTCCGACGTTAGCCTTCCCTCCACGTTCAGAGGTATAAAAATTCCTCTTAAATCATTCAGTGGCTCTCTAATGTATTCACAATGTGGACTACAGAACAAGATCTGAAACACTCTTTTTTTCCAGCAAGACTATTAAATGGTGACACTTTGACACCAGCAAGAAGTATATGAGATTAAAAAGTAAAAACTGCATAGAAATCTAAGTGCCGTCACATACTGTTAGAATGAAAATTGCTGTTAGGAGCATTAAAATAGAGTACTTGTCAGGAGCGACGGATTCCGGAGACGTGCCTGCTGCTTTCTGTGGCATCAACGCGTGTGGTTCCCTCGTAGGTAAATTACGGAGCGTTTAGAGGAGGCAGAGGATGCTCTCGCAGGCGTTTGGGTAGAGGATGAAGGTGCAGAGGGAGGGCTGGAGCGGGGCTGGGGGCAGCCTCTCCCCCGGGGCCGTTCGGCTGGTGGGGGCTGCGGGGGGTCCTGGGGAGGCCGTTTCATCTGCCCGTGACATTTGAAATCCCCCGGAGGCAGCTGGTGGATGAAAGCAGGAGATGAAGGAGCCGGCTTTTCTTGGCACGATTAATCATTTATTAGCTAATCAAGAACGCTCGCAGGAGATGAGGGAAGAGAGAGAAGCTCGTTTCTATTAGGAATTAGTTAGCTTATGGTTATTTTTTTCCCTTTACTCTGATTTCCCAAGGAAATGATGCTTGCGGAGCTCTGCTTTGCCAGCAGTTGCCCCTCCCTGCATTCCAGCACCCCGGGACCCCCTTGGCCTCCCGGCTGGGCTGACCCAAAAAACCACTTGGTGTCTGAAATACGGGGCCAAGAGCAGTGGAAGCAGAGCAGGGGGCACTGGCCCACTTTGGATCAAATCTCTGCTATTGCCGGCATGGAGGTCCCGCCCTGTGGCATGAAGGAGCCGCTGTGGCCGCTGCGGGAAGCCCCGGGGACCCCCGGCTCTCCCCCAAATGCAGCGTGGTGCATGGGGATGGGGGCTGTGACGAGCTGACCCCAATGGCTGCCGGCTGTGGGAAGGCTGTTCCGACACCGCTGCCGGCAATCGCGCACCCGCCAAACTGGATTGACTCCTGCTCGGTTACGATTCCCTCCTGCCCAGCAGGAATCTCCTTGGATGGCAGCTGGCGAGGTGGAAGCTTGCATCATGGGGCAGAGCCATGGCACCATCAGCCAAGTCAGGGAGAAGCACGTTTACGAGCCCAGGCCAACCTGCAGCTGCTGCTGCTGCTGCACCGTGCGCACCGACGCGGCTCTACCCGGGGTTTGTGCCAGTGCAGGTTCCAGGGTCGTGTCCTGCAGCGCAGCTGGCAGCGTGGGGGTGCACATGGAGCTGGTCCGAGAGCAGGCGGCATCGCTGCCCCGAACACCTCCGTGTCCTCGCAGGCTCCCACGGGCACAGCGTGCTCCATCCAATGTGCACGGCAAAAGGAGACTGGGAGCAGATACGGAGAACATCCTGGTCGCCTACCCTTGTCATCTTTGGGAAAGCAGGTCCTGGAGGGGTGCCGGCACGGGAAGCTGTCAGCGTTCCGCACCTCCCTGCCAAGGTCAAGCCAAAGGCTCCGGCAGTCAGAATCTGGGATTCTTCACCACTATGTCAGCATCATTTCTTCATGCCCTACAGACAAACATGTCGCAGCCTGGGAGAGAGAGGGAGACATGGGAGAGGTTTGTCGTTGTCAGGAGCCGAGGAGCCTGAGCAGGCAGAGGCCAGAGGAGCCGAGCGTCTGCGGGGAGCTGGAGGACCAGGACGAGTCTGGCTGGGGGAAGCAGCCGGCCCTGGCCCCGGCACAGCCCAGCCAGCGCACGGGAAGGCGGCCAGATCCGGACCCACCAGCCATATGGCCACGTGCATCCCTCCAGCATCGCCGCCCTGGCACGAAGGGACGGATGGGAATGAGGGGGGAGCTCAGGGTTGGGCCAGGTCCCAGGGAAGGGGTATCCCTGGGATGAGATGCTGCAGCAGAAGCTGGCGCAGGCAGGGGCAGGATCAGTGCCTGCTCTGGAGGAGATGGCAGCCCTGAGCCCTGCACCGGCCCTCGGCGCTGGGGCAGGCTTCCCGAGATGTAGGATAACACTCTCCTGAGTTGTGGTTCTCCAAAAAGATCCCTGGAACCACCTGGAAAGGCGCTGCGGGTGCTAAAGGCAGAGCCCCATGGGGTCCGAGGCTGCAGCTGCCCATCGCCGACTCGGCCCCGCTATGGGCAGCACCAAAATAATCCCTGGCTTTCATTAAACCTCCAGCTCCTGGAATTCTGTCAGGTGAAAATCTCACCTTCCCCAGAAGAGAGTTGGGTTTCAACATTGATGGCTTGAAAATATGAACACCAGTCTCTGAAACTAAATAAAAATAAGACAAAATATATTACATTTTAAAATCTTGTGACATTTTGGGGAATGACTCATGATTTTTGAATGTTTGGAACCAGTAACGCTGCCATCAATTTCGCTGCTTCCTTGGATGATTGCTTTCAGAGAGGTTTTAATTCTACTATAAATACTTCAGCTTTACAGCAGCGCTCTCGGTCAGATTTGCAATAATATCCAGTTCTGCATTTCAGGTGAGGCTTTAAACTAAATTAAATCTCCTCAGTGTAGCTAATCAGAGATTAGCTTTGATCACAGTTTGTTAGCCCAGGCCCATCCTGCTCAAATCCGCTGGCAGACCTAATATCGGGAGCGCTTTGTCCGGCACTTAGCACCTGAAGCCCCGTCCCCAGGGCAAGGCAGACGAGATTTTTTTGCTTTTTTCTCTACTTTTAGATGTTTCTCATGGTGAAGCATCTCCCTGGTGCAGTGATGTCTCTTGCTGCCCTGGGGCGCTTAGTGGTGGATGCCCCATGGCCAGGTGAGTGCTGGCCCTGGGTCGGATCATTCCCAGCTCCCAGCCTTTCCTGGGGGCTTTCCTGCCTTCTCCCTGCACCCAGAGAGAGGGAAGGTCCGTACTGGAAATGGGAACAGGTAACGGAAACAGGAGTTGGGGCGTTTTGCTGGAGCCCGGCAATAGAGTGCTGAGAACAACACCGTGCCGAGACCCTCGAGTTCAAATTTATTAATTGCTGTTTGCTGCTTTCTGCTTTGTTAAGTGTGTTTTACAGTGCAAACGGAGACACGTGGCTGTTCACGTGGCGCGCTGCTTGGCTTTGCCAGGGATGGGTTTTGTCCCTGTGGGCAGCTCTGAGCGGAGAGCCCAGTGGTACGGGCCAGGCCACCGGTGTGTTTAACCACAGCGCTTCCTCTGCCAGCGACCACGGGTGTGAGATACGGAGCACGGCTCCTGGTGCGTGTCCCGGCTTCTCTCCGTGCTGTCCTCTGCCGGATCGCTGACCTGAGGTAGCCTCCGGTGAGCACGTGCCCTGGGACATAGGATGGAGCTGGCAGGGGAGCTTTGTGACCTTCCCACATGGTTGGGGTCCCCAACATCAGAAGAGCTGCTGGAGCGGGTCCAGAGGAGGCTACGGAGATGATGCGAGGGCTGGAGCACCTCTACTCTGGAGACAGGCTGGGAGAGTTGGGGCTGTTCAGCCTGGAGAAGAGAAGGCTCCGGGGAGACCTCCTAAAGGGGCTACAGGAAAGCTGGAGAGGGGCTCTGGACAATGGCGTGGAGTGACAGGACACGGGGCAATGGCTTTACACTGAAAGAGGGGAGATATCGATGGGATTTAAGGAAGAAATTCTTCCCTCTGAGGGTGGTGAGGCACTGGCACAGGTTGCCCAGAGAAGCTGTGGCTGCCCCATCCCTGGAAGTGTTCAAGGCCAGGCTGGATGGGACTTTGAGCAACCTGGTGTAGTAGAAGGTGTCCCTGCCCATGGCAGGGGGGTTGGAACTGGATGGTCTTGGAGGTCCCTTCCAACCCAAACCATTCTGTGATTCCATGATTCTATAACCCTTTCTCCTGGTTACAAACATTCTCCGTTGTTGCTGTTCCTCTGTATTATTTATAGCCCAGCAAGCGTGTGAGAGCACAAACGCTGAGACGGAGCTCACTGAGCCACCCAGCAGCGTTCTTGTTTGAAACAACGCAGTCTGACTGCTGCTATCGATTCCAGGGGTTGTGCGATGGGCAAGAGTTCCTTCGAGCCAACTGGGATATTAAACAATCACTTCTATAGCAGGCGACATAACTCCCCCGGCATCAGTTTGCCCTAATGGGCCTGGTATTACTCATGTGCTAATTGATTGGGCATGGAGAGGAGAAAAGCTAAATTCACTTGCGAGGTGATTTTTATGGCCAGGCTCATAACAGAGGTAATTTGCTGAAAACGTTCAGTCCCTCTCCGGTCACGCACCATCATCTGCGTTCCGCACTCCATCTCCGCGCCGCGCTTCAGTCACCAAACCGGGCTCCATTTGGGGCGTCCGAGGTGAAGTCCCCAGGGAGTCTCCATGACGGATTGTTTCCTCCTTCCCTGCGCTGTGCTAAGGCACACACGGAGATCGGGGCGGCACGGACAGACCTGCCGCTGGCTCTGCCGGGGGAGCCCCAACGATGCGGAACCTCATGCTCTGCTTCGAAATAGCTCCGGTTGTCCTGCTGAAACACTCTGTTTTGGGGCAAAATGTTTATTTCTGCAGCACTCAGAGAGGGTTTCACCCCCAAAATGTTTGTGCCAGCACCTCCTGATCATGAATTCACCAGGATGGGGCGGAAATGAGAGCAAACTCTCCTCCTCCACTGCTGTTAAGAGACCTGGAAGTTTGCCAGCCCTGGGAAGGTGGTTAAAACCTTGACTTGAGCTCTCGTCCCAAAGGCAGCCCCGGGAAAACCTCGGCTCTGTCCCATGTCCCTGCCTGGGCGATGCTCAGCTGGGACAGACGCAACCTGCTGAGCGCGGGCCGGGGCAGCAGCACCCCCGCCCCAGGGCAGATGCTTTCAGGCAGCCAGGGAAATCTTCTGACAGCTGAGGACTGGTGCCTTTGAAGTCGTTGGCTGCCTGTCTGAAAAATCAAAAATGGATCTTAGAGCAGCTTGGAATATCACTAGATCTTGGAAGAGATGTCAGAGACTGGTCCTTGTTATCTCGCCACAGACTGCTGAGTTTCTAAAGCCGACAAGGTGAGCTGGTGTACGTGTAACGGCACGTGACACCCAGCTAACCTCAAATTGCTGAAATTTTCCCAGAGCTGGAAGAAAGCCAGCCAATCCTGTAGGAAAAAAACCCCAAAGACTTGTTCCGGACTCCGCTGGATCACGCCGTTGAGCCAGATCAGACGCACTGTAAAATTCTGGGCAATCCTTTGGTTGGGATTGAGGCTGGGAGAAAGATGCCGAGCTCTCCCCATCCATCCCAGCAGAGCGGGAGCTGGATTGACCCTTCTCCATCATCACATGGATGGGTGGGGAACCTCATCAGGGACCGGCCATGACCGTGACCTGCATCACCCTTATTTTCGGAATTCTTGCGAGGAGCCTCGACGCAATGACGGGAGCGGGTGTTTGGCCCCCATCCCCAGGGCCCCGCGGGATAAGGGCAGGATTCCCACCTGGCTTCGGAGAAAGGCAGCAGGTGGTGAAGCAGGACGGGGCAGGTGACGGGGGCCCATCTGCCACCCCCGTGTCACCGTGCGTGCGTGGAGCAGCGGTTGTAACAGCGAGAGCGGAGATGCGCGCTGCATCCTGCGGGAAAACTGCCCCCCGCCCCGCTGCAGCCTCCTCGGGGCCTTCCTCCGCCCCGGGGGGGGATGAGGATTTCTGGTGGGAACAGGGTGCGTGTGCCCGCCGAGGGAGGCTGCCGGCCCCCGGCGGAGCGGCGCGGAGCGGGGCGCGCTGTTCCCGCGGGACCCCGCGGGGCCGGTCTCGGGGCCGCGCGGTGCGCGGCCGCGCTCAGCCACACGGTGGTAGGAGAGTCCGTCCGCGGAGAGCGGCGGGACGGGGCCGGCCCGGACCCCCGCGCAGGATCCGGCCCCGCGCAGGATCCGGCCCCGCGCCCCCCCAAGCAGGGCCGGGATGTCCCCTCAGCATCCCGCCCCAGCCCTTCTCCCTGCATCCCCTGACTGCTTTAATGCCTCCAGCCAGCCCTTCCTCCTTCTCTTCCTCCTCCTCCTCCTCCAACCCACTCCCCACCTTCCTCCCTGCCAGCTGCGGGGCTGGATGAAGGCTCCAGAGGCTGCGGGGCTCGGCTGCCTTGTGCTGTCCCCGAGCAGCCCCTGTGTCACCAGGCATCGATTTGCTCCGTCGGGGTATTTGCGTCGTGTCCCGGCTGGGCCGTGAGCATCTCCGGCCGTCAGGGAGCTGTTTGCTTTGGTAGGACCTTTGTATCCACGGAAGAGACCCCGTCCAAGGTCAGCTTCAATAATCACAAGGCTCTTCCCGCGATCGATGCGGGCGCTCTCCCCGGCACAGCTGCCTTTGCACCGCCTGCACATCGCCGTCCCTCCGTCGGACGGTGCCACCGCCAGAAATGACGTCGGAGACACACCGGCTCCGGACGCTGAGTGGATGGAATTTTTATTGCTGCCAGTGAAGGAATTTTCCTCACCTGCCGGTTTGTTCCAAAGTAATCCCTTCCTCAAACTGGGCAAACAGTTGGCTTGGCTGCCCTCCCGTGACTAATCAGCAAAATATTTAATGGATCGATAGCCCCGTGGCTGAACTCTTCGTGCTATCAATGAGGCTGTGTGCTAACAGGGCCATCGATACGTAGCTGTTTAATTTGGGGTGAATTGTGTAATTCTGATACCCTCTTGCACTGGTCACGGTAGGTTCTTTAGAGACTTTGAAGTGTATAAAATCTACTTTTCTTAAGGAGGTTTCCAAGACAAAACTGCCTCCAGGAGAAAAAAATGCAAAGGGATGTGGAGCCTGGGCGTTTTCCTGGCAGAGCGCTCCGGGTGCATCGTTAAGGAGTTGGGCATCAGCAGGCTCTGCCAGAGCGGGGCGGGATGGGCTGTGTCACGAGGGAACAACCCCGTTCGAAACGGCATAAACCAACACGTTTCCTTTTCTGCAAAGGAAAATGCCCTCAAATTCATTGCGGGTTAATGAAAACACATCACTGCAGATTTGGCTTCACATTTAGTTACAGTTATGAGAGATAATAGTAATAACGGGTAATGATGACACTTCAGAAGGTGAAGCACCGACTTTTTATGTGACATCTCTGTTGGAAAATTTCTGTTCATTTCTGGCATGATTTCTGCAATATGGTGAGATCTACAAAGTGTTATTTCAGCTTCGGGGGGCCCACAAATGAGCAGAACGGGGGTGCAGGAGCTGGAGCTCCCCAGGCCCTCCTGCAGGCTTTCCCTGTCCCAGGACCCACCGCAGCACCCACCAGCAAGGGCATGGGGAGCAGAGGGGTGGCGCTGGTCCTTTGACCGTCTGTGGTGGGGCCATCCCATCTAAATGGGCTTGAAGTTAAGGCCACAGCTTGGTGATCTGTGCATAGCAAAAAATTCGGTCAGTGTTGGTGTGGGCTTCCAGAATGCCACGTCTCGGCCCAGAGTTTGTGTTTACCAAACCCCAAAGCTTCTGAAATCCAAGTTCTGCACGTCAGGAACTTTAAAGGGTATCTGATGGGGGATGTTCCCTGGGGTGAGCCGTTTACAAGGCAGGGTGGCTGCAGGCCTGGCCACGTATGGGCTCTGTGTCCCACGGAGCTTTGCTCCGGGCTTCATTAGGAAGGAGATCACCCCCAGGTGTTCGGGGGCTTTGGCCTGCTCTCGGTGAGTGCTACTGAAGGGATTTTATTTCAACAACTCGACAGAAAATAAAAAGAGATCTTCCTTCTGAAAAGCACGTTTCATTCCCGAGCAGCAGGAGACCCAGCTTGCCCGCGGCTGCCTGTGGCACAGCTCTCCCTCTGCCCCGGACCCGCAGGGCCCACGGGGGTGGAGCGGGGCACCCACAGCCATGACCACACCTCCATGCTACTCCTCGTGCTGCGTAACAGCTTTATCACAGTCATCAGTGCTCTGGTGTTTCTGGAAGCGCTGGCAAACCCCTCGCTTAATCCCTTTTCCTTCCCTTCTCCTCCAGGCTGCCACCTCCCCGCCAGCTTTTCACCCGCTTCCCGGTGCTTCCTGGGCTCCTCTGGCTGCGGCGACGAGGGGGTCCCAGGGAGATGGGGATATTTCGCAGGAGGATGCTCATCGCATCCCTGCCCGGAGGGGATATAGGTACAAAATGATGCTGTGCTGGAACAACCAGCGTTGGCGAACCCAACCACCCACCACAGTTTAGTGGCAGGTGGTTTCCTGCTTTTTCTCCCAAAAGCCAAAGCAGGGAGTGGGTCGGAGCAGCAGGAGCAGCCACAGTCCGCCTTCGAGGATGAGCAGGATGAGCAGGGATGAGCACGCAGCTCTGTTGTGCCCTCTGATTTTTCCAGGTGCCTTTGGCTGTGGTTTTACAGGGTGTGCGGGCAGCGAAACTGCTTCCAAGGATTTCTTTTGCGTGCGACAGGGAGAG
Organism: Tauraco erythrolophus; assembly: GCF_009769465.1. Lineage (NCBI taxonomy): Eukaryota > Metazoa > Chordata > Aves > Musophagiformes > Musophagidae > Tauraco > Tauraco erythrolophus. Next base: position 1,132,760 of record NC_141478.1, read on the forward strand.
GTGGTGGGTGCTGGGGCTGCAGTGGCTCATCTGGAGAGAGGGAGAAGTTTGCAAAAGGAAAGCTTTTGCTTTTGGAAAACACAGTCTAGGATTTTCATTTAAAAATGCCAAGTAATCAGCAAGTTTTCAGCAAACGGTGTCAGATGTCGAGTTTTGCTTTTGATGACAACTGTCAATTGCTTTGATTACAGCTGCCACGGCTCTTCGCTGGTGTTGGCCAGAGTTAAAATTTCAGTAGCAATGAGTTTAAAAAACAATGCCAGCTTGTGAGGGCTTTTTTATTTAAATGTGTTGTTTCAGTTAAGGTGAATTCAAAGCAAACAGCATTTGCTGTATCTCTTTAGTGCCGGTGATGTGCAGGGATGCCGGTGGCGTCCTGCTCGCCTGTGCTGAGATCACCTGGTGCCGCTATCTGTGTTTTGAACAGAGGGAAAAGCCAAGCAAACCCAACAAACGCTGGAGAGGAGCTGTCTGGGATCAAACCAAACCAAGGAAAGCTGGGATTTATGGAGGGAAACAGCAATTTTTTTTTTGGTTTTCGGTCGAGGCTGAAGGCACATCTGTCCCTGGGCCCTTCCCCAACATCTGGTGTCTAACACGGCAGCAGCATCCAGCCAGCTCCATTGCTGGTGGAGACCGAGTCCTCGCTGCGGCTCGGGCTGAAGAACCACAAATGGTTTGCACTTGTGCTGGGCTGGGATCGGCAGCCGCGGTGGCTGCCAGCGGGTCCGGCGGCTGCTGCCAGGGTCCTACCAGAAACTCTCCCAAAGGCGACTCCGAAGCAGCTTCTCTCCGTACCTGGGATGCAGAGAAGGGACCCGGGGACGACCCCTCCCCTCCCGAGGAGCCCTGCGCTGTGAGCCGCACGCTGCTTTCCTGACCTACTTATTCCTCTTTTTTTTTTTGCCTTATTCACAGATGAGCACTCCATCTGCAAGAGATTGTGCCTTGACATGAAAAATTTACTTTTTAATGGGCCAAACTGCTGCAGCCTCTAAGCTGGATCCAAAATAACCTCTTAGCACGTCGCTCTGAAGGGATCTCCAGCCATCGCCCGTAAAACTGAAACACGGTTTGTACTAAAAAGCCATTTACAACCCGTTCTCTCCTTGTCTTCTTGGTTTCGTGCAGTTGTTCTGAAGCTCCAGCACTCGCTCCTGGAAATGGAAAAAGATATTTGGAACCACGCTGCTTAGGGCTTTTGTTTTCAAGTTAAAGCAAGCTCAGAAATCAATACATTTGGAATTTTTTTCCTCCTGCAGGATCCGACAGTGGAAGAAACGCCAGCAGGTTGGCCAGGGGCAGGCTCCTGGCCGTGGCAAAACCTGTTTTCCCTCCCCTGGATGGGGGAAAATGCTCTGGGACGCTTGCAGGACCAAACCTGACAGGGAAAGGTGGGTGCTGTCTGTCATGGTTTGAAGTGGGGGGGGGAGGTCCTGGTGGCAGAAGCTGCCCATCAGATCGGACTCCCCCCCCTCGGGGCTTGAGACAATCGGCGCCTCTGCGAATTGCCCTATTTACGTCGGACAAAGGAACCGGAAAGGTGTGTGCCTGTGCCCAGGAGCGAGGAGAAGGGAGGGGGTCACGGCCCCCGCTCCCGGCGCCCGGCCGGCCCGGTGCCCGCCTCATCGAGGATGGCGGCGGCGGAGTCGCTTGGGGAACTCGGGGGGAGCCCCGCTGCCGGGGCGCCCGCCGGGCCGAGTTCACCCAGAAAGGGCTGAGATCTGAGAAAACGGCCACACACATAAGAGGTCAGTGAAGATGGGACGGGACAACGTGTGCCGCGGCTGAGTCCCCCTTGCGAGCAGCCCTTTACAACAGCCCTCGGTGGGGCAAGCGAGACCCACTCGCAGCCCGTGGAGGACCGTCGAGAAGAGATGCCAGAGCCTGAGCACGGTACGCATCTAGAGTCCATGGGATGCCCCGCTGATGGGGAGGTGTTTGGTTAAAGGAGATGCCCGAGCCTGAGCCTGTTGTGAATCATGGGCAGGGCGAGGCGCATTTATGCATTTACGCATCTAAAGTTAGTATGGAGACACATTCAAGGTCTATATGACAACCCACGCATTTAAGTCTGTGTGATGACCCACGCCAGGCGAGTGGCTACAGCTCTTTAAAGCCCAGGGCTGGTAAAGCCCACACTTGGGGCAAATCCGATGGGGTAAGGATTTGCCCCCCTGCAGGCAGGATTCACGCTTTCGCCGTGAGTAGGGATCCACTGGAGCAAGGGACAATGGTGTAAGGCTCCTGCTCCTTTAAGGGAAGCGGCAGTAACAACTTGGAATGAACTGACCTGCACCCCCCCATTCCCTGCCCCCTGCGCTGCTGGGGGGGGGGAGGTAGCCAGGAAGAGAGGCAAAGGGAGGCAGTGGTGTTGTTTTAAGATCTGGCCTTGTTTTCTCGGAATCCTCTCAAGTAACCGTTTTTGTGCTTTTCTCTTGTAGGTAGCTGTTAATAAATAGTTTTGCTTTAAGAAAACAGCCTCTTTTGCCCGGGACTGTGGTTGGTGGGTGCTCCTCTGTTCCTGTCTCGATCCTCAGCTTTTTATTACATTTTCTCCTCTCCATTTTATTGGGGTGAGAGAGCTGCGTGGGGTTTAGTGGCCGGATCGGCCTAACCCACGGCACTGTCCTGGGTAGGGATGAGACTCATGGCCAGGAGTGAGGTGGGTGCCGCTGGGCGAGCGAGGGGTGAAGCCTGGCAGAGCACCCCATTCCCATGGGACACAGGTCTCACATTGCCAGGGTTCCCCCGCAGCACCCGCACATGGGCACTGCAACCCGTGCAGGAGGCGACGTGCCAGTGTGAGGGACAGGGCAGCTGTGTGCCGTGTGGCAGCCTGCTTTGCAGCATCCAGCAGCCCCAGGAGATGCGCACAGCGGCTCTGCCCATGTCCTCACCACCTCCGTACGTGTGCCTGGGCTCACTTACAGCGTGGGCACGACCACGCTTTAAACACGGTGGGTCCTGATGCTGGACCATCCCGAGAAGCTCGCTTTTATCCCAGCTGTCAATAAAAGGGAGAAGAGCGATTCCCTGTATAAATGGTGCTGGTTTGCTCTGCTGCCTGGGTGTCCTGCCCTCCCCTCCAAACAGCCAGGGGAAAAAATAACCATGGGGAGTCAGAAATCCTTTTCTTTGCTAAAAAGCAATAGGTGCAGCAGGCTCAGAGCAGCTCCGGAGCACAGGTGGGAGGCTCTGGGACCTGCCTGAGCAATGCCCGCCTCGGAGCTCTGACACCGGCGTTGTCGACACGCTTGGCACTCTCAGTTCCTCCTCCCTGGGAGGTTTGCACGCCCTTCGGCGTGCCCTTCGCCGCTGCGCTGGGTCAGAGCAGCCGCGCAGCCGCTCAGCATCACCTTTTGGCAAGTGCTAATTGCACAGGGCTGATGGCGGAGCGGCGGCCGCGGCTCAGCATGTGCCACTGCCGAGGCTTGGTGGCCCTGCCAGGATGCCACAGCCTGACCCAGGTGTCGCCACGTTATCCAGCAAAGTGCAGCAGCCAAGCGTGCGCGCTGCCGAGGCGGGAGCGTGTTTCGGTGTCGGTGCGTTGCTCCTGGTAGCTGATGGTACCCAATGAGCCTGGCAGGGAGCAGGCAGGGAGCAGGCAGGAGCACCAGGGCTGCCCGCGGACCATGGCTCTCCTCTTCCCAGAGATGCCAGAGCCGCACGGAAGCACTTCGTCTCGCCCTTAATCTTCATCTTTTGTTTCAAGCTTTTAATTGTGAAATATTCTGTGTGCGTTTTGTACGCGTAATTACGGGGCAAAAGATGGTGAAAAATAGTTTAAATTAATAAGATTATTAAGTAACCTCTGCTGCTGGTAATTCCTCACGCGAGCAGGCGCGCGGTTCACTGTAATTAGTTTTCTGCTTCGCTGGAGCGTGCTTAAAGGAGCTGGGAGGTTTTTTGGGGAAAGAAACCTGTAAAGCCGAGCTCGTAGCGGAAAAGGGGTTTGTCAATGGAAGGTGACAGTCGGGGAATGTCCTTCCCGGCCCCTGCAGTGTGCTGTGGTCGTGGGGCTGGGTCTGCGTGGTGGCCCGGAGCGAGGGGATGGCTGTGCCGTGCCGGGTTGCTGGCATGGGGCATCGGCAAGGGGCATTGCTGTGCCCGTGGGCTCTGTGCCCGCGGCAGGATCCCTGGCAGAGGCTGCCTGTGCCCTGCTCACAGCTCCACGGTCTGTCAGCATGCTGGAGTTGCCCCATTTTTGCCAGACCGGAGTGATGGGCAGACGGTAGAGCGCTCTGAGAAGGGTGGTGCCACACGAAGGGAAAATCTTATAGTTTATTGCCCAAGGGACTGAGGGGCAATGGGTCAGTGCCATCAGCCCAGGTTTGCGGAGATAATCAATGGCTTGGGAGGCAAATCTTGTGTGGGCCACAAAACACCGTCCTTGGGCTGAGAAAGGGGGAAATAAGCATCAGTTCTCCTGTCGGCAGTGGCGTGGGTGCTGTGCAGGCAGGGTGCTCTCTGGTTAATTGTACTGATTTTCATCCCCATGGAGCACTGGATGTCCAGCCCCGGGGCGAGCTGGGAGCGGCGCTGCCGTACGGTGCAGCCGCCTGACCGTGGGCATCCCTGCACCAACACAAGTGGCCTGCTTGCACTTCTGCACCTCTGCCTGCACCTCTGCCTGCCTGCACCTCTGCGGGGCCCAGGGCGATGGTTTTTGGGGTCGGGGGCTCGCAGGCGGAGGGCTGGAGCCGGGAGCTGCAGCCGGGGCTCTGCGCAGGGCGTCGCAGCGCTGGCGACGGGCGCAGGGAAAGCGGTGGTGCTGGTTTGCAGCGTCGGCAGTTCGTGTCGGTTTGCTAAAGGCAAACATCTGCGACTCCGCTGCAGAAAGCCTCCCCATTACCTATGTCAACAGTTTTATTTTTAAAGCAGCACGCCAAGTGAGAGGTGCATCCCTTATCTGGTGCGCGGCGGCCGCCTATGTAACACCATCATATAATTAACAGTCAAGATCATTTACATTGTCGCTTAGCTAATTTTCATAATGTTTTCTTTATTATCAGAGGAAGAAATTAACCCAAGAATTTTACATACTAGTCTCAAACAGTAACAGCTTGCTAATTGCCTGTTAGGTGATTAATAAGCTTACAGCAGATGCTAATGAATCGAGAGCTCACTGTTTCAAAGGTGCTCTTGCAGCATGCTTGTGTTTTGGCAGCTTAATTAGTGCAATAATTATGTACTTGTTGCTCCTTCTTTCAAGCAAATACTGTCAAATGCTTAAAAGATTAAAGAGAATTATATCGCTGAGAACTCGCTGTGCTTAAGTATTCTGCTTTTGCTAACTTCCCTGTTGTTTCCGAAATGGGAGCGGATAAATGCAATTACGGTGGGGAGAGCGGCACATTTTTAATGGGTTGGCTGGTGGTGGGAGGCAGGAGCAGAGCCCGTCCTTGGCTCCTCACCCCAGCCCCTGCTCGCCCTCCCGGGGCTGGTTTCGTAGAGATTTTGGTCGAGATGGGGACTGAAATGCTGCAAAAATCTCCGGAGCTGAGCCCGTGGAGGGTCCGCCAGCCTTTGCCCTCAATGGCTTTTGCAGCCCAGGAATGGGAGATATTCCATGCCATGAGGGTGAATCCTGGGGGAGGGTCTTCATCCTGTGCAACACGGGAGCTGGACTAGGTGGTACCGTTGGTCCTCGGTGATGCCAAAGCAACAAATACAGTCCCTTACGAGGTAAGGGTCTGTATTTGTGACCAGGTGGCTTTGCTGATCTTTCTTCAGGAAGAGGAGGTGAAGCACCATGGAGGAGAACAGTGTCTGCTGCATCAGCCATGATGAGTTTCCACCTTAAGAAGTAGAAGAAGTGAAGAAGTAGAGATAAACCTCACAGGATGAGGTGGAGAGATGTTTCTGTTTGCCATCACAGGTTAATCACCACCTCCTGCCACCTCCATGCATCCAGGGCTTGCAGACCACCCTCCCAAGCCTCCTCTCTCTCTTTTCCAGACTGGGAAGTCCTGCCCCCATCCTGTTGGCTCTCTCAGCCTCCCCTGTGGATTTGCCATCCCTGCCTGCGCCCTGGTGCGAGCCAGGCAGGGCAGCTGCTGCGCACAGTTGTCACCTTTCCCTGCACCTTTTCCAGTTCCCTTTGGTGCGGGAGGGACCGGAGCAGATGCAGAGCTCAAGGAGTGAGCAACTCCAGGTCCACACCGCGGCACCGAGATGTTCCTCTGCCCATCTCCAGCACCATGTGCCCATCGCTGGGCAGAAGTCTCCGCGCCAAAGCCCCCTCGATGGCTCTCCGAGCTCCTTCCGGAGCCGTAAGAGCTCCTTCAAACCCATCGCCGTGTGTGCGGAGTCAGAGGGTGAAGCGTCGGGACTAAGTCGCTGCGGGCTCACGGCGAGGAGGTGGAAAGCTGCTGCTGCTCCTGCACGAGCCTCTTGCAAGTGTCCTACCGCGCGCTGGGGATGGAGTGGTGGCCCTGTCTCGAGGAGCCGGTGTCAGGGGCTGGTGGAGTGCCACTCGACTGCTAAAACACCCGTCCCCGGAGGGAACGGCAGGCAGCCGGGGCTGGAGATCGCTCCAGCAATCTCCGGTTTCCTTGGTGACAGCCAGCATCTCTCCGCCGCACAAGAGCTTGGGCTTGACGGGTGGAGAGGAGCCTTTTTTCTGGATCTTCTACTGCATTATTTGGTGTAGGTTTTCAAAGGTCCTCATTGTTTTGAGTCTGAGCAGTTGGGCGATGGCAGAGCCCCACCAGCCTCATCCATCTTCCCCGGGATGAAGACACCACGCAGCTCCGACTCCTTTGGCGGTAGCCGTTGCCATCTTGTTTAATTCCGGCGTTATCTGATTGTCACAGCGTCTTTCTCTGTATTAGGCACTGGGCCAATTAGTTACTTAACCTGTAATTGCACTTTAATATAAGCTATCTCAAAAATGTATTTCGGAGCGAGTCTTATAAACACCCGCTCCGCTCCCACCCTCAAACCGCCGTGCTCTCCGGGAGTCGGCTCTCGGGAGGATTTGGCACCGGTTCTGTCGGCTTTAGCTGCCGATGGCTCATCCCGGGCTGACGCTCCGTACGGCGCCGTATTTAAAAATGCCTTTTCCCAGGGATTTACTGCGAGCGTGATTCGTTGCTGATTTGTTGACTTGAACCCTGGGAAACCCACAAATCTTCTGACTCGGGCTGAAACCGCGTTATTGTGGGAGACGTGGTGCTTTTTGGTTTGTTAATTCAGCTGCCAACGGCTGCTGGCGGAGTCACTTTTTAATAACTCCGGTTTTACGAATTAAATGCTGATAACATGTTTTACTATCATCTCGTGTCAGTTCCCCGCTGCAGTTGTAGGGAGGAAAGGTATTCAATCTCCATCTCAACTCATTAATTTTAAAAAGTTGGCCAGTATTTGCAAAGTGTAAGCATATAAAAATTAATGTTGACAAATCTTTGAGGAATAGAACGAAACAAAAGAAATCAATTAAGGAAACAGCCTGCGGTTATATTTTATAATCTAAATTGTGCTCAGCCTTGCAATAGAAGTTACCAGCAAACCCTGGTGCCGAATGGGAATCTTAGGAGGGAAGCTGGGGCTCGGGATGGAATTCAGTATTTGCTGAAACTGCCTAAAGTTGTGATGAGCTTTAGTGTGTATCGCTCCGGGTCCGGTCACCAGCTGGAGCGTGGGTGACCTCCCGAGGGGGAGCGGGGCCCCAGCAAGTCACAGGAGAAGCTTTAATGGACTTAATGGGCTTTGGATGAAATCTCCTACAAGATGTCTTGATGCAAACCATGGGGTGTGTGGCGTGGGATGTTGTCTCTGGATGCTCGCAGCCCACCGTTTGCACAGTCTCACTGTTTAACTGCATCCCGATGTTCTTGCAGGATCGATGTGGTTGAAGGAGGATGTCCAAGAGCCATCTCTATCAAGCTACTGAGCTGCCATTTGCCAGTCAGGGCAACGTCACGATGTCAGGTCCCTCTCCAGGTGAAGAAGGAAGGCCCAGCTGCCCTTGTCCTGTTTTCCAGACTCCTGGCCATGCTCTGCAGAGGTGTGAGGTCACCCAGGTCACTCGTCCCTGCCTTTCCAGGGCTGTTCACAGCCTTCTCCTCAAGCTCCGGCTCAGAACATCCCTATTCCCAGGGGACTGCCTTTGCCAGAAGTAAAAGAGGATTGGAAATTTCAGCTGACCACCCTCCCTTTGGAGATCTTTGGTCTTTTAACCAACCTTCTTTGTGCTCACACACACCTGGTTTGACCACGGAGCTGGCTGAACCCATGTTGCAAAGCGATGAGCTCGTGGACAGAGGGCTCAGTGCCGAGGACCACGATTACTTGCATCTCCATCCTTGATTCATCCTGAGCCTAGCATGGGCAGGGCAGGACCTCGGCACGCACCTCCTTCATTTTCCATCACTGTCCATATCCCGAGGCAGAGCCTGAGACTCCTGGAGCCGGGGACGGAAAGGGGACATCGAGCACCAGCTCATCCTCCATCGTCACCCATCGCCACGGCGTCCCTGCCAAGGTCCTTTTTATCCAAGGGACAGTGCTCCTCCACTATCGGTGAGTCACTTCTGCTTAGGACAGCAGTGTAAATTAATTTGGATGTCTGTGTGATCCTATCAGTTATCTCAGGCTTTGTATTCTAAGGCTTCTGTGGCCTTCAGAGTAAATAAGTGTTTTCTCTGGATGACACATGAACCCAGAGCAGAAGGGTAAGTTGTCTTGGCCGGCTCTGGCACGGTAGTCGAAACCCTGTAGGGTTTTCACCACCAGCTGTCTAACTGGACTAATGTTTTATTCCATGTGGGAAGGCAATGAAGGAAGCACCCCAACCTGGCACCCTGTGGGGGGATCCCGCTTCCCCTTTCCCAAAGACTCTCCTGCCCCAGGCGATGCTCCCAGCCGGCTGAGCTGCCCGTGACCTTCTGCAAATACACAGCTCTGGCAAGGTGACGTGCTCAGCCAATGGCCACCTCTCCTTGGTGTTTTCTCCTCTTTTTCCAAAGAAAAATGATTGTATTGACCATTTTTCTCCATGTATTTTGTTTCTCTGAAGATTTAGAAAGACCTGTAAGAAATTCAGAAGTCTATATAGAAAATACAGCTGAAGAAGCAAGATCTCCATCCTGGGGAAGGGTAAAGGAAAGATCCATCAAAGGATATCTATAACATTCACTTAATTTTATTACTTTAAGTGACTTTATTACCCTCATTTTGCTTTCTGTTGCATTCCAGCACTTATTTAATAAACCCCTCTCTGGTTTTAAATAGCAGTTTAGTTTTATGGTAATGCTAAACTTAATCAGATGCTCAAATTAGCTTGAAATTAATTATATTGACAGCAATAACACTAAGTTCCCTCTTCACGTCCTGCGTACAGATCTCCTTCAAGACTGTTAAATGCCATTTAGACACAGAAATTAGTTGCAGCCCAATTCCCACCGCCAAGGGCCCATCCCACAGGCAGTGCCGGTGCCTACTGGGACCGTCCCTCCAATGGAGTGGGGACAGACCAGAAATTTGCAACATGAACCACATGGATTTGGGGTTGGTGCTTAGACTGACAAAATCTGAGCTTGCCCTGGCATCAGGGTGTGGGCAGCCCGAAGGCACCACCTTGCTATAGGGGAAACTAAAGGAGGGAGGAGCAGCCAGGGGTCCTGGGGCTGCCTTTGTGTGGGAGGGGAGCTCCCTGCAGCACCAAGACCTGCAGGTTTTTCCCAGGAAGGACTGATGGGTGAGGTCTGGCAGGGCAGAGGATGAGGGATGAGCATGCTGTGACCATCCAGCATCACCCTGCTTTCCTCCCAGCCAGCCCCACTGAGCCCCGCGGCAGCAGGGGGGACTGTGGCTGCACTCCCCTGCCCGGGCGGTGGGCACCCGGATGGCTCCAGACTCCTGGTGATGCCTCTTGCAGCATCTTTCCACAGCAGCATCCCGCAGCCGCTCGGAGCCACGCGAAGTCAATCCAAACCCTTCCCATGTGGAAGGACGCCAGCACAGATGGCACTCCTCTGCCCAGCAGTGCTTTCGCCCCGCCGGTGGCTTTTCACCATTTCTGTTAGAATGCATGTCAATGCTTTGTAGGGTGAAAAACCCCCTGAGAAGGTTTTTCCTGCTTGTCCAGTGGGATCTGCTCCCAGCCCAGAGCTGGCTCTACTCTACACACACTGTATTTGAGGCAGCATCATAAACAGGGTGAGCTGGAGACCTCTCCATCGGCTTGGCTTGAGGCCCTGGTCCTCCTGGCTGACCCCAGCTCCCCTGAGTGCTCCCCGGCCCCGGGGCAGCTCCATGGCAGCGGAGCCCCTGGGCACTGGAGCTCCCAGCTCGCTGTGCGGGCTGCAGATGTGGGGTTGGAGCCCATCCCTGGTGGCCGTCACCATGGGGAGGGCTCCAGCAAGGCCATGGCTGGACTCGCTGAGAGTGGCAAGATGCCTTTCCTTCCCTCTCCGGGGTTTCTCTTGGAGCTGCCAGTAACTATCGCCACGCGCTCCCCGGTCTGCGCGAGAGCCTGGCGGATCCAGCCCCTCCAGCGGCGGCTGCGATTGATAATTGCTGTGTGTTGGTGGAAAGCCATTTGTTATCGATGCCAGTTTAGAGGTCTTATTAGCTTAGCACGCCTCATTGCTCCAAAAAAAGACATCCTCCCTCCTTTAACCCACGCCGGGCCGGCAGCCTGGCACGCCGTGCCGGCCCCGGCCACGCGGCAGCTGCCTCCCGCGGGAGCATCACCCGCCGCTCCGCCGCGGCGTGACCTTTCGCTGAGCCGCCCGCGTGTCCCGGGGCACACAAGGTGTTAAAGTGCATTAATGAGACTGATGTGACAAACCCTGCCAGCGCAGAGCAAGACCCTGAAGTCTGCTGTGATTTTGCATTTAAATAGCCAGAAGAGTTTGTAATATTAAGGCACGGTTCACTGCCAGCGAAATCCGGGCGAGGTATACACTTCACTGGAGAGTGCAGACAGCCTGATTCATAGGATTCCTGCTAAATCTGCTGGAGGTTCCAGGGACCTGGAAAATGCATTATGGTAAAAATCAACATGACCTTCCGAAAGCACCACGCGGAGCCTGGACGGGTATTGCTAACGCCGGAGCAGTCCTTGGCGCGGCAGAAGTCTCCCCCGTTGCTTGCATTGGCTGGATGATAGGAAAGGAATCAAATCAGAATTAAAAAACACAACTGGAGCGATATCCGCAGCCTGTGTTTAACGTCGGCGATGTATGTTATCGTGTGCAGGCACACACGTGCCCCTGTGAGATTGTCATGTTAGAGCTTGTTTTGCTTTTGATTGGCTCGGAGGCAGAGTAGTATGGGGGCTGTAATGGAAGTTGTTTTTCCTTTTGGAATGAATAACTCTTGCGGTAAAGCTGACACGAAGCATAAATTGTTAAATTACATAAACATTATTGCGACCCATAAAATTCAATGAATCCTCGTCGCCTGTTTACTCATGGCTGGCTTTACTGTTTGCACAATGTAATTTAACGTGTCAATTTGCTCTCAAATAAAAACATCTGCCTTTTGACATGCCAAAAAACTGCAGAGATATCTGAGCAAGGAGCTAAAGCCCAGGCTTTACACAGCATTGCAAGGGGCTCTTAAAAGGAAGCCAATCATCCAGATCAATTGATAGCCTCTTGGCAAACCTCCTTCTGCAAACCCTGTAAGATTAGTAAATTTTATCCTAATTAAAATTAAGAAAAGCCCGGAAGGCTGGCACGCGCTTTGCAGCTACATCTCCTGCCAATATGACATCCATTCTATTGGATTTTTAAACAGTCTTATTTGTAATCGTGCATAACAGAATTGTACTTTTATAAGAGATTTTTATTCTGGACGAGGTACGGAGTCCTAAATTAATTCACCTCCCTAAGCCCCTTAGCTCAAGATTCTCCTTGAAAATCTCAGACTTTGGTAGTCGGGCTGGTACGAACATCGTCCACACGCTGAGAAAGATCCGTAAATCTCAGCTTAATCCCTAATAAGCAGCAATTCCTGCGCTCCCCAGACAGCGCGCGGGAGCTGCTGACCTAAATACAGGAGTTTCAGAGCCACATGGGGCAGAAATCCTCCTGCCAGCTCGCCCGCTGACGGCGGAGATGTCCATGGTTTGCATGGGAGACAGGTCGTGGAATTACGGATTACCCAATAAAGCCAATGTTCGCACGGATTAACGCGGCCGCGTCCCATAGGAGCTGTCGGAGAACCGCGCCGTGTTTCTCGGTCCCGGTTGCGTCTCCGGTGGGAAGCCTGGCCTGGGAAGGGGAAAGCACGAGTCCTCCCTCTCATCGCCCGCCCCGACCCACGGCTCGAGGCACCGGCGGAAAACCCGCCGGCCAGGCCCGGCTTGTGGGGTAATTATAAACCCTCTGGAAAAAACGAGAGTCGATCCCCGCTATGAAATCAGGAGGTTACAGCGAGTTCAGGCATGTTTTAATTAAGGGAGAGACATCTCTTCCTTAAGGGAACACTGAAATCACGTCACGGCCGATCGGAAAGATTTCCCATATGTCAGCGAGGGTCCACGTTTGTGCGTAAATAAACGGTGATTTCTTTCACCCGCCAGGATAACACACAATATTTTCTCTGAGAGTATATGGGGCTGGCGGTGGTTTTGCTCTAATCAAGTTCTTGGCGTTTCATACGGGTTTATAATGGACTCAAGTAGTTGCACATTTTCCGTAATTGGACTCGAGTAATTGCGCATTTCTCTAAATGATTAATGAACAGAATTAAAAAGTTTGAAAAAAGTCGCCTGCGCTGCGAGAATGTAACGTCAGCGGGGCCGGAGGGGAGAGGCTGTTGCACAAATATTTATGAACCGGTGGCTAAAGGGCTGCGTGATGGAGGAGACGTCCTGCAGCCACGTGCTGCGGGGAACGGCGAGGGGCTGCCGAGGGGTCTTCCGCAGCCCAGTCCCCCGGGGTGAGGCACAAAGCTGAGGTGGGGATTACGGGATCGAGATGTTGGAGAGAGAACGCTGTCAAAGGTGGCTTCTGCCAAGTCCCATCTTGTCATCCCTCCAGCATCAATGAAAAGGCACAAACAAATCCCAGCACACGGCTTTCCGCGGGGTTTTCACGGAGTAGCTGTTCCGAGGGGATTTCTGCTTTCCCCCTCCTGCGAGCTGGGGAGCGACGGCTCCTCTCCCTCTGCACTTAGTTTCATTACGGGCAGGATTCCATAGGAGCGGCGGAAACATCTGGTGCAAATCACTCGCTTTGGAATCGTTCTGAGGAGGAAGGGAAAAAAGAGCCGTGGACACCATGTGCAGAACCTGACTGCAAGCATGACGCGGGGAAGGCTGACTCTGCCGGCTCCAGCTTCCAGTCTGGAAACACTTACGCCTCCCATGACGTTTGCGGTGCTGCGTGGAGAGATCGGCTTCCCGGGGGCTCCAGTCTTGGCCAGATGTGCACGGAGCAGGGAGGGCTTGGCACGGGTGAATTTGCAAGGGGACAAGTGCACCCATCTGCACCCAGCGCTCAGCTCCTGCACCCATCTTGGCTCCTGCACCCATCTGAACTCAACGCTTGGCTCCTGCAACCATCTCTGCTCCTGCACCCGTCTGGCTCCTGCATCCATCTGAACTCAACACTTGGCTCTTGCACTCATCTTGACACCTGCACCCATCTGCACCCATCTTGGCTCCTGCACACATCTGCACCCAGTGTTGGCTCCTGCACCCATCTTGGCTCCTGCACCCGTCTTGGCTCCTGCATCCACTGAACTCAACACTTGGCTCCTGCACCATCTCAGCTCCTGCACCTTTCTGCTCCAGCGCTTGGCTCCTGCACCCATCTTGGTTCCTGCACCCATCTGTACCCATCTCACTGCACCCATCTGCACCCATCTTGCCCTCCACCTATCTTGTCTCCTGCACCCGTCTGCACCCATGCTCACCTCCTGCACCCACCTTGCCTCTTGCACCCCAGCCAGGCTGCAGAGGTGCCAACAATTCAGCCTTTAACGCAGATGTTTTGGTGAAAGGCCGGGGAGATGGTGGTGGGTGGTGGGGCTCAGGGGTGTCCCCAGACCCGAGCGTGCTGTGTGGCTGGGATCAGGTCCAGCCCAGCATCAGGATATGGCGTGGAGGGGACCCTGGGTGCAGGCTCTGACCCGTTCCTTAGTGCTGAGTCTGCAGCATCCCCTGCACTGGCTGGAAATGAGCGTTGTTGCCTTGTTTTGCTGGATTTTTGGCCGACGGTGGGGCCTGCTGGTTTCTGAGCGGTGCTTGGAAGTGTTGGCGTTTTTCTCTGCCTGTCGGAGCAGGAGTCGCAGCACGGGATGGGGGGTCCTGCTTTTTTCCCCATGTGCCAAGAATTACTGTCGATCAAGAGACGTTTCTGCTCCTGGGATTCAGGAGTTGTTGAAAGAAAAAAATTCCAAGATGAAAGATGATGGTTTAAATTAGGGAAGAAGTGTTTTGGGAAATAAAAATAAAAAGTGCTAAAGGCTTTGCTTGGCACTGCCATGCCTGAGGGCTGCGGGCCAGGGCTAGAAACTGCTCTGCTATGTGGGGTGGGGAGCGCCGGGCAGGTGCAGGATTTTACCCCTTGGAGACGGGACGTGAGTCTGGTGTGCAGCCCCATCCTCGGCTCTCCCACCCCGGGGCAGCCGGAGCTGCGATGGATCCTCCAGGGAGAGGCGTGGGATGGTGAGAGCTGCAGGGTGGGGCTGGGGAGTGAGGGCTGGGTGTCCCAGTTTAAAATAAAGCTGAGCTCTTTTAGTAGGGGGTTGTCTACTTCCCTGCAGCACAACCAGGCAATAAACCTCCAGCACGGGAATTTTTTAAATGCCGACGCGCACGAAGCGATAACGCCGGACTATGGCTCCTCCGTGTTGTGAAGGGCAGGAGCTGCCCGTGGCCACCCTGGCTCCAGCTCCTCGGGCAGCCCGGGGCCCCACAGATGCCCCTCGCTCCAACCCCCACTTGATGGATGGCCTCGTGCCTCATCCCGGGATGCCAGATAAAAGCAGATGCATGTGGGACGGCGTGCCGAGCGGGCAGGGATGGGGCTGAGCTGATAATAAGCCCTGAGCCCAGACTAAACACGGGGAGGGCTGCGGGCCCCTTCCCAGCAGAGATCACGCCGGGCACGCTGGCTGCCCCGCTGCTGCGCCCCGCTGCCCACGGCTCCTGCCCCAGCGCGTCGGCACACGCCAGTGCAGGCAGGTGATGGCACGGCCGGTGCTTGGTGGGGGACCGGCTTGGCCAGCACAGGTAATTCCAGGTGTCCTGGGCTCCTCTCACTGGTGACAGTTCCCCCTCGGCTCTGTCTGGCGCTGCCGTCCCGTCAGGAATGATCATTCCCACACCGGCTTTGGCACCGCCGCTTGGCCGTGGCTGCTGGCCCGGGAACGGGGAGAGGATGGTCTGGGCACACAGGGATGCCAGATGGGATCACAGGGTGGGAGGAAAGGTGCAGCTTTCCAGTCTCTTTATTGCCCTTTTCTGCTACAAACCAGCACCTCGTGGGATCCTGCTGTGCCCGAGTGGCACAGGGTGGGCAGCAGCCCCTCGCAGCCTCCCCTGTGCTCTGCCGTGCACTCGGGGCATCCCGGGGTGACACAGGACTCTCTTCATCTCTCTATGGGAAGGGTGGGAGAAGCCCCCAGCCCCACGCCTGCCCCAGCCCCCCAGCACACAGCAGATGGATGCTTTGCAGCACTCCAGCCAGGAGAAGACCCGCAAAGGCCGGTGAGAGCAGTGCCCTCTGCTACCACCGCATCCCAGCCGGGGCTACTGTTGCCTCGGTGCCGGCGCGGAAGCACCGGTGCAGCGAGGAGCATCGGGGAGGGAAAACTGCACTGAAATATGTCCTGGTGTGAGCTGGCAAAAGCAAATAGAGAGCGAAGCAGCAGCAAAACAGGATTTATAATACCTCAGCTTTACTCTCCAATTTCAGCTTTGAAGATGAATGTTTGCTGCACCGTTATTCATTTATACATTATTTTTCCGATCTCCGGAGAGATGCTGTGCTTCCCAGCACACACACACCCAACCGTGTTTACTTCTATTGCTAAAAAAAAATCATATCTGTGCCGCCTTCACGGCACACGCTCATGAGCATTCACTGCATCCCACTGCATCCCACTGCATCCCACTGCATCCCACTGCAGGACCCAGCCATGGAGGCGCAATCCTCACGTGCCGGTTCACGCCGGGTGAGTAACTGCTCTGGAGCCCACGAAGCCACGGAGTTATCGTGAGGTTTGCAAGGTGCATGTGTGCTCGGGTGGTTGTGGCTCCCTGGGCAAACGGCCGCGAGCCCCCTGGCATGGGGCCAGGGACCACCAGCCCCTCCGTGGCACGAGGCCCGTGGCCGTGCTGCGGCACGTGAGACGCCCGTTAGATCCCGGGTGGTAAACGTGTGTAATGTTGTGTTGCGAAAGGAACAATGAATGCAAATGAGTTGGAGAGGGTTTTATTATTAAAGGGAAGATTGATGGTTCAGCTATCTGGTGTGGGAAAGCTAGTGTCCTTATAAATGTAATTATCCGCCGTTAATAAAGCTCGCCGATCTCCCCGGGTCAGCTGCCCTCTGCGAGAGCCGACGCTAATGAGCAGCAGCTGGAAGAGGCTGCGGAGCTGGGCAGGGAGATGCCCGCACCGCCGGCACACGCTAATTGCCAGTCGAGGATGAGCAGGGAGTCAACGGTCAACGCGGGCGGCAGCGAAAGCCGGGGAAAATTCACCTGCCCGCAGGACGGAGATGCTTTTCCCAGAGCACAGATGGGAACGGGGCACCCAGCACCCTCGTGTCGGGCTCCTTTGGCTGCAGAGAGGTGCCAGGACGCTCCTGCCCGTCTGGCCCCGGGACGGTGCTGGTGCAATAACGACGCCGATGACCTCAAAGGGAGGAGAACAAAAGGCGGGCGGCGGAGAGGAGGAAGCCACGTTCAAAATGAGATGCTTGGGAGCGCTTTGATCTGCTATTGTTTTAATTAACGCCTCTAATAAGAATGTGAGATTCAGGATAAAGGATACCTGGACCACAATTTAATGAGCTTTCCCTTCGGAGGAGATGTGAGCCAGTCTGCTGGCCCGGCTCTGAGAATTCCCAGCAGCGTCAGCGCGGCTCGGCTGTCCTGGGAAAGCTGCAGGAGCAGGGAGCGAGCAGGGAGCAAGCAGAGACAAGGTTTCCGCTCGCGGGTGGGAAAACAGATACCCTTTCCCAGCTTTCCCTAAAGAAGTGCAAACCCACAGTCTCCATCGCTTTTAGGAGACGCTTCCACCCTCATCTCTTACAGCTTCCACCGGCTGGAGGGAACCTCTGGGAAAACCAAAATGACCCTTCCTGGAGTGCGACCGGTCCAGATTAAAGACTTACTCCCCTTCGCTCCCCTTGAGGAGTGGGTGTCACATTTTCAAGCAAGGGGAGGTCAGAGGGGGGAGGCTGAGCCCACGGCCGGAGCCTGGGGCTGTGCTGGGAGCTGCTGACACCCGGGCATGGGAGCAGCAGGGGGGAACCACCGCTTGGGTGCTGTCCAGGGATGCACGAGGCTTTTTGAGGCAGAGTGAGGTGGGTCGGGGAGCTCCACCGCAAAGGGTCTGAGCCAGCGAGACAAGCTGAGCTGAGCGGGGCGCGATCCGCACAGCCACGGCAGCACGTTGAGGATAAACGACCCCATCCGTGCAGCACGTCATCATCATCCTCGTTAGGAAATCACCAGCGTAGGCAGCGAGCGGGGAGGAAACCAGGGGAGGCTGGATCTTCTCCCGGCTGATGGAGGAATAATCAATGGCTCCGGTCTCCGCTCTCTTTAAAGGGTCAGGCAAAAGAAGAGGCACCAGCCAATGCGTCGCTGCAGAGCACGGCAGTGCGGGAGCGGTTCGTACCCCAAACCGTGGAGCTGCCTCATGCCGAGGGAATTTTCTTGCATCAGGTGCAGAGAAATTGCCCCTTGAAGCCAAACTCCTCCTTTTAAAGGATGCAGCAGGACGATGCGTCTGGGCCCAAGGAGGGGCTGCAGACCTGCTAACTCCGTCAGAACCTGCAAATTCAGACAGAACCTGCAAATTCAGGCAAACTTGCCAACTGCATCCCTCACCTTCACCGGCAGCAGAGCAAGGGCTGGGACCAGCTGGACCAGCGGTGGTCACTGGTTGGCCAGAGGTCTGCAAAAACTGGGAAGCCCTCACGTGCCCCCTCCAGTTTGTGATTCCCCGGGCTTCTCCCTGCAAAACAGGGGGATGTCCAGAGGGATGCCCGGCTGCCCCCAACTGGGAGCTGGGGAGAGGGGAGCGGGATGTGTCTGGCCGCTTGACAGGCACCAGGAGTCACGTGCCTCGCTCCGTCTGCCTCAAATTAATTGCTCTGATGGAAAATTGCTATTAAAATCTTCTCCTGGTTATACGACTGGGCTGGTTGCAGCCCGGACGGACGGACAGCAGCACCCACCTCCAAGCTCAGCTCTGATCCTTCAGAGAGTGCCAGGATGGCATCAGGGCTGCCCGCCAGCCACGTGCCACGCTTACCCAGTTTTTGAGCTGACCCACAAACCTCTAGATCCGCAGGCAGAGCTTTGTGATCGAGCCCAACTGTTTTCTTCGGTGACAAATAACAGAGCACCAAAGCGGCTGCGGTGCTGCGGGCCGGGGGTGGCAGGTCCCGTGGGCGCTGGGGATTTCAGCTGGAGCAGGTTTTTTTGGGTTTTGCCTGGCCAAGAAATAAATTTTCCCCCGCCATGCATCTGTAAGTCATTTCAAGTTGGGAAGCTATCATTTTTCTAATGGCAATGTTCGCTGTAAATTCCGGACATGTCATCGGAGCCGTAGGACTCGGTCCAGCTCCCATCAAAGCCGGTGGAAATGGCTTTCTGCTTCCCGCCGTCCTCACCAGGGGCTGGATTTGGCCATTGCGTTGCTGTTCCAAACACGGGGTGAATTCAGGGTGCTCCATAAATAATCATCATTACAGCGAGGGCTGGCACATGCTTCCTGCATCCTCCCTGGCTGCCAGAGTCATTAACCTGCCTTGGTTTTCCAGCATGGCTCTGCAGCCAGGATGGCACCCGAGGTGGCTGGCGAGGCATCCGAGAGACGCTGGCAGGTCCCGCAGTGCCAGTGTGAGATGCTCTGCTGGCAAGGCAGGGACGGCCCAGAAGCCTTTGTGTCCCCAGAAATGGAAATTTTCAAAAGTGACTTTCAGCCTGCGATGCCTGGTGGCTTTCCAAAACTTCTATTCCCAGATATCCCCCAATCCATAACAACCTTACCTGTCTCACCTGGCATAGCTCATGCTTTGACCATCGAACCTGGTATCTAGCGGTTGTGTAAATCTTCTTTTTAATGGTGACAAGGTCTCCATTTTACACCCAGCTGGGTTTTTTGGACAGTCACTTCTAAAGTCTGCAGGAGCTGCGGAGAAGAAACACGGGGACTGGGGTTCATCCATCCTCTCCTGGGTGCTCTCGGTGCTTGGGAAGTGCTGTGGACGAGCCACAGCCAGTGGGCAGAGAGGATGCTGAGCGCCTTCATCCTCAGGCGTCGGCCACCGGCCAGTGGCAGCTCATGTCGTTGGCAAGGACACTGGGTTGAGCTAAGGCTATAAAAAAACCCCAAACCGTTTCTTCTGGCATCCTCACCCCACAGATCAGGAAGGAAAGCTGATTTTTTTTCGCAATTTCATTTACTACAGGCGGAAAGATTACTGCCCGGGCCGGCTCCCCTGTCCTCCAGCTAGTTAGAGCGCAAGGCTGCTTAAATTGTCTTTTGATAACTGTTCTGGCTGCGAGAACAGAGGTTTCTGTGGGGAATTCACACAGGCTGCCTCCAACCTCCCCATCCTTCAGGCTGCAATACTCTTTACTCGCAGAAGATATTCCTAATCGGCTTCACAAAAAGCAATAAAGCCTTTTCAACACTTCATTGGCTTTGACATTTAAGGCGCGCAGCAGGCAGGGGCGCGGGTGGAGGGAGGTGGGTGCTACCCCTTATGGGGCATGGTCTTGTGGGCATGGATCTTGTGGGGCATGGATCTGTTTTATGGGGCATGGATCCATCTATGGGGCATGGATCCTTCTTATGGGGACATGGATCCATCTTTATGGGGCATGGATCCATCTTATGGGGGCATGGATCCTTCTTATGGGCATGGATCCTTCTTTGGGGACATGGATCCATCTTATGGGGCATGGATCCTCTTATGGGAATCCTCATGGATGGGGGCATGGGTGGATCCTTCTTTGGGGGCACGGATCCTCTTATGTTATTGGGGCATGGATCCTTCTTATGGGGTGTCACTCCATCTTATGGGACATGGATCCATCTTTATGGGGGCATCTGGATCCTTATTGGGGGATGGATCCTTTTTTGGGGGCATGGATCCTCTTAGGGGGCATGGATCCTTCTTATGGGGTCACTCCATCTTATGGGACATAGATCCATCTTTATGGGGGCATGGATCCATCTTTATGGGGGCATGGATCCTCTTTTGGGGGCATGGATCCTTCTTTTGGGGGCACGGATCCTTCTTATGGGGCATGGATCCTTCTTATGGGGTGTCACTCCATCTTATGCATGGATGGATATTTGGGGATCTATGGGGCATGGATCCTCTTATGGGGGCACGGATCCTTCGTATTGTTTTTATGGTGGATCCATCGGGGGCATGGATCCTTTTTGGGGGGCATGGATCCTTTTAGGGGGGCATGGATCCTTCTAGGGGGGCATGGATCCTTCTTATGGGGTTCACTCCATCTTATGGGACAGATCCATCTTTATGGGGGCATGGATCCATCTTATGGGGGCATGGATCCTTCTTTTGGGGCATTGCTCGATCTTACGGGGCATGACTCAGCAGTGACCGTAGGTCTCAATCACATCCCCAGCACTCCAGGACCTCAGGCATCCCCAGCCCACCCTGATTTGGATGTGACCCCAGCGGACGGGCATTGTCCATGTGTTTCCCAGGCTGCAGGTCCTTGGGTTCCTCCTCCTCCGTAACCCTGAACGGCTTTTTCCCACCTCGGGAGCTCTCTGCTTTGTGGGCTGCAGCTCTCCTGCCCCAGCTGTAATGGCTTAGTTTATTAGCCTGTGACTGCAGACGCTAACCGTAGCCTACAAGCCCTGGGAGGATTTCAGCTGGTAGGAGTAGCGTGCTGAGCATACCTGGCACGGTGCCTTTTCTCCTATAAAGCATCATGTTTCCAAATGGGTAATTACTGCACTGGGATTTATGCAGTACTTCCTTTAAGTGGTGTGTGGGCTGCCATTCCTCGATGAATTAAGAAAGAAAAAAAGATTAAAAAAAAAAAAAAGAGAGAAAAAAAGGAGCCGGATCCAGTGGCGGGTGCGAAGCGAGGGCAGAAATGGGATCAGCTTGCTCTGCCCTTACCTGGCAATAATGGGAAAGTGCTCTTTCAATTGAGCTGTTCCATTCTTTTGCCCGAGCTATGAGAAGTAGATTGGATGAAATTATCAGGCTCCCTGTCTAGAATAAATATTCTCGAAATGGAGCAAGTCATAAATAAGCAGCCAATATCCTGGGTATGAAGATATAATTTCTATCTTTAATAGCTGAGTAGGCCTGGGACCATCTGGCAGTGGCCTGCCTGCCCCGGTATGATGAGGGGAAAAATACAAACAAGCAAAAAAACCTTTTGTTTCTCTAACCCTGAAATTATGATACTTTGAGGGAAATAACGACGCGCTGCGGCAGCAACCTCCACCTCCTTCACCGCCTCGCCGGATTAGCCGGGGCTCAGCCCCCGCTCCACCAGCCCGGGGAGCTGCCCAGGCTCCCCCCGAACCCCCCGCCTGCCGGCGACACCGCGGCTGCATCCCCGGCCGGCAGGACGGCGCTGCCGGCAGCGGCCCGTGGCAGGGACGGGAGGGGATGGGGACCTGGCGCACCCCCAGGACATTCCCCCCTTCGAACGAGGGGCTGGGGGGGAGCACGCCCGACCAGAGAGAATATCATAAAATATGTGCATTTATTGACGGAGTGCCGGCAGCCTGGCTTTGGAAACGCAAGGTGGGACGAGCATAATAAGAGTCGTCTGATGAAGCTCCAATTTTGATGGGATTAGTCTTAATGGTTTTATTTTTAAAAGCCATTTAATTACTAATCAGCTCGCCGGACAAGCTAATACGGGCTGGTGCTGTGTAAAGCAGTCTGTTAGGGGTTTGCTGGCAGGCAGCTGCAAAAGATCTTTAGAGCTTCTTCAAAATGCCCCACTTTTCCCCATCCCTGGGCCCACGAGCATCGCTCCGTACCCAGGCTGGGTGGGCAGAGGTGTAAAACTCCCGCAGCGGGCTGGGGGGCAAACGCTGCATGGGCTCAGTGGGGAGAACTGGCACAATCCTGGGCTTTTCAGCAAGTGAAAAAAAGAGGTATGCCTTGCTCCTGCCTTACTCGGTGTAATGTCATAGAACCATGGAATGGTTTGGGTTGGAAGGGACCTCAAAGATCAAATAGTTCCAACCCCCCTGCCATGCAGGGACACCCTCCATACACAGGTTGCTCAAAGACTCATCCAACCTGGCCTTGAACACTTCCAGGGATGGGGGATCCAAAGTGTCCCCTCCATGAAGCCCGCATTGCCAGCTCCTGTTGAGATTCTCATCAACCAGCACCCCAAGTCCTTCCCTTCCGGACTGCTCTCAATCCCTTCTCTGCCCAGCCTGTACTTGTGTTGGGATTGCCCGACCCACATGCAGGACCTTGCACTTGGCCTGGGTGAACCGTCTGCGTGAATTGCCTGTGTGCCATCGTCTTTGGAGAACGTCCCAGCAGCGTCTAGGGATGCTGATGGCTGTAATTGAGGTGGGGGCAGTTGTTCACCCCTGCGGTGGCTGTGGGACTGGTGGTCCCAGCCCCAGTGCTCCCACCTCAGCCAGCCCATCCCTTAATTTATACCACAACAGAAGCCGTTCCTTAATCTTTTAATTACACGGAGTGACATGGGTGAAATAACTCCTCTCATTTCTGGGCCACTGACATGATTAAGGACTGAAGTCGACTGTTTTGGAAAGAAAACGGTGTAATTTGCCCATCATGTGAGATCTGTATCACCTTCCACCAACCCCCAGTGAGACACCGCACGAATCCGTCACCCCCGTGCCGGAGGAAGACTGCGCCGTTATTGAATAATACATTATTTTTTTTAAAAAAAAAACACACGCTGATCTGTTTCGTACCAGTAAATATGTGATTTACTTTAATTCCGAGTAACCTTTCCGTGGTCAGTGAGGTGTGAAGGAATTTAATGACACAAAGCTACATTTATGAAGAGACCATTCATATTCATTAGGCTCCACATTAACAATCCTGCCAGTGACATCTCTCTAGCACATGCTTTTACTACAGTTTACAGGGGGGGCTGCAGCATCCGCGCCCCTGCACAGACAGACCCACGGACAATATCCAAAACAGAAGTCAGTTAAAACAAGGTTGGAAATTGGACGTTCCCAGGATTGGCAGGGGAAGAGTTGGAACCGTCCTTCTGGTTTAGAGGAGAGATTTCGGTGTGAAGGGGAGGCTAGAGAGGAATGTCTTCATCATCTTTGCGATGTTTAGAAAGGGGGTGTATTGAGGAGACAAAAATGTCACTGGTCGTCTTCTTTAAAGCACCCAAAAAATGAGGGGTCAAAGGAAAACCCACCCTGGGGTGACACTGCTGCCATGGAGAGCACAGGTCCAGCTTCTGGGAGGGCAATCTTCAGGACTCAGACTTGGCATCCCAAGTAACAGAGATTAGAGCTAAAAAAACCAAAAAAATCAAGACTCTGGGCTTGCAGTCCTGGTTCTCGTCCATGTCCTTAATTTCTGTGTTTGCTGCTGGTTGATGGAAGGACATGGAGCTGTTGGAGTGTCCAGAGAGGCCAGAGATGAGGCTGGGGCACCTCTGCTCTGGAGACAGGCTGAGAGAGTTGGGGCTGTTCAGCCTGGAGAACAGAGAAGGCTCCGGGAGACCTTCCAGCAGCACCTCCCAGGGCCTAAAGGGGCTACAAGAAAGCTGGAGAGGGCTTTGGACAAGGGCATGTAGTGACAGACACGGGGCAACGGCTTTACACTGAAAGAGGGGAGATTTAGATCAGATCTAAGGAAGAAATTCTTCCCTCTGAGGGTGGTGAGACACTGGCACAGGTTGTCCAGAGAAGCTGTGGCTGCCATCCCTGGAAGTGTTCAAGGCCAGGTTGGATGAGGCTTTGAGCAACCTGGTGTAGTGGAAGGTGTCCCTGCCCATGGCAGGGGGTTCAACTGGATGGTCTTGAAGGTCCCTTCCAACCCAAACCTTCTCTGATTCTATGATTCTGTGACAAAGAAGGGCTGGAGAGGTTTGTGAGGGGTCCCCAAGAGGTCCCGAAGCTCTCTCACCAGGCAGGGTTAACGCTGCAGTAGTGTTATGACAGGATCCCAGCTTTAGAAAACCATCAGAACCAATGGCTCCAGACCCACAGGGGTTGCTCTGCTGAAGGGTTTCTCATAACATCCATTTGCTCTGGTTCAAGCCCATAGCTTCCTGCCACGGCACTTCTGGGGATGGGAATGCCATGGGTAAGGCATGGAAAAACCAAGGATAATCCTTGAAAAAAACCCACCAAACCACCAACCCACATCAACATGTTGCAGCTCCAGCTTCTGAAGCACATTGAACTTGAGTTCCCTGCACCAGGATCTGTAAGGTACGGGTCACCACTGTGGAAGGTACAGTTGACCAGACCAGCTTTGGGCCCTTCCCTTCTGGGATGATGAGGATCTCCTGGGATCCCACAGCTAGGTCCCAGCTCATCTGTACTTCACAGATGCAAAACATGCCGTTCAGGAAATGAAAACGTGGTCAGCATCAGAATATCTCCTGCGAGCCCCCTCCTGATGGCGAAGCAAATGAACCACAACTGTCTGCATTGAAAAATTGGGTGTATTAGGGTGCCATAAGCAAATCATCGCCGGAGGCAGCCACGGGGACACGGCACGGCGGCTGGAAGGGACCCGAGCGGAGCGGGACGGTGAGGCATCTCCGTAGTGCTTTGGAGTGATCCGTGCTGGGGCAAAGCCAGTGCTCATCCTACCCCCAGCAAAAATATTTGCCTTAATCCAATACAAAGGCACCAGGCCACGGCTGTGACGGCAGAAAGGGAAGCAGCCATGTGCCGGGGAGAGCCCCAGCACCTCTGTGACCTTGGAGATTATTTTTCCAGCTTCTTATCTTTGTCCCAAGGGATTCACGCGCTGCCATTGGCGTTTCCGGCTGCGGCCGTCGAGAGCAGGCAGGCAGAACCTGGGAGCCAGTGCCAGGATGAGATCCCAAGGGAGCCGCCCGAGCCCCGGCCAAGCCCCCCACCCTGCATCCCCCTTGGCAGGGCCATGTCAGTCCCCCTGTTCCGGGAGTGGTTTTAGCCCCCCAGCTCCACCGGGGCTGCCCCCACTCGTAACCCAGCCCCAGCTGCTGTAACAGGGGGGGTGCTTTGCCCAAGTGCCAGGGGCTGCCCGGGAAGCCCCCAGCCCTCCTGCAGCCCGCAGCCACCTTCACCCATCCCGGCAGCTCGATGTCGGCTCCCCTGCCCCACGGCCCTCCTCCTGCCCTGCGACGCCTTCTTGTCTGCCTGCTGCCACATGGTGAGATAATCATTGCCCTTCCCTTCGCTCCGTTCCCTTGAAGGCATTTTTGGGCAGATTTCTGCCTCCTTTAGGCACCTTCTTTTGCACCTCGAGCTCCCGTGGCGCTGCTGACTGCCCCTGTGATCCCCGTCCTCTTCCTGGATGGATGGACCAGAATCCCATCTCAGCAACAGGATCACGATTTACGCCCTGAACGTTGCTTAATATCCAGTGGAAAGAGTAAAAATGACCCTTTGTACTGTACAACTCCCGCAGACCCTGGCTGTCCGTGGGCATGGCAAGAGGTGACCTGGCATCACCGGCAGCGAGCGCTCCCTATTCACCATCCGTCCTCCCGGGAAAAACACCTTTTAAAGCTGATGACATTGTAACGTGCCCACTTTCAGAGCAGGGAGAAGCAGCCTTACGGGCTGCCTGTGCTGCAAAGAAACATTAATTAATACCAGCAGGAGGATATAAATAACTAAATCAGATGGTACGACTTCTTCACAGGTCCTGACGGAAGGCGATTGTTATTCCCGGCTGTGCAGGTTAATGAACACTCTCCCTTTCCCACCATCACACACCCCAAATACAAGGGCCAAGTCGAGCCCAGCAGCTCCTGTCTGCCCCCAGCCCGGTGTTCCCGCAGCCCCGGGGTGGCCCCAGCACACAGACCCCTTGAGAGGACGCAGGCTTGGGCTGGGGGCACGGGGCAGTTTGTGGGCTTGGGGGCAGGAAGGAGAAGCCAGATGTGGGGAGGTGGAAGGGAAGATGCTGCCCAACAGTCAGAAATCCAGCCCGTTTCAAGCACCCCTTCCCTGGGCAGGGTGCAGGGCTGAGAACATCATTAACGATGGCACTCCTGAGGTTTTAGCCTCATGGTGCCCTTGATTTCCAACGAAGTTGGGCAGAAGTTGTTCTTCTACGACTGTTGCAAAGTAAATCAGCCCTTTGTGAACGTGCGTTGGTCTCCCCAGAGCACCCCCCTCCTGCCAAGGGGGCCCTGAGCAGCAGCAGCCCAGCGCTGCAGGGGTTACGCTGAATTATTGCTGAATATTTGAGCCAGGGACCGAGGGGGATGCAGCAGCTGGGGAAGCACCTGCAGCTCCTGTTGCCGAATGGAGAGCCCTGAATTCCCAATGCACCAGGGCATCCCCTGCCACCCCGCAACCACACGGCCACGTCCGTGTCCCCACATGCTCTGGGTTTGGGCAGATGTCCCTGTTACCAGGACATGGCACTGGCAGGGATGGGATTGGGAATTGGTGCTCCGGTGCTGTGAACACCCATCAGCACTGGGTGTGCAAGGGCACAGCAGCAGGGGCAAACCCCTCTCCTGCATCCCCAGCCAGGCCAGCAGGTCCCTCTGACCCTTGGCAGCTCGTACTCGGCCCCGGCAGGTCTGGTCTTGCATCCCCTTGGGCAGAGGTTTCTCCACCAGTGCTTGAGAGGTTGGGAGGATCATAGAATCATGGAATGGTTTGAGTTGGAAGGGACCTTCAATATTATCCAGTTCCAACCCCCTGCCATGGGCAGGGACACCTTCCACCACACCAGTTGCCCAAAGCCCCGTCCAACCTGGCCTGGAACACTTCCAGGGATGGGGCAGCCCAGCTTTTCTGGGCAACCCGGTCCAGTGCCTCACCACCCTCAGAGGGAAGAATTTCTTCCTTATTTCTGATCTAAATCTCCCCTCTTTCAGTTCAAAGCCATTGCCCTGTGTCCTGTCACTCCATGCCCTTGTCCAAAGCCCCTCTCCAGCTTTCTTGTTCCACTCAGCAGCTGGCAGCATGGCGGGCATCTTCCTGCTCCACAATAACGTCCTGGTCACCACCAGCAGCCCACAGCCTGCAGAGCGGCTCTAGAGTGAAAACAAGGTGTTTTTTTTAAAAGGGGGAACTGAAAAAAAAAAAAAATTGAGCAAGCCCCAGGCATCGCTGTTTTCGGTTTCTGTGCGTGTGTGCGCTCAGGTTGCGAGAGTTTGTAAAGTGCAGACCAATATAAAATTAAAATTGCTGGAGCAGAACCAGTTGCTCAGCCCGTCCTCTCTGACGCTGCCAATGCCCGGCTCAGGGTGCTGCTGGCGGGGAAAGAGGAAAGCTGGAAACCCAAAGTGGTGGGTGCCCATCCCAGAGCAGCTGGAGCCAGCGGTGGGGGGAGACTGGGCTGAGCAGCACCCCAGCACCCCACAGAACGGCAGCAGTGCCCAGCACCCCACAGAATGGCAATGGTGCCCAGCACCATGCAGAACAGCAGCGGTACCCAGTGCCCCGCAGAACAGCAGCAGTGCCCAGCACCCTGCAGAACAGCAGCAGTGCCCAGCACCCCACAGAACAGCAGCAGTGCCCAGCACCCTGCAGAACAGCAGCGGTGCCCAGCACCCTGCAGAACAACAGCAATGCCCAGCATCCCGCAGAATGGCAGCGGTGCCCAGCACCCTGCAGAACAACAGCAATACCCAGCATCCCGCAGAATGGCAGTAGTGCCCAGCACCCTGCAAAACAGCAGTGGTGCCCAGCACCCTGCAGAATGGCAGCGGTGCCCAGCACCCTGCAGAACAAGCAATGCCCAGCATCCCAGAACGGCAGTGGTGCCCAGCACCCTGCAGAACAGCAGTGGTGCCCAGCACCCTGCAGAACAACAGCAATGCCCATCCCGCAGAATGGGCTGCGCTGCACATGGGCTGGCTGTTATTAAAACGTGTAGCACCAGCTGGCACCCGGTGATCGGCACTGAGATATCGTTCATCCGGCATAGTGTTGCCTTTTTTTTTTCCTTTTTTTTTCTTTTTTTTCTCTCCTTTTTTTTTTCCCTTCCCTTCTCCTCTCTTTTCCCGTTGATTGGAATAGAGCCTCTGGGAGACGTGAACTCATCGCAAATGGCTTCCCAGGGACGGAGCAAATGAAATGTAACAAATCTCCATTTGCAATTTGGGGGCACGTGACTGGCATGGGAAACGGGGCGGCGGAGCTGAGCTCTTCCTCGGCGCGGTACCGAGCGGTTCGTGGCTGCCGCCTGCTAAAAATCAACCTTCATCACCTTCATCCTCCACTCGCGGCGCAGCTGAATGATACGGCGGAACGGCCCAGCCCGTCCCATCTCCCCCGGACTCCTGCTTCCCCGGCGCGGGCAAGGGGGGAAATATTTCATTTCGGATTTATTCAGAGCTCCATCACCCCCCTGTTCAAAATGACCTTTCGGAGGTTCTCATGGTGTGTAAAAAGCCTTAGCGGTGCCGCGGAGCTCCTGTGCGTGGCATGCCTTGTGCAACGCACCATGCCGTGCCGTGCCGTGCCATGCCGTGCCAACTGCTCCCAAAGTCCCTGCGGTTTCAGCCACGCTCGTGCATCTCTGCTCAGCTCCCGGGACGCTGGCAGAGCCTCCCTCTGCCCAGAGCCTGGCATTTCTCTCTGTAATTAGGCCATGCCACCCGGCCCCATCGCTAATGACACAGCGCGGGGACATCAGCCTTCCCGGCACAGCCTCGCGCCGCTCCGTCACCGCTAACGGGCACGAGGCCGCTCCGGCTGAAACACGTCGTTCCAGAATGATGATTTTATTTTATTTTCAACCTCCCAGCAGGATCAATTGCGATCGTCGCTCAACCAGAAGGTAAACAGCGCCGAGCCCGCCGGCCCCGGGTGGATTCGTGTAACAGCCTCGTCACATTAAAGAGGTTCAGGGGATTTTGCAGCAGAATGGCAAAGCTGCTGCCCAGCTGCTGCCCAGGCTCTGCCCAGCACAGAGTGGGCACACAGCTCTGTGTGGGCACACATCACCCTGGTGATGCCGGTGCCCAGCTCCTGCGTCAGGCCTGGGGAGCGTTTATCTTCTTTAACTTCCTAAACGCAAAGCTGGGGTAGCTTGGTGGTATCTCCATGGTGCAGATGTGAGTCAGAGCAGGGGTTGGGCACGGAACTTGCTCGAGGTGAAGCAGCGATGCCCAAGCTGCGGTAGGAGAGCAGAGCCTGGCACTCGGGAGCACTGACCCATCTGTGACAATAACCTGGCCAGGAACAAAGCCACTGCGTCATTTTAGAAATAAAGGCTAAAACATCCAAACCAAAACAACACTTGCTGGCCTATAACCCTCAGAACATCCCTGGGCATCGCTGAGTCTGGCTCTCCATCCCGCCCGAGCAGGGATCCAGCCCATGCTGGGCATCAGAGCCCTGTGCTCATCCTTCACCCGCTGCTTTGGGGTTATTGTCATGACTTTTGCTGTGAATGCCAACGACGGGCTCAATGGGGAAAAGCATTTCCAGTGGAGGTTGCCCAGCATCGGGGCATTTGTGCCAGGACCCGCCGTGCTCGCCCAGCACCTGCCCAGGTGTCCCTCTCCGGTGGCTTTTGAAACACATCCCTGCGTTCCCGTCCCTGCGTTGGGCTCCTCCTCACCACTGCCCTGTCCCTCGGCTCCTGTGGGTCCCTCAGCACCCACGGAGTCCCTGTGCTGGTTGGTGATGTTACCTGCTGGCTGGGGGATGAGGGAGGGAGGGTGGCAGAGGGGGTGGTGCTCGGGCCTCGGCGCACAGCGGGTGTCTGGGTGGTGGGAGATGCTGGGTGCTGCAGAGGGAAGAGCTGCGAGAAACTGCAAAACCCAAACCCCGGGCACTCACGGCTCCTCCCGAGCTCCTGCAGCTCGGCCAGGGATGCTGTCCTGCTCCGGCACAGCCGTGCACACGGCTGGCTTGGTATTCCCGTGTCGGGATGCAGGGCAAGCACAGCGCCCGGGGAATAGCTGGGTGCTGGTGCTGACCCCACCACAGGGAGCCTGGATCGGGCACCTCGTCCCCAGGTGCCGTTTGTGCCCTTCCCACCCTGTCTCCCCGGCATCCCATGCAGCTCAGATGGGGATGGGGCACCCAGCCCAGCCCCCAGATCACACCCCAGTGTCTCCAGTCCTTAGGGAGACCTCACCTCGTGTCGCAGGTTTGGGTCAAAGGAGTTTTCTGCTCTGCCAGAGCCCCGAACCCCCCGCACCCATGGGTGCCACTCGGTGCTGAGCTGCAGGGCGCTGCGCAGGTCCCTGATCGCGGATGCCATTTAGTTTTGATTCTTCGTGATTGACAGACCTGCAGTGTTGGGCCCTGGGGTTTTGGGTTCTTTTTGGCTTGTTTTACAAATATCCCAGCGGCTTTGGCAGCCGAGTGAAAACGCTGAGCCTGACGAGTAACAGATGTGACTTTACAAAAGCAGGAACCGACCGGCGGGGTTAAGTAGATGTGAACCCAAACACAAAAATCCCTGGTTTTGTGTGCTCTGCCCGGAAAAACCCATCCTACCCTGATTACTCATGTCCTGCCCCGCTGCCAGTACCTCTCCGGGCCAGCCCCGCTCTCACGCCTGCGGTGCCACCTCCGCCAGGCCTGGGCTTGGGGCACACGTTCCCAGGAGGATGGCGGGGTCACCCATGAGGGGACCAGGACCCACCTGGGATACCCACCCTGGTACCCAGCATCACCCCTGCCGTGACGGTCAGCCATGCAGGGCTGTGCTCGCTGGCGGAGCTGCAGGCAGTGGGAGCGGGCAGGAGGTGCAGGCAGGGTGCTGCAGGTCCCGGGGCCACCCTGGGATGATCTTGGTCACCTCGTCAGGAGCGGATTGGGGCAGGGAGCAGAGGAGGGGGAGGCGACTTGGTGACATTTGGGGGAACTTGTGGTGGGAGGTGATGGAAGCGAAGAGCAGCAGAGAGGGGCTGTGGCCCCCTGGCCCCCAGCTCCGGGGCATTCTGCCTCTCAGGATGCTGCTCGTGGGAGCAGAGCAGTGATGGGACTTTGGCTGAAGAATGGAGTGGCTCATGGGAGCAGAGGCCACGTCAGCGCCGAGCACATGGGGCTGCCCTGGGTTTGGGGTCGGTACCTCACCTCCGCCGAGAGCCCTCAGGGTCAGGGCTGGCAGCGAGGAGGGCTGTGCCGGGTGGGGGGGGTTGGTTCTCCCCTCCTTTTTTTTTTCCAGGAGGAGAGTTAATTTTAACTGAACAGACAAAGAAGGAAGGCTCTGCTAATGAGACGCAGATGAATCTCGGCTGGCTCCAAGGGTGTTCGGGGAGCTGTTTTTCCAGCGCTAATAACCCAGCCTACAACGAGGAACGAAGCTGATATTGTTTGTTATTGCTAATAGATGTTGATGATAACTTGATCCGCAGCTCGAAGAGGCTCCTGGTGTCCTGGGGACGTCCCTGTCACATGCACTTGAGGACGAGCGGCAGCGTCTGAAACGTGGTGCCGAGGGGCCGGTGCCGTTCAGGGCTGCGCGACTGCGTCCCCCCACCGCTGTCCCACGGGAGGACGGGCTCTGTGGCCAGTTCCTCGGGTGGGAAGGGAGCCTGGGGAAAACCTGGGGCTCTCTCCGAGGGATTAGCTCTGCTCCCACCCACCGAGCAGGTGGGAAGGCGCCGCAGAGGGCACGGATGGAGAAACACTTTCTGATGGGGAAGGTGGCTGGGAGAGGCTGCCTGGGGGCTGTGGACCTCTGTCCATCCTTGGAGGCACTGGAAGCCCAGCAGCACATAGTCCCGGCAACCTGCTGCCAGTTAGGGATGCCGGGTTCACGGCTGGTCTAAGGGGGGGAATTGCTATCAGATGCCGGACGAGTGGCCCCACCGATAAAATCTGTGGCCAGCGAGAGGGTGGGAAGAGCACGAGCTGAGGTGATGGGGTGGCTGATGCACAGAACTGCCCAGGGAGGGACCTGGCACTCAGCGTCCTTCTGCCAGGCAGGGGCCACGGCTGGGACTGCACGGGAGCCTCTCGTGGAAAACCGGTCCCTCTGGAGAGACACTTCCCATTTGGAAGCCGTGTTCCAGAGCCGCATGCACCGCAGCGTGTCTTTTGTACCAGAAACTCGCCTGAAAAAAAAACCTCAAAGACTCAAATGCTGAATAAAACAGCAAGATTATCGGCGGGTCTGTGGGCTCTCCTTGGCCAGGGCCCTGCCTGCCCGAATTATCAAGCAGCTGGTGGTTTTGCTGGTCTTTCTGCATCCAGGAATTTTTCCCTGGGGATTTAATCAGCAAAAACCCCAAACCGCTTGCTTCGAAATCCTTTTCTTTTGCAAACGCTGGCTCTGATTTGTTAAAGAAATGATGCGAAAAGCGGAAGCCACCCCGGGGCAGCTTGTTCCAACCAGCCCCTCTTATCATTCACACAGCTGCAACCCACAGATATTTTTGCTACTGGTTGGGCTCGACGTCCCCACCGCAGTGGCGGGAGCAGGGTCCCACCAGCGGCTCTGGCAATGGCACGGCCGGGTGGCAGGAGCTGCTGCGGCAGCCGTTGGCCGCTGGCCGCAGCGGTGCAGCTCCGGCCGGGAGCGAAGCGCCGGTGGCCGCGGCTCCGGTTCACACGCGACTGTTGAGCAGAAACCGTGGGGAGGAAAAAGGCAGGCGGGCTGCGAGAGAGCAGCCGAGATATGCAAATACAGGTGGAAAAACTGACTGCGAGCGAGGGGGCCAGCCGGGCTTCGGCGTCTCGCAGCGGGGGCAGCTTCTGCTGAGGCGTTTTCCTCTCTGTCTCTCTCTCTTTTTTCCCCTCCCCGAGTACCCGAATCTGTCAGAGAAGCCATTTCACGAGGTCTCTGCAGAGCTGGTTCCTAATCAGCCTGGAAGTCACTGGCTTGCAGGGAGGGAAGTGCTATCAGGAACACAGAAGCTATATGAATCAAAAGGATATTTATTTTCCTATCTACAAAGCCAGCCGGCAGAGAGAAGTGCATAAACGTTTCCTTTCTAGTGCTGGAGCTGAGCTCCGAAATCATTTCATGATGGTTTTGGGTTGCTGGAAACGAAGAGGTAGGGTAGGTGTTTAGCTGAATCACAGTTAAGTACAGGAGATACCAAACACAGCCTTAAATCCACGCTTATTCAGGAAAGGTCTTTAAGCATGTAATTAACTTTAAGCACATGCTTAGGTGCCTTATAAGTGGCGAAGCTTTGCAGAATTAGGGCTGTAATTATTGGGCTGCTACCGTAGACATGTCTACTCTTTGCAAGGCTCCGTGGCACGCTGCCCGGGCCAGCACTGGAGCACTGGCGGGGTGAGCTGGGCACACTGGCCCCAGGGAAGCCCTTGGCAGCGTGTCTGCAGCCAGCAGGTCCTGGTGGTGTTTGGGATCTCCAGGAATGAACGATGCCAAAGCCCTTTGGGGTGCAGTACCACTGCAGGCTAACCCAGGGGTCCAGCACCACCACAACCCCAAGCTCCGCTTCCCGGACTTGTGACCAGCTCACCGCTGCAGAAACCTCCTCTTCCTCTTGTGCAAAGAGCCAGCACAGCCTTATCGGCCGTGATAAACATCTGCCAGCCAAGCAGGGCTCCAGAGGGGCCGGCAGCCTCATGCTGCAAGCTGAGAGCTGTCCCAGGCAGGGAGCTGCTCCGCCGGCATCACCAGTGCCGGCTCCACGTCATCCTCCCAGCTCCCGACCTTCCCAAAGGGATGAAGAGCTCAGGCAGGAAAACGCCACGGAGCCTTGGGAGGCACGGGGCGATGTATTTATAGCCAAGGCTTTCATGTCGCGAAGCACAGGAGGCCAAACTAAACATGCCGAGGCTGCAAGAAAGCAGGAAACGAAACCGAATCGTCGCTTGCCAAAGCCCTCGAACGAGCGTGACGGGCAAACAGGAGCGGAGCCGCCGCTGCCGGCTGCCTCTCGGCGTGGGCGGCCGAGCCGGGCTCTGCCGGCCCCGTCCTGGGCGCGGGCAGCCCGGCCCCGCTCCGGCCCTGGCACCAAGGGGTTAACAGGTGAAGATTTTCCCCTTTTCACTTGTCACACACTCTCGGGAGGGGTGGTTTGAGGTTTTGCAAAGCAAATACAGCCTGCGTTTGAAAAGCGGACCGCTTTCGAGGGGCACGGCTCTCCGGGCTCCTGCCAGCTGCTGGACTTCGTCTTTTTGGGGACCCTCTCCCGCACTTGGCTTCCCCTCCTTTCATGCACCTCCTTGCTTGTGTAACACCCCTTTGCCGAGCTCCTGTGCCCGGGAGCTCTGTCCTTGCCACCGCATGCCACCACGCGCTCCTCCGTCCCTTGGTGCATCCTCAGCCTTTACCAGCAGCAAGCGCGGGACCTCGATGGCCCCGTTTGGGGACAGCACATTGCAGAGGGTCTCTGTGCTTGGGCTGCGGCACACGGAGCCGGCTCGAGGTCAGGTCTGGCACTGCCAGCTCTGCAGATGGCAGCTCCTCTGCAGACGGGTGCTCAGGGCTCTGCTCTCCTCTCGGGGGCTCCCAGGGAGTGATCCTGACCCCAGGCTGTGCCCAGAGCCTTGCCTGGGGCACTCACTGGCCATTTCACACCCGGCACATGGGCTGCTGCCCACCGCCTTGCTCTGGTGCTCCCTGCCCAAAGCATCCCCTGACCGTGGCCTACCCTTGTTCCCAAGGTTTGCTCTCGCAGCAGCCAGGACCCTCCCAGTCTTTGCAGCCTGGGACAACAAAAAGAAAGTCCAGAAAGCCCAGAAGCCATATACCAATAAGGTCCGGGTGGACCCAGAGGACACTGGCAGCTCTCCCACAGCCCCCTGAGCACTGGTGCATCCCTCCAGCCCATGGGCGGATGTGCCCAGCTGGAGAGGGTGGATGTGCCCAGCTGGAGCAGGTGGATGCTCAGCTCCCACAGCTGTGGAGGGCAGATCCTGCAGAGTTTGGACCGAAGAGGCTGCTTCACCTCATTGGCAGGAGCCGCTTCCTAACGAGACCATCACACTCGCTGCGGTGAAAGAAAGTGGAAGTTGTCCATGGTCGGCATCCCCTAACCCATGTCCGGGTTTAACCCCGCCGTTGCGTGCTGAGGGTTTGATGCACGCGTGGCTGGCTGAGCTCCACAACACCTGCAGGGCAGGGCAGACCTGGGATGGTCCCACCATCACCAGGGTCAGTCCCTCTCTGATCAATCTTCCCGGGAAAATTATTGTCAGGAGCTGCAGGCGCTTAGTGTGGCCGGGAAGAGCACTCTGCGAGCGGCGTGTGACGTTCTCGTCGGGGCCAGGAGCGGAGATGTGAACGTTCACCTTCCAGCTCTGCACAGTGCCGGGTGCCGTGTCCGAGGGGTGCTCGGAAAAGCACAGAGCAGGGAATGCCCTCCCTCTCCCCTTCCTGGGAGATTTTCCAGCACTGACAGCATGGCCAGAGGGATGGTGAGACACCGAGACCTGCGCGAGAGGTGCCGGAGG
Source organism: Tauraco erythrolophus (assembly GCF_009769465.1). Classification (NCBI taxonomy): domain Eukaryota; kingdom Metazoa; phylum Chordata; class Aves; order Musophagiformes; family Musophagidae; genus Tauraco; species Tauraco erythrolophus. The sequence goes on from NC_141478.1 coordinate 1,168,455, forward strand.
AGAAGGACTGCTGGGACGGAGCATCCCCTTCTTGAGCAGCAAAAGGCTTTTCCAGGGAACCAGGCTGGGGGCTGCTGATCCTCTGTCAAAAATATGCACCCTAGAAGCCCAAGCCTGACCCAAGAAGTGGCCCTTTTGGTCTAGTTTCACAAATACGACACTAAAACTTGAAGTGAGTGCTGCCAGGTGGGTATGCAGGGTCTGCCCTGGGTGACTTTAGCGTGTACCCGTGTGTCTGCCGTGCAGGGAGGTTGGTCCGTGCTGTGGGTATTTCTGCAACCGCCAGCGCAGGTGTGAGTGGCTGGGGAGCTGCTGCCACCCCCCCGGGATGGTGGAGTCTCCCAGGAGGACTCAGTCCTCCATCTCTGACCTTGGAGAAATTCTGTTAAGCCGTGCTCCCTTCCTCCGGAATGGTTAACCTGGGTTAAGAGGATATTTTCCACGCGTGACGGATTGCGACACGGAGCCTGGAACCAGAACAGCCCTGATTAAAGAACAAACCCCACGTTTAACGCAGCGTAATGGTTTCCACCTCGCTTAATGGCTGCGAAACAGAAACAAGTTATCGCTGGCACATCAAAGAGCTGGAAAAATGTAGTCAACGGTACCTTTGAGCGAATATGCATATCAAGTGGTGAGATACCATCGTGAATAATAAGGGATCTGCAGCGAGGAGGTTGCACAAAGGGCGGTGAAGCAATGCTTCCGTGCACCCTCCTCCCGGGGTACATCAAAAGCCCGTAGAGAAGGACAACCCATTTCCCAAGCGCCGCAGGTCTGGAGGCGGTCGGAGGAAGAGACGGGCGATATCCTGGAGAGGAGCCGGGATGCGGCACAGCTCAGCGGCCGAAGCCAGGGGTTGGCACACGGGCCCCAGTGCTGCAGGGCAAAGCTTTGTGTGTCACCAGGTCTGACATAACCCCAACAAACGCCTCGTCCGCCCGGCTCGGGAGGCCAAAGCTTCCCTCACCTGGGAGTTGCTCCATCTTCTTTCTAAGCTTCCTTCTTCACCAGGTTTCTTTCCCAATAAATAACAGCGAGCTCAGCGGGGGCACTGGCAGCACATTTTTGTTTATCCCTTTCCTTTCAGGGTGGGTTTGCTCTTTCCTTGGCAGCATGGAAAGGCCATCACTGTCTCTGCTTTCTGAGGCACCAGGGGCTTTGTATACTCTGAGCTTTGCCCGTGTTAATGTCCCTCAGATAAATACCAGGGGTGTTACATGTCCCTGTGCCAGCTCTCCTTGGCCAGGATCCTTCTGCCAGTGCCTCTGAAGCAGGGATGAGGAGCTCGAGCTTTCTGTCCTGTTAGCCCTAATGACACTAAAATAACGCGATATTTTCGATATCCCCCTCCCGAGAGCATCCAGGTGTCTGTCACCCCTGCGCTGTGTGGGCCATCACTCCCTAGGACACCACAACGGAGGGGATGGAGCAGGTCTGTGTGGCTGCCACTGTCACCACGGCATGGAGAAAGATGCATTCCCCAAAGTTTGCCCAAGCCCTGCCGCAGCCCTGGCACATCTCACTTCACATGGGGTCCAGCAGGAACCAGCAGGATGGGATCAGTGTGAGGGCGGGATGGGATCGGGGTGAGGTTGGAATAGGATCAGTGTGAGGTCAGAATGGGATTGGTGTGAGGTTGGGATGGGATCAGTGTGAGGTCAGAATGGGATTGGTGTGAGGTTGGGATGGGATCAGTGTGAGGTCAGAATGGGATTGGTGTGAGGTTGGGATGGGATCGGTGTGAGATTGGGATGGGATCAGTGTGAGGTCGGGACAAGATGGGTGTGAGGTCAGAATGGGATCGGTGTGAGGTTGGGACGGGATCAGTGTGAGGTCGGGACAGGATCGGTGTGAGGTCAGAATGGGATCGGTGTGAGCTCGGCACAGCTCAGCACCAGACGCCCCCCCCTCCCCCATCCCCCCCTCGCTGCTTACTAAGGCATTCCCAGTCCTCAGCAATTACAACACCAAGAAAGAAACGCACTTGACTTGCAAATAGCGTTGGGCAACCGAATGAGTCTTCCTGCCCACAGAACCAGCCCTGGGGCTCACCCACCGCCTTAGTCTGACACGGTTACATTTTCGCAGCGAGTGCTGATGACAGAGGATTACAAGAAGGAACAGTCCATCCTCAATAAATGGTTTCACTTGAGAGCTGCAACCGAATTTGCTAATTCCTCTGGTATTTCTGGCAGCAGCGCTCCCCGCTGCACGCCTTCCGTGCAAACATCTTCCTCGACTGGCACAGCCTTCCAGGTTATTGTCACTTTGGAAGGGATTGAACCGGCCCATTACTCACACGATACCAAACGTCCTTCGGCTGCTGCGGAGCTGCGGGTGCTCCTGGAGAGGCTGGGTGGGATGGGATGGGCTGGGAGGACCTCACAGTGTGGGACATGGCGGGGTGGGAGGCTGATCCCCACTTTGCCAGGGAGGGCAGAGGCCACTAGTTATCATCACGAGTTTTTAAAATGTTTTTTTTTCATCCTTTTATTTTCATCCAGTGCCTGTTTGCCCAATGGCCCAAGCCATGTTGTGGATTCTGAACAGCGAGGGCTGGAGCAGGAGAAGGAAGTCACACGTGGAGAGGAGCAGGGGCTGTGGCCAGCCCTTGGACACTGGGTTTGATCCGTCTTGGCCGTGGCTGGTGGCGTCGTCCCCTCCATCAGTCACCGTGCGGCGCCGGGAGCCCAGGGCTGGTGGGGATGGGGCTGGAGATCCGTGGCATCTTTTAACCATTGCCCGCCTCGCTTCTCAGTGGGAAATACACTCCACTGCTGAGTCTGCTCCTTCTCTGCTGCCCCACGCGTGTAAGACGGGACATGCTTGGCTTTGGCAGCCCACCTGGAGCACCCGGCTCCCCTGGCATGGTCACGTCTGGTACCACTTCCCTCTACGCTCCTTGTAAGGGAAGGAGACGCACACCACGCTGCTCCAAATTTGCAGTCACCCCCTCGGGCAGGGGCTTCAGCACGATTATTCCACAAGCCCCAAAAGGCCTGTGTCCCCCACCCCGAGACACCCGCATCCCCTGCCCAGGGCAGCTCTGCTCCATCCCATGGAGTGGGGCTGGGGTGATGTTCTCCCAGTGCAGGGTGCACCAGCACGGACCCCATCTGCCCCAGCACCCTGATTTACTGGTGCTGCCGTATTCCTTTGCAATGACTCTACCAGTCGAATTTGCAATTATTTCCATGTGGAAACAGCTCCGTGACTCCTCTTGCAGCAGCCGTGGCCTGGCAGCACGTGTGTCCAGGACGGCTAATCCTTTGCCCGGAACAAAAATAAGACAAACATTCAAATTAAATGGAGCATTAAAGGAGGATCAAGATGGTATTAATATTCAATTAGAAATGATCAGGGTGAGACTAAGGCTGACTCTTCTATTATTGCTTTGTTTGCGAGCGGCTTTCTCCTGCCACTGGAAGTGGGGTCGGGAGCAGGGGACTGTCCCCGTGTCCTCGCCGGGGACACACGCTCCAGGCTCAGCTCCGTAGCAGTGATGGGGGGACCAAGCGTGGATCCTGAGCCGAGCCTGCGACCCCGGCGAAGCGACCAGGCGAAGGAGTGCAATGAACCAGCAAAATTGGAAAAGCATTGCAATTTCTGGTGCTGAACCAGCCGGCTCTGCCCAAGCCCGGGGAGGGGGAGCAGTCACTCCGGCGGAGCAGCAACAAGTCGCAGAACTGCAGCCCCTCTTTGCAATTCCCATCCCTGCAGCCACGGAGCACAAAGACTGGGCTGCTCGGAGCCCGGGCCAGCAGAATAGCTGGGCTTGTTTGTGCTTCAAGGCTGGGCATGAATAAAACATCTCTGGAGTACAGGCTGCCTTTGTCTGGCCGTAGCCGGGCGCTCCGGTTTTTGCCATGTGCACACAACTCGGAGGGCAATATTTTAATGGGATGCTGCCTCCGATCAAAATAAACGACTAATTGTTCCGTCTGTCCTTCCCCAGGCGAGGGGGCTTCCTCTGGGAACTGTCGCTTAACCCCCCATGCCACTGACATCGGTGGGGTTGAAACATCCTTAGTCCCAACCGAGACTGAAGCCACCTCCCCAGAGATGGCTCCAGCTGGCCCCAGCTGGTGCTGCACAGCTTGGGCTGGAGAGGTGGAAAAAGCGGCTGTGGGTGCCAGCCTGTCCCACCTACTGAGTTTCTGCTGAGAAAAATCTTCCTCAGAAATGAGTCACAGGCAGAATAATTGAAACTTTTGACGTTTCGGAGGAAAAAGAGGTCAGAGCGACGTGAGCTTGGGCTGCTCCGGCGGCACCATGTCCTGTCCCTGCATGGTGCAACGGATCACGCACGAGCTCATCCCCTGCCACGCAAGGCGGGTTTGGAGGGCATTGCCATGCCTGCCCGGCTCTGCTTGTGGGTGCTTTTGGGAGGGGACCAGGGGAGCCCACACCGAGGCCATCCCAGCTCCCCACTGGTCCCAGGTCAAAACGAGAAAAATTCCTAAAGAAACAGGGTTTTGCTGGAAAACCATGACCTGATCGAGGGGAGCAGCAGCAGGCACGGGAGTGGAGGATGCGCTCTGGCCTCAGCTGGTTCCCCCAATTCAGAAATAAGTGGACAAAAATCATTCCCCTGCGGAACTGCACTGCAGGCGAAGGGGGAAGCAGCATTTACAATAACAACGATAATAATAATTACAATAATAAACCAGTTCACTGGGAGCCTAATGGAGCAGAGTCTGCAGCGATGGAGTTATTTATGTGCATCCAATGCCGCTGTTGCCGTGCCCGGTCCCCGCTCCGTTGGTCCGTAACGCTCCTGCGTGGCCCTGGCACTGCACCAGGGACTGGACACGGGGCTGCGGCATCAGATGCGCGTAACTGGTTTATTATAGTTGTTATTATTGCTCTGGGGGTGCTTTTAAATGGTTTGTTATGAATAATGGAGCCTCTAAAATCCTACCAAAAAAGTGACTGGGACACGTTTTGCTCTTAACCTTTTCTTACAGATGAAACCTTTCCACGGCTGTTCGTCTCGAGGCAAAGCTGTCGAGGTGCAAAAAATGATTAAAAGGTCTGACTTTTCTTCCCGCGAAGAAACAGCAACAATTTCGATGGCACCAAATTAGCGACAAAATGTTCCTTCCAAACAGGCGGTTTATGTTGGAGAAGAGGATTTTTTTCCTTTAATTCCCAGCCAAGTGTGATTTCAGCGGCTCTGGGGAGGACGATGAGCGCGGCCCCCACCACCACCCCGTGCCGGAGCCCACTGGGAGCCGGGCACCCACCCAGCACCGGTCCCAGCTCCCAGCGCAGACAGGGGGTGCACCACGGTGGCGGTGGCACCCGTGTCCCCTCCCACGCCGGCTGCAGCCGGGATGTGCTTATATAGGGCTGTGTTTTGGGGGAGGAGTGGGTCGGGAGGGAGGAGAGCTCCCAGTCATGGCAGGGATGAGCCTGGAAAAGCGGGTGCTGGCTTCCTGCCGCCGGAGACGCACGGGAGAGAAGCAATGCAGGAGGAGTGGCATGTGATACTTGATTGCTCGCTACAGGCATGTTGGCTCCGCATGTGTAAAAACAATAATTAAACGTAAGATGTGGGAGGATTATTAAAGGTTTTATGGCATCTAATCCTTTTTGAAACCTTTCTGTAGGCTGGAATCTGAGGCTAGAGCAATAAAAATGCAAACTACACCCAGATTAATTCCGTGCACATTATTTTCCCTCCCCGGCCCATGCCCTCGGTGTTTACGGGGCTGTGGGAGCTGGATGGCAGGCGGGAGCCCAGACGGGCATCGCGGGGCCAGTTGGGAGTGGGGGGAGATGCTGCGGCCGCGGCCCCTCCAGCCTTGGCAGCCCCTCACCATCCCTGGGGCTTGCAGGGCTGGGGGCCACATCCAGCTCCATGCAGGACCCACACGGGGTCTGCGTGCGAACATACAGACATAAACACCTCGATCCTTCTCCTGGCCGTGTCCTTGGGGTGCTGCCCCCGTCCTCCGTCTGGGGACCGAACTGAGCAACCCCCCACGCCCCCGCAGAGATAAAGAAATAAATGTAAAGGCGCCTTTTCGCATTTCAAAGCTGGGAGATTTTTTATTTTTTTTTTTTTTTCCCCTCCTTCAGAACAGCTTATCTCCATGAAATTAGTAATTGGCGTTTCTTTCTGAAGCCGGGTAAGCGCCAGCAGCCGGTAACACCCACGCGACACTCCGTTCTCTCCGAGAGGCCCCGCAGCCAAAGCAGAGAGGCTAATAAAAATAATGACAAGAGGGGGAAAGGAAAAAAAAAAAGGCAGAAAGTGCTGAAATCAGATTTTACTTTCCCTTTTGCCTCCGCGGTGTTTTTCGGGCGTGCGAAGCAGCGCCAGGCCTGGCAGAGCAGCGCGGCGGGCGGGTTTCGGGCACCTTTCGGCGGGTGCGTGCCAGTGGAGAGGAGCGGCGTGAGTCAGGGTGAGGCGGGCTGGAGCGGGGTGCTCCGTCCCGGGGAGCCACGGCTGTGCCAGCCCGGCCCCAGCCAGCCCTCCTCCGGGCTCCTGGGCAGAGACGCGTATTTACAAAACCCCGTTTCATCTCCACAGCGCCCGCGGGGCAGCAGCATCCTCCCCCGGAGCTCCCGGCCTCGCCGCTCGTCTGGCACGTCGGGGCGGCAACCGCCAGCCAAAACAGGTTTTGGCTTTATGATTTCCAGCGTGCTCATTAACTGCGGGTTCTTCTCCTTGGCTCCATTAACTTTTTTTTTCCATGCGTGCCATGCTCATCCTGCCCTTGCGCTGGTGCTTGGAGATCCCCCCCTGGTTCTGGGTGGAGCCGAGACCCATGCCAGGCTGCTGGGGGGGTTTCTCCAGCAGCGTTATCCCGTGCGGCTCTGGGGGCACGGGCAACTGGAGCGACCCTGGGCTGCTCCATGGGCCAGCAGCGCCTTGGCTGGGGGAGCTGAGAATGGAGGCGCGGGGCCGTTCCCGGGGAGGGTGTGCCAGCTGCCTCACCGTGGGCTGCGGCAGATCCTTATCGCCAGGAGTACATCCAAACCTCCCAAAAACCAAACCCGGGCTGCCAGCGGCGGGGCGAGCGGCGGGTGAGCTCCACACACATCCCGGGATCCGGCGGCACATCCCTCCTAATCCCCTTTGAGCTGGAAGTGTGGTACCCGCCCTGACAGCCGATGGTTATCAGTGTGGGAGATGCTGGGCGCAGCTCGACGCCCCAGCCATGCCGGAGCTTCCCGATCTGTCTTGCATCTCCGTTGCTCTGGGTAAGGCTGCTGCAATCTCCGACGGAGAGGTGGAGGACGTCAGCCCTCTCCCGCTCGGCTGTTGCTCCGGTTGGGTGCCCCATTCCAGCAGCAGAGGCACTGGGGCAGACGGGGGGCTGCAGGCAGGAGCCTTGGGGACCCTCGCTGCACCCTCCTGACCCAGCCCACCGCAGACATCTGGCCCTGGGTTTGCTCCCCGGGCCAGTGATTCACGCCGCTCCCCAGCACAGCTACCTGACGGGTTAATTACCTTAATAAATATAAATTACGGTGTGAATTAGAGCACGCTGTGGTTTCTAGCCCGGGCTCTGACGAACGCTCTGCAGTAACCCGCTGCAGACACGTCGGGGATGGCTGAGGTTGCCGTGGCTGACCCTGAGCACGGGGCACGGGGCACGGGACACGTCCTCGGGAAGGAGCCGCAGACCCCCCCGTGCCCCCTCTGCACCCTGTGCCCCCTCCCCTCTCCCCCAGCCGTGGCTGGGAGATGCAGGCACAGGGCTCCCAGCGCCAGCAGGGAGCACGGGTGGAGAAGCCACTGGGCGTTTGGGTGTGATTAAGAGGAGTCCTGGGCCACACGCACGCACGGCTCCCGGGGTCTTTTAAACTGGGGAAGGGCTGAAGAGGTTGGGCTGGAACCGGGATGAGCTGCTACCGTGCTGGGACTCTTTGACCGACCCCCTCACCAGCCTCGGCAGCTCCTCAGCCCCCTCTGCCAGCCCCACTCCACCCAGGAGTCAGGCCCCAGTGAATTGCTCTAATTTTGGGGGTTGGTTTTTTTTTGGTATTTCTTTCTCAGGCGAGCCAAAAGCACAAAAATTGCTCTGAATCGATTTTTGGCCATCAAGTTTAGATGGGTCATATTTGCCTGGCTTTTAATGCCTGGTGTCTATAGCTGGCACTTCCATCATCCCATTACACGGATGACAAGCAGGCCAGCACCACGGAGGAGAAACAAATTACCTAATAAATCAAGCACCTAGGATATAAAGCGGACAGTGTTATTAGGCTGCTACAGGGAGGGAGAGGAACAGATAGGGATGGTGAGGAGAGGGAGGCGTGGGTCTGCTGCACCACCGTGTACACTCAGAGCTCCGTGCAGGGTGCTGGGCTCAGCCGTGTCGGGATGCTTGATGGGCTGCACGCCGGCTCGGTGACATTTATTTAAGGGAGGGGATTCTGCCCCTCTGCTCTGCTCTCCTGAGACCCCCCTGCAGTGCTGCATTCAGCTCTGGGGTCCCCAACATCAGAAGGACATGGAGCTGCTGGAGCAGGTCCAGAGGAGGCCACAGAGATGATGCGAGGGCTGGAGCACCTCTGCTCTGGAGACAGGCTGAGAGAGTTGGGGCTGTTCAGCCTGGAGAACAGAAGGCTCCAGGGAGACCTTCCAGCACCTTCCAGTACCTAAAGGGGCTACAGGAAAGCTGGAGAGGGGCTTTGGACAAGGGCATGTAGTGACAGGACACGGGGCAATGGCTTTAAAGTGAAAGAGGGGAGATTTAGATCAGATCTGAGGAAGAAATTCTTCCCTCTGAGAGTGGTGAGGCACTGGCACAGGTTGCCCAGAGAAGTTGTGGCTGCCTCATCCCTGGCAGTGTTCAAGGCCAGGTTGGATGGGGCTTTGGGCAACCTGGTGTAGTGGAAGGTGTCCCTGCCCATGGCAGGGGGTTGGAACTGGATGGTCTTTGAGGTCCCTTCCAACCCAACCCCTTCTGTGATTCCATGATTCTATGATTTCATAAAGGGCTCTGTGAAGAGGGTTCCCGGGCACGCTGACTGGGAGGAGGTTAATGGGGCTGGGGGGTGTCTTTATTAGCCTCTCCCTTTCCCTGAATCCTCCTTGCAAGTTCTCATCGCTTTAACGAGGAATTCTGAGGGGTTAGAAATGAGCCTGCTCCAAACCATCAGGTCTTTGCGGCCTTCGTTGCAAAGCACTGATTTCATTGTGGGATTATAATTAGCAACTACAATGCCATAATTACGCACCACTTAACTTCTTGGCTTTAATATCTTGGCGTTAAAGCCAGCGAGCAGGATCCCGGCGCTCAGTCGTGGGGGGAAATATCCAGGGAAGAAGGCGTTTCCAAAGGGGATGTCACTCCTGGCGCTCAGCTCCACCTGCCCCCTCCCATGGCCATGGCCATTGTGTTGTGTGAGAACGCGGCGCGGCTCCGGCACGGAGCGAGCCCCCGGCCCCCGGCCCCACCGGGGCAATAGGCAGAGGAACAAAAGAGGGCTGCAGGAAGGAAATGCTTCATAACCCTCTAAAGGCTCCCTCTCAGCAGAAGAAACGCTTTTGATTTTTATCACTTTTGTTCTTGCAAACAACCTACCCTTAACCTCGTTGTGTTTCCCTTTCTGGGACAGCGAGATAGAGCTGGGAGCACTGGTGACTCTTGGCTCCAAGGTGCTGGTGGGGAAGCCTTGGCTTCTGCCATCACCGTTCCTTACCTCCTGTCCCATTTACCTCTTCACCTACAGAGTCATCTTCGCTTTAGCATCCACATCTTCCAAGGTCCATGCCCTGGGGAGCGGAGCAGCTGCACCCTGCAGCCCCCTGCCCTCCCCTGCCCCTGGGATAACTCGATTCTCTCCCCTTGCACACATGAGCAGTTGTTCCTCGCAGTCCACCACGGCCACCAGCCTCGGCGTCGTTTAACTCGTCAAAAGCTGCGCTGCCGCTCATTATTCTGGACGAATTAAATTGTTTGTAATTGATAAATTATGCAAAAGTGCCTGCCAACTCTGAAGTGTGGAGCTGGTATCAACCCACCCAGGGGGACTCATTCTAATTTTATCTCAGCCTCGCATTGTGCCTCGCCTGCCTGATGTGTGTTGTATTGATTTAACAAGGCTCCTGGGAATTAGGTTGATTTTCTAATTTTATCCTCTAGATGAAATGAATCAGATTTGAATACAATGAGGGCATTGTCTGCCTCGCGTAGCGCAGTGGGGCGAGCGGGGTGTCCTCTGGCCCCGTGGTTGGCTGCGCCCACGAAGGGGTTCGGTGGGGCCAGCTCTGACCCCGCCTCATCCCAACGCATCTCCTGAGGATTAAACCCACCCTGCCCCCATCCTGCCACTCTCCCAGATGCGTGGCACCCAACGACGGATGCTCCGCACGTTTTTCCTGCCTGCAATCCCCCCGGATGGCAGTGGAGCAGGAAACATGAGGTTTCTCCTCAAAATAGCCCTGTTTTTAATACCAGGGAGGATTGCTGGAGCTGCTGTGATGATCCAGGGATGACATGGGCATGAGCAGTAATGTCAGTACTAAGAAGAAGCTTAGGGAAGGATTAAGGCTGTATTTTGTCCATGGTTGTTGAATTCTACATGGTAATAGTCTATAGAGGGGATAATGGGAGAACTTGATCCATGTATCAGGTGCATCTTTGCAATCTCTGTCTGAAAAACTGTCATTATGGTGAGTTCAGGTGTGTTCCTGGTCCCCTCGAGCCTGCCCAGGGGCTGAAGACAGGAGGCTCAGATCGTTATCATCTCCAGCTGGGAGGACTTCCCAAAAGCAGCATCCGATGCCCAACACAGCTGTTCTCTGCCCAGAGTTGCTTTGACCCACCCTTTCCACACATCCACTTATCAGATAACTGGGACAATTAGGAGATCACGGCCATAAATAACCTAGATTATGCAAGAAAAACCTGTGGCTAGGGTAATATGTCCTGATGTGTTGGATTCAAAAGGCTGGAAGAGGCCTTTGGCTTCTGGCCGTGGCTCAAAACAGTGGCTTTGGAGGAGGTGGGTGGTTCAGAGGATGAAACACCAGCCAAGGACACGGGCACTGTGGGCTTTGCTTTGTCCCTGGCTTCCTGGTGTGACTGTAGTTGAACCCCTTCAGGGCTTGATTTTTGTAGATCTTTAACAGAAATGGTGGGAAAAAAAACAACAGACAGGATATCTGGGTGCAAGGTCTTCACCCACCCTCAGACCCTGCTGCAGCCCGGGCCGGGACTACGCACGTGGCGCTCGTGGTGATTCAGGCTGGAGGTGCTGGGAGGCAATTCCAGGTGAGCTGGGTGCCAACACTGCTCCCGGGCAGTGCTGGGGGAACTTGGGGTTGGGGGGGTCTCATCCCTCCTGGGGAGAGGGGAACTAGTCCCTATCCGAGCTCCAGGGCTCCTGGCACTGGGCAAGGTCCCAACTTTTGCTCTTCCTGCTGCGCTTCATCGCAAAGGTTTTATCCCTGGGATATAGGACGCAGCCTGGAAACCTCTTGGGGATTCCTGGGTGGAAGCTGCCATCCCAGGGGAACGCTTGGCCTGGTGTTATGAGTGGAGACAGCATCCCCATGCCGAAGGGCGTGTTGGGAGCACTGGTGGGGAACTGGAGTGGCGGTGGGCGAGGGAGGATGCTCTGCGGTTCGGCTAAACCCTTCCCTGCCTGCGGAACCCGTGCTGCCAGGCTCGGCTCCAGCCGGGGGGAACCAGGCTCTGCACCCCGGTCAACCCCTGGTGGCACCGCTGGTGGGGAAGCGCAGGAGCAGCCGGGGCGGGCTGGATCCAGCCCCCGCTCCCGGCCAGCCTGCGAGGATGGGAAGAGCTGGGCAGATTTCTCTGGTTGCGGTGATAAAGGCGGAGGAGCCGGCTCGCGCATTGCCCGGCAGGAATTCTGCCTGACTTGTCTGTGCATATGGTGCAGCGGCCCTCGGGCAGCCAAAATAAAATTAAAATTAATATTATCTTTTTTTTTTAACTCCTGTTCTAAATTAATATGCATGTTTTCCTTACAACTAGGACTAGCTGCTCTCTTCCCCCTCCCTCCTGCCTTCAAGAGCTATAGGGCTCCTACTTGGACTGCTGTCCATTATATACTTCCAGTATATGGGAATATGCTGAATCTAAACTACATTTTAGGAGTGGCTGGCAGGAGGATGATGAATTGGCTGCCTGGGTGGGGATGTCCCCAAGAAGCTCCTGTTAGAGTTTCAGGAGGGTCTGAGTAGGGGAAGGAGAGATGCTGGTCATGCACCCCCCCCCCTCCCCCTCCAATCTGGGGGGTTCCTCTGCTGAGCTGGGGTCTGGTCCCAGCGGGGCTCCCAGACGGGAGCGCCTGTGCCCTGGGGTCTCCACCATAGCTCTCGTGCTGGAAGCTCCTCTCCCTCCCTGGTGAAGGCTCTGCTAAAGACCATATCGATCCCTCCTTCCAGCACGGACCCTGTTAGGACTCGAAAATTGCTGTGCTCCGAGAGCAGCTTCACAGAGAATGAGAATTTGTAGTGTTCAATAAATATTATTAGAAAACTGAAAGATAATAATTATGTCAATTACAGGATGGGTAATTGGGCCTGGAGAAGAAAAGTACTTTTCTTCCTAATTGCTGGGGCCATGCTACTGCGATTGCATGTATCAGTTCCAAAAATAAAAGGCCGGCTATCAAGCGGAGAAAGCACTTTGTTTTTCTAATGGCATGTTACAGCACTGTGTCTGGGAGAGCGCGCTGGGCCAGCCCGCGGGAAAACAGGGGCATCAGTTGGGGGGGAAAAAAAAAAAAGGAAAAAAAATTGAAAAAAAAAAATAAAAGCAGCATTTTCAGGTGTGACCCTTTCACTCCTGCATCCATCGCCACCCGGATCTCTGCTTCCATCCCCACCTTCCTCATTGTCCTGGATAGTTGTGCCGGAGCGAGGGGCTGCTGGGCTCGGGGGGCTGCCCTTGCTTATTCTTTGGGTGGATTTGGGGGTCCCCGGGGTGCCATGGGGCTGGGCAGGGTGTGCGCAGCCGTACCGGGCGGGGGGTGCTCGCGGCAGGCTCGTCCTCCTCGCACACCCCCCAGTGCTTTGGGGCTTTTTCGGTTTTTTTACACTGTGAGTAAAAATGTCTGTGATCCTGCTTGAAAGATGTCCGGGAGGAATTTCAGCGGGGTGGGAGAGGGGGAAGGGGAGCGGTGATTTATTTCCTCCTTGCCTGGTAGAAAAGATTGCGCTGGGTTTGCGGAGCGTTGAGTGTTGGTATGAATCTGCCTGCTCGGAACGCCTCGAGCAGGTGACCCACGGCCCCAGGAACCGAGCGCACGGCTCAAAATTTAAATCTTGGGTCCCGCCGAGAGCCGGAGGACACGGTGCCGTCGGTGCCACCCTCGGCATCGTGCTGTGGGAAGCAGGTGCTGGGGTTGTGTTTGGGGAGGTGCCCGCGGTGGACACAGCCCGGGTGCCTTCCCGCAGCCGGGGGCTGGATTTGGGGCAGAACACGGCTGGTTGGCAGCGTGAGCTTGGGTCAAGGCACCCAGACTGGCCTCTCTCCGGGCATGGGCACAGGGTGCCACCGGGGTGCCAACCCCCAAAACCATCCTCCCCGCAAACATCAGGCCATGGGACCCGGCTGAGCGGGCACCGACTCCGGCGCTTGCCTGGCTCCCATTTCTTTTCCTTCTTTCCCTTTAATCTCCCGCTTAATTTGTCTGCCTCAGTAGCCCATATGTTTGCCTGGAGATGGCAAGGTTGGTTTTTTTTTTTCCCCTCGAACTATAAATAGACATTTCAGAACAACTTCTCGCTGCCAGTTACCCGTCTGCACGTCGACATTAACATAATTACAGCAGCGAGGCTCTAATCTCGGCAGGAACGCGCTCGGGTTTGAACGGCGGATCCGGCTGCGGAAACGGGTGTAATTTGGGTCTTTAGCGAAGCGACGGGCGCGCGGGCGAGCGGTGAGCTTCCCCCGGCTCCCAGCCCTGTTCGCTCCAGAGCCGAAGGGCGCCGGGCGGGATGGGAACAAGGAATAATATCTGCCACGTCTCGCGGAGCCGGGGCTGATCCAGCCTGGCGCGGGGCTGGCAGCAGAGCGGTGCCTTCGTCTTTCATCTTCTTTGTTTTCTTTGCAAGTGTCCCCGAGGGACGAGGCTGTAATTGGGCTGGTGGCAGCGGGATTTCTCCAGCTGCCGTCTCCGACAACTTTCTGGAGCTGGTTTTGAGTGAGGTGCAAGCGGGAGGTGATGCTGGCATCCCCAGGATGTGGCACCCAGGGCTGTGCCCGCAGCGGGGCTGGCAGCACCGGGCATCCTTCCTTTGGCAAAGCCCCACTGCAGACCCGCACCAAGTCCTCGCTTCTCCGGTGCCAAATCCAATGCTTCCCAGAGATGCATCTCGCCCTTCGCCCCAGGGCGGCAGAGGCATTTGCCACCTGCGCAGGCTGGAGGGTGCTGCCCGTATCCCGGGCAGGAGGCACCGGGCACATCCCAGGCAGGAGGCTGCGTGCCAGCAGTTGGCTTTGCTGAGCCAGAGCTCCCGTGAGCCGCCGGCTCTCTGGGCAGCCCCAGGAAAAGAGTCACCCCAAACCATAAGGGCATGTGTGTTCCCTTCCCAGGCTGAGTTAGACAGGGGCTGGTGAGATGGTTTCAGTGGTTACATGACTCACGACCTCATCATATTGTGGCAACACTGCCGTAACACTCACGCTGCAAATTATGGGCTGGATCCCGCCGCCCCACCGGTGGCTGAGTGCCCGGTGACTTCAGATATAGCAGTGCCTGTGTTTGCTTTCTGAAAAGCTTTGACTTCAGTGGGAGGGGTTTGATTGCGGGTTTTGTTTTTTGTTTTTTTTTTTTTTTTTGCCAGAGGAAGAAAGAAATGATGGGGCCTTACAAACGGAAGTTGCTGTGCTGCTGGTGATGCTCTGCCATCCAGCCGGGCCGTCCCTGCGCTGTGCCAGGCTCCGGATCCCTGCCCAAGGGAGCCTCTGCGGAGCTCCCACATCCCCATTTCCTGCATCCTTGGCACAGCTCTGGGTAGCGGGATGTGGGTTTGGCTTTATCCCCGCTCGCCCGCCCGCACATCCCGAGCACCACTGCCCAGCACCTCGGCTCCGGGTGAGCCGACGTAACTCCAGCAACGTTTGCAGCACGTTTCCTGCTGCCAGGGTGAGTCGCCTGGAAGAAACCTGCTCAAATTCTCATCGCTTTGATTCCCCACAAAAGGATGGAGCCGACTGAGTTAAACACCTCCCTTCTGATGTGCTGGTTTGTTATTTTTCGCTTTCAAGAAAAATAAATATCCCCTCGGCGTGTTTACAGCGCCGATTCGGTGCGGCAAACACCAGCCTACGTTGGAGGGCAAAGCATTTCGAGCAGGAAAGCGAAGGCAGCCTCTGTGCTGGAACGCCCCCGCGCCGGGGCACGAGGGGTCCTGGGAGCTGGACCCCTGCTCTGCAGGAAGGAAACCTCCACCTGAGCCTGGAGATGTGCTCCCCCAGCCCCTCTCCCTGCTCTGCAGGGCCTGCACCCCTTCTCCTCTCCCTTCCAGAGCTTCCCTGGCTCACGGGCTTTCAGCTCCCGCTTCGGCGTCGTGACCCCCCAAGCAGCCCTTCCTTGGGTGATTCCCCTGGTTCACACGCTGCAGCCGGCTCCTCTCCAGCTGAAACGCTGCTCCCTGTTTCCCTGAGCCCCAGCAAAGCTGCTCCGGGTGCAGAGCCGGGCTGGGGGGATCCCACTGCTCCCTCCGCCCTGTGTCTCCCATCCCCAGGCTGCCCCCAGCCCCATCTGCCTGCTGCAAGGTTTAAGATTTGCCGGGGTTTTGCATCTGATTTTTGTTTGCGTCTCCTGCTGCCACCTCCCTGGTCCTTGTGCTGCAGCCGTGGGTGCAAGGAGGGGCGAGGCAGCCCCGTGTCACCATCCGTCCCTGCAGTGCACACAGATGTGCCAGATGTTGTTCCTGAGCCTTGGACACAGGGCTTGAAAGCAACAGCAAAGGCAGAGCCCGGGACCCGGGTGAGGAAAGCACCGGCGCTGGGGTGGAAGGACATGCTGCCCGTCCCTGCCTGGGGAAGATCTGCCCGATGGGATGGATGCCCTGTGCCCAGACCAGGGAACACCGGGAGCAGCAAAAACCCCAAAATTAGAGAAAGTTGGGGCTGTTCAGCCTGGAGAAGAGAAGGCTCCAGGGAGACCTTCCAGCACCTTCCAGTACTTAAAGGGGCTACAGGAAAGCTGGAGAGGGGCTTTGGACAAGGGTGTGTAGTGACGGGACACGAGGTGATGGCTTTGAACTGAAAGAGGGGAGATTTACATGAGATCTAAGGAAGAAATTTTTTTACAATGTGGGTGGTGAGGCACTGGAGCGGGTTGCCCAGAGAAGTTGTGGCTGCCCCATCCCTGGAAGTGTTCAAGGCCAGGTTGGATGGGGCTTTGAGCAACCTGGTGTAGTGGAAGGTGTCCCTGCCCATGGCAGGGGGGTTGGAACTGGATGGTCTTGAAGATCCCTTCCAACCCAACCCCTTCTGTGATGCTATGAGAATCCAAAGCCACTTCATATGTGGGGGTTCAGAGGACCCTTGTCTCCAAACCCTCATCCTCTTCTCTAGGCAGGCAGCTGCCTGCAGCCTGGCTCGGTGCTATTTGAGTTTAGCTGCCCAGATTGCCCCCGTGCCTCCCCGCCCCGCACACCCGCTCCCACCAGGGAGCAGAGCCACAGGGCAGGCAGGGGCACAGGCATGAATGCAGGCAGAGGTGCAGGCAGGGATGCAGGCAGGGGCACAGGCATGGATGCAGGCAGGGATGCAGGCAGGGATGCAGGCAGGGGTGCAGGCCAGCCTGGCAGCTGTCAATAGGCAGGGATGACAATCACGTAGCACTACAGGGGGGGCTGAGGGTTGTTTTTCTTCCCCAGGGCTTGTGTGGATGCGCCGGCATCTCTGACAGCGTAATCTTCTGCCTGGTGTCATCATTATGGAAACAAGCTGTAAATCTTCCCTTGATGTTGTGTGGATCCGGGACGGCTCGCCTCGCGGGAACAGCCAGCGTTAAGAAATAGGGTGTTGAACATAAAGATTAACACACTGCCAGCACTAATTTTGGGAAGGAGCTGCCTGGGCGAGGAGGGCCGCCGGTCGGTGATGCCGTTAGCGGCTCCGCCGAGCTCAGCGCCGCGGCCGCCGCCTTCCCAGCACCTCCCGAGCAGGATGCTCTCACCACACCATCACCTTCATCCCCCCCCTTGTTTCCCTCCGGCAGAGCCGCCGAGCAGCAGGGGGGAAGAATACTGCGCAGTCAGGGATGCCGTTCGACAGAAAAAGTTGCTGTTTGGATATTTTGGGTGGAATTTTGCTGACCCGCAGACGCCTCTGTTGGCCGCTGTTCCCAGACCTGTCATCTTCCCACCTGCTCCCGTTTAATCCCGCCCATCCCGACCGGCTCTGCGGGCTGCGGCGGGTCGGTCCCGGCTGCTCCCAGTGTTCCCACTCACCCCCTCACTCTCCTCCGCCAGCCCTTTAATCTTGGGGATTTTTTTTTTTATTATTTTTTTTTATTTTTTTTTCCCTCTGACATCTCTGACTCTCTTGTGAAATGCAAATTAATTAGATTCTAATTACTCACTGTGTGCTGTTTCTGTTTCACTCTCTTGTTAGGTTAGTCTAACATCTTTGTTGTCAGCTGCATGTTGTATGTACTCAGCCCATTAAAAGTGATCCTTGTTCAGCAGGAGACGGGCAGAGCAAAGAGACGGTTCCCCAGCTCCTGCTGGGGCTTTGTCAGGAGCAGCTTTGTCAGCAGTTCCCAGCAGCATCGCCGAGGCAAACCTCTGCTTGTTTTATTGTTCAGTTTTTCTCCTGTTTTTTTTTATAACCCAGCCAGTAACGAAACATTTAGCAAGCATCCGCCGAGCCCTCCGACCCGCCCGCGCTGGTCTCCAGTGCACTGGGAAAGCCGCGCTGGGAGCCCTGCCCGGGACCTGGGACCCCTCTGTGTCCCTCCATCCCACACCTGGCCCCATCCAGGGTCCCACATCCCTCTGTCCTGCTGGGAGGACCAGCTGCCTGGGGCGGCCTCGGGAGTGGAGGTGGGACCCTCGCTCTGGGGATGCTCATCCGCAGGGACCCGTGTAAGGTCCCATCTCCGCCCTGGTCCCTCCCTGCTGTCTGTGTGTCCTGTGGGAAAGCAGACACCCACCTGCATCCTCATGCCTTGCTGATGCCTGGCATCATCCCCTCTCCTGTCCGCTTCCCCTCACTCCTCAGCACCATCCTCCTCTCCCCTGTCAGACCCACGGGACTGGCTGTGTCTCTTGCCATCCCCCTGCCCTCATCAAACCGCCTTTGCACCACTGAAAGGGGCACCAGCAGGCGCTTTCGAGGCTGCCAACGTGGCACCGTCTCACAGCAAGTGTCCCCTTACTGCATGGGTGGCTTCACGACAAAACTCTGCCACCACGATGGAAAGCACAAGTACAGGCTGGGCAGAGAATGGATTGAGAGCAGCCTGGAGAAGAAGGGCTTGGGGGTGCTGGTTGAGGAGAAGCTCACCAGGAGCTGGCAATGTGCGTTGGCAGTCCAGAAAGCCAACCGTGTCCTGGGCTGCATCCAAAGCAACGTGGGCAGCAGGGCGAGGGGGGGGATTCTGCCCCTCTGCTCTGCTCTCCTGAGACCCCCCTGCAGTGCTGCGTTCAGCTCTGGGGTCCCCAACATCAGAAGGACATGGAGATGCTGGAGTAGGTCCAGAGGAGGCCACAGAGATGATGCGAGGGCTGGAGCACCTCTGCTGTGGAGACAGGCTGGGAGAGTTGGGGCTGTTCAGCCTGGAGAAGAGAAGGCTCTGGGGAGACCTTCCAGCACCTTCCAGTACTTAAAGGGCCTACGAGAAAGCTGGAGAGGGGTTTAGACAAGGACCTATAGTGACAGGACACGGGGCAATGGCTTTAAACTGAAAGAGGGGAGATTTAGATTAGATATAAGGAAGAAATTTTTTTACAATGTGGGTGGTGAGGCACTAGAGCGGGTTGCCCAGAGAAGCTGTGGCTGCCCCATCCCTGGCAGTGTTCAAGGCCAGGTTGGATGGGGCTTTGGGCAACCTGGTGTAGTGGAAGGTGTCCCTGTCTACGGCAGGGGGGTTGGGACTGGATGATCTTGAAGATCCCTTCCAACCCAACCCGTTCTGTGGTTCTATGACAGCTCACGCAGGCAAGGGAGGGAGGGCAGCATCGCCCACTGCTCTGCAAAAACCAGCGGAGAAATGTGGGTATCAGTCTGCATCCCGTGCTCGGGAGTTTCAGGCAGCTTCACGCCTGGATGTGCTGGTAACAGAGATCTTAATAACAACAGGAACTTCACGGAGAACGTGTCACCCAGCAGTGAATCACGTAATAATATTGACATAGAAATGGTGGCCATTAGCCACGGGAGCTCACACCCACCGCACGGAGCACTCTGGATGTCCGTGGGCTCGCTGTGGGCACGGCCGGGTGGTGGAGTAAACGCGCCGAGGCAGCCCCAGATTGCAGCCCAATGGCCTTTTGCTCTTCGAATAAAAAACTCGGGGTGGGATTTTCCAAGGGGTTTGGCCCCAGCTTCACTGCTGCATGTGGGGCAGATCATAGAATCACAGAATGGTTTGGGTTGGAAGGGACCCTAAAGACCACCCAGCTTTCCTTCCAGCTGTTGAGCTTCCAGATGTGTGTTTTGTGTGGGGTGCTGTGCTAGGATTGATCCTGCCCAGATGCGGGTCCCAGCATCTCCCCAGTACCCACAGGTGCAGAGCCAGGATGATGCTCCTATGATGAGGCACCACCAAGCAAAACAGACCGAAGTTTCTGCAGGTTTTTTCCTCCTCTGAGTACTGCACAGTCCATAAATAGTGATAAAATACGAGCAGAACCTTCTCCTACCTTCGTGCTCTTTTCCTTCTGTGGGAAGCCTGGCTGGCTGCTCTCCGGAGCTGGTGTGTTGCCCGGGGAGACACGCTGACAAGCATCACCAGCTTGGGAAGTCAATTGCTCACTGGAGTTGAAAATGTGTTCTCAGGTACCGGACTGATGGGTACCCCACGCAGGACGCGGCTGGAATGCAAAGCGGAGCGGTGCCGGATCCGGCCCCTCGGGCAGCGAGAAGGGGAAATTGTTCCGCTCCCGTGTGCCACCACAAATCGCTGCAGCTCAGAGGGACCACAGGGTCTGAGTGTGAAGCCCTTGTCCGCCGACAAAGAAGGCACAATTCATATTTAAAAGCGCTATAAACTTTTCTGCTCCAAGAGAAACTATTTTGGCCAAAAACGAAGGAGGATTGAAAATTTCTGTTGCTCTGGGGAAATGGTTGTGCCTCTGAGTTTTCCATGGTCCTGGTTCCCCTGGCAGCAACAGCAGCACCTGAGTCTGGGTGAGTACTCGGCCACTGATGGGTGAATGCCAGCGAGGTCTGAGCATCTCCGGTGGTGGGACAAAGGCCTGGGCTGCGGAAGAAGCAGCAGCAGCGATGGAAGTTGTGCCAGCAAAGCGGTTTGCCTCTCCTGGGGATGGGTGACGGACCTCCTCGCCCTGCCCTGCCCCTGCCCTCGGCTCTGCCTTAGCCTTGGCATTGGGATCCTGGCGTCCGGAGTTTGGTGCTTGGAGGAGATGCCCGGCTGTGGTCCATCACCTCTCCCGGGGATGCAACCCTGGGCTCCAAGCACTTGGAGAAGACCTGCTCCGACGGCCGAAGTCTCCCTGCGTTTCTCTGGCTGGAGTTTGCCGGGCAGAGCCTGGACCCCCATCACCCCCCCGCAGCCCCACCGTCTCCCGGAGGTGGGGGGTCTCGGCGCCCTGGGAACCCCAGTGACGTGGCCAGTGCATCCAGGAGCGGGTGTTGGCGGGGCTGAATATTCCAGCCGACCAGCCGTGCGTGTTTGATGTGGCTTAAATTAATCTCGATCGCTGTCTAATATTTTAAAAAGACGCTTTTTATAACATGCGAGAATAATGTAGGAGAACTAATGTTCCCTTATGAAATGCCTTTCAGAATCATGATAAAAGTGCACTTTAATCTGCTGTGAGACGTCTCCGTGAGGGAGAGACGTCACACGAACAGGTGGAATCGTGGAATAAATACAATAATTAATGAGAAGGAAGAATTTGCATCTTCTGACTTTTCCACAACACCTGCTCTTTTTTTTTTTTTTTCTCCCAAACAGCTTTATTTTGTTTCCTGAGAGGGTCAGGGGAACCCAGGGATTCAGGCTTCTGGCCGTTATTAAGTTATACTTTCAAAGACTCTAAAATGTCAGGGAAGCAGTGCATGGGAACTGAGTGCTCCATTAAGTTTTCCCTATGAAATTAAGCACCTTTATTGCCTTAAACGAGAGCTACTGCCTAACGATGGATCGATGCAAATTCCCACCTGCATACCCGAGCAAAAGGGCTGGTTCCCAGCTGGTTCCCGGCTGGTTCAGGTGCTGGATGCCCCCAGTCCCACATGTTGGGCAGCTCCGGGTTTGGCTTGTTCTTCCCAAGAGCGAGACTCTTGTGGTGGGGTCGGGTCTGCACCTTCCCTGGGGCACCCCCAGGCTGCTCCCTGCCAGCCGGGCCAAATCCGGCTCCTGTGGCCCCATCCCAGCCACCTCAGAGTCTTTACCAGCCGGGATGGCTCATACCTCATGCCCAGATGGTCTCTGCTACCGACGCTACCAGCACACTATGCCCACACTGGCATCACCCCCAAATAACAGCATCACCCACAAACACCATCATCATCCCCAAATACCAGTATCACCTCCAAACACCAGAATCACTCTCAAATGCCAGCATCACCCCTAAACACTGGCATCATCCCCAAAACCAGCATCACTCTCAAATATCAGTATCAGCCCCAAATAGCAGCATCATCCCAAAACACTGGCATCACTCTCAAATATCAGCATCACCTCCAAACACCAGTATCACCCCCAAATACCAGCAATCACCCCCAAATACCAGTCTCACCCCCAAATACCAGCAATCCCCCCACACCAGCACCACTGCAATGGAAACCCAGAGGACCCGCCCCAGCTGCGGGCACACTCGCGGTGCTGTTTAACGGCTCCGCGCAGGCAGGGGATGCCCAGATCAATTTTTGAATTCCCATTTCTGCTTGTTGCTGCGAACGTCCCCGCCAGCACGAGCCTTTCTGACAGCCTCCAAAGCCACCGGCAGCTACAGAGAAGCAGCTCCTGGGAGGAGCTGTGCAGCCTCTTATAGCTGGAGATGTTGGATTAGTAACAGGTACGTGCGTAGTAATCTGATAGAGTCATAGAACCATGGAATCATGGAATGGTTTGGGTTGGAAGGGGCCTTAAAGACCATCCAGTTCCAATCCCCTGCCGTGGGCAGGGACACGTTCCACTGCACCAGGTTACCCAAAGCCCCGTCCAACCTGGCCTTGAACACTGCCAGGGATGGGGCAGCCACAGCTCCTCTGGCCAGCCCATTCACGTCTGAGAAATCTCATGGATTCCTTCTTTCGCTGGAATCATCGTGTGACAGCAGATGTGGGATCTCTTTGAGTGTCTGGAGACGAGCACCCAAGGTAAATCAGAGATCTCACCTGGGAGCAACCGGCCTCGTTACTACCTTGTAAATTATTAACTATGAAATTATTTTTATCTTTTTAGACTAAAGGATGAAAAAAATAATCAAACCCAAACAACCCAGTGGCATGAGGCAAAGTTCACCCTGACACAGCCCAAGCCCGTACCCTTGCTCCTTGACCTTCATTGCCCATCGAGCTGCTCCCCCTCTTCCCTGTATATTGACGTCGTTGCTCCAAATCTGCTCCCCCCCACCTTTGCCTGCCCCACTGCCTGCCCAGCAGGAACCAGCACCGAGCATCCAATCCTGCCCAGCTCAGTACCAACCACCATTGCCATCAGGAGTTGCATCCTAAACACTGAAACTCAAATAAAATCATAGGAAAAGTGCACGCTTTGGGGTTTTCTTAAAATTAAAAAGAAAAGGGAATTTGAACGGCAGCATATTTGTTTGTTTAAACATCGATAGAAACTTGTGCTAATTCAAACATCATTAAATATTGTGAAAGAAGAAGCGCAGAAGGCCCGAAGCCCCAGGTGGGAATTGTACCCAGGGATGAACCTTGGAGAGAGCCGGTGGCACCTCCTTGATCTGAGCACGGAGGAGGCAACAGAGCACCTTAAGTCCGGGGTATAATGTCATTTATCCGCCGATCAGGTACTTTCCTACATATGTTAAGTATGTCCTTGAATGTTTAGGTGATGTCACTGGGGTTAAGTTTTACTCATATCTGTAAGTGTTTAATTCGAGTCATTGCCCTCAGGGCACAAGAAGTGATGCTACATACCTTGCTGTGAAGTATTTATTTTATATTGTGCGTATGTAAAGTGTTTATGAAGATCAATACTTGTTTTTTAAGGTCTTATTAGGATAATTTTCCGCAGCCATCTTATGATTCCAGACATTTGGCTGGGAAAACCTTTGTGAAGGGTTTCAGCAGGATACCCGTGCGTGCAAGCAGTGCCTGGGGAAAAGCAGAATTGGGAGGGGAGCAAGGGGGGCTGCGGTGGCTGCTGTCCTTAGGGCAGAAAAACATGCAAGACCATAGAAAGTACCAAAAATGAGCGCGGCGGTGAGGGTGGCTGTCCCAGGCCACTGGCGACGTGCCCAGCGCTGCCCCGACCCTCTGTCCCAGGCTGAGTCACCCCCTGCAGGGACCGGACCCACTGTCTCTCCCATGTCGACGGTCCCAGTTCTGCAAAACGTATTTTAGCCTCTTTGGATTCCCCGGGCGAGGAACAGACTCTTCCAGGGCATCTGCAGCTCATCAGCCCATGGGTGCACAAAGAGGAACATCCTGGGACCCCCAGGAGCTGAAACGTTGCCTGTTGGAGGGATGTTTGGGGACAGGAGCAGAAGAGTGTCCCCAGGTTGTGCGTGGGGGTTACCGCCGTGCCACGGCTGTGCTCCCAGCCCCAGCTCTGCCCACACGTCTCCGAGGGCATGGACGTGGGCATGGAGAGCCACTGGCCATGCCAGAGACCTGCCCGTGGGGACGTGTGCCATCAGCTGGCAGCAGAACCGCCACCAGCAGCCACAGCAGCTTCGCATGGTCGGAGCGGCAGCAAATTCCTCCTCTGGCAACCGCTGCATCGGGGCTGAGGTCTGGTCCTCCGCTGCGACGGGACGTGGGCAGCGCGGGAGGACGCAGAGGCTAAAGCTGATCCTCCTCCGTAGGCAGCATTTTTCTCCACGGGGATGTATAACGTGGCCACGGGCCCCGCCGAGCTCCAGGCTGCCCATCCCTCCTCCTGCCCTCTGCCAACGGCACCGACCCGGCAGCGCAGTCTGCAGCTGATCGCTCCCATCCTTCGGAGACCTGGAAGCCGAGCTCTGCCACCAAAGTTTTCAAGGAAACGCTTTCATCTAGCAAACAACCTGTTATTATTAATTTGCATGAGGGTTAAACTGCGCTGAGAGGTGTCTGCTTCAAAGCGACTCCAAGAGCAGACATTGAAGTGGTAACTCCTGCATCCTCTGAGCAGCTCTCAACCAGTCTTCCCTGTTTTGTAAATGGCATTAGTATCTGAGCTGCTTATTTAAAGCTTTAAAAAGTAACCGACTTCCTTGAAGTCATTAAAGTCTAACCTTTAAACTCCGGGAGTCTAATGGTTCAAGCCAAGCATAATGTTGAGGCACATCTGTGATAAATCTGCTTTTAATCTCCACAAAGTGCTTTTCATAGATTCCAACTTTAACATATTAGGTGTTAGATGAACACACTGAGTGCTAGTAAAACACACTGGATTGTAATCTATTACCTTTTACACAAAGCAGCATTTAGTTTTATTAACTATTGAAATATACTGAAAACTGTTAAAAAAGCACCGTGTAAATCTTTAAGATTCATGCTGCTTGATTTTATAGAGGCCTAATTCCTTGCAAAAGTAGCAGGAGAGTAGTTGGGCCAATGAGTTAATAGTTTGTAGCTGATTAACAGAAACCTCCCATCTAATTTCAGGGAAGTGCTGGTTAACGAGGGCTGAGATGGAGCCGGGATGCAGGGGGCACCTGCTCCATGGGTGGCTCTTTCCATGGGTGCAGGGGCTCGGGTGCAGCTTTATGAGTGGGATACTAAAACCTGGGGTGTCTCTGGCCCTGGATGCCTTCAGGCATGTGCTGGGGAACGAGACCAGCCACAGCCAGATGCCGAGCACCAGCGGTGACAGCCAAGCCCATCTCTTTCCCAGGGATTCCCTCTTCGGATGTGCATCTTCTCGGTGAGAAGAGGGCCTGTGGGTGATGGTCGGAGAGTCTGTTGTGATGTCCCTGCTGCCCAAGAGGTCCTTCCCGCTGTGCTTTAGCTTGGAGTGAAATTTGGCAGCGGGGTTATCACAACCCCCTGGGAATCACCTGGCTGTGGCGGGAGCGTGGGTGGGCTCTGCCCCGGAGCGGGGCCGGGGGGCTGAGAGCCAGGCAGGGTTACCAGAGTGTGTTTTGTGTGTTCTGTATCCTGATAATCGTGAGATTACACCTCCCTGTTGCCTCCGGTAGTTGTCGGGGCTGCAGCACACAGGGGCTGGTGCAGAGCCAAAGGCTCCCGGGAAGCCGGGTGTGCTGGGGGGGGGTGATGAGCATCCCAGGCAACGCTCCCAGCCCGGGGCCCGCGGCACCGGAGCAGGGGATGGATGCTTGTGGGATCCGCAGCCTGCTGTGTGTCCCTGTTACCCGGTGCCCTGTGCATGCCTGGCACCCTCCGGGTCACAGGCCATGTGCCCTCGCCCCGGCCGCCAGCCAGGTCCCGGCTTGTTTGCACACCTGTAAATTCCCGCCGACTCAGCCCAGCTCGGGCTCATTTTTGGGGTTTCCTCAGGTGCAAAAGTGCAGATAAACCCCTCAGTGGGGCTGGGACCCACAGCCGGGGCTGGCACTCTGCCCGCACCTCCGTCCCTGGCGAGGGTCCTTTCCGCCCCGCGCCCACACGTGTGCCGCGGGAGTTTCCAGGGGCGCAGCCGGGCGCTGTGCAGGGCACGGGATGAGTCAGAGCCAGAAACGGTGAGGCTGGCCGGGGGGGGGAGGCGTGGGGTTCCCCTCCTGCCGCTGCCTGACCGGGCTGCGAGGAAAATAACCCCACGTGTGAGCCAGGGGATGTGCCCGGGGCCACCCTCCTGCCCACCTGGCTGCTGGCTGGTGCCTGGGCTGCGCTTGAGCAAAGTGCCCAGGGTGTCCAGTGAGGCTTGGGATGCTTCCAGACGTAGAGGCACGGGGGATGCATCCTGCTCCAAAGAGGGGCTGGGCGGCACAAGGCTGAGGATGCTGAGCATCGCTTGTGTGCACGACCTCCCCAGACCCCTCTTGTGTGCCCAGGGAAAACTCGGCTTAGCTCAAGGGTCTCCTCTGGCACCCGGGGGTCTCCTGCTCGAGCAAAAAGTGGCCACCCTGCCCAGCTGCTGTGGTGGCGAGCGTGGCAGCATGCACAGCACCCCCGGGCACCCCAAAAAAGCAGCACCCGGCTGCTGTGGGCCCTGCAATCAGCCAGCAGGGATGGGCTGGATCCCCCTGGGAGGGCGAGGACGCGGCCACCGCTGAGCCAGCCCCTGTGAGCCAGGGCTGGTGGCACAGAGAGCTGGCAGCGGGGGAACCAGCCGTGGTTTCAATTTGCTCGCTTGCATGCGAGCGTCGGAGCTGAGCTTGCAGGGGAGGCTCCGGGCTGGCCTGAGCCCACGGGACCCACGTCCCATGGCCACCCCACAGCTGCCCAGCAGCACTCTCTGCCCGTCCTTTGTTCCCTGGCAGATGCTGGCAGCTCCCGGCCTCCAGCTGCACTGTGCTGGTGCACCATGGGCTGGGCTGGCCGCATCCTGGCTCGCCTGGCTGGGGGCTCCCACTCCACAACATGCATGGCAGGGGGGCTTGGTGCTGAGCTGGGGCTGGCCCCAGTGCCAAGCCGGGACGGGGCTGTTCCAGGGCTGGTTCTGGTGCTGAGCCAGGGCTGGCCGCCGGCGCCGCAGCAAGGAGGGAGGTTTGGGTTTCAAGGCTGGACTCATCTCCGTCTCCAGCTCTTCATCTGTGCTTTTACAGCCAGCAGGACTAATTGTCAGGAAAACACGCATTTAAGGGGAAAAAAAAAAAAATCCTTTAAGCCACAGAAAACTATAAACATGGGAACAATTAAAAGATATCCAAGGCCAGAAAGTTAGCACAACAGTAGGTGATTTAAATATGTGCACAGGGATCTCTCTCCGTGCTTCCCAGCCAGCCACTTCCAGAGGCCTCTGAGACGGGGAAGGAAATGTTTGTTTGGATGCCAGCAGCACCAGGAGGAGCTGCAAAGCCGGGTTCGGTCCCGGCGGCGCGGGGAACCTCCGCGGTCGCAGGCGGCAGCTCTGCGCAGATTTGCCAGGGCATGGCTTGATTTTAATAAAAAGCTAAATTGAAAAACGTTGTTCGAAAGGCTGTTCCAGCTCTAGAGGGAAATAACTGCGTTTCAGAGCTGAGGAAGCCAAAATGTGTTTCGGTTCTTTCCACTTTTGGAAGAACTGTCGATAGTTGTTGTTTTTTCTCTTGCTCTTTCTCCTTTTCCTCTCCCTCATATGATTATTCAATTTGCCATGAAAGCTGGGACCAAACCAAAACCTCCGTGCCAAAACCTCCACACTTGGAGAACATTTGGACCCTGAGCTGAAGCTTAAATTACATCTTGCACATGGCCCCGGCCGCACTGGAGTAAAATCCAAAATATACGTGAGTTCCTGGTTGCCGAGAGCCGTCTCTGGAGCGAGCTGTGTTCTGCCACGGGGTTTCTCTGTCTTCCCCAACCCAGGGAAAAGAAATCCCGGTGTGCTGGAACCGTTTCCCCACACTGGGACCTCCTGGTGCCGCTCTCCATCCGCGGCGAAGAGGGTGGGCTCCGGTCCCTGGGGACAGTCCCTGATCGACAGCCCAGCTCAGGTGGGCTCTGAACTTGGCTGCAGCCCCTTCAGCCGCGCCATGGCAGGACCAGGTGGGACTGGCAGCATCTGCACGGGGGTGCCCAAAGCCTCTGCTGAACCCCTGGACCTGCTGGGAGGAGTCACAAGCCGGTTGGGAGCCTCCAAACATCTCCCCTCCTTGCGCCAGGGAAAGCCAGCTTTGCTCCCAAACCTTCACCCTGGGATTTCCCAGGGCTTTGAGTGGCCGAGGATGGTGCCAGCCTCAATGCCATCACCAGGGCTCTGAAGAAGACTGGCTCGCCCGGCTCCCGACAGCACCCGCAGGCAAACCCTCCCGGCACCCACTGCCCCCGGGCCGGGGTCTCTGCCAAACGAATGCAAAACGCGGCGGGAGCAGAGGGGTCTGGGTGCACAGCCAGGGCTGGGCACTCGCTCCGTGCCAGCAGCCGCCTGGGAACAGCCCTGGCCTCGCAAAGAGGTGCCGGCACCTGCCGCAGGCCTGATGCTGCCAGCCGGGGCAACTCCCAGCATGTGACCAAACCAGTGGGATCAGCCTTTTCCATCAGTGGGATCAGCCTTTTCCATCTGCAGGATTCCCCTCTCCATCCCTTCCAGCTCCCTCTCCATTTGGGGGTCTCCTTTTCCATGGGATGCCCGTGGGACCCGTGCTGTGGCCACCAGACCTGCTCCCCCAGACCCTCTCCTTTCACTTTCCTTTCCCAATTTCCTTTTTCCCCCCCATTCCCACATCTCTGCCTGCTCGTTTTCACCAGCCACAGCCCATAAACAAGACACATCCTCCTCTCGTGGAGCCCACGACCAGCGAGCTCTTGGCCTCGTTTTAGCAGTACAAGGTGTTCCAGGGATTATTACCCCTAAATAATGTGGTTTAACAATTAACAGCTTGTTTAAACAGTATTTGCATTTTCCTGCTACTGAACAGGAGACTTTAATCTCTGCGCACAAACTGTGTTGTGTCGGGACGAGCTGCTGGATCTCCGGGCTGCGGCGCAGCCGTCGCGCCCCGGCTCGCTGTCCCTCCGCGGGGTTTCGCCATCAATTACCACGGCATCACCGGGACCTGTGGCATTGGTCCCGCACACGTGGGTCCAGCCGGTGCCGAAGGGTCGGTGGGGCTCGGGATGGCCCCGGTGCGGCGGGTCGGACCGCGCGGTGCAGACGGTGCCGAGCGACAGCTCCGCCGCTCCTCGGGCTCCTTTGAACGAGCTCGCTTCAATTATCCCTAATTAGAGGCGGTGTAGCAGAGCCAGGCTGCTTTGAACCTGGAAGAGAATCTGTGCCGTTTCCAGGTGCAGCGCAGCGAGCCGCCCCGGCCACATGAAAAGTTGATATTTCGGGAACTATTAAAGAAGCATCTTTTAATGATTTAATAAAACTGCCAGCGTAGCAACGAGACCTCTCAGATGTCGAAACCCCAACCCAATAAACCATTGCTCATCAGGGAATGATTTTCCGAGGCAGCCTGGGATGTCTGGAGCGACGGAGCCCAAAGGGCCCCATGGAAGGGTCAGCGCCGCTCGCCGGCTCCGGCTGCGGCAGCCGCCCGGCCCCGCCGGCTCGGCGCGGTGATGGTCGGAGCTCCGGGACGCAGCGTGTCCAGTGGCAGGAGCCGCAGTGCACCTGGCGGCGTTCCGGCGGGGCGATAGCCCGATTTATTTTGAGGATGCCGGTGACCTTTTGGAGGCGATGCAGATAAACGCTGGGCTGGGTGGCATTGTTCTCTCTTAAACCAAGAAATAGAAACATTAATCATCTAACCAGTCGTTTATCATGGTTTGGGGGCATTAATTTGATGGTATGTCATTTCCCATTTGGTTTGTGTGTTGTGGAGGCTGCGTTCAAAGCACCTTCAATTAGATGTAACTAATGATATGGAGCTATTTTAAGGACCCGTGATCGCTGGTAGCAGGAGGTTGCTGCGACCGACAGCCCTTGGAGCGGCCATCTCCGATGCCGACGCTGGTCAGGAGCAGGAGGA